>NC_092343.1:101742500-102942500 GCF_046630445.1 Rutidosis leptorrhynchoides
GACACAAAAGTTTAACACAAAAGTCAACACAAGTCAACTAAAAATTCAAAGTCAAAGTCAAAGGTCAAACCTCCTAGTCAAACCCTAAGGTCAACTCAAAGTCAATGCAGGTCAAATCATGCGCATGGTATATTATATTATACTTTGCGCTATATAAAAGACAAAGTAGAGTGTTTTGGTCAGACGATCAACATAAGTCAAACCTGCCATCTCGTTTGAATAAAAGTCAAGGTTTGGTCAAAATCCCACGGTCACACTTAGAACACTTTGCATTTTATAAAAAAATAAAAAAATTATTTATATTATATAATACATGTATACAATTAATCATGTACACGCATGGTCAATAATTTGACCAAGTGGTCAACCAAGGTCAAAGTCATGGTCAACGGGTCAGGTCTGACCCAAAAGGTTTCTCAAAACCAAAGTCGCTAACCTACAAGGCTACAAGTCAAAACATGCAATTCATATAATGATAACATTATTTAACCGACGAGTCACTAAGCAGTAAATTTCTGGAATTTTTATAAAAATATGTAAAGCTCCGTTTGACTTAAAATATGCACTAAAATCTCCGTAACTCAGAGTTCTAAAACATATCCGGAAATCAGACTCTAAGTCCTAATCAAAAACTCGCAGCAGTCCGAAAGGCGCCCGACAGTTTTTCAGAAAAGTTTCAGCACTTTTATATAAAACGTATAAAATTTGAACGAGTGTATAAGTATAAAGAAAAATCGAAATGACCCATTTCTTGAGTCCAAAATCAATAGTTTTTCAAAGCCTACAACCCTATGATCTCATATTAGCAACAACAGGTCATTAACCATGTCAAAAACGTCCTCAAACAAACATGCAAAAACATAACTTGATTTAAGCGTATCTTTTGACTCACAAATTGAATCCGCGCGATATCTAAATGAAAACTTAATATTTTTTTTTGCAATGAATACAACTAAATAAATCCCTAGACCTGAATATATCATGTACTTTTCCAGTTCAACAATTTCAAATACGAATTTTCAAACCGAAATCAATTAATCACAACTTTTGAACCGTAATTCGTAATCAAGTGATTCTTAAACGAAAAGTTATTAATTTTTCGAGAGCAATTCATCTAGATACATATCAAATACAAAATATAAGTCTAAGATATCAGTAGCATTCAATACAAATTTGGCATTTATCAATAACACATCAACCGAACAATTTATCGAATAAAAACATGCATACAATCAAGGACTCGAGCATTAGACTTGTATACACTATGTAATTAATAAAAATACTAAAATAAGAAATATCTAGGGTATATGATTTTACCCAAATAAAGAAATTGCACGATGTATAGTGTAGCTCTTCGCACGTAGGTTAAAAATATATAATTTATTTAACGATCGGGCAACAAATCGATGGTGTGGATGATGAAGAAAGCCAAGATGATGATGAAGGTTTTTGGGGCTATTTTAGGTCGTGGTTTAGGTGAGGCCAAGAAAGAAGTAGTAGAAAATAAGATTAGGGCAAGATTAAATAGCCTTAAATACCTAACATGTTTCAAAATAATGCACAAACACCCCTCCACTAGGGTCACGACTTTAGAAGGCTAAAAAGTGGTTCCCGGAAGTTTAATTTCTTCTATTTGACCATTAAAAGATTACACGCAAACCTACTGGTCTCGATGATTTTTACGACACATAATAACGATTAAATTCTTAAACTGGTATACTAAGAATAGCACAAAGAAAAATAAATTATTACAAATGATAATTATGAATGAGAATGACATAAGAATGTCCTTAAAAATATTGGTAGTCCAAAAAAATTAACGGTCGCGGAAAAGTTAAACCGTTAACGATCTCTAATGGCCGTCATGTTTTAATTAAATAAATTAAGAATTGGAATTCTTAAAATACATTTAATCTCCAATAAATATTAAGGATAATATTTATTATTAAATAATAATATAAAAATATTATCTCTTCGAATCATGATCAAAATTCGATTTTTGGTCATTACGTGCAAATAACTAAGAGTAGGAGTTCTTATACTTTCAATTTACCACATGAATATTATAAATAATTAATGATACGCATACCCGATTAGCACGTGTAGCGCATCAAACAATATCACCATATGAGCCATGCATATAACGCACTACTGGAAATAAGCGTCCAGTTGCGAACATAGCGCAGATTCTGCACTAGCGACAGGGTTACGTATGCATGTCAGGCGACGTTGTAGCTGGCAAAAGACACCTGGCAGACAAAGAGTCAGGTCCGACAAAACACTTTTTACTTTTGTCGGGTCAGCTCACACAAGGATGTACTATTGGCAGGCCACGATCCTTTTAGCTCTATTATGTGGCAATAGAAGACAAAAAGGCTTACCCTATATATAAAGGACTCGATCCACAACAGGGGAGGCCGGATATCCACTCTACATTCACACATATACTATTTTTGATAGTAGTACCTATTACCTAACGCCATTCTACCCGCGCTACCGGACTTAAAGCATATCACTAGACATACTCTTGATTTACAGGTAACGTTCTATGAACATAAACCCTACAACCTAGCGCGATCCATCACAATCCGGGTGACCCATCGATGGTGGGTCTATGTTTAACCACCCCTGCTGAGATCCTCATCTCCTAAGGGGTTATTCACGGTACTCCAGACCGGAGAGTTAAACTCAATTGATGCTTAAATCCCCCTTCATTGATATCAAGTATGGACCGAACCCGACACATTTACTTCATTCTTGATCAATAATATTTATAACTAAATATAAAATAAAAGTCATATTAAAATCATTAGTCACTAAGAAGTCAACTAACAATCGTTAAAACATTAATAGAAAAATTAATAGAAAAAGTGGGGTCGTTACACTGTATCAAGTTATAAGTTTAGCTTAAATGGGTCTTCTCAGTCTAGATTATAAGATGTGCTGGTATAGTGAATTAGGCCAAACAAGTACTCAAACAACTCAAATCACTTGGGCCTGATCTGTTTTAAAATGAGTTTGCGAATTGGATTAGGGATGAAACTGTGTTGAACTGCGTCTTCTTCACAAAATATAGTCAAGTACCCTAATTAAACAAAAGTAGAACTCATTTAGATCTCTTACACGCATGTCAGTTGTCAGACGTGCGTGTGAGTTGTTTACACACAATTCAATTGTGCGAATGTCAGTTACACCCATGTCAAATATGTATAATTCACGAACATATATGCGAACTTTGACGCATATGAACAAGATGACTGTGAATTTGTGAATTATCAGGTTTGTCCAAATCGAACTATAAACGTTTCTAATATTCTTCTGCAGTATTTCATAGTTCGTTTCAATCCATTTGATTATCAATTACATCAACAAATCTTAATAATCAAAGAGTTTAGAGAAAAAGCGCCAGTTAAAATCAAACTCAAGATTTGAGATTTTTAGGTAATGCAATATGAACAGAACTTGCTGGAAAAGGTACTTATAACCCTTGACAATCAATTTCAGAAGCTAACTATACACAATTGTTCTAATTTTGATCAATTTAAACTTTGACCAAAACTTCCAAAAACTTTGACGAAGATATGAGAATAAAAAGTGTTTGTAAGTGGAAAGATTATGTTGATGATTATGAGCGCATATATATGTTGAATTCCACCTTTATAGCTCTAAAACACCGAATCAATTGATGATTATGAGCGCATATATATGTTGAATTCCACCTTTATAGCTCTAAAACACCGAATCAATCGATTTGGTAAAATTTATGGTTGATTGACGAAGAACATGGGCAATAAACATGAATCTTAACACGAATTTTCAGCTCTGGATCGATGAACATATATTTTTTATGCTCTAATACCATCATACCATTTAAATTTTTTAAATCTAACTCTCTGAGTTGCACTCATAATTATGTATGAATTTGTACAAGTCTCAGTATATGTATATATGAACGTTGCTATGATTTACAAAGGTGTTTTTAGACATCTTACGAGACAAGGTGTTCATTATAATACTTTGCCAACATAGTGGGATTGGGAGCTAGCTAGTATTATATGTAGGAAGTTAAAGTTTATTTTGTGATGTGACTTTACTGTTTTCTGGGGGATAAATATCCCACGACAAATATATTTTTCAAGTCTATGTAAGAAATTAGATATCCACTGAAGCAGTTAAGATGAAGATATGATGATTATGAATATGACTATGAAGATGATTTCAAAGTATGCTAAATATTGGAAAGTTATTCACGCGTTATGAGAGTGGCATCCATTTTAGATTCTCGTGACGATTTAAACATTATGGAGTATTCTTTTAGAAAATTATACAGTAAGTGTTGTGCTTCAGTTTATTGTTGTTTAAGTGTTGTTTTCTATCTGTTATGCTGCCCGTGTGTCTAATTTTGATTAAAACAGTATACTGACTTCGTTTATATTGTTCTCAGGCAATAAGAACTAGGAAGAAGCTCAGAATTTAGATAACTAAGATGTTGCTGGTAATCGATGAGTGGGTCTATCTCCGAATAGAGTTTAAGTAGCATTGATATGGCCAATTCGAACGGTTTTTTTTGTGCGGTGTCGTTAGGTCGCAATACGTCATATTTAGCTACCAAAAGTAAGTAACGGTCTTTTATTTATATTTAGCTGGGGTTTCCTAGCTATAACTCACCTACTTGTCTTCCTTTTAACGAGTAAGTGGTAAATATAACTCAGGTTCGTATTTGTGTATATTTGCTCAGTAACGTGGGACAAAAGTGCCTAAATAGTTAACCCTAGTTGACAAGTGGTGATAGATTGAGATTAACTACTTATAATATAACTATAAAGATAAAGACGGATAGGTATGAAGAATAGAATCTTGATGGGGAATTATCACAAGAGTTTAACTTCCTAGAATAAACACTAAACCTCAATCAACTAGGCTATGAACCTAACTGATTTGTCACTAAGAGTTTAGGCTTTGAAGATTCTGGCTAAGACGGATATCCCTACTCCCAACGTTAACGTTAGAGGGTTTAAACGACCTTATGGATAGAATCCTAGGTACATGAACAAAGTGGTATATCCCTAAAGGAAAGTCTCAACTTTTCTTAATCCTAGTTGGTCTAACTAAAGTAATATTCCACCACTTAATACTAAGCTATGCCTTAACATTACCAAATGTTCAATCTTAGATATTCTAAGGTACTGCTAACTGGATTAGAAGTCTCTCCTTTGCGATCACTTACTCAACCCCGGATCATCTTACAACATCTCAAGAACGTTACTTCTGACGCGAATCATGCTTCTGAGCAAGCTAGTCTTCACTGAACTCTATATTTCCTACTCTAACCACAACCTAAATAGGCAGCTCTTCTTTGACGAATAAATGGTTATTCGTACGTAGGTACTATATCTCTATTGTGACGCTAAGCACACATAACTACTTACCTGTATCCTAGGGTTGATCAAGTCCTAATACTAGGTTATAGCCACGTGAATAAGCAGAAACGGTGATCCATAAATTAAGCTTCTAATCGTCAAGGTTTTAGCATAACAATAGCATAAGTTTCAGATAAAGTATTCAACATATAATAAACATTTTCAACAGATAGATAAGCATGCAAGATGAAAGCAACTTAAAATAAAAATTAAGGAAAGCGTTTACCGTTTACAGACGAGATCCAGACCATTACAAGTGCTGACATCCTCTAGACCACTCCTTTTACAATCTTCGGCGTTTGCCTCCGGGTACTTAATTTCCCGATCGAAGGTGAGAAGGCCTTGAAATCTATAGTGAGAGAAAGTGTATTGTAGTGAGAGAGTGAAGAGAGATGTGTTGAAAATGGATGACAAAAAGCCTTTAAATAGAAGTGAAAATGGCCTGCAAACTGTTGGCAGGCCATTTCGTGAGGCCGTTTACCAGGCCAGCCCGTTTGCTATGCCCGTTTGCCTGGGCCGTGTGGCAGGCCATTTTCCATAGTGGCAAGCCGTTTGGCAGCCCGTTTGGCAGGCCGTTTGGCTTGCTGATTTGCTGGATTGTAACTTGATTTCTTGTCTTTCACCGTTTTCGCTCTAGAATCTTCGTTTTAGCTCCGATTCTCTTGATTCTTTTTGCATCGTCTTCGTAATCACTTTATCTACAAATTTAACCGAAAAAGTGATTATTTTACCGACAAATTTTTGAACTTTATGTCTTTGGGACTCAATATCGGGGGTAAAAATGTGACTTTTTAGCCGATATCAAATATCTCACACTTAGACTTCTCTTGTCCTCAAGCAAACTTTTGAGCTTTTAATACCGAAGATTTTTATTCGTAGTGATCAAGCAGTCTTTGTTACAATAGATGCAGGAGCAAAAACTTGGTTTTATTCTTTTTGTTATTCCCAAACCTTTTTTCCGCAAGCATGAGAGGAGGTTACATAACTGAGGCTATGTTACTCGGGTCACTTAATTCACTAAAGTGTTTCTGGTGTTCTATAGTTCTAAGAAATGAAATCGCTCATAGCCAATCATGTTTGCATTCTTCGTCATAGGCTTGATCAAGACTCAAATCTCCATCACTAATTTGAGAGAATTTTCAGTTATAGAGTCAGTTTGTATCGTGAAGAGATGGTGATTTTGGAGGTTTTGGGATGTGAAGGGTTTGATAGATAGGAGTTCTCTTAAAAGATCGGTTTTGGCGATCCTTTCAGCTATTTGTCGGGAATTTCTGGACGAGCATCCTTCTTTTTGACCGTCAGGAGTTCTTTTCTCGAATCTTTTCTTGTTCCGCTCCTTTTCTCAGAACCTTTATTCAATTTTTTTTATTTTGGAAAGCATCCTTTGCTTTTCTCTTTGAGGTCTCCTTTTTATTGGCGGTCTCTTTGGTATTTGGCGTGGATGCTCGCATTTTCCAATTGCGTCTTCATAGAAGATTTCCCGCGATTTAAGAATCGTTGGGATTTTATTTCTTTATTTATGAATGAAATGAGTAGGTAGTGATGGATTTGTGGTGGCTTGGAGTGAAAATGGAAATGAAAGTATTTTGATGAGGGTGTTTTGTCTTCACTAATACCCAAGGTTTCTAACTTAGTAGTTCTCGTCAAAAGGTGTGATTCCGAAATGTAGATCAAGAGCAAGTTCTGATTCAGAGATGCCAACATCGGCGCGCTCAACAGAAGTATAGTGAAGCACTAAAAATGAGTGCTTATTAAGCCTTATTAGGGGGGGTGCCTCACATCAATTATAATGGGTCGAATTGCGCCTTTCGTTATGTAATGCTCTTTTGGAAAATTTAGTTTGGTTTTCGCAAAAAGTTTTGACTTTGTTTTACTCTTTTTGTCTATTTTGTAACTAAAACTTTTTGATCATTTATAGAATTTTGTAATCCTAAGTGTTTTATATCTCAAAAAGTTTTAAATGTTGTGAAAAATTTAGTTTTATAAACACTCGAGTGTTTTACAAGAATCATTATGTGCAATATTTGCTATCCAACACTTAAAATTAACATTGTCCTCAATGTTAAGGATACGACATATCCCACATTTAGGTTTTGAAAGAGGCGTTTTGTTATTAAAAGTTTATATTGGTGGGGTTGTGAAATGTCCCGTTCATATTGATTAAAAACGTTCCATATTAATTGATTTCGTTGCGAGGTTTTGACCTCTATATGAGACGTTTTTCAAAGACTGCATTAGATTTTAAAACAAAGCATAACCTTTAATTTATCGTTAGAGGTTTAAAAATGATAATCAAAAGTATAGCATTTTCACACGACCATTACATAATGGTTTACAATAATATTACACAACAATATATGTCTTCGAATGCAGTTTTCAAACAATATTATACAAGCATGGACTCCAAATTTTGTCCTTAATTTAGTATGCAACAGCAGAAGCTCTTAACAATTACCTGAGAATAAACATGCTTAAAATGTCAACAAAAATGTTGGTGACTTATAGGTTTAGCCCATATATTTATCAATTCGTATTTAATAGACCACAAGATTTCATATTTACATTTCTTGTAAACAGCATGTATGCAAAAAAATTATTCATATGGTGAACACCTGGTAACCGACATTAACAAGATGCATATAAGAATATCCCATATCATTCTGGGACATCCATCGGACATGATAAAACAACATCGAAGTACTAAAGCATCCGCAACCATGGATGGGATTCATTAGGCCCAATAGATCTATCTTTAGGATTCGCGTCAATTAGTAGATCAGTTTACTAATTCTTAGGTTACCAAGAAAAAAGAGGAATATTCGGCTTCGATCATTCAACCATAGAATGTAGTTTCACGTACTTGTGTCTATTTTGTAAATCATTTATAAAACCTGCATGTATTATCATCCCAAAAATATTAGATTTTAAAAGTGGGACTATAACTCACTTTCACAGATTTTTACTTCGTCGGGAAGTAAGACTTGGCCACTGGTCGATTCAAGAACCTATAACAAATATGTACATATATATCAAAGTATGATCAAAATATATTTACAACATTTTTAAAACGTTTTATTGTTTTAAGTTTATTAAGTCAGCTGTCCTCGTTAGTAACCTACAACTAGTTGTCCACAGTTAGATATACAGAAATAAATCGATATATATTATTTTGAATCAATCCACGACCCAGTATATACACGTCTCTGGCTAGATCACAACTCAAAGTATATATATTTTTGGAATCAACCTCAATCCTGTATAGCTAACTCAAACATCACTGCATATAGAGTGTCTATGGTTGTTCCAAATAATATATATACATGGATCGATATGATATGTCAAAACATTTGCATACGTGTCTATGGTATCCTAAGATTACATAATATATTAGAATACATGTATAATACAATATGAGTTAGCTAGGATATGATTAATATAGATTTGTTACCAATTTTCACGTAGTTACAACAAGCAAAAATATCCAATCTTGTTTTACCCATAACTTCTTCGTTTTAAATCCGTTTTGAGTGATTCAAGTTGCTATGGTTTCATATTGAACTTAAGTTTATGAATATAAATAGAAAAAGTATAAGTTTATAGTCAGAAGTACAGGTTACAAGTCATTTTTGTAAAGGTAGTCATTTCAGTCGAAAGAACGACGTCTAGGTGACCATTTTGGAAAACATACTTCCACTTTGAGTTTAACCATGATTTTTGGATATAGTTTTATGTTCATAAGAAAAATCATTTTCCCAGAAGAACAACTTTTAAATCAAAGTTTATCATAGTTTTTAATTAACTAACCCAAAACAGCCCGCGGTGTTACTACGACGGCGTATATCCGATTTTACGGTGTTTTTCGTGTTTTCAGGTTTTAAATCATTAATTTAGCATATCATATAGATATAGAACATGTGTTTAGTTGATTTTAAAAGTCAAGTTAGAAGAAGGATTAACTTTTGTTTGCGAACAAGTTTAGAATTAACTAAACTATGTTTTAGTGATTTCAAGTTTAAACCTTCGAATAAGGTAGTTTTATATATATGAATCGAATGATGTTATGAACATCATTAATACCTCACGTTTTGTGGATAAACCTACTGGAAATGAAAAAAATAGATCTAGCTTCAAAGGATCCTTGGATGGCTTGAAAGTTCTTGAAGCAAAATCATGACACGAAAACAAGTTCAAGTAAGATTTTCACTCGAAATAAGATTGTTAAAGTTATAGAAATTGAATCAAAGTTTGAATATGAGTATTACCTTATATTAGAAAGATATCTTACTGTAAATAAGAAAGATTTCTTGAGGTTGGATGATCACTCAAAGTGGATTTGCAAGATTGGAAGTAAGCTAGCAAACTTGGAAGTGTTGTTGGTGTGTTCTTGAGTAGTTGTTTTGTAACTTGGTTTATGTATGGATTTATGAACTAGATTGAGCTAGATTTTGATGAAGATGATGAAGAACACTTAGAATAAAGTAATAACACTTAAGATAGATTAATTTGATTCAAGAAAATTGCAAAGTGAATGTGTTTGTAAGTACCATACTCCACGTGAATTAGTAGTCTCCATATAGGCTCCATTAGTTTGTAATTTTGTGAGATATTTCATGCTAGATGTTAAATGATGGTTCCCACATGGTTAGGTGACTCACATGGGCTACTAAGAGCTAATCATTGGAGTGTATATACCAATAGTAAATACATTTAGAAGCTGTGTATTGTACGAGTACAGATACGAGTGCATACGAGTAGAATTGTTGATGAAAATGAATGAGGATGTAATTGTAAGCATCTTTGTTAAGTAGAAGTACTTTGATAAGTGTCTTGAAGTCTTTCAAATGTGTATAAATACATATTAAAACACTACATGTATATACATTTTAAATGAGTCGTTAAGTCATCGTTAGTCGTTACATGTAAGTGTTGTTTTGAAACCTTTAAGTTAACGATCTTGTTTAATGTTGTTAACCCATTGTTTATTATATCTAATGAGATGTTAAATTACTATATTATCATGATAATATGATTTATTAATATATATATATATATATATATAAATGTCGTTACAACGATAATCGTTACATATATGTCTCGTTTCGAAACCCTTAAGTTAGTAGTCTTGTTTTTACATATGTAGTTCATTGTTCATATACTTAACGAGATACATACTTATCATAATATCATGTTAACTATATATATAACTATATATATGTCATCATATAGTTTTTACAAGTTTTAACGTTCGTGAATCGTCGGTCAACTTGGGTGGTCAATTGTCTATATGAAACCTATTTTAATTAATCAAGTCTTAACAAGTTTGATTGCTTAACATGTAACGACCCGGAAATTTCCGACCAAATTTAAACTCTAATCTCTATGTGGTTCCGACACGATAAGCAAAAACCCTAAAGTTGACCCGCATTTTTTTCGATCATTCTATACCTATAAGATTAATATTTACATAAATTAAACCTTACCAACATGATAAGCAATCCAAATTGTTGAGACTTATGTTTTTGAAATGAGTTTTACACAACGTTTGACCGTCTAGTTTGACCGATGATATCACGAACTATACAATATATGATAATTATATGTTTGTGTATATATATGTATATATACATATTTAACATGATCTAAGAATGTTTTAATATCTCATTTTGTATTAATAACAATAAGTTATAAGTATATTTTAAAACTACTAACTTAAGTTTTCAAAACGATAACCATACGTAACGTTATTTGACATAAATACTTAAGACCTATAATGTTTATACATATATCGTATAAGTAATGTATTTAATCACTTTTAAAGACTTAAATACATAAAACAATATAAGTATATTTACAAAATATAGCTATATTTGAATCCTCATTCCGTTTTCTCAAAGATTTCTATACGTATACCTAGGGTATATGTACCCGTATCATACGCAGCTTCTAGATGTATTTACTATTGGTATATACCAATAAAAATCTGCTCCTTAGCAGCCTTAAATGATTAAGAAACATGTGGAACCAACCATTTGTCAAGTAGCATGAATTATTTAGCAAGAAAACAAAGTTAGGTATCTTTTTTTTCCTTTATAACCTAAAAACGTTTTTATGCATGCACACCATTTCTTCACCCCATTTTCTCATACTTACACTTCCATTTCTCTCTCAAAATACTCTTAACTTCATACTTGATCATCTCCAAGCATTTTCCCCATCATTTAGCTTCAAAAACAACACTTAAACCTCATAAGAAAACCTTACAAAAACACTTCAAGAAATCCTTCCAAGAACACAAACTTACTTCCAATCTTTCATCCAATTCCATCACCCTTTTGGTTCTAGGTTCTTACTCCTCTTTTACAGCAACCTTGTCCAAGGAACTTGAGGTAGTAACTATGTTCATAACCTTATTCGATTCATATATATATAGCTATCTTATTTTGTGGTATAAAATTTTAACAACAAGAACATAGTTTGAATGTTTTCAAACTTGTTTGCAAACTAAATAGATCCTTCTAACTTAACTTTTAAAATACTTCAAGACCTGTAATATAACTTAAATATATGCTAATTTAATAAGGTATAACTTGGTTTTTCAAAGAATACCTTAAAAACTGTTTTTACGACGTCGGAGTGCAACCGGGGGCTGTTTTGGGTTGGATAATTAAAAACCATCTTAAACTTTGAATTGGAGGTTTATTTTCTGGAAAAATGATTTTTACTATGAATATGATAACACATAAAAATTTCATGATTTAATTCAAAGTATAAGTATTTTTAGAAAAATAATCATTTAAGGTTGTTTACATAAAGGAAAATGTTTAACTTCATAAGTTTCACTAAAGTTTCACCTATGCCGTGTGATTTTGAATACAAACTAAGGTATTTACAGTTCATAGTCTTAAAGAGGAACTCGATCCAAGGAGATGGCAAGTTGAATCAACGAAAACGGATTTGTAACGAAGAAACTATGACCGAAACAAAATTGGTTATCCAAGACTTGTTTAACTTCGGGATTAATTGGGAAAAATTAAATAAATCACATCTTTCTAAGATAACATGATATTTTATATATATGTACTCATAATTCAATTTTATATGGTTCAGGATCACCCGTAAACAATACGAGAAGATTAATCATAAGATCCCATGTTTGTACGCAACACGTCATTTGACAACACCGGTACTTTATGTACGCAACACGTCATTTGACAACACCGGTACCGTGGGTCAAGATTAATCTCGACCAATACATATACGATGGGGTTTTATTTATTTCATCGGGGGTTTATTAAACACCTAAAAATGAATCATTAAAATTGAATTACTAACATCGGACTGCTAACTACGGACTAAGGAATTATTCAAAGTATTAAAAGTATTATAAGTATATATATGTGACGATTGTTTAAAATGAAAATATATTGATATATTATATGGATAGGTTCGTGATATCAATCGGAGACCGAGTCGAAATTACATATCTTCAAGACAACAGTGAGTATATAGTCCCACTTTTAAACTCTAAATATTTCGGGATGAGAATACATGTATTTTATGTTTTACGTTATGGACACAAGTAACTGAAAAATATATTCTACGTTGAGTTGTACCACTGGCATACTTCCCTGTAGCTTGGTAACTAATATTTACAGCGGTATTGTAAACGCGAATCCTGTTGATAGATCTATCGGGCCTGACAACCCCAACCGGACTGGACGACCAGTATTCAACGGTTGCACAGTACTTCGTTTTGTGACTACACTTGGTACGGTGTAGTAAGATTTCATATTAAAGGGAATATGCGACGTGATTGAATGTTAAGTATGGTTACCAAGTGCTCAACCACTTAGAATATTTTTATGAAAATGTTTATATATGAAATCTTGTGGTCTATATATATATATATATTGCTGCCGGCATTAAACCTATATCTCACCAACTTTATGTTGACATTTTAAAGCATGTTATTCTCAGGTATGAATTAAGTCTTCCGCTGTGCATTAGCTCGTAGTAAGGATACTACTTGAGGCCATTAAGGACTTATATCATAAGGCGTTGCATTCGCGTCATTGAAGTTCATAGAGACTATTATTAAGTAAATGGCGGTTTAGGTCATTTGAATATTATGAAATGTCAGGAGAATATGTCAATTCTGGATGTAACTATAGATTGCCTTTTAAGAATAAATGCAACGTTTGTAAGATGTATCAAATAGAGGGCAAGTACCTCGCAATGTTATCAACTATTGTAATTCGTTTGTAATCAATATGGACAACGTCCGGATGATTAGTTTCGGATCCTTTCAGTTGGTATCAGAGCGTTGGTCTTAGCGAACCAGGCCTTGCATTAGTGTGTCTAACTAGTAGTTGTTAGGATACATTAAGTGAGTCTGGACTTTGACCGTGTCTGCCTGTCAAAAGTTTTGCTTATCAATCCTAGTCGGAAATCATCTACTTATCATCCTTAGGGAACTGCCTGCTTATCATTCTTAAGTCTAGACACGTCTTACTGCATTTAGTGCATCGATAGTGTATAGACAAAATTCATATCCTAGCGTATCTGTTACTATAGACATTGCCTGACGTATTTCAAAGATTCTCCGTAATTCATGGGATTTTGATATTATATATACATATGTAAATTATGTATTGAAGAGTACCAAACCCAACTCCTATAATCTATTCCAAACCAAAAATTCATTTCTCCGACCATACAAGATGGATTCTTCATCCAGCTCAAATTCCTCCGACTTCGATAGCTTCGCCGATAGGGATTTCCATTCGAGCTCCGAGAACAGCGTTACCGGAATGGATCAACCAATTTCCCATCATCTATTCTGGATGAATTGGGGATGGGTTCGTAATATACTAAATTTCTGGAGGCAAGAAGAAGGTGATCCATTCCATCCACCAAATTGTCCTCTTAACGATGAACCTGAAGCACTTACCGGCGAACCTATTCAAAACACCATTTTCTCGCTCATTTCTAGAGTATCTCGTCATGATTACATACTATCCCATATTTCAAATCTTGTTCATTCGCTCGTTCCAACCGTCAATCATCCCGGTATAATAGAAGAAGTCAACGAACTCCGTGCTCGGGTAGTGGTTTTGGAGAATATGGTGCGAAGGTTACAAACACCAACAGCAGCACCAGCAGCATAATCCGTACTACCATCGTCAACGCCGACAGTACCTTTATCACCCCAATCACAACCGCGCCTTAAATCTCAACATCACAATCTGTATCTCGAATATCAACATCACACGACTCAATATCTGTACTTCGAGTATGATCTTCGTTCTATATATCGTTCTACATCGATTATCTTCGCTTTACGTATCGTATGACGATTATGTAATTTCTAAAGTCTTAGAGATTATGTAATCTAGAATTAACGATAAATCAAATGAGTTTAATATCTTATTGACTCATTAAATCTATGATTATCTCTGAAGAAAATATATATGCAAGTATATTTTCATAAAGATAGTAATTAAAAATTCCTTCGTACAAACTATTAATGATGAAAATATTTTAACGGGTGGGTAGTACCCGAGGAATATTTAGAATTCACATTAATAAGTTATATTGTACATTCTTGAATCTGATTCAACGGTTATCTATTATCTTACTTACAACCACCGATATTCGTATCCGCTCACCCCAGAATAACCATTTTCAATCAAATTTCATATTCGGATTTTGACCTACCAGAATCCAACAAGTGGCATAAAGAAGAAAACTCTGGACAATTAAAATGAATTAAAATGTTGATTGTAACATATGAAACTAAACAATTCTTCAAGCTTGCCACTTGATTTTATCTTAAACCTCATTCGTAACTTGACGATTACAATTCGCATTCAAATCCTTTCATGATTCCTGAAAACACCTCGACCGAGAAGTTGAACCTGCCGCACCTCGCCTAAGGAATGAAGATTTATACATACAGTTATACACCTGAAGAACTCTCGAACCCAAATTCATAATTTAACACATAACGTATTGAATCCTTTGCCATTTATTAGAACAACACTACAATTCCTTTTCAAGAAGCTAATTTTGTCACAGCTCCACTTCGACTTTTCAGTGAGATTATTTCTATTATAATCATGATATTTATACCTTGTCCTTTCGCCGTCATTACCGGAAAACCTTTTATATCCCTCGACAACATCAACAGGTGCACCAGCAGATCGTTATCCTTTTGGCGAAATCAACAATCAGTATTTTGAAAATCTCGCGGAACTTCTTCCATCATATCTATAATGTCTATCCCTAAGAATTTCATAATCTGAACGTGAAGTTTCTGAAAAACACCCAGGACTATGAAATAGTTCTTGAAATGCTAACGAAGCAGCAAAAACTGTAAACGACTTTAACGGTCAAAAGTTTGATGACAAAGAATAGTAAGGTGGTAAAGCTGGAAAAAAAAAAAAAGAGTTTGGAACTAGAAAACGGATGAAGCAAAGTATGAAAGAGGCTGTGGATAAATCACAGGGACTGAACCTGCTCTCAAAGAATACAAACGATTCCGTACCTGCTGAAACCGTCAGTAAGAACCCTACTCTTTATTCAAAACCTTGCCCGGATGATATTTTTCATCATCATCTTATCTTAGATATTATAAGATATCTTCATATCATTCGTTATACATATTTTTCATATTTCTGGAGATATTTTTACAACTATTCCTATCTGCGATCATTTATCTCTCCGTAACATCTGCGTTACAATATAAAAGAAACTGTGTTAATTTCTAAATTCTGAAACCTCCGAGATTAAAATATAAATGATTTAAAGTAGTGTTGGGAACTGATGCATGAATTAGTATAATATAATGAAACTTGATCAACTTCATTATATTACAGTAAGTCATGTTAAGTTTCTAATGGAATGTGATGATTCACAGTACCGTCATCATGTGCCATGTTACACGGCTCTTACCTTCTATCAAGTCTCCAAACATATTAGAACGTATCACCTTGATAGTTCTATTTTTTCGGAATATTCGAGTAATTTAACGAATCAAGATCGTGCCATTACAATTTCATTCTAAAACCAATAGCTAGGTTCATTTCAAATTTCCTACCTACGAATTTCGGACCATTGTTCGCTTGGCTCGAGGACGGGAAGAAGAAACGAAGGGACAAAACCTCAGAATAGAAATTGGAACATAAACCACAGCAAATAAGAGAGAGCATTAACTGTGGATGACAATGATTTTAAGGGACGGGAGTAGGAACATCGAAATATAAAGGAAGGTATAAAACCTAACAACAACCCCGAAACTACAAACCGTGCATATCAATACGTATTGCAACGTAAAGGCATGGGAGAATTAAAAACATTATAATTCCAAGGAAAGGATAAAATAGAATAGATTCTTCTGGTGATAGATGAAAAAGAAGAATGAAAGATATGAAAGTTAGAAATATAACAAGGGTTAGAATGGGATGGAGCATATTAGTGAATGTCTTAAAGTAGGAACTAAAGAGAAAGAATAGAAGATGTGGGAAGAAAGAAAGGGAAGGAGGTAAATTTATAGTGAAATATTTGACAAAGAAATCAAAACAGATTGCCGCGTTAAATCAAAGAAGATCCTGATCGCCGCAAAACTAAATCTTATTACATAAGATTTTCTTTAAAACCCTTAAATCCCGGAAATCGATCATAATCACGTCATCGGTTACAACA
The DNA here is from genome assembly GCF_046630445.1 of Rutidosis leptorrhynchoides. Classification (NCBI taxonomy): domain Eukaryota; kingdom Viridiplantae; phylum Streptophyta; class Magnoliopsida; order Asterales; family Asteraceae; genus Rutidosis; species Rutidosis leptorrhynchoides. The sequence continues at coordinate 101,759,624 of NC_092343.1, forward strand.
ATTCTATATTTACTCATTTCACTCTTTTGTGATAGCTTCGCTCGTGCGTCTCACATAACCAAATCGTTTTATCTAAATCTTTCAATAATGATAAAATTTCATTATTACCTCATATTCGTCATGAAAACATTCCTATTGTTGTTTATGACAACCTCTACCAAATTTCGAGGACGAAATTTCTTTAACGAATGGGTACTGTAACGACCCGGAAATTTCCGACCAAATTTAAACTCTAATCTCTATGTGGTTCCGACACGATAAGCAAAAACCCTAAAGTTGACCCGCATTTTTTTTGATCATTCTATACCTATAAGATTAATATTTACATAAATTAAACCTTACCAACATGATAAGCAATCCAAATTGTTGAGACTTATGTTTTTGAAATGAGTTTTACACAACGTTTGACCGTCTAGTTTGACCGATGATATCACGAACTATACAATATATGATAATTATATGTTTGTGTATATATATGTATATATACATATTTAACATGATCTAAGAATGTTTTAATATCTCATTTTGTATTAATAACAATAAGTTATAAGTATATTTTAAAACTACTAACTTAAGTTTTCAAAACGATAACCATACGTAACGTTATTTGACATAAATACTTAAGACCTATAATGTTTATACATATATCGTATAAGTAATGTATTTAATCACTTTTAAAGACTTAAATACATAAAACAATATAAGTATATTTACAAAAGATAGCTATATTTGAATCCTCGTTCCGTTTTCTCAAAGATTTCTATACGTATACCTAGGGTATATGTACCCGTATCATACGCAGCTTCTAGATGTATTTACTATTGGTATATACCAATAAAAATCTGCTCCTTAGCAGCCTTAAATGATTAAGAAACATGTGGAACCAACCATTTGTCAAGTAGCATGAATTATTTAGCAAGAAAACAAAGTTAGGTATCTTTTTTTTCCTTTATAACCTAAAAACGTTTTTATGCATGCACACCATTTCTTCACCCCATTTTCTCATACTTACACTTCCATTTCTCTCTCAAAATACTCTTAACTTCATACTTGATCATCTCCAAGCATTTTCCCCATCATTTAGCTTCAAAAACAACACTTAAACCTCATAAGAAAACCTTACAAAAACACTTCAAGAAATCCTTCCAAGAACACAAACTTACTTCCAATCTTTCATCCAATTCCATCACCCTTTTGGTTCTAGGTTCTTACTCCTCTTTTACAGCAACCTTGTCCAAGGAACTTGAGGTAGTAACTATGTTCATAACCTTATTCGATTCATATATATATAGCTATCTTATTTTGTGGTATAAAATTTTAACAACAAGAACATAGTTTGAATGTTTTCAAACTTGTTTGCAAACTAAATAGATCCTTCTAACTTAACTTTTAAAATACTTCAAGACCTGTAATATAACTTAAATATATGCTAATTTAATAAGGTATAACTTGGTTTTTCAAAGAATACCTTAAAAACTGTTTTTACGACGTCGGAGTGCAACCGGGGGCTGTTTTGGGTTGGATAATTAAAAACCATCTTAAACTTTGAATTGGAGGTTTATCTTCTGGAAAAATGATTTTTACTATGAATATGATAACACATAAAAATTTCATGATTTAATTCAAAGTATAAGTATTTTTAGAAAAATAATCATTTAAGGTTGTTTACATAAAGGAAAATGTTTAACTTCATAAGTTTCACTAAAGTTTCACCTATGCCGTGTGATTTTGAATACAAACTAAGGTATTTACAGTTCATAGTCTTAAAGAGGAACTCGATCCAAGGAGATGGCAAGTTGAATCAACGAAAACGGATTTGTAACGAAGAAACTATGACCGAAACAAAATTGGTTATCCAAGACTTGTTTAACTTCGGGATTAATTGGGAAAAATTAAATAAATCACATCTTTCTAAGATAACATGATATTTTATATATATGTACTCATAATTCAATTTTATATGGTTCAGGATCACCCGTAAACAATACGAGAAGATTAATCATAAGATCACATGTTTGTACGCAACACGTCATTTGACAACACCGGTACTTTATGTACGCAACACGTCATTTGACAACACCGGTACCGTGGGTCAAGATTAATCTCGACCAATACATATACGATGGGGTTTTATTTATTTCATCGGGGGTTTATTAAACACCTAAAAATGAATCATTAAAATTGAATTACTAACATCGGACTGCTAACTACGGACTAAGGAATTATTCAAAGTATTAAAAGTATTATAAGTATATATATGTGACGATTGTTTAAAATGAAAATATATTGATATATTATATGGATAGGTTCGTGATATCAATCGGAGACCGAGTCGAAATTACATATCTTCAAGACAACAGTGAGTATATAGTCCCACTTTTAAACTCTAAATATTTCGGGATGAGAATACATGTATTTTATGTTTTACGTTATGGACACAAGTAACTGAAAAATATATTCTACGTTGAGTTGTACCACTGGCATACTTCCCTGTAGCTTGGTAACTAATATTTACAGCGGTATTGTAAACGCGAATCCTGTTGATAGATCTATCGGGCCTGACAACCCCAACCGGACTGGACGACCAGTATTCAACGGTTGCACAGTACTTCGTTTTGTGACTACACTTGGTACGGTGTAGTAAGATTTCATATTAAAGGGAATATGCGACGTGATTGAATGTTAAGTATGGTTACCAAGTGCTCAACCACTTAGAATATTTTTATGAAAATGTTTATATATGAAATCTTGTGGTCAATATATATATATATTGCTGCCGGCATTAAACCTATATCTCACCAACTTTATGTTGACATTTTAAAGCATGTTATTCTCAGGTATGAATTAAGTCTTCCGCTGTGCATTAGCTCGTAGTAAGGATACTACTTGAGGCCATTAAGGACTTATATCATAAGGCGTTGCATTCGCGTCATTGAAGTTCATAGAGACTATTATTAAGTAAATGGCGGTTTAGGTCATTTGAATATTATGAAATGTCAGGAGAATATGTCAATTCTGGATGTAACTATAGATTGCCTTTTAAGAATAAATGCAACGTTTGTAAGATGTATCAAATAGAGGGCAAGTACCTCGCAATGTTATCAACTATTGTAATTCGTTTGTAATCAATATGGACAACGTCCGGATGATTAGTTTCGGATCCTTTCATAACAAGTTGGAAACACTTAATCATGTAAATATCAATTTCATTTAATATAAATGAACATGGAAAAGTTCGGGTCACTACAGGTTGCTAATCCCACACTTAGTGTTTAAAGTGGTATAGTATTTTGCGTATATTCTATTGAAAAAGTGGTGAAGACATAGTACTCCCCTATGGTTTGCAAGGTGTGTATGGATGGTTTGCCGAATATGGTTTCTGCTAATCTCGTGCTGGCGCCATTCTCATTCAGTGTGTCCTTGCTCCAAGTCGTGCTCTCATCTTGTTTGGTCTCGATCGTCATTTGTTTGTGACGTTTTATTCATGCAATTTATTCTAATTGTCATACAAACTCAAAAACATAAAAGTAGTTATGCCCAAGATTGGGTGTACAGACATAGCATAGTAATGTAATAATGTATCGAAAGATAACAAGTAATCATAAAATGTAGCAGAGAGATAGGGAAAGTCATGGCTGATCTGGATGGTAGGGGAGAGAGTAAGATACTCTCGTGCGTGGCCTCATTGGGTTTCTTAAAGCTGATTGCCCCTCATCGGTCATCTCTTCATCGGTAGTGAACTATCATGCTAATTCTGATGTGTTCATGCCCGAAGATACCCTGAACTGAATTTCGTCTGAGCGTGCAATCAGTCCTGTGAGTGATGTGGTGCTTGTGTGAATCATAGGCCTGTACGCCAACCCTGCCTTTCTTGCAGATCTCTACCCCAATTCGAGTTCATACCCATTCCTCTCATACCTTGTGTAACATCCTCGACCATATACTGACTCGCAGCCTTGTCCCACACACTGGTCTGAACATTAGCGGATGTATCTCTGTGGGTGCTGACGTGGGTTGTACCAAAAATGTTGGTAGCCAAATCCTCGGCTACTGTCCTCTGTTCCCTTGGAAGAGATGGAATGACTATGTGCTAGGTGTCATGATGCTGAGGCAGAGGAGGAGGTGGTGTATACTGATGGCTAGGCCCTGTACCTCTGGGGTCTCTATGGGCGAACATCACCGGATACTCGTGAAGATACGGGGGAACGTTAAGCTTCCTGCCCGCTTAGTGCATGAAATGAGCTAGGTTCTGAAATATAGCAGCTTTAGCGAACCACATATCCCGTCCGGGAAAATTCCCCATATAGTAATGGTACGGCTCAAATCACGGCAGATCTCCCTGATCTACTGACGAGTGTTTGCGGGTGTCAGTGAGCCTACCCTGCATGGTGGGATTATCATCATCCCATAGTTCCTGTGAACCTCGCCGTCTCCTAACATCCCTAGTCCTTGTATCAGGCCTAAATCCTCTAACTCTCACCTCAGGCACTGTTCGATCTTCCGAATCTGGAATTGCTGGATTAGCTACAACTATCAACTGCTCATCCTCTATCTGAATGTGCTACCAAGTGTGCAGTAGTCTATACTCTATCTCTTCTGACTCAGTTACCCTTATATAACCAAAGCTTTCGATACTACCCAAAACATGCATCCGGCGAAGGCGTTTGGTAACAACGGCTCCCAAAACTGGCACAACTGTTCTCGGGGCATTCCTTTCATTAGTAAATAATTGAGCTAGGAGGTGTGTGACTTGCATATTTTGGTTATGAATCATGGCATGCATTAGGCGCATATCATTAACGGTGACATAACCGCCATGTTGGGTTTTTGGGTGAAGAGTTTTGGCGATAAGGTGGTGGAGAATGCGATGAAAGGGGTTAGTGAAATTTGAGGCCTTTTTACTTGACCTCCAGGCTTCATTATCGGTGGTGTAGGCTTGCCAGAAAGCTTGATGATCGATTGGGTTCAGGATGGTGTATCCTCTTTTAAACACTGATCGGTTAACGTGAGATCTCTTGTACAGTTTTAGGTGGATTGCGAACTGCGCGAGAGTCAGGTGATGGATTTGGTTCTGGTGGCGGAAATGGATGCATCGATGACTGTTATATTCTTCCTGGTCAACATTTGCTTCGAATCTCCATGTTGCCATAAACTCTGCATACGGTTCCTGATACACCCGTTCACTAATTTCAAACAGCTTTTGCCATGCGCTATTTGTTTTTCCGTGTGCCGTGAAACTCAAGATTTGTCTTAGCTCGTCGGCCCACCAACACTGCTCCATTATCTCGCGATTTACATACTTATTGGCACCCTTTTGTCTGTTTATCCAGTTTCTCATGAATAGTTCGTTATCCGCCGGGTTATCTTTCCCGTGGATGGAGTGGGGCAACTCGTACTCTTCGGGTAGATAATTAGCCATCTGCGAGAGTCAAATAATGTAGGTTATGTTCCAAAATAATAAGACTTATAATAATACTTAGAAATGAAAAATTCTTATATTTTTTGAAAAAAAATTCAAAATGAGGGCTTTAAAATTGACATTTTTCATATCCCTGTTATAGTCAATTATAGCCAAAATTACCGCAAATAATATCTAAACTTACTATAAACTTATTTCTAAGCAAAATTCAGAGCGTACCCGTGATTGCAACAAATAATGCTAAAAATAGTGAGTTAGTCGTAATAAGCAATTTTGATTAAAGTAAGATGATTTTTAAGCATACAATGATTCTAATAACCATTTTTAATTATCTTAAATATTTTTAAACATCAAATTTGGCTATAACGTCTTTAAGTCAAGGTTTAAGACCATTTTTACCGAAAAATATTCATTTTGACTAAACCGTACAAAATAAGAAAAGTCAAAGACTAGGCTCAAATTTCATTTGCAAGTCAATGATATCTTAATTTAGGCTAATTTTCAAGTAATCCTAAATTTCAAAAAAGCTTTAACTATAGGAAAAATCTAAAGCCTAATTTTGTATAGTTTTATCAAAATTTCAATTTTCAATCAAACAATCCTAAATTGTTCCAAAACTAGTTTCTAAGCATTCTAGTTGAATCACTAAGCCTAAATGAGCTAACAAAACATCAAATTTCCAAAAATTTCACCAATTTCTAACCTAAAACTCAAACTAACGAATCGAGAGCTAAAAGTGAACCAAAATGCCTCAATCGAACCTAAAAACTAACATATATCAATCATATTGTCTAATTAAGCATATAGGAATTCAAAATTGGGCATAAAACACAATTTTTCTCAAAAGTCAAGAATTTGACTTTGAGTAAAAACTCAATTTTTAACCGTGAAAGAGTACCTTTTATGCAAAATTGATGATGGAAACGTGTTTAGGAGGCACGAGAGACGCGGATTAGAGCTTTAAATTGTTAAAATTGGTCAAGATTTGATGATGGTGGTGTGGTGTATACTCGTCGGCAGCCGGAGGGAAGGGGAAGGAAGAAGAAAAGAAAAAAAAGAAGAAAAAGGAGAGAAGGAGAAGAAAAAATGGGCCCGTTTGGCTCATGGGCTTATTTTCCCGACCCGACTCGCGAATTTTTATATTTTTAAAATTTTAAAATTTTTACTAAATTAATAAAAGATAAATAAATTTTTTTGCTTCAGATCTTAATCCGGTTATTTTTGCTAATTAAACTAAAAGTTAAAAGAAAAGACAAATGGACGGAGTAAAATTAAAATTTTTAATTTTATTAATAACACAAATTACACAGGTTCCACAACTAAGTTCCAGAAATGATGCGGAAAGAAAGATAAATTCAAAGCTTCTTTGACCATCCAGAGTAAATCAGCGGAGTGTACTGAAAATATTTCAAAATTACTTAGCATTTTACGCTCACAATTTTGTAAATCTCCGATGTCGTCCATAAGTTTAACCAAAGCCCTTCTAACTTTTTTAATGTTTGAAATTCCATCCCTACGTCTAGTATCTCGATAATTAAGTTCGAAAAGAAGTTTTGACACTGTGTCTTGAAATAAAAGATCTTCCGCGCAGTCAGGATCACCGATAGTAACTTTAAAGTTTTCAGATTTTTCCCGAATGATCTTTCTTTGCGGAGTTGTAAATGGAAATTTTGACATAGTGAGGATTTGTACGAGTTCAGAATATATTTTCTTTCTTTTTGCGAAGAAATTTTGATGTATTCTTTCCTCGGTTGAATCCGGAAAATCTTCAATTAATAGTTTGATGAGAAATGAGGTTGGATCAAAGTAAAAGAAATGTCGATCTCCATATTTTAAAATAGGGTTAGGTTTTTTACTTTCAATCCAAAATTCTAATTCAGAAATCATTGCGGCGACATAACGGTTGATATGAATTTGAGAAAATTCCTTATCACTGATGTGAGGAAGAAAACTAACGAACAATTCTAAATCAAATTTGAAGTCAATTTCTGCATCTCGATACTTGACGAAAATATCATCCCCACATTCTTTTAACAGTTTGTGAAGAGAACGAACTTGACCACGCATCTCTTTTAACAGATTTATTTGAAATGTTGAGAACGGGAAGTCTTAGGAATAGAGGTGCCTAATGAATTCTCTATAGACGTCTAACCTTCTACTAGGATTAAACAGATTTCCAATAAATGGAGCTTTTGACTTATCAATGTGTCGTCTCTCTTTTGGATTAAATTCAAACAAGTCTGGATATTTGAAAATAGTTGGGTATTCTTCCCGTATTTCATCTTCCATAATGAGGAGTTCATTTAGACCGAGCCTCCCTTTTGGATCATGAAGAGGGTTGAATCGTGGTTCAGTTGAGTAAAACTTATCCAAAAGCAATGAAATCTCTAATTCGGATTAAGTTATCCGGCTTCTTGGACTACTAGGATCAAGAATTAATTCATGATGAGATTCATTAGGGTTTAGATTTGTTTTGGTTTTATAAAGAAAAACTTCTTCGGTTTCTGAAGTTGTGGGAGAGCAACTGCCTTTCGCACTTTCTTCGTAATCGGTTAAGTTCGAACTGGAATCTACAGAATTTAATACCATAATTAATATTTTGTTTTTATAGTTTTAAAAAGGGTTTACTATAATGGCGACTTTAAATTCTATACCGACAAACTCCCTGTTTGTTAAGCATGTGTGTTCCTTATCAATTTATCTTTCAAACAAGTGGCCAGGCCGACAACGGAGAGGCAAGATCCTTTTGGTTCCAATATAATTAGAGAGTGTTTGGGAAATCCAACAACCAAGTCCATATATAAGTATCTTTCTTAAACACCACTCAAGAATCTTAGATATCTTGATAGAATCAACGATTACCTTAACAGACAGAAAATTCGATCCCAGCAGCGGCGCCAAAAACTTTTACTTTACTTATGATATGGCCAATTCAGACAGTTTTATTTGTGCAGTGTCGTTAGGTCGCAATACATCATAATTAGCTACCAAAAGAAAGTAACAGTCTTTTATTTATATTTAGGTGAAGTTTCCTAGGTATAACTCACCTACTTGTCTTCCTTTTAATGAGTAAGTGGTAAATAAAACTCAGGTTCGTTTTTTTATATGTTTGCTCAGTAACGTGGGACAAAAGTGCCTAAATAGTTAACCCTAGTTGACAAGTGGTGTTAGATTGAGATTAACTACTTATAATATAACTATAAAGATAAAGACGGATAGGTATGAAGAAAAGAATCCTGATGGGGAATTATCACAAGAGTTTAACTTCCTAGAATAAACACTAAACCTCAATCAACTAGGCTATGAACCTAACTAATTTGTCACTAAGAGTTTAGGCTTTGAAGATTCTGGCTAAGACGGATATCCCTACTCCCAACGTTAACCTTAGAAGGTTTAAATGACCTTATGGATAGAATCCTAGGTACATGAACAAAGTGGTATATCCCTAAAGCAAAGTCTCAGCTTTTCTTAATCCTAGTTGGTCTAACTAAAGTAATATTCCACCACTTAATACTAAGCTATGCCTTAACATTAACAGATGTGCAATCTTAGATATTCTAAGGTACCATTAATTTGATTAGAAGTCTCTCCTTTGCGATCACTTACTCAACCCCGGATCATCTTACAACATCTCAAGAACGTTGCTTCTGACACGAATCATGCTTCTGAGCAAGCTAGTGTTCACTGAACTCTATATTGCCTACTCTAATCATAACCTAAATGGGCAGCTCTTCTTTGACGAATAAATAGTTATTCGTACGTAGGTACTATATCTCTATTATGACATTAAGCACACATAACTACTTACCTCTATCCTAGGATTGATCAAGTCCTAATACTAGGTTATAGCCACGTGAATAATCGAAAAGGGTGATGGGTAAATTAAGCTTCTAAACCATCAAGGTTTTAGCATAACAATAGCATAAGTTTCAGATAATGTATTCAACACATAGTAAACATTTGCAACGGATAGATAAGCATGCAAGATGAAAGCAACTTAAAATAATAAGATAACTTTATTAAATCAAGGAAAGCGTTCACTGTTTACAGAAGAGATTCGGACCATTACAAGTGCTGACATCCTCAAGACCTCTCCTATTACAATCTTCGGCGTTCGCCTCCGGGCACTTAATTTCCCGCTCGGAGGTGAGATTGCCTTGAAAGCTCTAGTGAGAGAAAGTGTATTGTAGTGAGAGAGTGAAGAGAGATGTGTTGTAAATGGATGACAAAAAGCCTTTAAATAGAAGTGAAAATGGCCTGCAAACGACTGGCAGGCGGTTTGGTGAGGCCGTTTGCCAGGCCAGCCCGTTTGTCTTGGCCGTGTGGTAGGCCGTTTGCCATAGTGGCAAGCCGTTTGGCAGCCCGTTTGGCTTGCTCATTTGCTGGATCGTAACTTGATTTCTTGTCTTTCACCGTTTTCGCTCTAGAATCTTCGTTTTAGCTCCGATTCTCTTGATTCTTTTTGCATCGTCTTCGTAATCACTTTATCTACAAATATAACTGAAAAAGCGATTATTTTGCTGAAAAAGTTTTGAACTTTATGTTGTTGGAAGTCAATATCGGGGGTAAAAATGTGACTTTTTAGCCGATATCAAGCATACTATGCTAGTGTGTTTATTTTATTACCATGCATTGGCGTAATATTATTTCCATATTTAGATAATAGTTTCCATGATAGTTATATAATGCATGTTTGTTGTTGTGTAATTTTTATGTGCGCTCTGTGTTTGACACGAGTCGGGCTGGAGGAGGCCGGGATTCTCAACCGGGCCTATGGAAGTTGAAGTCCGTATGAGGTCAACCGAGCCTGAGGAGGTTGTCCAAGTCCTATAGTCTGTGCGGTATAGCATAAAAGATAGCATGAGTCACGTTTGGAGGGTATTGCAGTAGACTCTGTAAGAGGGACTATCAGTAGACTCTAGCCCGATCAGCTAGGAGTCGTCTGCTCGTAAAAGTCACCGATTATCGTATTATCTTGTTTGTTGCTAGTTAGTTGTTTGCATGTTTGTGATGCTGATTGCATGTTTAGTGCTTAAGCTTAGTCTGTTAGATAGATTCCATTCACTTAGCCGAGTGCTAATCCCCAACATTTCACTCTAGTAGGTTTAGGTACTGCTATTTGGCTAAGCGCAGGTGCTGAAGACATGTTTGACCTGTGAACTCTGATGTGAACTTTTGTAACATGTGTTTCGAAATAAGTAACACCGTTTTTGTAACGATAAACTTAATTACGTGGATTTTTGTAATTAATATTGTACTTGTTCAAATGAATGTCTTCCGCTGTGTTATATATAAAAAAATGGATGGTGTTACAAATTGGTATCAGAGCATAGGGTTGGCAACAAGTACATGCGTGTATCATTTCCCACACCTCGAGTTGTGAGGTGGGGTTAAGTGAATGTAGGGATACTTGTGCGTTAGTTGTGCTGAACTAACTAGTTATCCACTAAGCTATTGTGTGAGCTGTTTTGTAGCACATGTATGGTTGACAGGGATGCGAATGCTACTGACCCTTCGAACCCCATAATGTTTAGAGCACATGTTGAGGGTTATGAGTCAGATGATAACAAACAGAACTATATTCATGAATTAAAAAGTAGTTTGAAAGAGGCTCATGATAGAGTGGTTGAGCTTGAGTTGGCATAACCTACGAGAAATGATGATGCACCACCTGGATACCGACTGAACAATCCCAAACATTACCCAACGTGAACCAAATCCAGTTTCAATACCTAGTGCAGAACCCAATGCCACCTCAGTATTACAATCCACCACAAAACGGTTTCCCTTACCAAAACGTCGCAATGATGAACCCATACTAAATAGCGGTGTTTCCCGAACAGTTTATCCAACCCCAAAATAAGTGTACTTACAAGAAATTCTACGATTGTACGCCCCGTACATATTCAGGAAGTCCTGATCAGACAGTAACCCTTAACTTGGAAGGCTAACTAGACACATACAAAATCACATAACGCTTATTAGAGAACAAAAATTCCGAGAGCATACGATTCGAAAATGGATGAAATGGAGTATAAATAGATGAGGGAAATCTATATGTAATAAGATGAATTAAGAAAGTATGAGAATAACGGTTTCTAAATCATCTACCCCAAACTCAAAGGTCAATATTAAGAATACTACAGTTTCAAACCTAAGCTCCGATAAAATTCTGTAACGCCCCAAACTTACAAAGCTCTAATAACTAATATAAATAGGAACTAATAGACAAAAGGGCGGTATTCTTATTCAAAGTTAAACCATAGTCAAGGTCTAAATTAACCAATATTTTCAGAAAGTGTTAATAACCTATATATAATGTACTAAATCTTGGAACAAAGATCTCTAAGGTAAAGGTGCTAAGTCCTCTTTAACTCTACACTCTTCCCTCGATCCCAAAGCTCACTGATCACCTGTGATATAAGAAATAAAAATGGAATATGACTGAGCCAAAGCCCAGTGAACGGATATAACAAACGCAAGAGTATAGTATGACATGCAAAATTTATTTTAACATATGCTTATTTTTGAGGTAGACTTATTTCAACATAACCTATATCAAAGTATAGAACAAAACACAAATTTCATAAAATAATGCACTAAGAGTCAAAACAAATATATAACAAAGTATCAAAATGAAATAATAGGGTAGCTACTCCACTAATCATTCATATCGGTGGAGTTTCGTATGACACTACGATAAACGTCCAACGTCAAAACAAAATAGCTAGGATCGATCCATACGCCTTCGATCAAAATCAAACAACAAAGAGCTCGTACCAGCTACTAGGTAATCAAAAGGAGACGCCGTAGATATAACAAAATACATCGCTACGGTTGATGCCACATTATCGGTGTCACAATAATGCGCCCACTGGACCTCCATGCATATGTTACTCTTAGACATATTTTAAAAAACTGTTTTAACCGACATAGGATTACAAATATCAAGATATTTTTACAAATGATTAAAGGACTTTAACATAAGTTTAAAAAGAACTAATAAAATACGCTTGAATATTTTACGCTTGACCAACAGTTAAAATGTTATATAAAATAATATGTTGTTTTAATTTAAAATCACGTGTCATCCCAACCATTCGGTCTAACTTTTATCACGAGTCAAGTTTCATAATATTTTAGCCCTTTTACGAATTAACATCTTAAACAGAACTTAACGGGACATGTAAAGCCACGTGAAATGAGGGACACTCGATACGAATCACCGTACCACTAGCTATACAAACACACGTTCTTTACCGAACTTTTTGGGGAAATTTCGAGGCTGTTTTCGAGACTTTTTTGGGCTAAAATAGCAGCAATTACGGGCTGATTTCGGGGCTGTTTCAGGACAGATTTTGGGTATTAATTGGTTGGATTTTCGAGCCACGGTTTTGACACAATTTCCAAAGACCAAAATATTATGATTCCTCAAATAACAAACATAATTACCAAACTCGTTAGTACATCCAAATGAGAAAAATCATAACAAACTTTACAGACTAATAAACATAACGAATTTTCAAATAAGCATGTCATGGCGATAACTTTTATTCATAATTGAAAGAAAATTTTGAGAGGAAGGAATATACTGAAATGATCCTAGTACCACCTAGAATATCTATACCTTATGTTGTTGAATGATGAAATTCCAAGGACACCAGAAAGGCCAAAAAGGATGTGATCACCGAGCAACATACGTATGAGCACGTAACAAATTTTAATATGAGTATGTAATATCCTTTGTTTTAATGGTATTACATTTTATATATGTTAATTCTTATTCTCACGAAATTATAAATTTTGTTATAAACTCAATTAATTTATTGTATTTTACCAACAAAAAGTATGAAATGATAACAAAAGTATTACATGATTTTTATGTAATTTATTTCAATTTGTATTCTATAAAATGTTAATGTACTCTTAAAGTTTGAAATGGAAGACATAAAGTATTTACCTTAGTACTTGAATATCAATAGAACCTTGTTGTTTTTCACCAAAGATTCAAACACTTGATCGTCTCACCAAATCAGCACACTTCCTGCCAATAAGAGAAGATGACAAGATGGAGAAGTTAGCACGACTGTATTTGAAGGAAGTCGTCTCCATACATGGAATACCAATCTCTATTATCTCTGATAGGGATGGCAGATTTATTTCAAGATTCTGGCAGACATTACAGCAAGCATTAGGAACTCGTCTAGATATGAGTACTGCCTATCATCCACAAACTGATGGGCAGAGCGAAAGGATGATACAACGCTTGAAGACATGCTACGAGCATGTGTTATTGATTTCGGAAACAGTTGGAATCGACATCTACCGTTAGCAGAATTTTCCTACAACAACAGCTAGCATTCAAGCATTGAGATGGCGCCGTTTGAAGCACTTTATGGTAGAAAGTGCAGGTCTCTGATTTTTTGGAGTGAAGTGGGGGATAGACAGATTACGGGTCCAGAGATTATACAAGAAACTACCGAGAAGATCATCCAAATTCAACAACGGTTGAAAACTGCCCAAAGTCGACAAAAGAGCTACGCTGACATTAAAAGAAAAGATATAGAATTTGAAATTGGAGAGATGGTCATGCTTAAAGTTGCACCTTGGAAAGGCGTTGTTCGATTTGGTAAACGAGGGAAATTAAATCCAAGGTATATTGGACCATTCAAAATTATTGATCGTGTCGGACCAGTAGCTTACCGACTTGGGTTACCTCAACAACTCGCGGCTGTACATAACACTTTCCACGTCTCGAATTTGAAGAAATGTTTTGCTAAAGAAGATCTCACTATTCCGTTAGATGAAATCCAAATCAACGGAAAACTCAAATTCATCGAAGAACCCGTCGAAATAATGGATCGTGAGGTTAAAAGACTTAAGCAAAACAAGATACCAATTGTTACGGTTCGATGGAATGCTCGTAGAGGACCCGAGTTCACCTGGGAGCATGAAGATCAGATGAAGAAGAAATACCCGCATCTATTTCCAGAAGATTCGTCAACACCTTGAACAGCTTAAAATTTCGGGACGAAATTTATTTAACGGGTAGGTACTGTAGTGACCCGAACTTTTCCATGTTTATATATATTAATTGAGATTGATATTTACATGATCAAATATTTCCAACATGTTAAGCAATCAAACTTTTTAAGACTTGATTAATTGAAATATGTTTCATATAGACAATTGACCACCCAAGTTGACCGGTGATTCACGAACGTTAAAACTTGTAAAAACTATATGATGACATATATATGGATATATATATAGTTAACATGATACTATGATAAGTAAACATATCATTAAGTATATTAACAATGAACTACATATGTAAAAACAAGACTACTAACTTAATGATTTTTAAACGAGACATATATGTAACGATTATCGTTGTAAAGACATTTAATGTATATATATCATATTAAGAGATATTCATACATGATAATATCATGATAATATAATAATTTAAAATCTCATTTGATATTATAAACATTGGGTTAACAACATTTAACAAGATCGTTAACCTAAAGGTTTCAAAACAACACTTACATGTAACGACTAACGATGACTTAACGACTCAGTTAAAATGTATATACATGTAGTGTTTTAATATGTATTTATACACTTTTGAAAGACTTCAATACACTTATCAAAATACTTCTACTTAACAAAAATGCTTACAATTACATCCTCATTCAGTTTCATCAACAATTCTACTCGTATGCACCCGTATTCGTACCCGTACAATACACAGCTTTTAGATGTATGTACTATTAGTATATACACTCCAATGATCAGCTCTTAGCAGCCCATGTGAGTCACCTAACACATGTGGGAACCATCATTTGGCAACTAGCATGAAATATCTCATAAAATTACAAAAATATGAGTAATCATTCATGACTTATTTACATGAAAACAAAATTACATATCCTTTATATCTAATCCATACACCAACGACCAAAAACACCTACAAACACTTTAATTCTTCAATTTTATTCATCTAATTGATCTCTCTCAAGTTCTATCTTCAAGTTCTAAGTGTTCTTCATAAATTCTACAAGTTCTAGTTACATAAAATCAAGAATACTTTCAAGTTTGCTAGCTCACTTAACCTCAAGAAATCATTGTTTCTTACAGTAGGTTATCATTCTAATACAAGGTAATAATCATATTCAAACTTTGGTTCAATTTCTATAACTATAACAATCTTATTTCAAGTGATGATCTTACTTGAACTTGTTTTCGTGTCATGATTCTACTTCAAGAACTTCGAGCCATCCAAGGATCCGTTGAAGCTAGATCCATTTTTCTCTTTTTCAGTAGGTTTATCCAAGGAACTTAAGGTAGTAATGATGTTCATAACATCATTCAATTCATACATATAAAGCTATATTATTCGAAGGTTTAAACTTGTAATCACTAGAACATAGTTTAGTTAATTCTAAACTTGTTCGCAAACAAAAGTTAATCCTTCTAACTTGAATTTTAAAATCAACTAAACACATGTTATATATCTATATGATATGCAAACTTAATTATTTAAAACCTGGAAACACGAAAAACACCGTAAAACCGGATTTACGTCGTCGTAGTAACACCGCGGGCTGTTTTGGGTTAGTTAATTAAAAACTATGATAAACTTTGATTTAAAAGTTGTTATTCTGAGAAAATGATTTTTATTATGAACATGAAACTATATCCAAAAATTATGGTTAAACTCAAAGTGGAAGTATGTTTTCTAAAATGGTCATCTAGACGTCGTTCTTTCGACTGAAATGACTACCCTTACAAAAACGACTTGTAACTTATTTTTCCGACAATAAACCTATAATTTTTCTGTTTAGATTCATAAAATAGAGTTCAATATGCAACCATAGCAATTTGATTCACTCAAAACGGATTTAAAATGAAGAAGTTATGGGTAAAACAAGATTGGATAATTTTTCTCATTTTAGCTACGTGAAAATTGGTAACAAATCTATTCCAACCATAACTTAATCAACTTGTATTGTATATTATGTAATCTTGAGATACCATAGACACGTATACAATGTTTCGACCTATCATGTCGACACATCTATATATATTTCGGAACAACCATAGACACTCTATATGTGAATGTTGGAGTTAGCTATACAGGGTTGAGGTTGATTCCAAAATATATATAGTTTGAGTTGTGATCAATACTGAGATACGTATACACTGGGTCATGGATTGATTCAAGATAATATTTATCAATTTATTTCTGTACATCTAACTGTGGACAACTAGTTGTAGGTTACTAACGAGGACAGCTGACTTAATAAACTTAAAACATCAAAATATATGAAAAGTGTTGTAAATATATTTTGAACATACTTTGATATATATGTATATATTGTTATAGGTTCGTGAATCAACCAGTGGCCAAGTCTTACTTCCCGACGAAGTAAAAATCTGTGAAAGTGAGTTATAGTCCCACTTTTAAAATCTAATATTTTTGGGATGAGAATACATGCAGTTTTTATAAATTATTTACAAAATAGACACAAGTACGTGAAACAACATTCTATGGTTGAATTATCGAAATCGAATATGCCCTTTTTTATTAAGTCTGGTAATCTAAGAATTAGGGAACAGACACCCTAATTGACGCGAATCCTAAAGATAGATCTATTGGGCCTAACAAACCCCATCCAAAGTACCGGATGCTTTAGTACTTCGAAATTTATATCATATCCGAAGGGTGTCCCAGAATGATGGGGATATTCTTATATATGCATCTTGTTAATGTCGGTTACCAGGTGTTCACCATATGAATGATTTTTATCTCTATGTATGGGATGTGTATTGAAATATGAAATCTTGTGGTCTATTATTATGATTTGATATATATAGGTTAAACCTATAACTCACCAACATTTTTGTTGATGTTTTATGCATGTTTATTCTCAGGTGATTATTAAGAGCTTCCGCTGTCGCATACTTAAATAAGGACGAGATTTGGAGTCCATGCTTGTATGATATTGTGTAAAAACTGCATTCAAGAAACTTATTTTGTTGTAACATATTTGTATTGTAAACCATTATGTAATGGTCGTGTGTAAACAGGATATTTTAGATTATCATTATTTGATAATCTACGTAAAGCTTTTTAAACCTTTATTGATGAAATAAAGGTTATGGTTTGTTTTAAAATGAATGCAGTCTTTGAAAAACGTCTCATATAGAGGTCAAAACCTCGCAACGAAATCAATTAATATGGAACGTTTTTAATCAATAAGAACGGGACATTTCAGCAACACGTCAGAATTAGCTACCAAAAGAGAGTAACGGTTTTATCAGTTATATTTAGCTGGGGTTTCCTAGATATAACTCACCTACTTGTCTTTCTTTTAACGAGTAAGTGGTAAATATAACTCAGGTTCGTATTTTTGTATGTTTGCTCAGTAATGTGGGACAAAAGTGCCTATATAGTTAACCCTAGTGACAAGAGGTGATATATTAAGATTAACTAATAATACGGTAATTTAACTGAAAATATAAAGATAGATAGGCATGGAGAATAGAATTCTGATGGGGAACTATTACAAGAGTTCAACTTCCTGGAATAAACACTAAACGTCAATCAACTGGGCTGTGAACCTAACTGATTTGTCACTAAGAATTTAGGCTTTGAAGATTCTGGCCAAGACGGATATCCCTACTCCCAACGTTAAGCTTAGAGGGTTTAAATGACCTTATGGATAGAATCCTAGGTACATGAACAAAGTGGTATATCCCTAAAAGAAAGTCTCAGCTTTTCTTAATCCCAGTTGGTCTAACTAAAGCAATATTCCACCAATTAATACTACGCTATACCTTAACATTAACAGATGTGCAATCTTAGATATTCTAAGGTAGTGTTAATTATATTAGAAATCTCACCTTTGCGATCACTTACTCAACCCTGGATCATCTTACAACATCTCTAGAACATTGCTTCTGACGCGAATCATGCTTTTGAGAAAGCCAGTGTTCACTGAATTCTATAATGCCTACTCTAATCACAACCTAAATGGACAGCTCTTCTTTGACGAATAAATGGTTATCCATACGTAGGTACTATATCCCTATTGTGACGTTAAGCACACATAACTACTTACCTTATATCCTAGGGTTGATCAGGTCCTAATACTAGGTTATAGCCATGTGAATAAGCGAAAAGGGTGATCCGTAAATTAAACTTCTAAACCGTCAAGGTTTCAGCATAACAGTAGGATAAGTTTCAGATTAATTATTCAACATATAATAAACATTTGTAATAGATAGATAGGCATGCAAGATGAAAGCAACTTTAAGATAATAAGATAACTTTATTAAATTAAGGAAAGCGTTCACCGTTTACAGACGAGATCTGGACCATTACAAGTGATGACATCCTCTAGACCGCTCCTATTACAATCTTCGGCGTTCGCCTCCGAGTATTTAATTTCCCGCTCGGAGGGGAGAAGGGCTTGAAAGCTCTAGTGAGAGAAAGTGTATTGTAGTGAGAGAGTGAGGAGAGGTGTTTTGAAATTGGATGACAAAAAGCCCTTGAATAGACTTGAAATTTCTCTGCAAATGGCTGGCAGGCCGTTTGGCAGGACGTTTACAGGGGTCGTTTGCCAGACCAACCTGTTTGCAGGGGTCGTTTAACCTGGCCATGTGGCAGGCCATTTATGTGCTAGGCAAGCCGTTTGGCAGGCTGTTTGGCTTGCTTGGTTCGTAACTTGATTTCTTGTCTTTCACCGTTTTTGCTCTAGAATCTTCGTTTTAGCTCCGTTTCTCTTGATTCTTTTTGCATCATCTTCGTAATTACTTTATCTGCAAATTTAACCGAAAAATCAATTATTTTACCGACAAAGTTTCAAACTTTATGCTTTTAGGACTCAATATCGGAGGTAAAAACATGACTTTTTAGCCGTTGTCAAATATCCCACACTTAGACTTTGCTTATCCTCAAGCAAACTTTCGAGCTTTAAACACTGAAGACTTTTATTCGTAGTGATCAAGTGGTCTTTGTTTTGCAAGACGGAGGAGCGAAAACTCAGTTTTATTCTTTTTGTTATTCTCAAACCCTTTTCCGCAATCATGAAAGGAGGTTACATAACTGAGGCTATCTCACACGGGTTACTCAATTAACTAAAGTGTTTAATGTGTCCTATAGTTCTAAGAAATGAAATCGCTCTTAGCCAGACATGCTCAGATTCTTCATCATAGGCTTGATCAAGACTCAAACTTCCATCACTTATTTGAGAGAACTTTTAGTTATGGACTCAGCTTGTATCGTGAAGAGATGGTGATTTGGAGGTTTCTGTGGTGCGAAGGTTTTGATAGATAGGAGTTTCTTTGAAAGATCGAATCTCGGTGATCCTTTCAGCTTTTTGTCAGGAATTTCAAGGTGAACATCCTTCTTTTTGACTGCCAGGAGTTCTTTTCTCGAATCTTTCCTGGTTCTGCTCCTTTCTTCAGAACCTTTATTCAACAATTTGTTTTTATTTTTTTTATTTATTTAATTTTTTTTTTTTGCAAACATCTTTTGCTTTTCTCTTTGAGGTCTCCTTTTATTGGTGGTCATCTTGATAGTTGGCTTGGATGCTCGCATTTTCTAATGCGGTTTTATAGAGGATTTCCCGGAAGGAATGATTTTGTCGGGATTTATTTCTTTACATATGAAGCGAACGGTGATCAAACCAAAATCGTTAAAATGTGGTTTAGATTTCGGGTTCGAGTGCTTGATTTGCGAAAAAAGAGTAAGTCGAATGTTTTAACTCCAATATTTGTGCAAACACCGATTTGGAATCTAGATTCCAAGGGCGGAAAACAATTAATTGAATTAACCTTATTCGATCGGAATCAAATAAGTTAATATCTTAGAGTGAGAATTGGCTCCGATGATGATAGGAGCGCTGATCAGAATTAAGCTAACGACTGGAGTAATGCTATCGCAATTGATTTGGGCAGAGTAACATTAATGCATCCAGCGTTGCGTAATAACTAATCTTGTTCATGTTTTTATAGATGTTAGGAGGGAATGATGACGCGGCACATGTCCCTTTCATGGTTGTAACAAACTTTGCCAATCCCGAGGGGTGACGTGGCATCTGTCCTTTTCATGGGAATAATTAAGCAGATCCTAACAAACTTTTCTAGATTCATGGGCTAACGTGGCATGCAACTTGCTTGCATGCTTGTTCCATTGTCAAGTACTCGTTCCAGGATGAAGTGTCTATTCCGGGATAATGCACTTTCTCCAGGACGGCGTGCTTGTTCCCGGAGGGTATCTTTATGCCGGTTTGGAATACCGAACCGAGAAGTGGTGACGGTAACAGCGGCGTGTCGGTTCCGGTTAAGGCATCATGCTGCTCTCAGTCTATCCAGGGAGGTTTTAGTTTCTATTTATTCCAAGTGTTTCTTCACGGTTATAGTAATCATGACTGGCTGCATGATGCCGGTTATGTGTATGTCATCCGAGCTCTCAGTCTAGCCATTCGCCCGGTGTAGTAAAGTTGCTGAGATGTCGTCGAATGGATGTCGGGAAAGGGTCCGTATTCAGGGACGTGCGGTGCCGGGTAGGGTCTTTGCCGAGATGCTTGCCTGTTTTTGAGACGGATCATTATGCGTATCATTAAGTCCCCCCAGTTTGGTGGTGGTAGCCGGAACGGTTACTGTCGCCAAACATAGGAAATTGTGCCAAGCGCTTGAGTGGACGTGCATTAAATGCGTATGTCTCCTGAAAAGACATTTTTCTTTGCAACTGTGTCGTTTTCAGTGATTACGTTCCGTTTATTGATATCTTAAAACATTTTCCAAGAGATAACTGTATGCCACTTTCATCATTGCTTCTTGTTTACTTTGTGGCTATAAATAGCTTCGTTTTTCACCTGAGTTTTTCACTTTTTTACTTCCAACTATTCTACATTTGTGTTTCAACACTGCTTCACTTTATAAATTCTCAGCCTTCGAAAATTGCCTTTCGATGTTATGAATAACCCCTTTGCTTGGTTAATCATTGATGTTGTTGTTGTTGTTGCTCGAAAGATGGGGCTACCGTTATTCGCTGAGGCATATTGCTCACAGTATTGGTAAGTGTTTGTGTTTTTCCTTTTTCTGTCTTCTCTTTTTGTGCGGCTTTCTTATTGATGTTTTATTTTGTTTCAGCCTTCGATTTGGATCTGAAGATTTTTTTCGAATCTTTGAATTTTTTCGAACGTATTCCGCCTTCAGCTGCTGATAGATTGGAAAGTACCGAATGCCGATGGTCGTTCAATGTATCTTATGTCATCCGATTGGTCTTCGGGTTGTTGGATCTTCCGCACTTGAGGAATATGATTCGTTTGTGCTCGGATAACGATGTTCTATGCACATCCCTTATGAACGAAAGTTATTTCTTGTGCTTCCGATTGATTTCGGAACTTGAATTATGACCCGTGGGACTGTCGAACATTCGTTTATCTTGCGATCTTCCCAATACCAGCCGGGCCATGTTGGTGATTGCTCGTTGAGAGCTTTTGATTTCTTTCAACATACGTGCCCATTTTCACTTCTTTTTGGGGGTGAGATTTGACAGATCATATACGAGGGTTCCCTTTTGTTTGTATAAGATTTGATATTTTTGTGCTGAAACCATAGGTTGTTAGGGTTTTCAGCTTTTATACATGTGGCTTTCGTGCTTAGTAATGAAATAAACTGCGTTTGTCTTCTGTCTTGAAATAAACTTCTATACAGGATATTGGTGGCACATACGCTTGATGAACTGTTTTTATTTTTGTCATTGTCTTCGTACTGACATATTCTGTCTTGAAATTTTTTTTTTTTAACCGTAACTGTGGAGTTATCCTTGAATTCCCTTGATTTTCATTTTTTTGCGGGAGAGACGAGTTTGTCCAGTCGTTCTCTGAGTTTGATGTCAACTATGATGTCCACAAAGATATCGACTCTAAAGGGTTTCCCCAGATATGTTGGGATTTGTTTCCGCCCTATCTGTTGATAAGCCATGAGCTGCTTGGGTCCGAGCTCCTGCAGCTTGTACCACTTCTTTTCTGCTCAGTTTTAACCATGGAAAGCAGCCTGTCATGACTGAGGAGTCTACTGCTCGGGATCTGTAAGTGACGTTGAAGGCTGCTTTTGGAGAGCCTGACCGGTTGGGGTCTGAGCTTCCGTCTTCCTGATGATTGAAGCGGAGGGGTACGAAATACTATTATTTTTAATACGAAATATGATACAAATTACACAAATTTTAATTATTTATTTATGGGATATATCTAAACCTTGCTACAAAACTTATAGGCAGTGTACCTAATCGTAGAGTAGTGTAGTTTTTAGTAAGTCCGATTCGTTCCACAGGGAGCTAGTGATTACGTACTATATTTTTATAGAACTATATTTTTACAAAATATATATAATTATATATAGGTAGTAATATTATAAAAGGGGGGTTTACCGTTTAATGACCGGTTTGTCGATTTTTAATAAAGCGTAAAGATAAATGACGATAATTAAAGTGCGTAAAATAAAAAATGATAAATAAATGACGATAAATAAAATTGCGATAAGAAATAAAATGGCAATAAAAAAATAACAGTAAATTAAAGTACGATGAGATATAAAATAACACAATTATGCTTATTTAAACTTCCGTAACCATGATGTTTGACGTTTTGATTTTAATTTATTACTCTGGGTTAATTGTCCTTTGTCCTGGTTTATTTCATACCTATCTGGTTTTTACCCATAATAGTCCATCGGTCATAATTATAAAATGCTCTTCAAATTAACCTTATTCCCGAAGTCAAATATTTCAACTAATTAGGGATTCAAACTGTAACAAGGTTTTAATACTTTGTTAATAATTACACCAGGTTATCGACTGCGTGTAATCCAAGGTTTTAATACTTTGTTAACAATTACACCAATTACCCTTGTATGTAATCCACCCCTGGTTTAATGAGATATGAATATTAATTTACCCACTTGATCAGAATGAATAATCAATTATCCAACACGAATAATTAATTAAATGGTTGTAAAAGATGTCGTATAAACGTCACTAAATAGGACATCCATAATCATTTAATAATTATTAGATTAACTAATTTGAAGATAGGTTCGACAGATTCTAATGAGTTATCATTCGATTTGACAATACCCCCATCTATTAATAGTCCATAGTCCAATGTCCACAAGTGTCGGTCTTTAGTTCAAACCCTAATTTAGTCCAACATCACGATTACTTCGGCTCAAATAAGCATAATAATAACTTAGTTACGAGACATTAATTTAAAAAGGAAGAACATAGCTTACCGTGATTATTAATCGCGTAGCGTTACACGGACAGAGTTCCGACTTTAAAACACGTAAAACATTTCTTACAATAACTCAACTAAACCATAACTTATTATTAATCTTATTTATAATTAAAATTATAATTATATATATATATATATATATATATATATATATATATATATATATATATATATATATATATATATATATATATATATATATATATTACATGTACAGAGAAAGAAGTATGTGAAGGTGTGTTTTTCATTCGTCGAAATTCTGGCCAATTTATAGGCCTGACCATACTTTGAGAGCCATGCGATCGCATGGCTTTCCTTTGTTATTCCCATTCGATCGCATGGCCAGGCTGGCATGCACCCATCCTTCATTTAAAACGTGGGCTGCTCGTTTTATATAATATATAAAATAATATATATAATTTTATATAATTATTGATAGTGCTCCAAATGGACATATATTTAGTAGCAATATCCTCCCAATATGTAAATTATTTAGTTGTAATTGTTCCATATTCAAGTAATATTCGTTTATATTTAATAAGTGCGAAGACAAAAGGCGAAAACGAAGAATTGAAGACGCAAAGGTCCAAAATGCTCAAATATACAAGATACAATTAAAAAGGTTCAATTTATTGATGAGGAACGTCTCAAAATTACAAAAGTACAAGTTGCGAAACACAAAGTACACGATATAAAATAGTACGAGAGGACGTTCGAAAATCCGGAACCGGGACCCGAGCCAAGAAGAAACGCCCGACGCAACGGACCAAAAATATCTAGTCTACTATGCACAAGAATAAAATATAATATATAAATAATTATATTAATTATTTATATATTTATATTTATTTTAAATTATGTCGACGAACAAGAAAACAAAAATGATTGAGCTGGATTCTGATGGCCATGCGACTCGCATGGCAAATAGGCATAAACCCATGCGAGTCGCATGAGGATCAGAATCAGGCCTGGTCTATAAATTTGCCAGTTTTCGTTCATTTTTAACACACACCACACACATAATAATAATAATACTCTGTAATAAATAAATATATATAATATATATAGTATAGTGTAGTTTTATATTAGATTAGTTCGGGTTATGTAAAGGTTATTTTACGGGTTTTAAAGTCGGAGCTCTGTCCGTGTAACACTACGCGATAAATAATCAATGTAAGCTATGTTCTTCTTTTTAAATTAATGTCTCGTACTTAAGTTATTATTATGCTTATTTGAGCCAAAGTAATCATGATGTTGGACTAAATATTAAAGACGGGGTTATTGGGCTTTGTACCATAATTGGGGTTTGGACAAAAGAACGACACTTGTGGAAATTAGACTATGGGCTATTAATGGGCTTTATATTTGTTTAACTAAATGATAGTTTGTTAATGTTAATATAAAGATTTACAATTGGGCGTCCCTATAAATTACCATATACACTCGATCGGACACGATGGGCGGGGTATTTATATGTACGAATAATCGTTCATTTAACCGGACACGGGAATGGATTAATAGCCACTAGAATAATTAAAACAGGGGTGAAATTACATTCAAGGGTAATTGGTGTAATTGTTAACAAAGTAGTAAAACCTTGGTTTACACGCAGTCGATAACCTGGTGTATTCATTAAACAAAGTATTAAAACCTTGTTACAATTCGAATCCCCAATTAGTTGGAATATTTAACTTCGGGTATAATAATAATTTGACGAGGACACTCGCACTTTATATTTATGACTGATGGACTGTTATGGACAAAAACCAGACGGACATATTAAATAATCCAGGACAAAGGACAATTAACCCATGGGCATAAAACTAAAATCAACACGTCAAACATCATGATTACGGAAGTTTAAATAAGCATAATTCTTTTATTTCATATTTAATTTCCTTTATTTTATATTTAATTGCACTTCTAATTATCGCACTTTTATTTATTGTTATTTAATCGCACTTTTAATTATCGTACTTTTTAATTATCGCAAGTTTATTTTATCGCATTTTTATTATTCGCAATTTCATTATCGTTATTTACTTTAAGTTTTAAATTAAGTCTTTTATTTATTTAATATTTTACATTAGGTTTTAACTGCGACTAAAGTTTTAAAATCGACAAACCGGTCATTAAACGGTAAAACCCCACTTTTATATATTATTATATATATATTTTTATATTGTTGTACAAAAATATTTATATAAAAATAAGTTTTTCATAAGCCCGTCTCCCTGTGGAACGAACCGGACTTACTAAAAACTATACTACTCCGCGACTAGGTACACTGCCTATAGTGTTGTAGCAAGGTTTTGGTATATCCCACTCGATAAATAAATAATTAAAACTTGTCATAATTTGTAGCATTCCGCATTAAAAATATATAACTATTTCGTACACCACGCTACACACATCAAGTTTTTGGCGCCGCTGCCGGGGAGTCGGCGAAATATTTATTTACATTTTTAGAAAAACAATATAAAATCTAAAAAAAAAAAAAAAAAAAAAAAAAAAATTTTAATTAAAACAGAAAAAAAAATATACTTATATATATTTTTAAGATTTTTATTTACAATACTATCAAATATTTCTATTTTTAGTTTTATAAAAATATAAGTTTTTATTTAAACTATATAAATATTTTATATTAAATTTTAAAACAGAAAATTTTAAAAAATAGAAAAACAGAAAAAAAAAAAATAATAAGTAATCGGGCCAAGGTACTGTAGCAGCCCAACTTTTGGCCTGGATCCGAACACCATGCGAGTCGCATGATATTTCAACTGAACCCCATGCGAGTCGCATGAGGACAGCTGACAGGCCACAAATTGACCTAAAACTGCATTAATTACGCGGATTTATTTATTATTATTATTATAAACCCTAGTTTTTATTATTATTATTATTATTATGTTTTTAGTTTAATTAATTTATTATTACTTTTAACTAGTTTTATATTATATAAACTTAATACTTTTATAATAATAAATATAAAAATAATATTTTTATAAAAATAAATACTTTTTACAACTTTTTATATATTTTTATATTTTGTATCTTTTTAATCGTTTAGCGTAATATTTGTATTTTTATCGTTCGTAGTTAGTTTTTAGTCTAGTTTTTTTTGCCATAATTATTTTATATTTCTAGATTCTTAGGCTTTGCCGTAAAATCTCTTAAGTGCTTTTTCTTTAGATTAAGACTTAGGCGCTTTAGAATTTTGCGACGCCGTTTATAGATTTTAGTGCCTAATAAATTGCCGTTTTTCCTTTAGAATTGCATTTACCTGTAGACCTTTAGGCGCAACTTTTTAGATTTAGTTTTTAGACTTTTAAGTTTCGACGTTTTTCTTTCTTATTTTTATTTTTCGACACTTTTCGACGCGCAATCTTTTTCTTTCTTATTTCTCGACATTCTAGTTTTTAGGACTTAGAATTTTCTCTATTTCTTATCTAATTCTCAAAACGGAAAGAAAAATTATTTAAGCGGTTAAGTTAATGGACGTTGACATTTTTCTGGTTCGTAGTAATAGTTGGATTTGTTAGTGGCTAGTTGTGGGCTTCCGATTTAAAGGGTCCTGGCTACCTGCTGCATCTTTTGGCTATTCGAAACGTGGGCAAAAATCAGAAAAGTCTATTAATTGGACAACTTATATAAGTTTTTCTATTTTTATAACTAATAGGATCATTTGTGAATGTAGCTAAAATTTGGCCGTCGCAATAAAATGGAAAATTTTGAAAACAAGGCCTTGGAAACTCTTTTTGAACTCCAAAATCAATTAAATCAATACTCTCAACCGAGTGTTGATGACAATTCGTTCAGTCAATCTTGGATCACAAATGAGGAAACAATAACTGGTTGTGAAATCTGTGGAGATTATCACTCAACATGGGAATGTTATTATTACGTTCCTATGGAAAATTACGTACCCACAGAACCTGAATGGAACGATTATGAAGAACGCAATTCAAACTGGGATTATTCCCAAGAATATATCCAAACTCAACAACCAGAAGACGAGGAAAATTACGTGTCCGAAAATTCTTTAGACAATATGAAAATCAAACTCGAAGAACTTGATGCTCAAAAGGAACAAATGAGAGAGTTTGTAAACCGGCAAGCTGAAACTCTATCAGATTACACACCTGTTGATCTGAGGAGTCGTGTGCAAGAAAATCTCAAATCATCGAATTTTGATGAATTCGGGAGCTCCGAAATCACCAACTATCCCGATGATACTTTTTATTCAGCCTTACCAATTTCACAACATATTGACACATTAGCCTCTACCGACGAAATCATCGATCCATCAATGGATAAAGAAGAAGTAAGGGTGACAAATTGGTACTCTTGGGAATACGATAACGTTGAAAATTTTACCCCCGAGGCCAAACCTAACTTCACCATTCCACAACCTCCTAACCCAATATTCTCAATAGACGAGTCATCTACTGAAGATGAACCACGAGCTGTAATAGATAATGACACCTCGGATTTCACCCAATTGGGTAATAGAGGTGAAAACTTTGATCCCGAGAATGAACGGAAGGAAATGTTAGGAATTGACCACCCTATAGGAATATGTATGTCAGTGTATAACGATCCATTTGACCAAGAACCAGAAAAGAGACATATCCATTTACTAAAAGCTACACTTAAAAAAGAATTAAGTAGTGACGATTGGGTGAGTCTAAACTTTAAACCCATTGATATATTATACACCACCCGAGATGCAAATAACTGGCTCACTATTTTAATTCGTGGAACTTATTCCACCGATTTCACATGTCGTCAGCTAAGTGTGGGGAAGTCTAACCCCACTTAACGTTAAATTAGGGGTTCGGGTTAGTGCATAACTCGTTAATAAACATGCATAATAAATTAGGGTAAAAGATGCATTTTCAAAGATTAGCAAACAGTTCAGAAAAGCAACCATTTTTGAAGAAAAACATGTGTGATAATACAAGAAGGAATGAACGATGAGGCGCGCCATCTATCATTCGACGAGCTTTGTAAGTACAAACTAGGTATTCTTAATCACTTTTCTACACTAATCACCCTCGTGAATTTATAATTATAGTCTGATTTCATGCAAATGAGGGCATTGCATGATCTCAAGTGTGGGGAAGGGTTATAAATTCTCTCGGGTTTACACTTAGTTTATTTGCCAAATTTTGTGAAAATTTGAAAAATTTTCAATTAAATGAAGTCAAAATCATGTTTATATATATTTATGAACGATGAAAACTAGGTGTTAATACCGAAATTATCGTTACCTCGAAAAGGACATAAATTGAGAAACACCCTAAAACGATTGAATTCATTTAAAAAGGAATAAAGGAGAATAAAAAGGCAAAGAAAGAAACTAAGTGTGGGGAGAATATACCAAGTCATTCAATTAAGAACTATCTATCACATGTTTCTGTAAAGTTATTGCAGGTGTTTTGTTTTGAACTAAATTAACTGTTTTACCCGATTTACTGTAATGAGAGATGGATCTACACGATGAATCAATTCCATCATTAGAAGGAAGTAAAGTCTTCCGAAAAAGACACGCGCTTCTTGATTTAGGTCATGAAGTTGTCGTCCAGACCAGCTGTAGGTTGACGAAAAATCTAGAAAAGTCATCACTAAAATCGGCTGGAAATCCACGGACCTCAGCATCAAACAGGGTCGCCAAGTGGTCAGATTTATCCTAACCATGAGAAGGATTTATCTCGTACAATGGGGGGGCACCGTGCAAATTAGCTTGATAAGACTAATGAATCAGATCCCCAGAAAGGATAATCTCCTTTAAAGATTAAAAATCAGCTTTTAAGCCTGATATTACTCAATCCTAGAGATTGACCCTAAAGATTGAGAATTACAAACTCATGGAATTCAATGATATCTAGACTCGAGCTTGAACGAGAAAATATTTTGATCAAAAATACAAACCGATTTGTTTTCTGAAAATCCATTTTCAATGCGTTCATTACCATTGAACGTTAAATCCTAGGAATTCACCTGGAATTCATTAGGTCACCTGAACCAAATCGGGTGTCAACCGTAAGAACGGTGGTTGCATAGCATGGTCGGAGACAGGACCTTGTGCCAGACCGAAAAATCATAGGATGATCTTTACTATCGCTCCTACCAAGGATAGTTCTAGCATCCAACACGTTAATAAGACCATAATCATCTGCATGTCACAAGACATTGCCTTAACAGTTTCTTGTTCATCGCTTTCCTTTACAACCGGGCGGTAGTTTACCGAAAGGTAATATACGGAACAAGTAAACTGGATGTGTGCTTTCCGATACCAGGATAGCAGTGGATTACACGAACCTAAAAGTTTTAAGCCAAAATATTGATCCACAAATATATTTTGCAACACCAAAGAATGGATTAAATCAGAAAACTTGTCTAGGATAAAATCTAGCTTGAATTTTCAAAAGATCAAATGTTTTCATAAAGATCCAATTTCCTTAAGGATCTACATTTTTATAAGTCATGTGGGACTGTAAACCGCCTTTCAAATGTGCACTTTGCTTTGGAAACCGAAAGTAAATCGGCTATTTGATTGCCAGTGTCGTTGACCTAAACCCGAGGCAACTGTGGATGACACACCCACCTTTAACCATGGTTCTATCGTTACTATCATTATTTATACCGCCATATCAAAATCACTGATGTACAAAGTGTGAAGAATAAAGAAGTGATTCGTGTGATGTATTATAATTTCAAGTTATGTATTGCTTGAGGACAAGCAACGTTCAAGTGTGGGGATATTTGATAGTGCTCCAAATGGACATATATTTAGTAGCAATATCCTCCCAATATGTAAATTATTTAGTTGTAATTGTTCCATATTCAAGTAATATTCGTTTATATTTAATAAGTGCGAAGACAAAAGGCGAAAACGAAGAATTGAAGACGCAAAGGTCCAAAATGCTCAAATATACAAGATACAATTAAAAAGGTTCAATTTATTGATGAGGAACGTCTCAAAATTACAAAAGTACAAGTTGCGAAACACAAAGTACACGATATAAAATAGTACGAGAGGACGTTCGAAAATCCGGAACCGGGACCCGAGCCAAGAAGAAACGCCCGACGCAACGGACCAAAAATATCTAGTCTACTATGCACAAGAATAAAATATAATATATAAATAATTATATTAATTATTTATATATTTATATTTATTTTAAATTATGTCGACGAACAAGAAAACAAAAATGATTGAGCTGGATTCTGATGGCCATGCGACTCGCATGGCAAATAGGCATAAACCCATGCGAGTCGCATGAGGATCAGAATCAGGCCTGGTCTATAAATTTGCCAGTTTTCGTTCATTTTTAACACACACCACACACATAATAATAATAATACTCTGTAATAAATAAATATATATAATATATATAGTATAGTGTAGTTTTATATTAGATTAGTTCGGGTTATGTAAAGGTTATTTTACGGGTTTTAAAGTCGGAGCTCTGTCCGTGTAACACTACGCGATAAATAATCAATGTAAGCTATGTTCTTCTTTTTAAATTAATGTCTCGTACTTAAGTTATTATTATGCTTATTTGAGCCAAAGTAATCATGATGTTGGACTAAATATTAAAGACGGGGTTATTGGGCTTTGTACCATAATTGGGGTTTGGACAAAAGAACGACACTTGTGGAAATTAGACTATGGGCTATTAATGGGCTTTATATTTGTTTAACTAAATGATAGTTTGTTAATGTTAATATAAAGATTTACAATTGGGCGTCCCTATAAATTACCATATACACTCGATCGGACACGATGGGCGGGGTATTTATATGTACGAATAATCGTTCATTTAACCGGACACGGGAATGGATTAATAGCCACTAGAATAATTAAAACAGGGGTGAAATTACATTCAAGGGTAATTGGTGTAATTGTTAACAAAGTAGTAAAACCTTGGTTTACACGCAGTCGATAACCTGGTGTATTCATTAAACAAAGTATTAAAACCTTGTTACAATTCGAATCCCCAATTAGTTGGAATATTTAACTTCGGGTATAATAATAATTTGACGAGGACACTCGCACTTTATATTTATGACTGATGGACTGTTATGGACAAAAACCAGACGGACATATTAAATAATCCAGGACAAAGGACAATTAACCCATGGGCATAAAACTAAAATCAACACGTCAAACATCATGATTACGGAAGTTTAAATAAGCATAATTCTTTTATTTCATATTTAATTTCCTTTATTTTATATTTAATTGCACTTCTAATTATCGCACTTTTATTTATTGTTATTTAATCGCACTTTTAATTATCGTACTTTTTAATTATCGCAAGTTTATTTTATCGCATTTTTATTATTCGCAATTTCATTATCGTTATTTACTTTAAGTTTTAAATTAAGTCTTTTATTTATTTAATATTTTACATTAGGTTTTAACTGCGACTAAAGTTTTAAAATCGACAAACCGGTCATTAAACGGTAAAACCCCACTTTTATATATTATTATATATATATTTTTATATCGTTGTACAAAAATATTTATATAAAAATAAGTTTTTCATAAGCCCGTCTCCCTGTGGAACGAACCGGACTTACTAAAAACTATACTACTCCGCGACTAGGTACACTGCCTATAGTGTTGTAGCAAGGTTTTGGTATATCCCACTCGATAAATAAATAATTAAAACTTGTCATAATTTGTAGCATTCCGCATTAAAAATATATAACTATTTCGTACACCACGCTACACACATCAATTATATACATATTATATTATATTCTTGTGCATAGTTGACTTGTAATTTTAGCTCTGTTGACTCACGCGTTGATGCTCGGTTTATTTCTCGGTTCTGGATTTTCAAACGTCTTTTTGTACGCTTTAATATCTTGTGCTTTATGTTTCGCAATTTATAATTTGCACAAAAAATTATTTTCCTTAACTCCCAAAATCCGCGCAAGTCTTTAACTCACTTTTAGTGGCACTTTTGAGTGCACTATGGCTTTAGTGGCACTTTTCAGGCTTTAGTGGCACTTTTTCTTCAATTCTTTAATCTTTGTGCTTCGTCTTCACATTTATTTATTTAAACGATTACAACTTAAAAATAGAATAATTATAACTAAAAACTTTACATATTGGGATGATATTGCGACTAAATATATGTTCATTTGGAGCACTATCAAATATCCCCACACTTGAACGTTGCTTGTCCTCAAGCAATACAGAACTTGAAATAAAATCACACTTCACTCGAATCACTTTTTTTCCTCACACTTTATACATCAGTGATTTTAATACAGCGGTATGAACAATGATAGTAACGATGTGGTTTACAGTCCCACATGACTATGAAAATTTAGATCCTTTAAGGAAATTGGATCTTTATGAAAATATTTGATCTTTTGAAAATTTATGCTAGATTTTACCCTAGGCAAGTTTTCCGGAATAACCCTTCACCGGTGTTTGCAAAATATTTTTGTGGGTTTTGTGGGTTTTAGATTTTAAAATTTTAGCTCAAAACTCATGGTTTTGTGTCACCCACTTGCTAACCTTCTATTAGGAAAGCACACGTCTAGTATACTTGCTTCGTATATTACCTTTCGGTAAACTATCGTCCGGTTGTAAAGGAAAGCGATGAACAAGCAACTGTTAAGGCATTGTCTAATGACATGCAGATGTTCATGGTCCACAACGTGTCGGATGCAATTACTATCCTTTGTAGGAGCAATAGTAAAGATCACCCTATAATTTTTCGGTCTGGCACAAGGTCCTGTCTTCGACCATGCTATGCAACCACCGTTCTTACGGTTGACACCCGATTTGGTTCAGGTGACCTAATGAATTTACGTTCAATGAATTCTTAGGATTTTACATTCAATAGTAATGAACACATTGAAAATAGGTTTTCAAAAAACAAATCGGTTTTAATTTGATCAAAATATTTTCTCGTTCAAGCTCGAGTTTAGATATCATCGAATTCCATGAGTTTGTAATACTCAATGTTTAAGGTCAATCTCAAGGATTGAGTAATATCAGTCTTAAAAGCTGATTTTTAATCTTTAAGGAGATTATCCTTTCTGGAGGTCTGATTCATTAGTCTTATCAAGCTAATTTGCACGGCGACCTCCCTATTTTACGTGATAGATCCTCTCATGGATATGATAAGTCTGACCACATGGCGACCCTGTTTGATGCTGAGGCCCGTGGATTTCCAGCTGATTTTTGAGAAAACTATTCAAGGTTTTTCGTAGACTCTACAACTGGTCTGGATGACAACTTTTTGACCTAAATCAAGAAGCGCGTTTCTTTTTCGAAAGACTTTACTTCCTTTTAATGATGGAATTGATTCATCGTGTAGATCCATCTTTTCGTTCAAATGTATTACAATAAACCGGGTAAAACAGTTAATTTAGTCCAAAACAAAAGCACCTGCAATAACTTTACAGAAACATGTGATAGATAGTTTTTAATTGAATAATTTGGTACATTCTTCCCACACTTGACTTTTATTTATTTCTTTCTTTGCCTTTTTATTCTCCTTTTTTTCATTTTAAATGAATTCAAGCATTTTAGGTTGTTTCTCAATCTATGTCCTTTCCGAGGTAACGATAATTTTGGTATTAACACCTACTTTTTATCGTTCATAAATATGTATAAACATGATTTTGAGTTCATTTAGTTGAAATTTTTTTAAATTTTCACAAAATTTGGCAATTAAACCAAGTGTAAACCCGAGAGAATTTATAATCCTTTCCCACACTTGAAATCTTGCAATGCCCTAATTTGCATGAAATCAGACTATAATTATAAATTCATGAGGGTGATTAGTGTAGAAAAGTGATTAAAAATACCGAGTTTGCAATCATATTGTTTGTTTGAATGATAAAAGGTGCACATCATTTGCTCATTCTTGCAGTTATTATATCACATTTGATATTTTGCGTCTTGTCGTCAAAATTAATAGCTTTTGCTGAACTTAATGCTGTAGTGACCCGAACTTTTCCATGTTTATATATATTAATTGAGATTGATATTTACATGATTAAATGTTTCCAACATGTTAAGCAATCAAACTTGTTAAGACTTGATTAATTGAAATATGTTTCATATAGACAATTGACCACCCAAGTTGACCGGTGATTCACGAACGTTAAAACTTGTAAAAACTATATGATGACATATATATGGATATACATATAGTTAACATGATACTATGATAAGTAAACATATCATTAAGTATATTAACAATGAACTACATATGTAAAAACAAGACTACTAACTTAATGATTTTTAAACGAGACATATATGTAACGATTATCGTTGTAAAGACATTTAATGTATATATATCATATTAAGAGATATTCATACATGATAATATCATGATAATATAATAATTTAAAATCTCATTTGATATTATAAACATTAGGTTAACAACATTTAACAAGATCGTTAACCTAAAGGTTTCAAAACAACACTTACATGTAACGACTAACGATGACTTAACGACTCAGTTAAAATGTATATACATGTAGTGTTTTAATATGTATTTATACACTTTTGAAAGACTTCAATACACTTATCAAAATACTTCTACTTAACAAAAATGCTTACAATTACATCGTCGTTCAGTTTCATCAACAATTCTACTCGTATGCACCCGTATTCGTACTCGTACAATACACAGCTTTTAGATGTATGTACTATTGGTATATACACTCCAATGATCAGCTCTTAGCAGCCCATGTGAGTTACCTAACACATGTGGGAACCATCATTTGGCAACTAGCATGAAATATCTCATAAAATTACAAAAATTTGAGTAATCATTCATGACTTATTTACATGAAAACAAAATTACATATCCTTTATATCTAATCCATACATCAACGACCAAAAACACCTACAAACACTTTCATTCTTCAATTTTCTTCATCTAATTGATCTCTCTCAAGTTCTATCTTCAAGTTCTAAGTGTTCTTCATAAATTCTACAAGTTCTAGTTACATAAAATCAAGAATACTTTCAAGTTTGCTAGTTCACTTCCAATCTTGTAAGGTGATCATCCAACCTCAAGAAATCTTTGTTTCTTACAGTAGGTTATCATTCTAATACAAGGTAATAATCATATTCAAACTTTGGTTCAATTTCTATAACTATAACAATCTTATTTCAAGTGATGATCTTACTTGAACTTGTTTTCGTGTCATGATTCTGCTTCAAGAACTTCGAGCCATCCAAGGATCCGTTGAAGCTAGATCCATTTTTCTCTTTTCCAGTAGGTTTATCCAAGGAACTTAAGGTAGTAATGATGTTCATAACATCATTCAATTCATACATATAAAGCTATCTTATTGGAAGGTTTAAACTTGTAATCACTAGAACATAGTTTAGTTAATTCTAAACTTGTTCGCAAACAAAAGTTAATCCTTCTAACTTGACTTTTAAAATCAACTAAACACATGTTCTATATCTATATGATATGCTAACTTAATGATTTAAAACCTGGAAACACGAAAAACACCGTAAAACCGGATTTACGCCGTCGTAGTAACACCGCGGGCTGTTTTGGGTTAGTTAATTAAAAACTATGATAAACTTTGATTTAAAAGTTGTTATTCTGGGAAAATGATTTTTATTATGAACATGAAACTATATCCAAAAATTATGGTTAAACTCAAAGTGGAAGTATGTTTTCTAAAATGGTCATCTAGACGTCGTTCTTTCGACTGAAATGACTACCTTTACAAAAACGACTTGTAACTTATTTTTCTGACTATAAACCTATACTTTTTCTGTTTAGATTCATAAAATAGAGTTCAATATGAAACCATAGCAATTTGATTCACTCAAAACGGATTTAAAATGAAGAAGTTATGGGTAAAACAAGATTGGATAATTTTTCACATTTTAGCTACGTGAAAATTGGTAACAAATCTATTCCAACCATAACTTAATCAACTTGTATTGTATATTATGTAATCTTGAGATACCATAGACACGTATACAATGTTTTGACCTATCATGTCGACACATCTATATATATTTCGGAACAACCATATACACTCTATATGTGAATGTTGGAGTTAGCTATACAGGGTTGAGGTTGATTCCAAAATATATATAGTTTGAGTTGTGATCAATACTGAGATACGTATACACTGGGTCGTGGATTGATTCAAGATAACATTTATCGATTTATTTCTGTACATCTAACTGTGGACAACTAGTTGTAGGTTACTAACGAGGACAACTGACTTAATAAACTTAAAACATCAAAATATATTAAAAGCGTTGTAAATATATTTTGAACATACTTTGATATATATGTATATATTGTTATAGGTTCGTGAATCAACCAGTGGCCAAGTCTTACTTCCCGATAAAGTAAAAATCTGTGAAAGTGAGTTATAGTCCCACTTTTAAAATCTAATATTTTTGGGATGAGAATACATGAAGGTTTTATAAATGATTTACAAAATAGACACAAGTATGTGAAACTACATTCTATGGTTGAATTATCGAAATCGAATATGCCCCTTTTTATTAAGTCTGGTAATCTAAGAATTAGGGAACAGACACCCAAATTGACGCGAATCCTAAAGATAGATCTATTGGGCCTAACAAACCCCATCCAAAGCACCAGATGCTTTAGTACTTCGAAATTTATATCATATCCGAAGGGTGTCCCGGAATGATGGGGATATTCTTATATATGCATCTTGTTAATGTCGGTTACCAGGTGTTCACCATATGAATGATTTTTATCTCTATGTATGGGATGTGTATTGAAATATGAAATCTTGTGGTCTATT
Organism: Rutidosis leptorrhynchoides; assembly: GCF_046630445.1. Lineage (NCBI taxonomy): Eukaryota > Viridiplantae > Streptophyta > Magnoliopsida > Asterales > Asteraceae > Rutidosis > Rutidosis leptorrhynchoides. Next base: position 101,797,166 of record NC_092343.1, read on the forward strand.
ATTATGATTTGATATATATAGGTTAAACCTATAACTCACCAACATTTTTGTTGACGTTTTAAGCATGTTTATTCTAAGGTGATTATTAAGAGTTTCCGCTGTCGCATACTTAAATAAGGACGAGATTTGGAGTCCATGCTTGTATGATATTGTGTAAAAACTGCATTCAAGAAACTTATTTTGTTGTAACATATTTTTATTGTAAACCATTATGTAATGGTCGTGTGTAAACAGGATATTTTAGATTATCATTATTTGATAATCTACGTAAAGCTTTTTAAAATTTTATTGATGTAATAAAGGTTATGGTTTGTTTTAAAATGAATGCAGTCTTTGAAAAACGTCTCATATAGAGGTCAAAACCTCGCAACGAAATCAATTAATATGGAACGTTTTTAATCAATAAGAACGGGGCATTTCAGTTGGTATCTGAGCGTTGGTCTTAGAGAACCAGAAAATTTGCATTTGTGTGTCTTATCGAGTTTGTTAGGATGCATTAGTGAGTCTGGACTTCGACCGTGTTTTCTTTAAAAATGATTGCTTAACATTTTTGTTGGAAACTATAACTTATTAACATGTATATATTATGTGATATATTAATCTCTTAACATGTTTGATATTGTGTGATAGATGTCTACCTCTAGCACAAATCCCATTGACTCACCTAATAATAACGAAGAGTCGAATATATATTGGACTGATTCACAAGTTCCCGAAGAAGAACCGGAAGAAGAATCAGAACCGGAAGAGGAGGAACCAGAGGAGGAAATAGAACTGGTGGGGGAAATAATAAAACGGTTAAGTAAAATAAAATCCTCAACCAACCGACCAAGGTTAATTATGGTCAATGGTGTTTCCGCCAAGGAAGCAAAATATTGGGAGGATTACCAATTCTCCGATGAATCGGATTCCGACGAGAATTCCGATGATGTTATAGAAATTACCCCAACTGAATTTAAAAATGCAAAAGAAAATAATAAGGGAAAGGGCATAAAAATAGAGAAATCTAATTCCAACCCCGATGAACTTTATATGTATCGTCAACCCCCGAAGCCCTTAAGTTGTAACAATGACCCGGGAACCTCTAAACCACCAGGTTTTTCTAAACCGTTGTGGAAAACGACAGCTCGTATTAGGGGAACATCATATATCCCTAGAAACTTGGCAAAACGAACCAAAACCGAAGAAGAAGAAACGAGCGAGTCGGAATAAGATAGTTGTATTCGTGTGGTGTAATATATGTAATATAGTGTGCTTATGCTTTATGATATATGTAAAAATTGCTTGTATTAATAAGTTTTTTTTTTTATGAATCTAACTCTTGTCTATTTTATAGTATAAAAACACAAAATGGATAGACAACCCAATATTTTAAGAGACCTACCCGGAGACATGATTGATGAAATCTTGTCTAGAGTCGGTCAGAATTCTTCGGCACAACTATTTACGGCGAAATCAGTTTGTAAGACATTCGAAGAACGTTCCAAGAATGTCTTGGTTTATAAGAGACTTTCGTTTGAAAGATGGGGGATATCACATTGGGAAACCCATAAGTTACGATGTGTTTACTTTGACGCATATATTGCGGGGAACCCAAATGCTATTTTACGCAACGGGTTAAGAAATTATTTTGACTCAATATATCCGAATATTGGACTTCGTGATTTAGAAAAAGCGGCTAACATGCAACATAAAGAAGCATGTTATGCTTAAGGATTAGTAATGTTCGCTTCTCACCAAAGTGAGAACAAGAACATCGGGCTACAACTATTAAACAAAACGTTCCCACAAGTGACGGAGTCGGTAATTGGGGTAAGAAATGAGGTTTTTAGATTGTTACGGGACTGTTGGACATTACGTAACCCTCGTCCCTTTGACGACGTTACAACACACTGTCTTATCAACGGCCATAACGGTTATGTTCCACAAGACCAAGGATGGGAAGTAATCCTAGTAAAACCAGAATGCATGACTTGTTTCTGGACGTATGAATTGCGTGTCTTTATTGCCTTTGCTGAACGACTTGTGTACTAGCTAGAACTATCTTCACAACCATCTTGTATCAAATTTATTGTGTGCTATATTTCATGCTATATGTAAAATAAGCGGTATTGTAAGTTTGTAAAATATTGTGTAAAAGTTTGAACGCGAAATATTATTATAATCAGTTTTTCATATAGAATTGTAGTAGTTGAATTGTATATTAGCTACTAAGTATGAACTTAACGGGTAGGTACTACCCGAATTTAAACTTATAAAACGCTAATATGAAGAAAAAGCTTTTATAAATGAGTTCATATTATGCTACAAAATACTATTAACTACTCTTAATATTCTGTATGATTAACTTGTTCCATTTGACTATTTTGAAGGAAATGGCACCGACTACTCGACACACCGTGAATATGAATGAAGAGGAATTTCGTACTTTTCTAGCTTCAAACATAGCCGCAGTACAGGCTGCGCTACATACCAACAATAACCTTGGATCTAGCAGTACAGGAAATCGTGTAGGATGCACCTACAAAGAATTCACTGCCTGCAAACCTTTGGAATTTGATGGAACCGAAGGACCGATCGGATTGAAACGGTGTACTGAGAAGGTCGAATCGGTGTTTGCCATAAGTAAGTGTATTGAAGAGGACAAAGTGAAGTACGCTACGCATACCTTCACAGGTTCTGCGTTAACATGGTGGAATACCTATCTAGAGCAAGTGGGACAAGACGATGCGTACGCACTACCGTGGTCAGCATTCAAGCACTTGATAAACGAGAAGTACCGTCCCAGAACCGAGGTCAATAAGCTCAAGACAGAACTTAGAGGGTTACGAACCCAAGGATTTGATATTACCACGTACGAAAGATGATTCACAGAATTGTGCCTATTGTGTCCAGGAGCATTCGAAGATGAGGAAGAGAAGATCGACACGTTTGTGAAAGGATTACCGGAAAGAATCCAAGAAGATATAAGTTCACACGAGCCCGCCTCCATACAACAGGCATATAGAATGGCTCACAAACTACTGAACCAGATTGAAGAAAGAATTAAAGAACAGACTGCTGAAGAGGCCAAAGTGAAGCAAGTCAAAAGAAAGTGGGAGGAAAACGGTGATAAGAATCACCAATACAACAACAACAGCAATTACAACAATAATCGCAACAATTATCCCAACAATCGCAACATCAATCGCAACTACAACAAACGGCCCAACAACAACAACAACAATAACAACAGCAACTACAACAATCATCCCAACAACAATAATAACCGCAACAACAACAACAATCAGAAGCAGCTATGCCAAAGGTGTGAAAAGTATCACTCGGGGTTCTGCACCAAATTTTGCAACAAGTGTAAAATAAATGGTCATAGTGCGGTGAAGTGTGAGGTCTACGGACCAGGGGTTAATAGAACGAAAGGAACAAATGGTGTCGGAACGAGTAATGGCGGAGCAAGTAGTGTCGGAGCAAGTTATGCCAATGTAGTTTGTTATAAATGTGGAAAATCGGGGCACATTATTAGAAATTGCCCGAACCAGGAGAACACGAATGGACAAGGCCGCGGAAGAGTTTTCAATATTAATGCGGCAGAGGCACAGGAAGACCCGGAGCTTGTTACGGGTACGTTTCTTATTGACAATAAATCTGCTTACGTTTTATTTGATTCGGGTGCAGATAGAAGCTATATGAGTAGAGATTTTTATGCTAAATTAAGTTGTCCATTGACGCCTTTGGATAGTAAATTTTTACTCGAATTAGCAAATGGTAAATTAATTTCAGCAGATAATATATGTCGGAATCGAGAAATTAAACTGGTTAGCGAAACATTTAAGATTGATTTGATACCAGTAGAGTTAGGGAGTCTTGATGTGATAATCGGTATGGACTGGTTGAAAGAAGTGAAAGCATAGATCATTTGTTACAAAAATGTAATTCGCATTATACGAGAAAAAGGAAAACCCTTAATGGTGTACGGAGAAAAGGGCAACACGAAGCTACATCTTATTAGTAATTTTAAGGCACAAAAACTAGTAAGAAAAGATTGCTATGCTGTTCTAGCACATGTCGAGAAAGTACAAACTGAAGAAAAGAGCATCAATGATGTTCCCATTGCAAAAGAATTTCCCGATGTATTTTCGAAAGAATTACTGGGATTACCCCCACATCGATCCGTTGAATTTCAAATAGATCTTGTACCAGGAGCTGCACCAATAGCTCGTGCTCCTTACAGACTCGCACCCAGCGAGATGAAAGAACTGCAAAGCCAATTACAAGAACTTTTAGAATGTGGTTTCATTCGACCAAGCACATCACCGTGGGGAGCTCCTATTTTGTTTATCAAGAAGAAAGATGGTACATTCAGGTTGTGTATCGACTACCGAGAGTTGAACAAACTTACCATCAAGAACCGCTACCCACTATCGAGAATCGACGACTTATTTGATCAACTACAAGGCTCGTCTGTTTATTCAAAGATTGACTTATGTTCCGGGTATCATCAAATGCGGGTGAAAGAAGATGATATTCCAAAGACTGCTTTCAGAACACGTTACGGTCATTACGAGTTTATGGTCATGCCGTTTGGTTTAACTAATGCACCAGCTGTGTTCATGGACCTTATGAACCGAGTGTGTGGACCATACCTTGATAAATTTGTCATTGTTTTCATTAATGACATACTTATTTACTCAAAGAATGACCAAGAACACGGTGAACATTTGAGAAAAGTGCTAGAAGTATTGAGGAAAGAAAAACTGTACGCTAAGTTTTCAAAGTGTGCATTTTGGTTGGAAGAAGTTCAATTCCTCGGTCACATAGTGAACAAAGAAGGTATTCAGGTGGACCCGGCAAAGATCGAAACCGTTGAAAAGTGGGAAACCCCAAAAACTCCGAAGCATATACGTCAATTTTTAGGATTGGCTGGTTACTATAGAAGATTCATCCAAGATTTCTCCAAAATAGCAAAACCCTTGACTGCATTAACGCATAAAGGGAAGAAATTTGAATGGAAGCATGAATAAGAGAAGGCGTTTCAATTATTGAAGAAAAAGCTAACTACGGCACCTATATTGTCATTGCCTGAAGGGAATGATGATTTTGTGATTTATTGTGACGCATCAAAGCAAGGTCTCGGTTGTGTATTAATGCAACGGACGAAGGTGATTGCTTATGCGTCTAGACAATTGAAGATTCACGAGCAAAAATATACGACGCATGATTTGGAATTAGGCGTGGTTGTTTTTGCATTAAAGACTTGGAGGCACTACTTATATGGGGTCAAAAGTATTATATATACCGACCACAAAAGTCATCAACACATATTTAATCAGAAATAACTGAATATGAGGCAGCGTAGGTGGATTGAATTGTTGAATGATTACAACTTTGAGATTCGTTACCACCCGGGGAAGGCAAATGTGGTAGCCAACGCCTTGAGCAGAAAGGACAGAGAACCCATTCGAGTAAAATCTATGAATATAATGATTCACACTAACCTTACTACTCAAATAAAGGAGGCGCAACAAGGAGTTTTAAAAGAGGGAAATTTAAAGGATGAAATACCCAAAGGATCGAAGAAGCATCTTAATATTCGGGAAGACGGAACCCGGTATAGGGTTGAAAGAATTTGAGTACCAAAATTTGGAGATATGAGAGAAATGGTACTTAGAGAAGCTCATAAAACCAGATACTCAATACATCCTGGAACGGGGAAGATGTACAAGGATCTTAAGAAACATTTTTGGTGGCCAGGTATGAAAGCCGATATTGCTAAATATGTAGGAGAATGTTTGACGTGTTCTAAGGTCAAAGCTGAACATCAGAAACCATCAGGTCTACTACAACAACTTGAAATCCCGGAATGGAAATGGGAAAGCATTACCATGGATTTCATCACTAAATTGCCAAGGACTGCAAGTGGTTTTGATACTATTTGGGTAATAGTTGATCGTCTCACCAAATCAGCACACTTCCTGCCAATAAGAGAAGATGACAAGATGAAGAAGTTAGCACGACTGTATTTGAAGGAAGTCGTCTCCAGACATGGAATACCAATCTCTATTATCTCTGATAGGGATGGCAGATTTATTTCAAGATTCTGGCAGACATTACAGCAAGCATAGGGAACTCGTCTAGACATGAGTACTACCTATCATCCACAAACTGATGGGCAGAGCGAAAGGACGATACAAACGCTTGAAGACATGCTACGAGCTTGTGTTACTGATTTCGGAAACAGTTGGGATCGACATCTACCGTTAGCAGAATTTTCCTACAACAACAGCTACCATTCCAGCATTGAGATGGCGCCGTTTGAAGCACTTTATGGTAGAAAGTGCAAGTCTCCGATTTGTTGGAGTGAAGTGGGGGATAGACAGATTACGGGTCCGGAGATAATACAAGAAACTACCGAGAAAATCATCCAAATTCAACAAAGATTGAAAACCGCTCAGAGTCGACAAAAGAGCTACTCGGACAGTAAAAGAAAAGATATAGAGTTTGAAATTAGAGAAATGGTCATATTTAAGGTTTCACCTTGGAAAGTCGTTGTTCGATTTGGTAAATGGGGGAAACTAAATCCAAGGTACATTGGACCATTTAAGATTATAGATTGTGTCGGACCAGTAGCTTACCAACTGGAGCTACCTCAACAACTCGCGGCTGTACATAACACTTTCCACATCTCAAATTTGAAGAAATGTTTTGCTAAAGAAGATCTCACTATTCCGTTGGACGAAATCCAAATCAATGAAAAACTTCAATTCATTGAAGAACCCATCGAAATAATGGATCGTGAGGTTAAGAGACTTAAACAAAACAAGATACCGATTGTTAAGGTTCGATGGAATGCTCGTAGAGGACCCGAGTTCACCTAGGAGCGTGAAGATCAGATGAAGAAGAAATACTCGCATTTATTTCCAGAAGATACGTCAACACCTCCAACTGCTTAAAATTTCGGGACGAAATTTATTTAACGGGTAGGTACTGTAGTGACCCGAACTTTTCCATGTTTATATATATTAATTGAGATTGATATTTACATGATTAAATGTTTCCAACATGTTAAGCAATCAAACTTGTTAAGACTTGATTAATTGAAATATGTTTCATATAGACAATTGACCACCCAAGTTGACCGGTGATTCACGAACGTTAAAACTTGTAAAAACTATATGATGACATATATATGGATATATATATATATATATAGTAAACATGATACTATGGTAAGTAAACATATCATTAAGTATATTAACAATGAACTACATATGTAAAAACAAGACTACTAACTTAATGATTTATAAACGAGACATATATGTAACGATTATCGTTGTAAAGACATTTAATGTATATATATCATATTAAGAGATATTCATACATGATAATATCATGATAATATAATAATTTAAAATCTCATTTGATATTATAAACATTGGGTTAACAACATTTAACAAGATCGTTAACCTAAAGGTTTCAAAAGAACACTTACATGTAACGACTAACGATGACTTAACGACTAAGTTAAAATGTATATACATGTAGTGTTTTAATATGTATTTATACACTTTTGAAAGACTTCAATACACTTATCAAAATACTTCTACTTAACAAAAATGCTTACAATTACATCCTCGTTCAGTTTCATCAACAATTCTACTCGTATGCACCCGTATTCGTACTCGTACAATACACAGCTTTTAGATGTATGTACTATTGGTATATACACTCCAATGATCAGCTCTTAGCAGCCCATGTGAGTCACCTAACACATGTGGGAATCATCATTAGGCAACTTGAAATGTCCCGTTCTTATTGATTAAAAACGTTCCATATTAATTGATTTCGTTGCGAGGTTTTGACCTCTATATGAGACGTTTTTCAAAGACTGCATTCATTTTTAAACAAACCATAACCTTTATTTCATTAATAAAGGTTTAAAAAGCTTTACGTAGATTATCAAATAATGATAATCTAAAATATCCTGTTTACACACGACCATTACATAATGGTTTACAATACAAATATGTTACAACAAAATAAGTTTCTTGAATGCAGTTTTTACACAATATCATACAAGCATGGACTCCAAATCTTGTCCTTATTTAAGTATGCGACAGCGGAAGCTCTTAATAATAACCTGAGAATAAACATGCTTAAAACGTCAACAAAAATGTTGGTGAGTTATAGGTTTAACCTATATATATCAAATCGTAACAATAGACCACAAGATTTCATATTTCAATACACATCCCATACATAGAGATAAAAATCATTCATATGGTGAACACCTGGTAACCGACAATAACAAGATGCATATATAAGAATATCCCCATCATTCCGGGACACCCTTCGGATATGATATAAATTTCGAAGTACTAAAGCATCCGGTACTTTGGATGGGGTTTGTTAGGCCCAATAGATCTATCTTTAGGATTCGCGTCAATTAGGGTGTCTGTTCCCTAATTCTTAGATTACCAGACTTAATAAAAAGGGGCATATTCAATTTCGATAATTCAACCATAGAATGTAGTTTCACGTACTTGTGTCTATTTTGTAAATCATTTATAAAACCTGCATGTATTCTCATCCCAAAAATATTAGATTTTAAAAGTGGGACTATAACTCACTTTCACAGATTTTTACTTCGTCGGGAAGTAAGACTTGGCCACTGGTTGATTCACGAACCTATAACAATATATACATATATATCAAAGTATGTTCAAAATATATTTACAACACTTTTAATATATTTTGATGTTTTAAGTTTATTAAGTCAGATGTCCTCGTTAGTAACCTACAACTAGTTGTTCACAGTTAGATGTACAGAAATAAATCGATAAATATTATCTTGAATCAATCCACGACCCAGTGTATACGTATCTCAGTATTGATCACAACTCAAACTATATATATTTTGGAATCAACCTCAACCCTGTATAGCTAACTCCAACATTCACATATAGAGTGTCTATGGTTGTTCCGAAATATATATAGATGTGTCGACATGATAGGTCGAAACATTGTATACGTGTCTATGGTATCTCAAGATTACATAATATATAATACAAGTTGATTAAGTTATGGTTGGAATAGATTTGTTACCAATTTTCACGTAGCTAAAATGAGAAAAATTATCCAATCTTGTTTTACCCATAACTTCTTCATTTTAAATCCGTTTTGAGTGAATCAAATTGCTATGGTTTCATATTGAACTCTATTTTATGAATCTAAACAAAAAAAAGTATAGGTTTCTAGTCGGAAAAATAAGTTACAAGTCGTTTTTGTAAAGGTAGTCATTTCAGTCGAAAGAACGACGTCTAGATGACCATTTTAGAAAACATACTTCCACTTTGAGTTTAACCATAATTTTTGGATATAGTTTCATGTTCATAATAAAAATCATTTTCTCAGAATAACAACTTTTAAATCAAAGTTTATCATAGTTTTTAATTAACTAACCCAAAACAGCCCGCGGTGTTACTACGACGGCGTAAATCCGGTTTTACGGTGTTTTTCGTGTTTCCAGGTTTTAAATCATTAAGTTAGCATATCATATAGATATAGAACATGTGTTTAGTTGATTTTAAAAGTCAAGTTAGAAGGATTAACTTTTGTTTGCGAACAAGTTTAGAATTAACTAAACTATGTTCTAGTGATTACAAGTTTAAACCTTCGAATAAGATAGCTTTATATGTATGAATTGAATGATGTTATGAACATCATTACTACCTTAAGTTCCTTGGATGAACCTACTGGAAAAGAGAAAAATGGATCTAGCTTCAATGGATCCTTGGATGGCTCAAAGTTCTTGAAGCAAAATCATGACACGAAAACAAGTTCAAGTAAGATCATCACTTGAAATAAGATTGTTATAGTTATAGAAATTGAACCAAAGTTTGAATATGATTATTACCTTGTATTAGAATGATAACCTACTGTAAGAAACAAAGATTTCTTGAGGTTGGATGATCACCTTACAAGATTGGAAGTGAGCTAGCAAACTTGAAAGTATTCTTGATTTTATGAAACTAGAACTTTTGGAATTTATGAAGAACACTTAGAACTTGAAGATAGAACTTGAGAGAGTTCAATTAGATGAAGAAAATTGAAGAATGAAAGTGTTTGTAGGTGTTTTTGGTCGTTGGTGTATGGATTAGATATAAAGGATATGTAATTTTGTTTTCATGTAAATAAGTCATGAATGATTACTCATATTTTTGTAATCTTATGAGATATTTCATGCTAGTTGCCAAATGATGGTTCCCACATGTGTTAGGTGACTCACATGGGCTGCTAAGAGCTGATCATTGGAGTGTATATACCAATAGTACATACATCTAAAAGCTGTGTATTGTACGAGTACGAATACGGGTGCATACGAGTAGAATTGTTGATGAAACTGAACGAGAATGTAATTGTAAGCATTTTTGTTAAGTAGAAGTATTTTGATAAGTGTATTGAAGTCTTTCAAAAGTGTATAAATACATATTAAAACACTACATGTATATACATTTTAACTGAGTCGTTAAGTCATCGTTAGTCGTTACATGTAAGTGTTGTTTTGAAACCTTTAGGTTAACGATCTTGTTAAATGTTGTTAACCCAATGTTTATAATATCAAAAGAGATTTTAAATTATTATATTATCATGATATTATGATGTATGAATATCTCTTAATATGATATATATACATTAAATGTCGTTACAACGATAAACGTTACATATATGTCTCGTTTCAAAATCATTAAGTTAGTAGTCTTGTTTTTACATATGTAGTTCATTGTTAATATAATTAATGATATGTTTACTTATCATAATATCATGTTAACTATATATATAACTATATATATGTCATCATATAGTTTTTTTTTTACAAGTTTTAACGTTCGTGAATCACCGGTCAACTTGGGTGGTCAATTGTCTATATGAAACCTATTTCAATTAATCAAGTCTTAACAAGTTTGATTGCTTAACATGTTGGAAACATTTAATCATGTAAACATCAATCTCAATTAATATATATAAACATGGAAAAGTTCGGGTCACTACAGTACCTACCCGTTAAATAAATTTCGTCCCGAAATTTTAAGCTGTTGAAGGTGTTGACGAATCTTCTGGAAATAGATGCGGGTATTTCTTCTTCATCTGATCTTCACGCTCCCAGGTGAACTCGGGTCCTCTACGAGCATTCCATCGAACCTTAACAATTGGTATCTTGTTTTGCTTAAGTCTTTTAACCTCACGATCCATTATTTCGACGGGTTCTTCGATGAATTGGAGTTTTTCGTTGATTTGGATTTCATCTAACGGAATAGTGAGATCTTCTTTAGCAAAACATTTCTTCAAATTCGAGACGTGGAAAGTGTTATGTACAGCCGTGAGTTGTTGAGGTAACTCAAGTCGGTAAGCTACTGGTCCGACACGATCAATAATCTTGAATGGTCCAATATACCTTGGATTTAATTTCCCTCGTTTACCAAATCGAACAACGCCTTTCCAAGGTGAAACTTTAAGCATGACCATCTCTCCAATTTCAAATTCTATATCTTTTCTTTTAATGTCAGCGTAGCTCTTTTGTCGACTTTGGGCGGTTTTCAACCGTTGTTGAATTTGGATGATCTTCTCGGTAGTTTCTTGTATAATCTCCGGACCCGTAATCTGTCTATCCCCCACCTCACTCCAACAAATCGGAGACCTGCACTTTCTACCATAAAGTGCTTCAAACGGCGCCATCTCAATGCTTGAATGGTAGCTGTTGTTGTAGGAAAATTCTGCTAACGGTAGATGTCGATCCCAACTGTTTCCGAAATCAATAACACATGCTCGTAGCATGTCTTCAAGCGTTTTTATCGTCCTTTCGCTCTGCCCATCAGTTTGTAGATGATAGGCAGTACTCATGTCTAGACGAGTTCCTAATGCTTGCTGTAATGTCTGCCAGAATCTTGAAATAAATCTGCCATCCCTATCAGAGATAATAGAGATTGGTATTCCATGTCTAGAGACGACTTCCTTCAAATACAGTCGTGCTAACTTCTCCATCTTGTCATCTTCTCTTATTGGTAGGAAGTGTGCTGATTTGGTGAGACGATCAACTATTACCCAAATAGTATCAAAACCACTTGCAGTCCTTGGCAATTTAGTGATGAAATCCATGGTAATGTTTTCCCATTTCCATTCCGGGATTTCGGGTTGTTGAAGTAGACCTGATGGTTTCTGATGCTCAGCTTTGACCTTAGAACACGTCAAACATTCTCCTACGTATTTAGCAACATCGGCTTTCATACCCGGCCACCAAAAATGTTTCTTGAGATCCTTGTACATCTTCCCCGTTCCAGGATGTATTGAGTATCTGGTTTTATGAGCTTCTCTAAGTACCATTTCTCTCATATCTCCAAATTTTGGTACCCAAATCCTTTCAGCCCTATACCGGGTTCCGTCTTCCCGAATATTAAGATGCTTCTCCGATCCTTTGGGTATTTCATCCTTTAAATTTCCCTCTTTTAAAACTCCTTGTTGCGCCTCCTTTATTTGAGTAGTAATGTTATTATGAATCATTATATTCATAGATTTTACTCGAATGGGTTCTCTATCCTTCCTGCTCAAGGCATCGGCTACCACATTTGCCTTCCCCGGGTGGTAACGAATCTCAAAATCGTAATCATTCAATAATTCAATCCACCTACGCTGCCTCATATTCAGTTGTTTCTGATTAAATATGTGTTGAAGACTTTTGTGGTCGGTATATATAATACTTTTGACCCCATATAAGTAGTGCCTCCAAGTCTTTAATGCAAAAACAACCGCGCCTAATTCCAAATCATGCGTCGTATAATTTTGTTCGTGAATCTTCAATTGTCTAGACGCATAAGCAATCACCTTCGTTCGTTGCATTAATACACAACCGAGACCTTGCTTTGATGCGTCACAATAAATCACAAAATCATCATTCCCTTCAGGCAATGACAATATAGGTGCCGTAGTTAGCTTTTTCTTCAATAACTGAAACGCTTTCTCTTGTTCATCATTCCATTCAAATTTCTTCCCTTTATGCGTTAATGCAGTCAAGGGTTTTGCTATTCTGGAAAAGTCTTGGATGAACCTTCTGTAGTAACCAGCTAGTCCTAAAAACTGGCGTATGTGTTTCGGAGTTTTCGGGGTTTCCCACTTTTCAACAGTTTCTATCTTTGCCGGATCCACCTTAATACCTTCTTTGTTCACTATGTGACCGAGGAATTGAACTTCTTCCAACCAAAATGCACACTTTGAAAACTTAGCGTACAATTCTTCCTTCCTCAATACTTCTAACACCTTTCTCAAATGTTCACCGTGTTCTTGGTCATTCTTTGAGTAAATAAGTATGTCATCAATGAAAACAATGACAAACTTGTCAAGGTATGGTCCACACACTCGGTTCATAAGGTCCATGAACACAGCTGGTGCATTAGTTAAACCAAACGGCATGACCATAAACTCGTAATGACCGTAACGTGTTCTGAAAGCAGTTTTTGGAATATCATCTTCTTTCACCCGCATTTGATGATACCCGGAACGTAAGTCAATCTTTGAATAAACAGACGAGCCTTGTAGTTGATCAAATAAGTCGTCGATTCTCGGTAGTGGGTAGCGGTTCTTGATGGTAAGTTTGTTCAACTCTCGGTAGTCGATACACAACCTGAATGTACCATCTTTCTTCTTGACAAACAAAACAGGAGCTCCCCACGGTGATGTGCGTGGTCGAATGAAACCACGCTCTAAAAGTTCTTGTAATAGGCTTTGCAGTTCTTTCATCTCGCTGGGTGCGAGTCTGTAAGGAGCACGAGCTATTGGTGCAGCTCCTGGTACAAGATCTATTTGAAATTCAACGGATCGATGTGGGGGTAATCCCGGTAATTCTTTCGGAAATACATCGGGAAATTCTTTTGCAATGGGAACATCATTGATGCTCTTTTCTTCAGTTTGTACTTTCTCGACGTGTGCTAGAACAGCATAGCAACCTTTTCTTATTAGTTTTTGTGCCTTCAAATTACTAATAAGATGTAGCTTCGTGTTGCCCTTTTCTCCGTACACCATTAAGGGTTTTCCTTTTTCTCGTATAATGCGAATTGCATTTTTGTAACAAACGATCTCCACTTTCACTTCTTTCAACCAGTCCATACCGATTATCACATCAAAACTCCCTAACTCTACTGGTATCAAATCAATCTTAAATGTTTCGCTAACCAGTTTAATTTCTCGATTCCGACATATATTATCTGCTGAAATTAATTTACCATTTGCTAATTCGAGTAAAAATTTACTATCCAAAGGCGTCAATGGACAACTTAATTTAGCACAAAAATCTCTACTCATATAGCTTCTATCCGCACCCGAATCAAATAAAACGTAAGCAGATTTATTGTCAATAAGAAACGTACCCGTAACAAGCTCCGGGTCTTCCTGTGCCTCTACCGCATTAATATTGAAAACTCTTCCACGGCCTTGTCCATTCGTGTTCTCCTGGTTCGGGCAATTTCTAATAATGTGGCCTGGTTTTCCACATTTATAACAAACTACATTGGCATAACTTGCTCCGACACTACTTGCTCCGCCATTACTCGTTCCGACACCATTTGTTCCTTTCGTTCTATTAACCCCTGGTCCGTAGACCTCACACTTCGCCGCGCTATGACCATTTCTTTTACACTTGTTGCAAAATTTGGTGCAGAACCCCGAGTGATTCTTTTCACACCTTTGGCATAGTTGCTTCTGATTGTTGTTGTTGTTGCGGTTATTATTGTTGTTGGGATGATTGTTGTAGTTGCTGTTGTTGTTGTTGTTGTTGTTGTTGTTGGGCCGTTTGTTGTAGTTGCGATTGATGTTGCGATTGTTGGGATAATTGTTGCGATTATTGTTGTAATTGCTGTTGTTGTTGTATTGGTGATTCTTATCACCGTTTTCCTCCCACTTTCTTTTGACTTGCTTCACATTGGCCTCTTCAGCAGTCTGTTCTTTAATTCTTTCTTCAATCTGGTTCACTAGTTTGTGAGCCATTCTACATGCCTGTTGTATGGAGGCGGGCTCGTGTGAACTTATATCTTCTTGGATTCTTTCCGGTAATCCTTTCACAAACGCGTCGATCTTCTCTTCCTCATCTTCGAATGCTCCCGGACACAATAGGCACAATTCTGTGAATCGTCTTTCGTACATGGTAATATCAAATCCTTGGGTTCGTAACCCTCTAAGTTCTGTCTTGAGCTTATTGACCTCGGTTCTGGGACGGTACTTCTCGTTCATCAAGTGCTTGAATGCTGACCACGGTAGTGCGTACGCATCATCTTGTCCCACTTGCTCTAGATAGGTATTCCACCATGTTAACGCAGAACCTGTGAAGGTATGCGTAGCGTACTTCACTTTGTCCTCTTCAGTACACTTACTTATGGCAAACACCGATTCAACCTTCTCGGTCCACCGTTTCAATCCGATCGGTCCTTCGGTTCCATCAAATTCCAAAGGTTTGCAGGCAGTGAATTCTTTGTAGGTGCATCCTACACGATTTCCTGTACTGCTAGATCCAAGGTTATTGTTGGTATGTAGCGCAGCCTGTACTGCGGCTATGTTTGAAGCTAGAAAAGTACGGAATTCCTCTTCATTCATATTCACGGTGTGTCGAGTAGTCGGTGCCATTTCCTTCAAAATAGTTAAATGGAACAAGTTAATCATACAGAATATTAAGAGTAGTTAATAGTATTTCGTAGCATAATATGAACTCATTTATAAAAGCTTTTTCTTCATATTAGCGTTTTATAAGTTTAAATTCGGGTAGTACCTACCCGTTAAGTTCATACTTAGTAGCTAATATACAATTCAACTACTACAATTCTATATGAAAAACTGATTGTAATAATATTTCGCGTTCAAACTTTGATACAATATTTTACAAACTTACAATACCGCTTATTTTACATAAAGCATGAAATATAGCACACAATAACTTTGATACAAGATAGTTGTGAAGAAAATTCTAGCTAGTACACAAGTCGTTCGGCAAAGGCAATAAAGACACGTAATTCATACGTCCAGAAACAAGTCATGCATTCTGGTTTTACTAGGACTACTTCCCATCCTTGGTCTTGTGCAACATAACCGTTATGGCCGTTGATAAGACAGCGTGTTGTAACGTCATCAAAGGGACGAGGGTTACGTAATGTCCAACAGTCCCGTAATAATCTAAAAACCTCATTTCTTACCCCAATTACCGACTCCGTCACTTGTGGAAACGTTTTGTTTAATAGTTGTAGCCCGATGTTCTTGTTCTCACTTTGGTGAGAAGCGAACATTACTAATCCTTAAGCATAACAAGCTTCTTTATGTTGCATGTTAGCCGCTTTTTCTAAATCACGAAGTCCAATATTCGGATATATTGAGTCAAAATAATTTCTTAACCCGTTGCGTAAAATAGCATTTGGGTTCCCCGCAATATATGCGTCAAAGTAAACACATCGTAACTTATGGGTTTCCCAATGTGATATCCCCCATCTTTCAAACGAAAGTCTCTTATAAACCAAGACATTCTTGGAACGTTCTTCGAATGTCTTACAAACTGATCTCGCCTTAAATAGTTGTGCCGAAGAATTCTGGCCGACTCTAGACAAGATTTCATCAATCATGTCTCCGGGTAGGTCTCTTAAAATATTGGGTTGTCTATCCATTTTGTGTTTTTAAACTGTAAAATAGACAAGAGTTAGATTCATAAAAAAAAATACTTATTAATACAAGCAATTTTTACATATATCATAAAGCATAAGAACACTATATTCCATATATTACACCACACGAATACAACTATCTTATTCCGACTCGCTCGTTTCTTCTTCTTCGGTTTTGGTTCGTTTTGCCAAGTTTCTAGGGATATATGATGTTCCCCTAATACGAGCCGTCGTTGTCCACATTGGTTTAGAAAAACCCGGTGGTTTAGAGGTTCCCGGGTCATTGTTACAACTTAAGGACTTCGGGGGTTGACGATACATATAAAGTTCATCGGGGTTGGAATTAGATTTCTCTATTTTTATGCCCTTTCCCTTATTATTTTCTTTTGCCTTTTTAAATTCAGTTGGGGTAATTTCTATAACATCATCGGAATTCTCGTCGAAATCCGATTCATCGGAGAATTGGTAATCCTCCCAATATTTTGCTTCCTTGGCGAAAACACCATTGACCATAATTAACTTTGGTCGGTTGGTTGAGGATTTTCTTTTACTTAACCGTTTTATTATTTCCCCCACCGGTTCTATTTCTTCATCCGGTTCCGATTCTTCTTCCGGTTCCGATTCTTCTTCCGGTTCCGACTCTTCTTCCGGTTCCTCTTCGGGAACTTGTGAATCAGTCCACAAATCATTCCAATTTACATTTGACTCTTCATTATTATTAGGTGAGTCAATGGGACTTGTTCTAGAGGTAGACATCTATCACATAATATCAAACACGTTAAGAGATTAATATATCACATAATATTCATATGTTAAAAATATATAGTTTCCAACAAAAATGTTAAGCAATCATTTTTAAAGAAAACACGGTCGAAGTCCAGACTCACTAATGCATCCTAACAAACTCGATAAGACACACTAATGCAAATTTTCTGGTTCTGTAAGACCAACGCTCGGATACCAACTGAAATGTCCCGTTCTTATTGATTAAAAACGTTCCATATTAATTGATTTCGTTGCGAGGTTTTGACCTCTATATGAGACGTTTTTCAAAGACTGCATTCATTTTTAAACAAACCATAACCTTTATTTCATTAATAAAGGTTTAAAAAGCTTTACGTAGATTATCAAATAATGATAATCTAAAATATCCTGTTTACACACGACCATTACATAATGGTTTACAATACAAATATGTTACAACAAAATAAGTTTCTTGAATGCAGTTTTTACACAATATCATACAAGCATGGACTCCAAATCTTGTCCTTATTTAAGTATGCGACAGCGGAAGCTCTTAATAATCACCTGAGAATAAACATGCTTAAAACGTCAACAAAAATGTTGGTGAGTTATAGGTTTAACCTATATATATCAAATCGTAACAATAGACCACAAGATTTCATATTTCAATACACATCCCATACATAGAGATAAAAATCATTCATATGGTGAACACCTGGTAACCGACAATAACAAGATGCATATATAAGAATATCCCCATCATTCCGGGACACCCTTCGGATATGATATAAATTTCGAAGTACTAAAGCATCCGGTACTTTGGATGGGGTTTGTTAGGCCCAATAGATCTATCTTTAGGATTCGCGTCAATTAGGGTGTCTGTTCCCTAATTCTTAGATTACCAGACTTAATAAAAAGGGGCATATTCGATTTCGATAATTCAACCATAGAATTTAGTTTCACGTACTTGTGTCTATTTTGTAAATCATTTATAAAACCTGCATGTATTCTCATCCCAAAAATATTAGATTTTAAAAGTGGGACTATAACTCACTTTCACAGATTTTTACTTCGTCGGGAAGTAAGACTTGGCCACTGGTTGATTCACGAACCTATAACAATATATACATATATATCAAAGTATGTTCAAAATATATTTACAACACTTTTAATATATTTTGATGTTTTAAGTTTATTAAGTCAGCTGTCCTCGTTAGTAACCTACAACTAGTTGTTCACAGTTAGATGTACAGAAATAAATCGATAAATATTATCTTGAATCAATCCACGACCCAGTGTATACGTATCTCAGTATTGATCACAACTCAAACTATATATATTTTGGAATCAACCTCAACCCTGTATAGCTAACTCCAACATTCACATATAGAGTGTCTATGGTTGTTCCGAAATATATATAGATGTGTCGACATGATAGGTCGAAACATTGTATACGTGTCTATGGTATCTCAAGATTACATAATATATAATACAAGTTGATTAAGTTATGGTTGGAATAGATTTGTTACCAATTTTCACGTAGCTAAAATGAGAAAAATTATCCAATCTTGTTTTACCCATAACTTCTTCATTTTAAATCCGTTTTGAGTGAATCAAATTGCTATGGTTTCATATTGAACTCTATTTTATGAATCTAAACAAAAAAAAGTATAGGTTTCTAGTCGGAAAAATAAGTTACAAGTCGTTTTTGTAAAGGTAGTCATTTCAGTCGAAAGAACGACGTCTAGATGACCATTTTAGAAAACATACTTCCACTTTGAGTTTAACCATAATTTTTGGATATAGTTTCATGTTCATAATAAAAATCATTTTCTCAGAATAACAACTTTTAAATCAAAGTTTATCATAGTTTTTAATTAACTAACCCAAAACAGCCCGCGGTGTTACTACGACGGCGTAAATCCGGTTTTACGGTGTTTTTCGTGTTTCCAGGTTTTAAATCATTAAGTTAGCATATCATATAGATATAGAACATGTGTTTAGTTGATTTTAAAAGTCAAGTTAGAAGGATTAACTTTTGTTTGCGAACAAGTTTAGAATTAACTAAACTATGTTCTAGTGATTACAAGTTTAAACCTTCGAATAAGATAGCTTTATATGTATGAATCGAATGATGTTATGAACATCATTACTACCTTAAGTTCCTTGGATGAACCTACTGGAAAAGAGAAAAATGGATCTAGCTTCAATGGATCCTTGGATGGCTCAAAGTTCTTGAAGCAAAATCATGACACGAAAACAAGTTCAAGTAAGATCATCACTTGAAATAAGATTGTTATAGTTATAGAAATTGAACCAAAGTTTGAATATGATTATTACCTTGTATTAGAATGATAACCTACTGTAAGAAACAAAGATTTCTTGAGGTTGGATGATCACCTTACAAGATTGGAAGTGAGCTAGCAAACTTGAAAGTATTCTTGATTTTATGAAACTAGAACTTTTGGAATTTATGAAGAACACTTAGAACTTGAAGATAGAACTTGAGAGAGTTCAATTAGATGAAGAAAATTGAAGAATGAAAGTGTTTGTAGGTGTTTTTGGTCGTTGGTGTATGGATTAGATATAAAGGATATGTAATTTTGTTTTCATGTAAATAAGTCATGAATGATTACTCATATTTTTGTAATCTTATGAGATATTTCATGCTAGTTGCCAAATGATGGTTCCCACATGTGTTAGGTGACTCACATGGGTTGCTAAGAGCTGATCATTGGAGTGTATATACCAATAGTACATACATCTAAAAGCTGTGTATTGTACGAGTACGAATACGGGTGCATACGAGTAGAATTGTTGATGAAACTGAACGAGAATGTAATTGTAAGCATTTTTGTTAAGTAGAAGTATTTTGATAAGTGTATTGAAGTCTTTCAAAAGTGTATAAATACATATTAAAACACTACATGTATATACATTTTAACTGAGTCGTTAAGTCATCGTTAGTCGTTACATGTAAGTGTTGTTTTGAAACCTTTAGGTTAACGATCTTGTTAAATGTTGTTAACCCAATGTTTATAATATCAAAAGAGATTTTAAATTATTATATTATCATGATATTATGATGTACGAATATCTCTTAATATGATATATATACATTAAATGTCGTTACAACGATAAACGTTACATATATGTCTCGTTTCAAAATCATTAAGTTAGTAGTCTTGTTTTTACATATGTAGTTCATTGTTAATATAATTAATGATATGTTTACTTATCATAATATCATGTTAACTATATATATAACTATATATATGTCATCATATAGTTTTTTTTTACAAGTTTTAACGTTCGTGAATCACCGGTCAACTTGGGTGGTCAATTGTCTATATGAAACCTATTTCAATTAATCAAGTCTTAACAAGTTTGATTGCTTAACATGTTGGAAACATTTAATCATGTAAACATCAATCTCAATTAATATATATAAACATGGAAAAGTTCGGGTCACTACACAACTAGCATGAAATATCTCATAAAATTACAAAAATATGAGTAATCATTCATGACTTATTTACATGAAAACAAAATTACATATCCTTTATATCTAATCCATACACCAACGACCAAAAACACCTACAAACACTTTCATTCTTCAATTTTCTTCATCTAATTGATCTCTCTCAAGTTCTATCTTCAAGTTCTAAGTGTTCTTCATAAATTCTACAAGTTCTAGTTACATAAAATCAAGAATACTTTCAAGTTTGCTAGCTCACTTCCAATCTTGTAAGGTGATCATCCAACCTCAAGAAATCTTTGTTTCTTACAGTAGGTTATCATTCTAATACAAGGTAATAATCATATTCAAACTTTAGTTCAATTTCTATAACTATAACAATCTTATTTCAAGTGATGATCTTACTTGAACTTGTTTTTGTGTCATGATTCTGCTTCAAGAACTTCGAGCCATCCAAGGATCCGTTGAAGCTAGATCCATTTTTCTATTTTCCAGTAGGTTTATCCAAGGAACTTAAGGTAGTAATGATGTTCATAACATCATTCGATTCATACATATAAAGCTATCTTATTCGAAGATTTAAACTTGTAATCACTAGAACATAGTTTAGTTAATTCTAAACTTGTTCGCAAATAAAAGTTAATCCTTCTAACTTGACTTTTAAAATCAACTAAACACATGTTCTATATCTATATGATATGCTAACTTAATGATTTAAAACCTGGAAACACGAAAAACACCGTAAAACCGGATTTACGCCGTCGTAGTAACACCGCGGGCTGTTTTGGGTTAGTTAATTAAAAACTATGATAAACTTTGATTTAAAAGTTGTTATTCTGGGAAAATGATTTTTATTATGAACATGAAACTATATCCAAAAATTATGGTTAAACTCAAAGTGGAAGTATGTTTTCTAAAATGGTTATCTAGACGTCGTTCTTTCGACTGAAATGACTACCTTTACAAAAACGACTTGTAACTTATTTTTATGACTATAAACCTATACTTTTTCTACTTAGATTCATAAAATAGTGTTCAATATGAAACCATAGCAATTTGATTCAATCAAAACGGATTTAAAATGAAGAAGTTATGGGTAAAACAAGATTGGATAATTTTTCTCATTTTAGCTACGTGAAAATTGGTAACAAATCTATTCCAACCATAACTTAATCAAGTTGTATTGTATATTATGTAATCTTGAGATATCATAGACACGTATACAATGTTTTGACCTATCATGTCGACACATCTATATATATTTCGGAACAACCATAGACACTCTATATGTGAATGTTGGAGTTAGCTATACAGGGTTGAGGTTGATTCCAAAATATATATAGTTTGAGTTGTGATCAATACTGAGATACGTATACACTGGGTCGTGGATTGATTCAAGATAATATTTATCGATTTATTTATGTACATCTAACTGTGGACAACTAGTTGTACGTTACTAACGAGGACAACTGACTTAATAAACTTAAAACATCAAAATATATTAAAAGTGTTGTAAATATATTTTGAACATACTTTGATATATATGTATATATTGTTATAGGTTCGTGAATCAACCAGTGACCAAGTCTTACTTCCCGACGAAGTAAAAATCTGTGAAAGTGAGTTATAGTCCCACTTTTAAAATCTAATATTTTTGGGATGAGAATACATGCATGTTTTATAAATGATTTACAAAATAGACACAAGTACGTGAAACTACATTCTATGGTTGAATTATCGAAATCAAATATACCCCTTTTTATTAAGTCTGGTAATCTAAGAATTAGGGAACAGACACTCTAATTGACACGAATCCTAAAGATAGATCTATTGGGCCTAACAAACCCCATCCAAAGTACCGGATGCTTTAGTACTTCGAAATTTATATCATATCCGAAGGGTGTCCCGAAATGATGGGGATATTCTTATATATGCATCTTGTTAATGTCGGTTACCAGGTGTTCACCATATGAATGATTTTTATCTCTATGAATGGGATGTGTATTGAAATATGAAATCTTGTGGTCTATTATTATGATTTGATATATATAGGTTAAACCTATAACTCACCAACATTTTTGTTGACATTTTAAGCATGTTTATTCTCAGGTGATTATTAAGACCTTCCGCTGTCGCATACTTAAATAAAGACGAGATTTGGAGTCCATGCTTGTATGATATTGTGTAAAAACTGCATTCAAGAAACTTATTTTGTTGTAACATATTTTTATTGTAAACCATTATGTAATGGTCGTGTGTAAACATGATATTTTAGATTATCATTATTTGATAATCTATGTAAAGCTTTTTAAACCTTTATTGATGAAATAAAGATTATGGTTTGTTTTAAAATGAATGCAGTCTTTGAAAAATGTCACATATAGAGGTCAAAACCTCGCAACGAAATCAATTAATATGGAACGTTTTTAATCAATAAGAACGGGACATTTCAAATGCCAGTCAACCTTTATCAATTATGTATTATACTTAAGTTATTATTAAAAAAAAACTTTTTAAAATAATTTTATAAATATTAAAAAAACCATTTTAAAATGATATCTTGTTAATTTAAAAAAAAACCTTTTTTTTATATTATAACTTAAGTATAATACATATTTGAAAAGGGAGAGTTTAACTTACAAAGAAAAGTCAATAGAAAGGTTGACGACAAAAGCTTTGATAAATTGATAAAAACTTTAACTTAATAAAAACCTGAATATATTTTTTTTTTATAAAAACCTTAACTTAATAAAACAAATAATTGATAAATTTTGTTTTCCTTTTTATTTAGGTAGAGGTAGTTTCGATACATTTACCTAGTGCGTCCCTCGACAAAATTTTAAAATTTTCGTTTTAATGCGATTGTTTTAAAAGCAAAAATTTTTGGTTTTTTTTTTTTTGCATACTTTAGATCAATAATATTAAAATAATGATAACAAAAATTTTTCGCCCCATCATTGGGTAAAGCAATTTCGGTTCTACGACCTAATGTTTAACTCACGACAAATTTTAGAAATTATTTTTTAAACTTAATGAAATAAAGTAAATTTTATTTTTAAAGTCACACAAAACTTAAATTTAAAAAGCATATTAATTTCATACAAAGCCTACAAAACAAAAATTCAGAAAGGGGGGAGAAAACTAGTTCTTTAGTGTCTGCTAGTGGAAAAGACCAATTTAATTCCATTCTCGGAACTACACGAGAACAGAACAACTAACTCTAGACAGCATTTTCTTTTTAGAACATTTGAATCTCCCCACACTTAGGTAGCTGTGGTGTCGAAATTGTGATTAACTTCATCGTCAATTTCTCTTGGACCATAATCAACTTGCATATCTGTGACTTTTGCTTTAAGCCATTGGTCAGATTCCTGTGTAATATCCACAAATTCAACTAGTTTTGCCTTTTTTTTAGGTGATAGATTGGATACTAACCGTTTATATAACTTAAAGTTCCCCTTGGTTCTAGCATCGCGAATCCGTTTAATAAGTTTCTTCATTGAACTGTTAATAACGGGGTCATTTAATTTCGCATCAACAACGGGGTTGTTTGTTATCAAGTCATCATTAGGTGTTACTTCATCTTCCCCACACTTAGGCGTTTTATTATTGTTAAGCACTACCGTTGGAGTTGGTAAAACAATATGGTTCTTATCGATCGTTTTTGTTGGTTCAACGGTTTCGATTAGTGGAGATTTAGATTTTCGAATCACAAAGGTGATCGATTTTTCACCATTACTAAGTGTCATTCTACCCTCTCTTACATCAAATAACACCCCGGTGGACACTAAGAATGGTCGACCTAAAATTAGAGGAATGTTTGAGTCCTCTTCTATGTCAATGACAATAAATTCGACTAGAAAGGTTAAATTACCTACTTGAACGGGTAGGTTGTCAGCAATTCCAACTGGGTGCTTAATGGCTTGATCAAGGAGTCGAACACTCATTTTCGTTGGACTTAACTCACCTACTCCTAATTTCTTATATAATGAAAGAGGCATAATACTCACACTCGCACCTAAATCTGCTAGTGCATCATACATGACACAATCACTGAGTAGACAAGGAACAATAAATTAACCCGGATCACCCAACCTGGGTGGAAGCTTTGGTGGAACTGTCTTCACTGGGTTTACCTTTACGGTTTTTGTTTCTTGCGCTTTCTTATTCTTCTTCTTCTTTCCAAAGGTATCACACACTTTATTACCTATTACTTGCTCATACTCAACTCCTTTTCTTGGAAATGGGATGGGTGGTCTGTACGGTGCCACCTCTGGCTTTACATACTCGGGTGGTGGTGGTGTTGTAACTTCTTCATTGTTACTCACATCTAAAACCTTCCTATCTTCTGGTGTTGGTTTTTCAGAATTTGTTGACACCATGTTAACGTTTTCATTCCGAGGATTAACTTCAGTATTACTCGGTAGATTTACTTGTTCCCTCTCACTCATCATGCTAGCAAGAGTACCTACGTGTTTTTCTAGATTCAAAATGGAAGCTTGTTGAGTTCTTAATGACTGATCAAACCTCTCATTCGTTTGGGTTTGAAATGTAATAAATTTTGTTTGAGATTCCATTAGCTTTGCCATCATTTCTTCCAGATTTGGCTTTTTCTCTTCGGTTTGTTGTGGTGGTTTATACAAGCCAGGTCTTTGTTGATTGAAAGTGCTATTTTGAGTTGGTTGGTTATTCAGACCTTGTGGGTTGTACGAGTTATTGTTGGGTCCATTTGGATTGTAAAGAATGTTTTGATTTCGATTAAAGTTTGGCCTTGGCGGTTGATAATTATTTTAATAATTATTTCCCGGTCTTAGGTTCATGTAGGAAACATTCTCTCATTGTTCCATCGTTTGTTCAATGTGACAATCTTTCGTTAAGTGTGGTCCACCGCATTGCTCACAACAGATTCGTATTGCGTGAATATCTTTAGTCATCTTTTCCATTCGTCTTTCGAAAGCATCTATTTTTGCGGAAACAGAATCAAAGTCATGGCTAGAATCGGCTCTAGCCGCTTTAGATGAACGAAAGATATCTTTTTCCTGATGCCACTCATGCGAGTGGGAGGCTGTGTTATCAATGATTTTGTAAGCTTCAGTTGCGGTTTTCTTCATAATGGAACCACCAGCTGCTGTGTCGATGTCTTTTCGTGTAGCAACGTCGACACCTTGGTAGAATATTTGTACTATTTGATAAGTGTTTAAACCGTGCTGAGGACATCCTCTCAACAACTTCCCGAATCTTGTCCATGCCTCATATAATGTTTAATTTGGCTTTTGCGTGAACGTAACAATTTCTCCTTGAAGTTTTACGGCTTTAGATGCCGGAAAGAATCTTTTAATAAATTTCTCAACTAACACATCTCATGTGTCAATCGCTCCTTCAGGTAACGATTCTAACCAATCTTTGGCTTCTCCCTTTAAAGTCCAGGGAAACAACATGAGATAGATCTGTTCATCCTCAACTTCTCTAATTTTAAATAGAGTACAAATCCTATTAAAGGTTCGAAGATGTTCGTTTGGATCTTCTTTTGGCGTACCACTATATTGGCATTGATTAGTTACCATGTGTAGGATTTGTCCTTTGATTTTATAATGTGGCGCATTAACATCTGGCTGAATAATGGCGTGACCTTGGCCAGTGCGTGTGGCTCTCATTCGATCCTCCATACTTAGGGGTTCTAGATTTTCCATGATTGAATTTGTTGAATCTGAATCACTAACGGATTCTGATTTAATGGTTTCTTCCACGACAACCTCTGGTTGTATAATTTGTGGTTCAGGAGGAATGATTAGTGGTTCAGGATCTCTGAATTGTCCTTGAATATCCTTCGGGTCCTCAATTGTGAAGTCGGGTTCAAAAAATGGATTATCGGAAATTTGAATTGGAGTACTTGTTTGACTAGATGATGATTCTAAAGAAAAATCAACGGCGATAATATTGGCTAGATGTCTTGATCTGGTTACAGGTGGTGAACGTAAGAAAGGTGGTGAACGTTTTGCTCGGTGCATTCACTAAATATCCTATTAGTAATAAATATAAAAATTATTAAAGTTATCAAATTAATAGACTTTTCTGATTTTGCCCACGTTTCGAATAGTCAATAGATGCAGCAGGTAGCCAGGATCTTTTAAATCGGAAAATCCACAACTCGCCACTAACAAATCCAACTATTACTTCGAACCAGAAAATTTGGATATATATTAATTTAAATTCTTACAATAATTTTTCGTCAAAATTTTGAAATAAAAATCTATGTCCTAAAAACTAGAGCGTAGAAATAAGAAAGAAAAAGAGCGTCGAAAAACAAAAAGTCGAAAAATAAAAGTCGAAAAACAATCTATAACTTAGAAACTAAAATTTTACGTCTAAAAGCTTAGCGTCTAAAAACTTAAAACTAAAAAGTAGCGACTAAAATCTTAAATCTAAAGGTACTAAAAATGTAATTCTAAAAGGAAAATCGGCAATTACTTAGAAGACACTAAAATTTAAAACGGCGTCACAAAATTCTAAAGCGTCTAAATCTTAATCTAAAGAAAAAGCACTTAAGGTATTTTACGGCAAAGCCTAAAAATCTAGAAATATAAAATAACTATGGCAAAAACTAAACTTAGAACTAATTACGAACGATAAATATACAAATTACGAATTAAATGTTTAAAATATATAATTTATAAAAAGAAACAAAAAATGATAAAATTACAATTTTATAAAAATATTGTTTTTATATTATTTATATAAAAGTATTAATATAAATATTTAAATAATAATAACTAAAACTTAAAATACAAACTTAACTAAAAACTAAAACTAAATATTAAATATAAACCCTAATTAGGTTTTAAATAATAATAATTAAAAATTAAAACCCTAATTATGTAATTAATGTGTACTAGATTACCTGTCAGAGACGGCTCCGCGAATGCGGTGTTCTGTTCCTGAGTAGCTCCGCGACTGCGGAGATTAATAGCAATGGGTTCGGTATGGGGCTAAAACAGTTCGGCCCAGTCACGATTTTAATTAATAATTTTTTTGGGCTTCGAACTTAATTCGGCCCAGTAGGAATTTTTATGTTTATTTGTTTTTTAAGTTTTATAAAATAATATATAGAAAATTTATAAAAATAAACTTATATTTTAAAAACTTAAAATAAAAATACAAATACGTGATAATTTTATATATTTTGAACAAACTCTTAAACAAATATATTTTTTTATATTTTTATATTTTTATATTTTTTTCTCAAAATTATATATAATTATATTTTTACAAATATAGATTAACAATATAGCGTTTCGCCGAGTCCCCGACAGCGGCGCCAAAAACTTGATGATTGAAGCGGAGGGGTACGAAATACTAATAATTTTAATACGAAATACGATACAAATTACACAAGTTTTAATTATTTATTTATGGGATATACCTAAACCTCGCTACAACACTTATAGGCAGTGTACCTAATCGTAGAGTAGTGTAGTTTTTAGTAAGTCCGATTCATTCCATAGAGAGCTAGTGATTACATACTATATTTTTATAGAACTATATTTTTATAAAATATATATAATTATATATAGGTAGTAATATTATAAAAGGGGGGTTTACCGTTTAATGACCGGTCTGTCGATTTTTAATAAAGCGTAAGGTTAATTGACAATAATTAAAGTGCGTAAAATAAATAACGATAAATAAATGACGATAAATAAAATTGCGATAAGAAATAAAATGACAATAAATAAAATAACAGTAAATAAAAGTATGATGAGATATAAAATAACACAATTATGTTTATTTAAACTTCCGTAACCATGATGTTTGCCATTTTGATTTTAATTTATTACTCTGGGTTAATTGTCCTTTGTCCTGGTTTATTTGATACATATTTGGTTTTTGCCCATAATAGTCCATCGGTCATAATTATAAAATGCTCGTCAAATTAACCTTATTTTCGAAGTCAAATATTCCAACTAATTAGGGATTCAAACTGTAACAAGGTTTTAATACTTTGTTAATAATTACACTAGGTTATCGACTGCGTGTAATCCAAGGTTTTAACACTTTGTTAACAATTACACCAATTACCCTTTTATGTAATCCACCCCTGTTTTAATGAGATATGAATATTAATTTACCCACTTGACCAGAATGAATAATAAATTACCCAACCCGAATAATTAATTAAATGATTGTAAAAGATGTCGTATAAACATCACTAAATAGGACATCCATAATCATTTAATAATTATTAGATTAACTAATTTGAAGATAGGTTCAACAGATTCCAATGAGTTATCATTCGATTAGACAATACCCCCCATCTATTAATAGTCCATAATCCAATGTCCACAAGTGTCGATCTTTTGTCCAAACCCTAATTATGGTACAAAATCTAATAACCCCGTCTTAATATTTAGTCCAACATCACGATTACTTCGGCTTAAATAAGCATAATAATAACTTAGTTACGAGACATTAATTTAAAAAGGAACAACATAGCTTACAGTAATTATTAATCGCGTAGCGTTACACGGACAGAGTTCCTACTTTAAAACCCGTAAAACATTTCTTACAATAACTCAACTAAACCATAACTTATTATTAATCTTAATTATAATTATAATTAAAATTAAAATTATATATATATATATATATATATATATATATATATATATATATATATATATATATATATATATATATATATATATATATATATATATATATATATATATATATTGAGAGAAAGAAGTATGTGAAGGTGTGTTTTTCATTCATTGAAATTCTGGCCAATTTATAGACCTGACCATACTTTGAGAGCCATGCGATAGCATGGCTTTCCTTTGTTATTTCCATGCGATCGCATGGCCAGGCTGGCATGCACCCATCCTTCATTTAAAATGTGGGCTGCTCGATTTATATAATATATAATATAATATATATAATTTTATATAATTATATATATTATATTATATTCTTGTGCATAGTTGACTTGTAATTTTAGCTCCGTTGACTCGCGCGTTGATGCTCGGTTTATGTCTCGGTTCCCGATTTTTGAACGTCTTTTCGTACGCTTTAATATCTTGTACTTTATGTTTCGCAATTTATAATTTGCACAAAAAATTATTTTCCTTAACTCCCAAAATTCGCGCAAGTCTTTAACTCACTTTTAGTGGCACTTTTGAGTGCACTATGGCTTTAGTGGCACTTTTCAGGCTTTAGTGGCACTTTTTCTTCAATTCTTTAATCTTCGTGCTTCGTCTTCACATTTATTTATTTAAACGATTACAACTTAAAAATAGAATAATTACAACTAAAAACGTTACATATTGGGATGATATTGCGACTAAATATATGTTCATTTGGAGCATTATCACTTCCTGAAAAAGGTGTATGGTCTCGTCGTCGGGGCCATTTAGTTTTTTCTTGAAGTGTTTTGGCGCTACCGGCGCGTCTGATACGTTTCAGCTTGTATGGAGGCATTATCTCGGATCTGAA
Source organism: Rutidosis leptorrhynchoides (assembly GCF_046630445.1). Lineage (NCBI taxonomy): Eukaryota > Viridiplantae > Streptophyta > Magnoliopsida > Asterales > Asteraceae > Rutidosis > Rutidosis leptorrhynchoides. Next base: position 101,827,562 of record NC_092343.1, read on the forward strand.
TTTGTTCTTAATCCAGAGATGGTCGATAAGGTTAAGGTGAATGCCTTTCAGGAGGTTCGTATGGCGCAGGAAGCGGTGAATATCTGATTTAAATAATATAAGGATTTGTATGCCGAGGGGAGTACGGCGGTCAACCAATTGTTAGAATATAAGTTCGTTGTTTTGTTGGGCATTTGTATTGTATCCGAGGCATGTATCTTGGATGACAATTTTTGTAACGGTTGCCCCGTTGTGGTTGTGTAACCATGCGAATGTTTATGTAATTGTCATGCTTTCTTATTGAACTAGTTCATATCTTCGTATGTAGGTCTAGACTACAATTATGTTAGTTTTGGCGTGTACACCGTGCAGTCACGCGTGGTTATGCCATATACTCATTGGATGTTTATCAGTATAAACTTGTACAGACGAGGGCTAGACAATCACCTCTTATGGGGGTACAAGATAACGTACATGGGACTTATGTGGATGCTAGAATCCGTCTGCCGCTAGCTATTTAAAATTATTTGAACATCGTTGTAAATAACATAATGACAAAATTATTGTAAACGGTAAAAAGCTTTTATTAGTTCCTAAAAAGGAAGAACATACATCAGTTCTTTATTAAAAGAAAAAAGACAAACATCAAGATAACCATGAGTTGAAGTGATCAGTTTCAATCACGGTATCTATCTAAATCTCAGCCACTTTCGTTTTCTTTAACCGCTATCATGTCACTATTGGATCTTTCATAACTTTCAGTCCTTGAACGCTTGAGTGTCGGATTAAGGGGTTCAGCCTTTTCGCGCACACCCTTAATTGATTTCTCCGATCCTGATGGGTGATGCCAGCCGGTGACTACCTTATCTGCCTCATTAACCATGACTGAATTTTTGCTACCAGGGTGTGCCGACGGGGAAAAGAAGGTTAGCCTTTTGAGAACAGAAACGCGTTTTTCCTCCATGACGTGTGGGGTCTTCCATGATTCGGCATATTGCCTATCTCGAATGCACTTGTTCTCGGGGAAAGGGTGTCGGGTGGATTGAACCATTACCACACCTCGCCGGGTTGGGAGTTTGAGTATACCCTGAGCGGTAGAGGCTATTGCACCAAACTTCCTGAAGAACTGTCTTCCAAGTATCACATTCGTGGCAGTTACAGATTTGACGACATAAAAGTTGACGACTTCACTACATAGGTAGGGTTAAATACCCACCATAACCGTTGCCTTTAGTTTACCTATGGGTTCTTCATTGGAACCAGAGAATCCATAGATGACGGCATTAGATTGTCTCATCTTCCTTCCGACACACTTTGGAAGCCGGGAAAGGCAATGAGCATACAAGACTTCGACTTCGCTTCCCGTGTCGGTGTACATTTCGCTCACCATGAATCCATCTATCAGGCCGGTAATGACTACCGGTTCATCCTGAGAGTATCGTGGCGGTATTCCCGGGAATGTGATGGCGGCATCTTTCCAGGAGCTCTGCGGGACAAACGCGTCTTTCTCGACGTTGATCATGTTGATGATAACTTAATCTTTCGCCTTCTCACATTTCTTACCGTCCTTCTTCTGCCAACTGAACGTTTTGTTGGGATCAGCATTTTTGAATTTCTATCCGGACAAAAAGTGATTGAGTTCACCTGCTTTAATTTTGGCGATGATTTCGTGTATCAGCGCCTTGCATTCATCGGTGTCATGGCCATTGTCTTCATGGAACTAACAATACTTGTCTGACTTTTGACCGTCCCGTTTTTCCAGTGGTGCCGGAGGGGTAAACTTTGCCTTCACGGGTTCCGTTAACAATATCTCCCTTGGGTTTTGGAGAGGCTGTCGATTAGTGACCCCTTATCATAAGGTTTCCGGTTGCTCTTGTCATGCCAATGGCTATCATGGATTTTCCCGTGGCTGTTGTGATTTTTGTTATGGATTTCTGTGTTTGCTACTGTCGTGGCGGTGCCTTCTGTCGCTTCTCCTCTCCTCTTCTCTTTTCCTCTCTTCCCGATGATACCCAGCCTGTCTCTCCCTCCCCGAGTGTTGATACTGCCTTGCTACGATCACGACATCTGCAAATTTACCCGGGATGTTCCATCGCAGTTCAGAGACAAGCAACGGGTGTGCATCTTTGTCCAGGAACGTTATTAAACCAGAAATCTGTTGTGTTTCCGGGAGTCCTGGGATTTTTTGACATTCCAGCATGTACCTCGTGATGAAGCTTTCAATTTTCTCACCCCGGTACATTGGGATTTCGTGAGCATACGGGTGTGTATACGTGTGTCGGCGAAGGTTCTAATATTGCATGAGAAACTTTTCCCGCAAGTCTGCGAAGCATATGATTCCGTTAGGTGGTAATTTGCGGACCACTCCCTGGCAGCCGACTGTAGTACAGTCGGAAAGAGATGACATGCTACCTCATCACTCCAATGTTGGGTTTTCATGGTGCCCTCAAAGATTTGCAGGAAATCGTCCGGGTCAGTAGTGCCATTGTACACCCCCAAAGTGACCGGTATGACGATGTTAGCAGGGAGTATGCTGCTAGCGATCCGTTCGCACAGCTTCTGGCTAGTAGCTGACATCTCAACCGGTCGCTTTGCTTTGTTACCGGTGATTAGGGTGAACAGATTTTTAAGTGCAGTCCCCTGGATGGCGGGTTGCGACAGGGAGTGTTTGTATGCCGGCGGCGCAGCCTGCACGAGGAGCTCGGTCAGCCATGCGTTCGCGGCAGCTTTGGTGACACCCTCACTTCCCACAAAGATGTTTAACATTGGGCTGGTTTTCAGAACGTCTAGAGTTTGCGATTGTTGCTTCTCTGCTAGACTGTTATCGTTCATCATGGACTTTAGCTTTTCAATCACTTGTTTCTCGACGTCGGCTGAGATCATTTTGGTGATCATGTCGGTGTCATTGTGAGACGATACGATGCCGCTTGAACCACCAGTTATAAGACCAAGAGTGCCGAGCTTCAACCTATCTCCATCGAGTGGTGATCCCTCGTGTGTGTCCTCGTCGTCGTCGGAGACATTCATCTCGTCTCTCGACGCGTCACCAGAGTGTATGTGAGCGATTGATTATTTTTGAGGTTGAGGTGGCTCCACCAGTGGTGAGCTTCCTTTGTTCACAGGTGGTTGAACGTCGTCATTCGTTCCTTTCTTGCTTGCCGTTTCGCTACTTGGTTTCACTGTGTTGTTCGTACTTTAGGTGGCGCCATTTGATCAAACCAAAATTGTTAAAATGTGGTTTAGATTTCGGGTTTGAGTGCTTGATTTGGGAAAAAGAGTAAGTCGAATGTTTTAACTCCAATAATTGTGCAAACCCCGATTTGGAATCTGGATTCCAAGGGCGTAAAACAATCGATTGAATTAACCTTATTCGATCGGAATCGAATAAGTTAATATCTTAGAGTGAGAATTGGCTTCGATGATGATCGGAGCGCTGATCAGAATTAAGCTAACGACTGGAGTAATGCTATCGTAATTGATTTGGGCAGAGTAACATTAATGCATCCAGCGTTGTGTAATAAACGATCTTGTTCATGTATTTGTAGATGTTAGGAGGGAATGATGACGTGGCACATGTCCCTTTCATGGTTGTAACGAACTTTACCAATCTCGAGGGGTGACGTGGCACATGTCCTTTTCATAGGAATAATCAAGTAGATCCTAACAAACTTTCCTAGATTCGTGGGCTGACATGGTATGCAACTTGCTTTCATGCTTGTTCCATTGTCAAGTACTCGTTCCCGGATGAAGTGTCTATTCCGGGACAATGCACTTTCTCCGGGATGGCGTGCTTGTTTCCGGAGGGTATCTTTATGCCGGTTTGGAATAAAGAACCGAGAAGTGGTGACGGTAACAGCGGCGTGTCAGTTCCGGTTAAGGCATCATGGTGCTCTCAGTCTAGCCGGGGAGGTTTTGGTTTATATTTATTCCAAGTGTTTCTTCACGGTTATAGTAATCATGACTGGCTGCATGATGCCGGTTATGTGTATGTCATCCGTGCTCTCAGTCTAGCCATTCGCTCGGCGTGGTAAAGTTGCTGAGATGTCATCGGATGGATGTCGGGAAAGGGTCCGTATTCCAGGGCTTGTGGTGCCGTGTAGGGTGTTTGCCGAGATGCTTGCCTGTTTTTGAGATGGATCATTATGCGTATCATTAAACGGAATGGATAGGTAGTGGTGGATGGAATTGTGGAGTGGAGATGGAAACGAAGGTGTGTAATGGGGAATGTTTTTGTCTTCACAATTAGACGAGGTTCTAACTTAGTCATCCTTGTCAAAATGTGTGATTCCGAAATGTAGATCAAGAGCAAGTTTTGAATCCGAGATGTTAACATCGGCGCGCTCAACGGAAGTAGAGTGAAGCACTAAAAATGAGTGCTTATAAAGCCTTATTTGGGGGTGCCTCACAACAATTATAATGGGTCGAATCGCGCCTTTCGTTATGCAATGCTCTTTTGGAAAATTTGGTTTAATTTTCGCAAAAAGTTTTTAACCTTGTTTTACTCTTTTGTCTATTTTGTAGCAAAAACTTTTTGATCTTTTATAGAATTTTATAATCCTTAGTGTTTTATAGTTCAGAAAGTTTTAAATTTTTTTGAAAAATTTAGTTTAAAATCACTTGAGGGTTTTATAAGAATCATTATGTGCAACATTTGCTATCCCACATTTTAAAATAATATTGTCCTCAATGTTAAGGATACGGCGTATCCCACACTTTAGGTTTTGAAAGAGGTGTTTTGTTATTAAAAGTTTATGTTGATGGGGTTGCCAATCCCACACTTAGTTTTTAAAGTGGTATAGTAGTTTGCGTATATTCTTTTGAAAAAGTGGTGAAGACGTAGTACTCCCCTATGGTTGCAAGGTGTGCAGTCGGATGGTGTGTCAATTATGGTTTCTTCAATTCTCGTGCCGGCGTCATCCTCGTTCAGTGCGTCCTTGCTCCAAGTCGTGCTTCCACCTCGTATGATCTCGATCGTCATTTGTTTGTGATGTTTTGTTCATGCAATTTTATTCTAAATATCATACAGACTTAAAAACGTAAAGTAGTTATGCCCGAGATCGGGCGTACAAACATTGTTTAATAATGCAATAAAGTATCATAAGTAATCATCAAAATAGTTCAGAGATAAGGAAAGTTATGGCTGGGCTGGATGGTACGGAAGAGAGTAAGATACACTCGTGCATGGCCTCGCCGGGTTCCTCAAAGCGGACTGTCCCTCATCAGTCATTTCCTCGTCTGTAGTGAATTGTTATGCCAATTCTGTTGTGTTCATTCCTGAGGATATCCTGAACTGGATCTCATCTGATTGTGCGATCAGTCCTGTGAGCGATGAGGTGCTCTGGTGTATCATAGGCCCTGTACGCCTACCCTGCCCTTCCTGTAGATCTCTACCCAAATGTGGGTTTATACACATACCATCTATAACCTGCGTGACTCCCTTAGTCATATACCGGCTTGCAGCCTGATCCCATGTGAAAGCTTGAGCGTCGGTGGATGTATCTCTGTGAGTGCTCATGTGGGATGTGTCAAATAGGCTGTTGATAGAATCCGCGGCCCCTGTGCTCTATTCCCTTGGAGGAGATGGGATGACTGTATGCTGCGTGTAATGATGCCGAGGTGGAGATGGGGGTCCTGAATACTGGTAGCTCGGGCTTGCACCTCTAGATACTCATGAGGATATGGCGGGACATTAAGATGTCTGAATGCGTGATGTGTGAAGTGATCCAGGTTCTGCAAGATAGCGTGCTGAGTAAACCAACTCTCACGTCCGGGCAGGTCTCCCATATGATAATGGTATGGTGGAAAGCGCGGTCGATTCCTCTCTCCTACTGATGAGTGTCGTCGGGTGTTAGTGGGCGGACCCTGTGTGGTGGGATCATCCTCATCCCGTAGTTCATGAGAACCTCGCCGTCTCTGACCATCTCTCGTCCTCCTATCAGGTCTAAATCCCATAACTCTTACCCCTGGCACTGTCTGGTCCTCTGAGTCAGGTATTGCCGGATTAGCTTTAACTATTAACTGTTCATCCACAATCTGAATATACTCCGAAGTGTTAAGTAGCTTATACCCTATCTCTTCCGAATCGGTTGCTGTCCTATACTGTGACGACCCGGAAATTTCCGATCAAATTTAAACTTTAATCTTTATATTATTCCGACACGATAAGCAAAGTTTGTTAAGTTAAATCTCAAGAATTTTAAACTGTGTTCATACATTCATTATAACCTCGACCAAATTCCGACGATTCACGAACCGTTATATATAAATAGATATGTATATGTATATATATATATATATATATATATATATATATATATATATATATTATAACTTGAGAATATTAATAAAGTATTAAACGTATAATACTTTACACGAACGTATTTGTTTCAATATGATTTTCGACAAAATTTAAAAAAATAATATATTAAATGATTGAATTATCAGAAACATTGAATTATGATTACAAGTCTCTGTTGATAGGTCCACTATGATTTGAGAAAATCTATTCCTCTTAACGATATTCAAAATAATTTGTAAAGCTATTTATAAATAAAAACAAAAAGTGTCATTTACGAAAGTTAGACAAAAGTTAGTGGAGAATTGGTTTCCATAATATTCTATTAATATATTTTCAAACGTACAAAGACGTTTTCAGTTTAAAAAGAACTTTATTATTAAAACGTATATAACTTTTATAAATATCTAGAATCACTTTTGACAACTCATTACTTAACCAGTATAATAAATATAACGATATTTATATTTTATTTCATTAAATATATATAACGATTTAAATTAATATTATATATATTTATACGCGTATTATACATACATAGTTTTTATACTTTTACTATACTTTAACTTTACCTTTACTTTACTTTTACTTTACTTTAACTTTAATAATTCATACTTTAATAATTCACTTTAATAATTCATACTTTAATAATTTACTTTAATAATTCATACTTTAATAATTCACTTTAATAATTCATACTTTAATAATTCACTTTAATAATTCATACTTTAATAATTTACTTTAATAATTCATACTTTAATAATTCACTTTAATAATTCAAAAATCTATTATAAATAGAATTCAATATGTTTCATTATTTCATAGAAACTTGAAAATATATTTCTCTAAACTCTCTCAATCAATTTATATATATATATATATATATATATATATATATATATATATATATATATATATATATATATATATATATATATATATATATATATATATATATATATATATATTTGCTCTGTATTATTTCAAGATATTATTAGTATACATAAAATATTACGACGGAGTGCTGTCCGAGTGATTTCAAAATAGTTTTTTTGAATGAGTCGAAGCTAAGAAAATTATGGGTTATAGCTATGGAGGTGATGGGTATGGTTCATGGGTATGCTCGTGAGGTCAATCTAGTGTTTATCATCTCCGTTGCGTCTACGTACTTTCCTACAATATTGAATCTCAATATTGATACGTTCGTGAATCCGAGGCCAACCTTGCACATGTTAAATGACGTTATATGTATTTTTACTATGAAATACAGTATTGTGAGTTTCATTACTCCCTTTTTATATATATTTTTGGGCTGAGAATACATGCGCTGTTTTATAAATGTTTTACGAAATAGGCACAAGTACAAAAACTAATTCTATGTGGGTTTAAACCAGAAATATACCCTTAGCTTGGTAACATTAAACTACTTGTCTATGTACAGTAGGCGCGAATCCTAAAGATAGATCTATTGGGCCTGACAAACCCCATCCTGACTATGGGATGCTTTAGTACTTCGAGGTTATTTTAAACACACCTGATCTGGTGTACTTCAGAGGGTAAAACATGAACGTTAAGGCTTGTTACCGGGTGCCTACAACTTATAGAATACTTTTATACACTTGCGAGTGTACATATATTTATAAACGGAAATCTTGTGGTCTATTAATATATTGAAATGATTGTTATGATAAACCTATGAACTCACCAACCTTTTGGTTGAGACTTTAAAGCATGTTTATTCTCAGGTATTAAAGAAATCTTCCGCTGTGCATTAGCTCATTTTAAGGATATTACTTGGAGTCATTCATGGCATATTTTGAAAGACGTTGCATTCGAGTCATTGAGTTCATCAAGATTATTATTAAGCCAATTATAGTTGGATGTATTATGAAATGGTGTGCATGCCGTCAACTTTCGTTGTAAAGAAAGTTTGTCTTTTAAAAACGAATGCAATGTTTGTAAAATGTATCATATAGAGGTCAAATACCTCGCGATGTAATCAACTATTGTGAATCGTTTATAATGTATATGAACGGGTCCTTTCAGTTGGTATCAGAGCGGTGGTCTTAGCGAACCAGGTCTGCATTAGTGTGGCTAACTGATAGTCGTTAGGATGCATTAGTGAGTCTGGACTTTGACCGTGTCTGCATTTCAAAAGTTTTGCTCGTCATTCTTGTCGGAAATTAACTGCTTATCATTCTTAGTCTAGATACATCTTATTGCATTGATTGCATGAATAGTGTATAGACAAAATTCATATCTTAGCGTATCTGCTAATTCATATCTTAGCGTATCTGTTACTGTAAACTTTGCCTGACATATTTCGTAAATTCCTCCGTAATCTACGAAACCTTTTGCTCTATATAATTAGAATACCACCCGATAGCCGGAAAATCATTTCATATCAAAAAATTCTTTATTCAGTCGTACGAAATGGAATTCGTCATTAGTTCAAGTCCTTCGGATTCCGAAATGGAATCCCACTCAAGTTCCGAAAGCAGTGTGACCGGAATGGATCAACCAATTAGTCATCATCTATTCTGGATGAATTGGGGATGGGTTCGTAGCCTCCTTAATCATTGGAGACAAGAAGAAGGTGATCCCTTCCATCCACCACATTGCCCTCTTGGCGAAGAACCTGAAGCACTTACCGGCGAACCTATCCGAAACACCATTTTCTCTCTTATTTCTAGAGTATCTCGTCATGATTACATACTACACCAAATTCTAGATTTTATTTATCCGCTCGTCCGTACCGACAATCACCCCGGTGTAATAGAAGAAGTCAACGAGCTTCGCGCTCGGGTAGTGGCTTTGGAGAATATGGTGCAAAGGTTACAAACACCAGCAGCAGCACCAGCAGCATAAACAGTACCATCACCACCACCAACAACAACATCTACATCCCACACCGCAACATCACAATCTGTATCTCAAACATCAACGTCATACGCCCTGTAAATATCCAGGAATATCAACAACAACAAACGATGAAGTATTAATTCATAAACTTCATTGAAGAGATATCTCTGCGGCAGTTATGTAATCTCCAAAATCTTAGAGATTATTTAATTCTGACCGTAAATCGGATGAGTGAACAGAGATGGTAGAGTAGAAACTTTGATCGAAAATGGTGTACGATTTACAAGCTAGAATTGTTTTACCAACAGCATCAACAGGACCGTAGCATCATCAACACAGTCAGTGCCGTCAGTATCGTCAGAATCAACAGCACCTGTAACATCACAAACTCTGTCAGTTCAAGAATCATTGTGGATATCATTACGAATCAACAACAAATATATTGTATCAATGATTTATGAAGTATTAACTCATTTCCAATCGAAAGATTTATATGTATATTTTATATGTATAAATTTTTAAACCATAATAAATCTTTCCGTACTAAGCTAATATGTGTGAATCTTAACTACTCAGTTAATTCATATTACAAATATGCAATGATATACGTCCTTCATCCGCAACTTAACCATCGTTTATTACAATCTCTGTCTCAATTCAATAAAAATCCAATTCATAATAAATCAAGTGTATTATTCGAATATATGTTTGAATTTACACTTTCATCATCGATGTACTCGAAACTTTTCAAATAACATCATTCGTACCTTGCGAAGTTCATAAGAATTTCACGAAAACCAACAAATAACAAAGTAATGATTCATAATTTCAATATTATTGAAGAAATACTTATGCAATTTATAAAGTTTTAGGGATTACTCAATTCTAGTTCCAACCATAAAACAAATGAGTTTAATTTAATATTAACTCATTAAATCTATATTACATCTAAAGAAAATATACATATATATTTTCATAAAGACTGTAATAAACTTCTTTTGTACAAAATATTAATTGTGAAAGTTTTTTTTAACGGGTAGGTAATACCCGAGAGATATATAAATTCACAATTAATATATTACATTTTTCGAAACTGATTCAGCAATCATCAACTATACTCCCTACTTTCACAACAATATCCATTCTTTCATATAAATCAAAACAATCATACTCATTCAAATTCAATTACATATTCTGATTTTGAAATCGCATAATTCAATTCGAAATATAACCAGTATCATCACTCTTAGATTCCTATATCTTTCAAAGCTATACTTTGACTTCAAAACTGTGTTAGAACATCATATGTATTATCGATTACATTATGTGCTCAAACCCTTCAAAATTCCTGAAGACACTTCAACTAAGGAACAATCGAGATGATGATCCAACCACATGTTACCCACAGTTATACACCTGAAAAACTCTCAAAACCCAAGTCATAGTTCGACACGTATCCGTGTTAGACCCTTTGGCATTTACTAGCTAAAATAACTTTTCAATTCCGTTTCAAAATAGACAGTTTGTCACAGCTCCAGCAAGTCAACTTCGACTTCTCAATCAAAACAGTCTTATTATAACCTCGATAGATACGTTGCCCTTTCGCCAACGTTACCGAGGAATCGTTTATATTCACCACATTAGCAATAAACTTACCAACAACTTCACTGATCTTTGACTTTCCAAAAAAAAAAAATCATTATAATTATCGAAACCCTATCATATACTCATTCGTACCTTATAACAAGAATTGTCATACCAATTATTGAGAATCAGCAATCAGTATTTTGAAACCTCGCAGCATGTCTACATCAACAATTACATATACACACAACGTCTACCTCCAACACTTACATTCTTTGAATGGGAAATTTCTGAAAAAAACCCTAAACTGCGAACCAGTTCTCGAAATTTTGAAAAATGCTGATGAAGCAGCAAAAACTGTAAACGACCTTAACAGTAAAAAGTTGGATGATAAAGGATAGTATATTGGCAAAGCTCAGAAAAAGAGAAGCTTTGGACTGGAAAACGGATTGAGCAAAGTATGAAGGAGGCTGTGGACAAATCACAAAGGTTGAACCTGCCTTCAAAGAATCCAAATGATTCAGTACTTGCTGAAGTCATTAACAAATACCTTGCTCCTGACTCTAAACCTCTGCGGATAATATCCTTCATCATCCTCTGATATTAGACATTCTAAGATATCATCATATCTTTCATTATAAATATCATCCATACTTCTGAAGATATTTTAATAATTATTCTTATCTGAAATCATTTACCTCTTCGCGCTATCTGTATTATATCATAAAAGAAACTATTTTAGTTTCTAAATTCTGAAACATTCGAGTTTAAAATAGGAATATTCTTGAAGAAGTGTTGGGAGCTGAAGCATGAGTTAGTATAATATAATGACACTTGATCAACGTGATTATATTACAGTAATTCATGTTGATTTTCTAAATGGAACATGCTGATTCACAGATCATAACGACATCATGTGCTATGTTACACGACTCTTGTATTCTCTTTGATCTCTAAATATCAAGAAAATATTTCTTGATGATTCGGCCTTTTCCAAGGTATTCTGGTAATTTGACAAGTCAAGATCGTATCATTATAATTTTCTTCCTAGAACATTAACAATGTTCATTCCGAAATTTATATCTGTGAATTCTGGACCATTACAAGCGGTGGTTAATCGCAAGAAGAAGAAACGAAAGGACAAAGCTCCGAACTAGAAATGGGAGTATAAATCATAGCAAATAGAAGAGAGCATTAACTGTGGATGACAATGATTATAGAATAAGCAAGGACTTTGAAATATAAGGGAAGATATAAAACTCAACAACAACCCAGAGATCACAAACCGTATATATCAATGCATATAGCAATATAAAGACACGGGAGAACTAAAAATACTATAAAACCAAGAGTATAGTAGAAGTAAATAGATTCTTCCGGAGGCAGATGAAAAAGAAGAGCGACAGATATGAAAGTGAGGAGTATATCAAGAATCAGCACTGGATGAAGCATATTGACAAATACTTTAAAATATGAGTTGAGAAGGTGTAAGTTGTAAGAAAACAAATGAGGTGGATTTATAGTGAAATATCCGACAGAGAAATCAAAATGGATTATCGCATTAATTCGAAGAGGATCATAATTTCCTTAATCGCCGAATAATCAAATCCAATATAGATTACAAAGATTTTCTTTTCGGAGATCAATCGTGATGACGTCAAAAGATACGACGAATCACTATTATCTTTTTTCATTCATTTACGATAACTTCACTCACACGCTTCGAGTAATCGAATTATTTTATCCATTCTTCTTGAACATGATAAAACTCTATAATCGTTATAATAATATTCTCATTGTTAGTCATAACGACCTCTATCAAATTTCGGGGACGAAATTTCTTTAACGGGTAGGTACTGTGACGACCTGAAAATTTCCGATCAAATTTAAACTTTAATCTTTATATTATTCCGACACGATAAGCAAAGTTTGTTAAGTTAAATCTCAAGAATTTTAAACTGTGTTCATACATTCATTATAACCTCGACCAAATTCCGACGATTCACGAACCGTTATATATAAATAGATATGTATATGTATATATATATATATATATATATATATATATATATATATATATATATATATATATATATATATATATATATATATATTATAACTTGAGAATATTAATAAAGTATTAAACGTATAATACTTTACACGAACGTATTTGTTTCAATATGATTTTCGACGAAATTTAAAAAAATAATATATTAAATGATTGAATTATCAGAAACATTGAATTATGATTACAAGTCTCTATTGATAGGTCCACTATGATTTGATAAAATCTATTCCTCTTAACGATATTCAAAATAATTTGTAAAGCTATTTATAAATAAAAACAAAAAGTGTCATTTACGAAAGTTAGACAAAAGTTAGTGGAGAATTGGTTTCCATAATATTCTATTAATATATTTTCAAACGTACAAAGACGTTTTCAGTTTAAAAAGAACTTTATTATTAAAACGTATATAACTTTTATAAATATCTAGAATCACTTTTGACAACTCATTACTTAACCAGTATAATAAATATAACGATATTTATATTTTATTTCATTAAATATATATAACGATTTAAATTAATATTATATATATTTATACGCGTATTATACATACATAGTTTTTATACTTTTACTATACTTTAACTTTACCTTTACTTTACTTTTACTTTACTTTAACTTTAATAATTCATACTTTAATAATTCACTTTAATAATTCATACTTTAATAATTTACTTTAATAATTCATACTTTAATAATTCACTTTAATAATTCATACTTTAATAATTCACTTTAATAATTCATACTTTAATAATTCATACTTTAATAATTCACTTTAATAATTCAAAAATCTATTATAAATAGAATTCAATATGTTTCATTATTTCATAGAAACTTAAAAATATATTTCTCTAAACTCTCTCAATCAATTTATATATATATATATATATATATATATATATATATATATATATATATATATATATATATATATATATATATATATATATATATTTGCTCTGTATTATTTCAAGATATTATTAGTATACATAAAATATTACGACGGAGTGCTGTCCGAGTGATTTCAAAATAGTTTTTTTGAATGAGTCGAAGCTAAGAAAATTATGGGTTATAGCTATGGAGGTGATGGGTATGGTTCATGGGTATGCTCGTGAGGTCAATCTAGTGTTTATCATCTCCGTTGCATCTACGTACTTTCCTACAATATTGAATCCCAATATTGATACGTTCGTGAATCCGAGGCCAACCTTGCACTTGTTAAATGACGTTATATGTATTTTTACTACGAAATACAGTATTGTGAGTTTCATTACTCCCTTTTTATATATATTTTTGGGCTGAGAATACATGCGCTGTTTTATAAATGTTTTACGAAATAGGCACAAGTACAAAAACTAATTCTATGTGGGTTTAAACCAGAAATATACCCTTAGCTTGGTAACATTAAACTACTTGTCTATGTACAGTAGGCGCGAATCCTAAAGATAGATCTATTGGGCCTGACAAACCCCATCCTGACTATGGGATGCTTTAGTACTTCGAGGTTATTTTAAACACACCTGATCTGGTGTACTTTAGAGGGTAAAACATGAACGTTAAGGCTTGTTACCGGGTGCCTACAACTTATAGAATACTTTTATACACTTGCGAGTGTACATATATTTATAAACGGAAATCTTGTGGTCTATTAATATATTGAAATGATTGTTATGATAAACCTATGAACTCACCAACCTTTTGGTTGACACTTTAAAGCATGTTTATTCTCAGGTATTAACGAAATCTTCCGCTGTGCATTAGCTCATTTTAAGGATATTAGTTGGAGTCATTCATGGCATATTTTGAAGGACGTTGCATTCGAGTCATTGAGTTCATCAAGATTATTATTAAGCCAATTATAGTTGGATGTATTATGAAATGGTGTGCATGCCGTCAACTTTCGTTGTAAAGAAAGTTTGTCTTTTAAAAACGAATGCAATGTTTGTAAAATGTATCATATATAGGTCAAATACCTCGCGATGTAATCAACTATTGTGAATCGTTTATAATGTATATGAACGGGTCCTTTCATATACCCAAATCTCTCAACACTCCCTAAAACATGCATCCTCCGAAGGAGGTTGGTGACAACGGCTCCCAAAACCGGCACAACTGTTCTTGAGGCATTTCTTTTCCTTGGTGAATGCCTGGGCTAGAAGGTGTGCAACTTGCATATTTTGGTTATGGATTATGGCGTGCATTAAGCACATATCATTAATGGTGACAACACCACCATGTTGGGTTCTCGGGTAAAGGGTTTTGGTGATGAGGTGGTGAAGAATGTGGTGAACGGGATTGGTGAAGTTTGAAGCCTTTTTACTTGACCTCCATGCTTCATTATCGGAGGTGTAGTTACGCCAGAAAGCTTGATGATCTATGTTGTCCAGGGTGGTGTACCCCCTTTTGAATACAGACCGGTTAAGGTGTGACCTCTTGTATAGTTCTATATGCTTTGCGAACTACGCAAGAGTTAGGTGATACATCTGATTCTGATGGCGGAAATGGATGCACTCGTGACTGTTGTACTCTATCCTGGTTAACACTTGACTCGAATCTCCAAGTTGCCATGAATTCTACGTATGGCTCCTGATACACCTTTTCATGAATCTCAAACAGCTTTTTCCATGCGCTGTTGATTTTCCCATGTGCTGTAAAGTTCAAAATTCGTCTTAGCTCATCGGCCTAACCACATTGTTCCATTATTACCCAGTTTATGTATTTGTTAGCCCCTTTTTGTCGATTAATCCAATTCCTCATGAACGGTTCATTATTCGCTGGGTTATCTGGCCCGAGGAGGTAGTGGGGCAACTCATACTCTTCCGATAAATAATTAGCCATCTGCAAAGGTCAAGTAACATATGTTATATTCCAAAATAATAAGACTTAAAATAACACTTAGAATTTGAAAAATGCATATATTTTTTGAAAATTTTTTGAAATGAGGGCTTTAAAAATGACATTTTCCAAATTCCTGTTATAGTCAATTAAAGCCAAAATTACTGCAAACAATATCTAATCTCACTACAAACTTATTTTCAAGCAAAATTTAAAGCGTACCCGTGATTGCAACAAATAATGCTAAAAATAATAATTATAGCGAGTTAGTCGTAATAAGCAATTTTGATTAAAATATGATGATTTTAAGCATACAATGATTCTAATGACCATATTTAATTACCTTAAATATTTTTAATCATCAAACTTTAGCTATAACATTCCTAAGTCAAGGCATAAGACCTGTTTTACCGAAAAATAATCATTTCGCTTAAAACGTACAAAATAAGAAAAGTCAAAGACTAGGCTAAATTTTCATTTGCAAGTGAATGATATATTCATTTAGGCTAGTTTTTAAGGCAATCCTAAGTTTTAAAAACGTTTTAACTATAGGAATAACCCTAATCCTAATTAAGTGTACTTTTACCAAAACATCAATTTTCAAGCAAACAAGCCTAAATTGTTCCAAAATTAGTTTCTAAGCATTCTAAATGATTCACTAACCTTAAATAAGCTAGCAAAACATCAAGTTTCCAAAAATTTCACCAATTTCTAGACTAAAACCTAAACTAACGAATCGAGAGCTAAAAATATCCAAAATGCTTCAATCAAAAACTAACACACATCAATCACATTATCTAACTAAGCATAAAGGAATTCAAAATTGGGCATAAAACACAATTTTTCTCAAAAGTAAAAAATTTGACTCCGAGTAAAAACTCGAATTTTAACCGTGAAAGAGTACCTTTTACGCAAAATTGATGATGGAAACGCGTTTAGGAGGCACGGGAGAGTCGGATTTGAGCTTTGAATCGTTAAATTTGATCAAGATTTGAGGTTGGTGGTGGTGAGGGAGAGCCGTCGGTCGAGGGTTTAAAGGAAGAAGAAGGAGAAAAGAAAAAGAAAGAGGGAAAAGGAGAGGAGGAGGAGGAGAAAAGAAGAAGAAAAAGATGGGCCCGTGTGGCTCAAGGTCTTATTTCCATGACCCGACTCGCGAATTTTTATATTTTTAAAATTTTAAAATTTTCAATAGATTAATAAAAGATGAATAATATTTTACTTCGGATTTTAATCCGGTTATTTTTATTGATTAAACTAAAATTTAAAAGAAAAAGACAAATGGACGGAGTAAAATTCAAATATTTTATAACACAAATTACACAGGTTCCACAACTAAGTTCCAGAAATGACGCAGAAAGAAAGATAAGTTTAATTCTTCTTTGACCATCTAGAGTAAATCAGCGGAGTGTACTGAAATTATTTCAAAATCACTCTTAACATTTTGCGCTCGCGCTTTTGTAAATCTCCGATATCGTCCATAAGTTTAACCAAAGCCCTTCTAACCTTTTTATTATTTGAAATTCCATCCCTAGGTCCAGTATCTCGATAATTAAGTTTGAAAAGAAGTTTTGACACTGTGTATTGAAATAAAAGATCTTTCGTGCAGTCAGGATTACCTGTAGTAAATTTAAAGTTTTCAGATATTTCCCGAATGATCTTTTTTTGTGGAGTTGTAAATGGAAATTTTGACATAGTGAGGATTTGTACGAGTTCAGAATATATTTCCTTTCTTTTTGCAAAGAAATTCTGATGTATTCTTTCCTCGGTTGAATTCGAAAAAACTTCAATTAATCTTTTGATGAGACATGAGGCTGGATCAAAGTAAAAGAAATCTCGGTTTCCATATTTTGAAATAGGGTTAGGTTTTCTGCTTTCAATCCAAAATTCTAATTCAGAAATCATTGCAGCGACACAACGGTTTATATGAATTGGAGAAAATTCTTTATCACTGAAGTGAGGGAGAAAACTAATGAATGACTCTAAATCGAATTTGAAATCAATTTCTGCATCCCGATACTTGACAAAAATATCATCCCCACATTCTTTTAACAGTTTATGAAGAGAACGAACTTGAGAACGCAGCTCTTTTAACAGATTGATTTGAAATGTTGAGAATGGGAAGTCTAAGGAATAGACGTGCCTAATGAATTCTCTATAGACGTCTAACCTTCTACTAGGATTTAACAGATTTCCAGTAAACGGAGCTTTTGTTTTATCAATGTGTCGTTTCTCTTTGGGATTAAATTCAAACAAGTCTGGATAATTGAAAATAGCTGGATATTCTTCTCGTATTTCATCTTCCATAATCAGGAGTTCGTTAAGACTGAGCCTCCTTTTTGGATCTTGAAGAGGGTCGAATCCTGGTTCATTTGAGTAAAACTTATCCAAAAGCAATGAAATCTCTAAGTCAGATGAAATTATCCGGCTTCTTGGACTACAAGGATCAAGAACTAATTCTTGATGAGATTCATCAGGGTTTAGATTTGTTTTGATTTTATAAAGGAAAACTTCTCCAGTTTCCGAAGTAGTGGGAGAGCAACTGCCTTTCGCACTTTCTTCGTAGTCGGTAAGTTTGAACTAGAATCTACAGAAATTAATACCATAATTAATATTTTGTTTTTATAATTTTAAAAAGGTTTACTATAATGGCGAATTTAAATCCTATACCGACAAACTCCCTGTTTGTTAAGCATGTGTGGTTCTTATCAATTTATCTTTGAAACAAGTGGCCAGGCTGACAACGGAGAGGCAGGATTCTTTTGGTTCCAATATAATTGGAAACTGTTCGAAAAATCCAACAACCAAGTCCGTGTAATTGTCTTTCTTAGACACCACTCAAGAGTCTCAGATATTTTGACAGAATCAACGATTACCTTTACAGACAGAAAATAAGTCCCCGGCAACGGCGCCAAAAACTTACTACCCTCTTAATATGGCCAAAACGGACGGTTTTATTTAGGCGATGTTGTTAGGTCTCAACACGTCAGAATTAGCTACCAAAAGAGAGTAACGGTTTTATCATTTATATTTAGCTGGGGTTTCCTAGCTATAACTCACCTACTTGTCTTCCTTTTAACGAGTAAGTGGTAAATATAACTCAGGTTCGTATTTTTGTATGTTTGCTCAGTAATGTGGGACAAAAGTGCCTATATAGTTAACCCTAGTGACAAGAGGTGATAATATAAGATTAAATAATAATACAATAATTTAACTGAAAAGATAAAGATAGATAGGCATGGAGAATAGAATTCTGATGGGGAACTATTATAAGAGTTCAACTTCCTGGAATAAAACTGTAGTGACCCGAACTTTTCCATGTT
Source organism: Rutidosis leptorrhynchoides (assembly GCF_046630445.1). Taxonomy (NCBI): domain Eukaryota; kingdom Viridiplantae; phylum Streptophyta; class Magnoliopsida; order Asterales; family Asteraceae; genus Rutidosis; species Rutidosis leptorrhynchoides. The sequence goes on from NC_092343.1 coordinate 101,846,502, forward strand.
TATATATATAATGAAATTGGTATATTTACATGATTAAATGTTTTCAACATGTTAGGCAATCAAACTTGTTAAGACTTGATTATTTGAAATGAGTTTCATGTAGACAATTGACCACCCAAGTTGATCGGCGATTCACGAACGTTAAAACTTGTAAAAACTATATGTTGATATATATATGGACATATATATATAGTTAACATGATTTTATGATAGGTAAGTCACTAGGTATATTAACAATGAGTTATATACAGAAAATGAGACTATTGAATTAAGAAACTCGAAAGGATATATATAACGATTATCGTTATGACAACGTCTTACCAAGTACATATGTATCATATTAAGATATTGTTACACTATATTTAACATGATAAAATGATAATTATTTATATCATTAAGTATGTTAACAATGAACTACATATGTAAAACAAGACTACTAACTTAAGGATTTCAAATGGATTTATATATATAACGATTATCGTTGTAACGACATTTTAATATATATATCGTATTAAGATATATTCATACAACATGTTATCATGATAATATGATAAATTAACATCTCACTAAATATAATAAACAATGGGTTAACTACATTAAATAAGATCGTTATCTTAAAGGTTTCAAAAACAACACTTACATGTAACGACTAACGATGACTTAACGACTCAGTTAAAACGTATATACATGTAGTGTATTAAGATGTATTAATACACTTTTTGATGACTTCAAGACACATATCAAAACACTCATACTTATCAAAGTTGGTCACAATTACACTCTCATTCGTTTTCATCAACAATTCTACTCGTATGCACCCGTATTCGTACTCGTACAATACATAGCTTCTAGATATATTTACTATTGGTATATACACTCCAATGATCAGCTCTTAGCAGCCCTTGTGAGTCACCAAAACATGTGGGAACCATCATTTGATAACTAGCATGACTTATGAGCAAGGAAACAAAACAAGAACTCCTTTTAACCTCACTCACCCTTCACCACTCACCACCCACTCCATTTCACTTCCAATTCTCTTTCTAATTCTCTCTCAACACCTACACACACTTATTAACGAATTTTTCCAGTAACTAATCATCATAGGAAGAACACTTCAAGAACACTTCAAAAATCCTTTCAAGTTTACTAGTTTACTTCAAAGCTTTCTAATCCATTCCAAGTAATCATCTAAGATCAAGAAACCTTTGTTATTTATAGTAGGTTATATTTCTTATTCAAGGTAATATTCATATTCAAACTTTGATTCTATTTCTATAACTATAAACTATCTTAATTCTAGTAAAAATCTTACTTGAACTTGTTTTTGTGTCATGATCCTACTTCAAGAACTTTCAAGCCATCCAAGATCCTTTGAAGCTAGATTATTTCTTGTCACTTCTAGTAAGTTTACCTACTAAACTTGAGGTAGTAATAATGTTCATAACATCATTCGATTCATATATATAACTATCTTATTCGAAGATTTAAACTTGTAATCACTAGAACATAGTTTAGTATATTCTAAAATTGTTCACAAACAAAGTTAATCCTTCTAACTTAACTTTTAAAATCAACTAAACACATGTTCTATATCTATATGATATGCTAACTTAATGATTTAAAACCTGGAAACACGAAGAACACCGTAAAACCGGATATACGCCGTCGTAGTAAAATCGGGGGCTGTTTTGGTTTGGATAATTAAAAACTATGATAAACTTTAATTTAAAAGCTATTCTTCTGGGAAAATGATTTTTATTATGAACATGAAAATATATCCAAAAATCATGGTTAAACTCAAAGTGAAAGTATGTTTTCCAAAATGGTCATCTAGACGTCGTTCTTTCGACTGAAATGACTACCTTTACAAAAACGACTTGTAATCTGTATTTCTGACTATAAACTTATATTTTTTCTATCTAGATTCATAAACTTAAGTTCAATATGAAATCATAGCAACTTGAATCACTCAAAACGGATTTAAAACGAAGAAGTTATGGGTAAAACAAGATTGGATAATTTTGCTTGTTATAGCTACGTGAAATTTGTAACAAATCTATACAAATCCTAACTTAACTAACTTATATTGTATTATACATGTATTATAACATATATTATGTAATCTTAGGATACCATAGACACGAATACAATGTTTTGACATATCATATCGACCCATCTATATATATATATTTCGGAACAACCATAGACACTCTATATGCAGTAATGTTGGAGTTAGCTATACAGGGTTGAGGTTGATTCCAAAATATTATATATAATTTGAGTTGTGATCTAGCATGAGGCTTGTATACACGAGGTCGTGGATTGATTCGAGATAATATATATTGCTTTATTTCTGTACATCTAATTGTGGACAACTAGTTGTAGGTTACTAACGAGGACTGCTGACTTAACAAACTCAAATCATTAAAACGTAATAAAAAATGTTGTAATTATATTTTGATCATACTTTGATACATATGTACATATTTGTTATAGGTTCGTGAATCAACCCGTGGCCAAGCCTTACTTCCCGACAAATTAAAAATCTGTGAAAATGAGTTATAGTCCCACTTTTAAAATCTAATATTTTTGGGATGAGAATACATGCAGCTTTATAAATGTTTTACAAAATAGACACAAGTACATGAAACTACTTTCTATGGTTGAATGATTGAAGCCGAATATGCCCCTTTTTGCTTGGTAACCTAAGAATTAGTAAACTAGTCTACTAATTGACGCGAATCCTAAGATAGATCTATTGGGCCCAACAAACCCCATCCGTTGTAGCAGATGCTTTAGTACTTTGAGTTTTTATATCATGTCCGATGGATGTCCCGGAATGATGGGGATATTCTTATATGCATCTTGTTAATGTCGGTTACCAAGTGTTCACCATATGAATGATTTTTATCTCTATGTATGAGATGATGTTTACGAAAAATGGAAATATGAAATATTGTGGTCTATTATTACGATTGATAAATATATAGGTTAAACCTATAACTCACCAACATTTTTGTTGACGTTTTAATCATGTTTATTCTAAGGTAATGGTTAAGAGCTTCCGCTGTTGCATACTAAATTAAGGACAAGATTTGGAGTCCATGCTTGTATAATATTGTTTGAAAACTGCATTCGGAGACATATATTGTTGTGTAATATTATTGTAAACCATTATGTAATGGTCGTGTGTGAACGCTATATTTTGATTATCATTATTTGATAATCGTCGTAATATTTTAAACCATTATCGATAAAATAAAGGTTATGGTTGTTTAAAAAATCGAATGCAGTCTTTGAAAAACGTCTCATATAGAGGTCAAAACCTCGCAACGAAATCAATTAATATGGAACGTTTATAATCAATATGAACGGGACATTTCAGTTGGTATTTGAGCGTTGGTCTTAGAGAACCAGAAAATTGCATTAGTGTGTCTTACCGAGTTTGTTAGGATGCATTATTGAGTCTGGACTTCGTCCGTGTTTTCTTTAAAAACGATTGCTTAACATTTTTTTGTTAGAAACTATATATTATTAACATGTAAAAATTATGTGATATATTAATCTCTTAATGTGTTTGATATTGTGTGATAGATGTCTACCTCTAGTACAAATCCCATCGATTCACCTAATAATAATGAAGAGTCGAATATATTTTGGGAAGATTCACAAATTCCCGAGGCAGAACCGGAAGAGGAGGAACCGGAAGAGGAGGAACCGGAAGACGAGGAACCGGAAGAAGAAGAGGTTTCGGAGGATGAAATATTAATACCTACAGTAAAACGATTAAGCAAAAGAAAATCCTCAACCAATGGATCAAAGTTAAAAAATGATCAATGGTGTTTCCGCCAAGGAAGCAAAATATTGGGAAAATTACCAATTTTCTGATGAATCGGATCCCGACGAGGATTTTGATGATGTTATAGAAATTACCCCAACTCAATTTAATAAGGTAAAAGAGAATAATAAGGGAAAGGGCATCAAAATAGAGAAACCTGATTCTGACCTCGATGATCTTTATATGTATCGTAAACACCCGTATTTCTTAGATTTTAACAATAATCCGAGAACATCTAGGCCACCAGGTTTTTCTAAACCATTTTTGAAAATGATGGCTCGTATTAGAGGATCACCATGTATCCCTAAGAAATTAGCCAAACGAACTAAGTCTGAAGAAGAAGAAACGAGTGAGTCGGAATAAAGAGTTATAATCATGCTGTGTAATATATGTATTGTTGTTTGTACTTTTAAGATATATGTAAAAATTACCTGTATTATTTGTTAATTATCTTTTACGAATCTAATCCTTGTTTATTTTACAGTGTAAAAACAAAAATGGACGTTAAGGATAGACAACCAAAAATTTTAGAAGACCTACCAGGGGATATGATTGATGAAATCTTGTCTAGAGTCGGGCAGAATTCATCAGCACAATTATTTATGGAAAAATTAGTTTGTCGAACGTTTGAAAGACATTCTAGGCATGCCTTAGTTTATTAAAGGCTTTCCTTTAAAAGATGGGGCATTTCACATTGGGGAGACTTTAAGTTACGCCAAGTTTTCTTTAAGGCATATAGTGCGGGAAACCTAGATGCAATTTTACGCTACGGGTTACGAACCTATTTTGACTCAACATATCCCAACATAGGACTCCGTTCTTTAGAAAGAGCTTCTAACATGCAACATAAAGAAGCATGTTATGCTTACGGGTTAATAATGTTCGCTTCTCATCAAATTGAGAAAAAGAACATTGGGTTGCAACTTTTAAATAAAACCTTCCCACAAGTGACGGACTCGGTAGTTGAGGTGAGAAACAAGGTTTTTATATTGTTACGGGGCTGTTGGGCATTACGTAACCCTCGTCCGTTTGACGATATTACAACATGCTGCCTAGTCAACAGTCACAACGATTATTTTCCACAAGATCAAGGATGGGAAATAATACTAGTAAAACCTGAATGCATGACTTGTTTCTGGACTTATGAATTACATGTCTTTATTTCTTTTGCTGAACGACTTGCGTATTAACTAGAATTACCTTTATAGTTGCCGAGTAGCAAAGTTATTATGTGCTATATTTCATCCTATATGTATAATAGTGGTATTGTAAGTTTGTAAAATATTGTATAAAATTTGAACGCGAAATATTATTGTAATAAGTTTTTCATATAGAAGCGTAGTAGTTGAATTGTATAGTAGCTACTAAGTATGAACATAACGGGTAGGTACTACCCGAATTAAAACTATAAAATGCTAATATGAAGAAAAAGCTTTTATAAATAAGTTCATATTATGCTACGAAATACTATTGACTACTCTTAAATTCTATATGATTAACTCAATTCTTTTGGCTATTTTTGAAGGAAATGGCACCGCCGACTCGTCAGAACTTGAACATGAGTGAGGAAGACTTCCTTGTTTTCCTTGCTGCAAACATAGCCGCAGTACAAGCCGTAATGCAAAATAACAACAATAACTCTGGTTCTAGCAGTGGAACTAATTCCACAAGAAATCGTGTAGGATGCTCCTACAAAGAATTCACTGCCTGCAAACCTTTGGAATTTGATGCAACCGAGGGTCCAATCGGATTGAAACGGTGGACCGAGAAAGTTGAATCGGTGTTTGCCATAAGTAAATGTACTGAAGAAGACAAAGTAAAGTACGCTACGTATACCTTCACAGGTACAGCGTTAACATGGTGGAATACCTATCTCGAGCAGGTAGGACAAGATGCTGCTTACGCACTACCGTAGTCAGCATTCAAGCAATTGATGAATGAGCAGTATCGTCCCAGAAACGAGGTAAATAAGCTCAAGGTAGAGCTTAGAGGATTACGAACGCAAGGTTTCGATATCACCACGTACGAACGACGATTCACAGAGTTGTGCCTATTGTGTCCCAGAACGTTCGAAGACGAAGAAGTGAAGATCGACGCATTTGTAAAAGGGTTACCGGAAAGGATTCAAGAAGATGTGAGTTTACACGATCCCGTCTCCATACAAAAGGCAAGTCGAATGGCTCACAAACTAGTGAATCAGATCGAAGGAAGGATTAAAGAGCAGGCGGCCGAAGAGGCTAACATGAAACAAGTCAAGAGAAAGTGGGAAGAAACCAGTGACAAGAGTCACCAGTTGAAAGGACCCGTCATATACATTATAAACGATTCACAATAGTTGATTACATCGCGAGGTATTTGACCTCTATATGATACATTTTACAAACATTGCATTCGTTTTTAAAAGACAAACTTTCTTTACAACGAAAGTTGACGGCATGCACACCATTTCATAATACATCCAACTATAATTGGTTTAATAATAATCTTGATGAACTCAATGACTCGAATGCAACGTCTTTCAAAATATGTCATGAATTACTCCAAGTAATATCCTTAAAATGAGCTAATGCACAGCGGAAGATTTCTTTAATACCTGAGAATAAACATGCTTTAAAGTGTCAACCAAAAGGTTGGTGAGTTCATAGGTTTATCATAACAATCATTTCAATATATTAATAGACCACAAGATTTTCGTTTATAAATATATGTACACTCGCAAGTGTATAAAAGTATTCTATAAGTTGTAGGCACCCGGTAACAAGCCTTAACGTTCATGTTTTACCCTCTGAAGTACACCAGATCAGGTGTGTTTAAAATAACCTCGAAGTACTAAAGCATCCCATAGTCAGGATGGGGTTTATCAGGCCCAATAGATCTATCTTTAGGATTCGCGCCTACCGTACATAGACAAGTAGTTTAATGTTACCAAGCTAAGGGTATATTTCTGGTTTAAACCCACGTAGAATTAGTTTTAGTAATTGTGCCTATTTCGTAAAACATTTATAAAAATAGCGCATGTATTCTCAGTCCCAAAAATATATATAAAAGGGAGCAAATGAAACTCACAATACTGTATTTCGTAGTAAAAATACATATAACGTCATTTAACAAGTGCAAGGTTGGCCTCGAATTCACGAACGTATCAATATTGAGATTCAATATTGCAGGAAAGTACGTAGATGCAACGGAGATGATAAACACTAGATTGACCTCACGAGCATACCCATGAACCATACCCATCACCTCCATAGCTATAACCCATAATTTCCTTAGCTTCGACTCATTCAAAAAAAAACTATTTTGAAATCACTCGGACAGCACTCCGTCGTAATATTTTATGTATACTAATAATATCTTGAAATAATACAGAGCAATATATATATATATATATATATATATATATATATATATATATATATATATATATATATATATATATATATATATATATATATATCGATTGAGAGAGTTTAGAGAAATATATTTTCAAGTTTCTATGAAATAATGAAACCTATTGAATTTTATTTATAATAGATTTTTGAATTATTAAAGTGAATTATTAAAGTATGAATTATTAAAGTGAATTATTAAAGTATGAATTATTAAAGTGAATTATTAAAGTATGAATTATTAAAGTGAATTATTAAAGTATGAATTATTAAAGTGAATTATTAAAGTGAATTATTAAAGTGAATTATTAAAGTTAAAGTAAAGTAAAAGTAAAGTAAAGGTAAAGTTAAAGTATAGTAAAAGTATAAAAACTATGTATGTATAATACGCGTATAAATATATATAATATTAATTTAAATCGTTATATATATTTAATGAAATAAAATATAAATATCGTTATATTTATTATACTGGTTAAGTAATGAGTTGTCAAAAGTGATTCTAGATATTTATAACAGTTATATACGTTTTAATAATAAAGTTCTTTTTTTTAAACTGAAAACGTCTTTGTACGTTTGAAAATAGATTAATAGAATATTATGGAAACCAATTCTCCACTAACTTTTGTCTAACTTTCGTAAATGACACTTTTTGTTTTTATTTATAAATAGCTTTACAAATTATTCTGAATATCGTTAAGAGGAATAGATTTTCTCAAATCATAGTGGACCTCTCAACAGAGACTTGTAATCATAATTCAATGTTTCTGATAATTCAATCATTTAATATATATTTTTTTAATTTAGTCGAAAATCATATTGAAACAAATACGTTCGTGTAAAGTATTATACGTTTAATACTTTATTAATATTCTCAAGTTATAATATATATATACATATACATATCTATCTATATATAACGGTTCGTGAATCGTCGGAATTTGGTCGAGGTTATAATGAATGTATGAACACAGTTTAAAATTCTTGAGATTTAACTTAACAAACTTTGCTTATCATGTCGGAATAATATAAAGATTAAAGTTTAAATTTGGTTGGAAATTTCCGGGTCGTCACAGTACCTACCCGTTAAAGAAATTTCGTCCCCGAAATTTGATAGAGGTCGTCATGACTAACAATGAGAATGTTATTATAACGATTACAGAGTTTTATCATGTTCAAGAAGAATTGATAAAATAATACGATTACTTGAAGCGTGTGAGTGAAGTTATCGTAAATGAATAAAATAAGATAATAGTGATTCGTCGTATCTTTTGATGTCATCACGATTGATCTCCGAAAAGAAAATCTTTGTAATCTATATTGGATTTGATTATTCGGCGATTAAGGAAATTATGATCCTCTTCGAATTAATGCGATAATCCATTTTGATTTCTCTGTCGGATATTTCACTATAAATCCACCTCATTTGTTTTCTCACAACTCACACCTTCTCAACTCATATTTTAAAGTATTTGTCAATATGCTTCAGCCAGTGCTGATTCTTGATATACTCCTCACTTTCATATCTGTCGCTCTTCTTTTTCATCTGCCTCCGGAAGAATCTATTTACTTCTACTATACTTTTGGTTTTATAGTGTTTTTAGTTCTCCCGTGTCTTTATTTTGCTATACGCATTGATATATACGGTTTGTGATTTCTGGGTTGTTGTTGGGTTTTATATCTTCCCTTATATTTCAAAGTCTTTGCTTCTTCTATAATCATTGCCATCCACAGTTAATGTTCTCTTCTATTTGCGATGATTTATACTCCCAATTCTAGTTCGGAGCTTTGTCCTTTCGTTTCTTCTTCTTGCGATTAAGCACCGCTTGTAATGGTCCAGAATTCGCAGATATAAATTTTGGAATGAACATTGTTAATGTTCTAGGAAGAAAATTGTAATGGCACGATCTTGACTTGTCAAATTACCAGAATACCTCGGAAAAGGCCGAATCATCAAGAAATATTTTCTTGATATTTAGAGATCAAAGAGAATACAAGAGTCGTGTAACATAGCACATGATGACGTTATGATCTGTGAATCATCATGTTCCATTTAGAAACTCAGCATGAATTACTGTAATATAATCACGTTGATCAAGTGTCATTATATTATACTAACTCATGCTTCAGCTCCCAACACTTCTTCAAGAATATTCCTATTTTAAACTCAAATGTTTCAGAATTTTGAAACTAAAATAGTTTCTTTTATGATATAATACAGAAAGCGCGAAGAGGTAAATGATTTCAGATAAGAATAATTATAAAAATATCTTCAGAAGTATGGATGATATTTATAATGAAAGATACGATAATATCTTAGAATGTCTAATATCAGAGGATGATGAAGGATATTATCCGCAGGGGTTTGGAGACAGGAGCAAGGTATTCGTTAATGACTTCAGCAAGTACTGAATCATTTGGATTCTTTAAAGGCAGGTTCAGCCTTTGTGATTTGTCCACAGCCTCCTTCATACTTTGCTCAATCCGTTTTCTAGTTCCAAACCTTCTCTTTTTCTGAGCTTTGCCAATATACTATCCTTTATCATCCAAATTTTTACTGTTAAGGTCGTTTACAGTTTTTGCTGCTTCATCAGCATTTTTCAAAATTCCGAGAACTGGTTCGCAGTTTAGGGTGTTTTTCAGAAATTTCTCATTCAAAGAATGTAAGTCTTGGAGGTAGACGTTGTGTGTATATGTAATTGTTGATGTAGACATGCTGCGAGGTTTCAAAATACTGATTGCTGATTCTCAATAATTGGTATGGCAATTCTTGTTGCAAGATGCGGATGAGTAAGAGATGGAGTTTCAATGAAAAAGTATAGTGACTTTTCGGAGAGGTTTAAGTCGAAGGTTAATGAAGTTGTTGATAAGTTTACTGCTAATGTGGTGAGATATGAAAGGTTCCCCAGTAAGATTGTGAAAGGGCAGCGTATCTATCGAAGTTATAATAAAATTAGTTTTACTGAAAAGTCGAAGTTGACTTGTTGGAGCTGTGACAAAACTGGCTACTTTGAAAAGAATCGTAAGGTTGTTTTTGCTAATAAATGCTAAAGAATTCAACGCGGGTACGTGTTAAACTATGACTTTGGGTTCGAGAGTTTTACAGGTGTATAACTGTGGGTAACATGTGGTTGGATCATCATCTCGATTGTTCCTTAGTTGAAGTGTCTTCAGGAATTTCGAAGGGTTTGAGCACATATTATAATCGTTAATACATATGATGTTCTAACACAGTTTTGAAGTCAAAGTATAGCTTTGAAAGATATAGGAATCTAAGAGTGATGGTTTTGTTATATCTCGAGTTGCATTCTGAGATTTCAAAAATCAGAATAGGTGATTGAATTTGAATGAGTATGGTTGTTTTGATTTCTTATAAAAGAAGGTATACTGTTGTGAAAATAGGGAGTATAGTTGATGATTTACTGAATTAGAATCGAAGAATGTAATATATTAATTGTGCATTTATATATCTCTCGGGTATTACCTACCCGTTAAAAAAAATGTCACAAATAATATTTTGAACAAGAATTTTTCATTACAGTCTTTATGAAAATATATGTATGTATATTTTCTTCAGATGTAATACAGATTTAATGAGTTAATATCATATTAAGCTCATTTGATTTTCGGCTTGGATTAGTAAAGAATAATCTCTAAAACATTAGAGATTACATAATCTTCGCGGAGTATTTCGCTAATGTAATCAATACTTCAATATTTATTCTTATAAATATTTCCTTAGTGAATTATGCTGATGCTCGTAGAACTCTTGCTAACTTCACAAGATACGAATGTTGTTTTCCAGTAAGTTTCGAGTACATTGAAGATGAAAGTGTAAAATCAAACATGTTATTGAATGATACACTTGGTTTATTATGAAACCGAATTCATTTAATTGAATCAAAGATTGTAGTTACGATGGTTAGGTTGTTAACGAAGGATGTACATCATAGCATATTAGTAATATGAATTTAACTAAGTAGTATCTACCCTTTTTCAATTCATATTCAATAGCTTAGTACGAAAGATTTTTATAGTTTCAGCATTCATATATATAAAATATATATATAATTTCTTCAGAAGAATGAGTTAATACTTCATAACTCGTTGATACAAAATACTCGTTGTTGATCAATGATGACGTCCACGGTGATTCTTGAACTGACGGAACTTGTGATGTTATAGGTGCTGCTAGTGCTGATGATGCTGACAGTACTGACGGTGATGGTGGTGCTGACGATATTGTTGATGATACTGCCGGTAACTGCTGGTGATGCTGCTGAAGCTTGTGGTATTGAGGCTTGCGATGTGGATGTTACTGGCGGTATTGGTTATGCTGCTGGTGCTGCTGATGGTGTTTGTAATCCTTGCACCATGTGTTCCAAAGCCACTACTCGGGCGCGAAGTTCGTTAATTTCTGCTAGTACACCAGGATGATTGGCGGTTAGAACGAGCGGATGAATAAGATTTGCAATATGGGATAGTATATAATCATGACGAGATACTCTAGCAATGAGTGAGAAAATGGTGTCTCGAATAAGTACTCCGGTAAGTGCTTCAGGTTCATCACCAAGAGGGCAATGTGGTGGATGGAAGGGATCACCTTTTTCTTGTCTCCAATGATTAAGGAGGCTACGAACCCATCCCCAATTCATCCAGAATAGATGATGACTAATTGGTTGATCCATTCCGGTCACACTGCTTTCGGAACTTGAGTGGGATTCCATTTCGGAATCCGAGGGACTTGAACTAATGATGAATTCCATTTCGTACGATTGAATAAAGAATTTTTCGATATAAAATGATTTTCCGGCTATCGGGTGGTATTCTAATTATATAGAGCAAAAGGTTTCGTAGATTACGGAGGAATTTACGGAATATGTTAGGCAAAGTTTACAGTAACAGATACGCTAAGATATGAATTAGCAGATACGCTAAGATATGAATTTTGTCTATACACTATTCATGCAATCAATGCAATAAGATGTGTCTAGACTAAGAATGATAAGCAGGTAATTTTCGACAAAAATGATGAGCAAAACTTTTGACATGCAGACACGGTCGAAGTCCAGACTCGCTAATGCATCCTAATGACTATCAGTTAGACACACTAATGCAGACCTGGTTCGCTAAGACCACCGCTCTGATACCAACTGAAAGGACTCGTTCATATACATTATAAACGATTCACAATAGTTGATTACATCGCGAGGTATTTGATCTCTATATGATACATTTTACAAACATTGCATTCGTTTTTAAAAGACAAACTTTCTTTACAACGAAAGTTGACGGCATGCACACCATTTCATAATACATCCAACTATAATTGGTTTAATAATAATCTTGATGAACTCAATGACTCGAATGCAACGTCTTTCAAAATATGACATGAATGACTCCAAGTAATATCCTTAAAATGAGCTAATGCACAGCGGAAGATTTCTTTAATACCTGAGAATAAACATGCTTTAAAGTGTCAACCAAAAGGTTGGTGAGTTCATAGGTTTATCATAACAATCATTTCAATATATTAATAGACCACAAGATTTCCGTTTATAAATATATGTACACTCGCAAGTGTATAAAAGTATTCTGTAAGTTGTAGGCACCCGGTAACAAGCCTTAACGTTCATGTTTTACCCTCTGAAGTACACCAGATCAGGTGTGTTTAAAATAACCTCGAAGTACTAAAGCATCCCATAGTCAGGATGGGGTTTGTCAGGCCCAATAGATCTATCTTTAGGATTCGCGCCTACCGTACATAGACAAGTAGTTTAATGTTACTAAGCTAAGGGTATATTTCTGATTTAAACCCACGTAGAATTAGTTTTAGTACTTGTGCCTATTTCGTAAAACATTTATAAAAACAGCGCATGTATTCTCAGTCCCAAAAATATATATAAAAAGGAGCAAATGAAACTCACAATACTGTATTTCGTAGTAAAAATACATATAACGTCATTTAACAAGTGCAAGGTTGGCCTCGAATTCACGAACGTATCAATATTGAGATTCAATATTGCAGGAAAGTACGTAGATGCAACGGAGATGATAAACACTATATTGACCTCACGAGCATACCCATGAACCATACCCATCACCTCCATAGCTATAACCCATAATTTCCTTAGCTTCGACTCATTCAAAAAAAACTATTTTGAAATCACTCGGACAGCACTCCGTCGTAATATTTTATGTATACTAATAATATCTTGAAATAATACAGAGCAAATATATATATATATATATATATATATATATATATATATATATATATATATATATATATATATATATATATATATATATATATATATATATATATATATATATATATATATGTATATAAATCGATTGAGAGAGTTTAGAGAAATATATTTTCAAGTTTCTATTAAATAATGAAACCTATTGAATTTTATTTATAATAGATTTTTGAATTATTAAAGTGAATTATTAAAGTATGAATTATTAAAGTGAATTATTAAAGTATGAATTATTAAAGTGAATTATTAAAGTATGAATTATTAAAGTGAATTATTAAAGTATGAATTATTAAAGTGAATTATTAAAGTATGAATTATTAAAGTGAATTATTAAAGTTAAAGTAAAGTAAAAGTAAAGTAAAGGTAAAGTTAAAGTATAGTAAAAGTATAAAAACTATGTATGTATAATACGCGTATAAATATATATAATATTAATTTAAATCGTTATATATATTTAATGAAATAAAATATAAATATCGTTATATTTATTATACTGGTTAAGTAATGAGTTGTCAAAAGTGATTCTAGATATTTATAAAAGTTATATACTTTTTAATAATAAAGTTCTTTTTTTTAAACTGAAAACGTCTTTGTACGTTTGAAAATAGATTAATAGAATATTATGGAAACCAATTCTCCACTAACTTTTGTCTAACTTTCGTAAATGACACTTTTTGTTTTTATTTATAAATAGCTTTACAAATTATTCTGAATATCGTTATGAGGAATAGATTTTCTCAAATCATAGTGGACCTCTCAACAGAGACTTGTAATCATAATTCAATGTTTCTGATAATTCAATCATTTAATATATATTTTTTTAATTTAGTCTAAAATCATATTGAAACAAATACATTCGTGTAAAGTATTATACGTTTAATACTTTATTAATATTCTCAAGTTATAATATATATATACATATACATATCTATCTATATATAACGGTTCGTGAATCGTCGGAATTTGGTCGAGGTTATAATGAATGTATGAACACAGTTTAAAATTCTTGAGATTTAACTTAACAAACTTTGCTTATCATATCAGAATAATATAAAGATTAAAGTTTAAATTTGGTTGGAAATTTCCGGGTCGTCACACCAGTACAACAACAACAATCACAACTACAATCGCAATAACTATCCCAATAACCGCTACATCAATTGCAACAACAACTTCAATAAACGTCCCAACAACAACTACAATAACCGTCCCAACAACAATAACAACAACAACAATAACAATCCCAACAACAATCTCAATAACAACACAACAAAAACCAAAAACAGCCATGCCAAAGGTGTGAAGAGCATCACCCGGGGTTCTGCACGACATTTTGCAACAGGTGTAAAAGAATTGGTCATAGCGCGATGAAGTACGAGATCTATGGACCAATGCATAACAGAACTAAAAGAACAAATAATGTCAGAATAAATAACACCGCCATAGTTTGTTTTGGATGTGAAAAACCGAGCCACTTTAGTAGAAATTGAAATGTCCCGTTCATATTGATTATAAACGTTCCATATTAATTTATTTCGTAGCGAGGTTTTGACCTCTATATGAGATGTTTTTCAAAGACTGCATTCATTTTTAAAACAACCATAACCTTTATTTTATCGATAAAGGTTTAAAAAGCATTACGTAGATTATCAAGTAATGATAATCTAAAATATACCATTTACACACGACAATTACATAATGGTTTACAATAAGAATATATTACATCAAAAATAAGTTTCTTGAATGCAGTTTTAACATAATATCATACAAGCATCGACTCCAAATCTTGTCATTATTTTAGTATGCAACAGCGGAAGCTCTTAACAATCACCTGAGAATAAACATGCTTAAAACGTCAACAAAAATGTTGGTGAGTTATAGGTTTAACCTATATATTATCAAATCATAATAATAGACCACAAGATTTCATATTTCAATATACATCCCATACATAGAGATAAAATTCATTCATGTGGTGAACACCTGGTAACCGACATTAACAAGATGCATATAAGAATATCCCCTATCATTCCGGGAAATCCTTCGGACATGATAAAAACAACATCGAAGTACTAAAGCATCTGGTACTTTGGATGGGGTTCGTTAGGTCCAATAGATCTATCTTTAGGGTTCGCCTCAATTATAGATCAGTTTACTAATTCTTAGGTTACCAAGCAAAAGGGGCATATTCGGCTTCGATCATTCACCCATATAATGTAGTTTCAATTACTTGTGTCTATTTCGTAAAACATTTATAAAACTGCATGTATTCTCATCCCAAAATATTAGATTTTAAATGTGGGACTATAACTCACTTTCACAGATTTTTACTTCGTCGGGAAGTAAGACTTGGCCACTGGTCGATTCACGAACCTATAACAAATATGTACATATATATCAAAGTATGTTCAAAATATATTTATAACATTTTTAATACGTTTTACTGTTTTAAATTTATTAAGTCTGCTGTCCTCGTTAGTAACCTACAACTAGTTGTTCACAGTTAGATGTACAGAAATAAATCGATATATATTATCTTGAATCAATCCACGACCCAGTGTATACACGTCTTAGGCTAGATCACAACTCAAACTATATATATTTTTGGAATCAACCTCAACCCTGTATAGCTAACTCCAACATTACTGCATATAAAGTGTCTATGGTTGTTCCAAATAATATATATATATATGGGTCGATATGATATGTCAAAACATTTGCATACGTGTCTATGGTATCCCAAGATTCCATAATATATTAGAATACATGTATAATACAATATAAGTTAGCTAGGATATGATTAATATAGATTTGTTACCAATTTTCACGTAGCTACAACAAGCAAAAATAACCAATCTTGTTTTACCCATAACTTCTTCGTTTTAAATCCGTTTTGAGTGAATCCAATTGCTATGGTTTCATATTGAACTTAATTTTATGAATATATACAGAAATAGTATAAGTTTATAGTCAGAATTATAGGTTACAAGTCATTTTTGTAAAGGTAGTCATTTCAGTCGAAAGAACGACGTCTAGATGACCATTTTGGAAAACATACTTCCACTTTGAGTTTAACCATGATTTTTGGATATAGTTACATGTTCATAAGAAAAATTATTTTTCCAGAGGAACAACTTTTAAATCAAAGTTTATCATAGTTTTTAATTAACTAACCCAAAACAGCCCGCGGTGTTACTACGACGGCTTATGTCCGGTTTTACGGTGTTTTTCGTGTTTTCCGGTTTTAAATCATTAAGTTAGCATATCATATAGATATAGAACATGTGTTTAGTTGATTTTAAAAGTCAAGTTAGAAGGATTAAATTTTGTTTGCGAACAAGTTTAGAATTAACTAAACTATGTTCTAGTGATTACATGTTCAAATCTTCGAATAAGATAGTTTTATATGTATTAATCGAATGATGTTATGAGCAACATTACTACCTCAAGTTTAGTAGGTAAACCTACTGGAAGTGACAAAAAATGATCTAGCTTCAAAGGATCTTGGATGGCTTGAAAGTTCTTGATGTAGAATCATGACACGAAAACAAGTTCAAGTAAGATTATCACTAGAATTAAGATAGTTATAGTTATAGGAATTGAATAAAAGTTTGTATATGAGTATTACCTTAATTTAGAATGATATCTTACTGTAAACAACAAGGATTTCTTGAGATTGGATGATCACTTTACAAGATTGGAAGTGAGCTAGTAAACTTGGAAGTATTCTTGATTTTATGAAACTAGAACTTGTAGAATTTATGAAGAACACTTAGAACTTGAAGATGGAACTTGAGAGAGATCAATTAGATGAAGAAAATTGAAGAATGAAAATGTTTGTAGGTGTTTTTGGTCGTTGGTATATGGATTAGATATAAAGGATATGTAATTTTGTTTTCATGTAAATAAGTCATGAATGATTACTAATATTTTTATAATTTTATGAGATATTTCATGCTAGTTGCCAAATGATGGTTCCTATTTGTGTTAGGTAACTTACATGGGCTGCTAAGAGCTGATCATTGGAGTGTATATACCAATAGTACATACATCTAAAAGCTGTGTATTGTACGAGTACGAATACGGGTGCATACGAGTAAAATTGTTGATGAAACTGAATGAGGATGTAATTGTAAGCATTTTTGTTAAGTAGAAGTATTTAGATAAGTGTCTTGAAGTCTTTCAAAAGTGTATGAATACATGTTAAAACACTACATGTATATACATTTTAACTGAGTCGTTAAATCATCGTTAGTCGTTATATGTAAATGTTGTTTTGAAACCTTTAGGTTAACGATCTTGTTAAATGTTGTTAATCCATTGTTTATTATATCAAAAGAGATGTTAAATTATTACATTATCATGATATTATGATATATTAATATATCTTAGTATAATATATATACAGAAAAATGTTGTTACAACGATAATTGTTACATATATGTCTCGTTTCAAAATCATTAAGTTAGTAGTCTTGTTTTTACATATGTAGTTCATTGTTAATACACTTAATGACACGTTTACTTATCATTTATTATGATTAAACATAGTGTAACAATATATTAATATGATTCATATGTAATTAGTAAGACGTTGTTATAACGATAATCGTTATATATATCGTTTCGAGTTTCTTAATTCAATAAACACAATTTTATGTATATAACTCATTGTTAAAATACTTAATGAGATACTTACTTATCATAATATCATGTTAACTATATATATAATCATATATATGTCATCATATAATCAAGTCTTAACAAGTTTGATTTCTTAAGATGTTGGAAACACTTAATCATGTAAATATCAATTTCATTTAATATATATAAACATGGAAAAGTTCAGGTCACTACAGTACCTACCCGTTATATAAATTTCGTCCCGAAATTTTAAGCAGTTGGAGGTGTTGACGTATCTTCTGTAAATAAGTGCGGGTATTTCTTCTTCATCTGATCTTCTCATTCCCAGGTGAACTTGGGTCCTCTACGAGCATTCCATCGAACCTTAACAATTGGTATCTTATTTTGTTTAAGTCTTTTAACCTCACGATCCATTATTTCGACGGGTTCTTCGATGAATTGAAGTTTTTTGTTGATTTGGATTTCGTCTAACGGAATAGTGAGATCTTTTTTAGGAAAAAATTTCTTCAAATTCGAGACGTGGAAAGTGTTATGTACAGCCTCGAGTTGTTGAGGTAACTCAAGTCGGTAAGCTACTGGTCCGACACGATCAATAATCTTGAATGGTCCAATATACCTTGGATTTAATTTCCCTCGTTTACCAAATCGAACAACGCCTTTCCAAGGTGCAACCTTAAGCATGACCATCTCTCCAATTTCAAATTCTATATCTTTTCTTTTAATGTCGGCGTAGCTCTTTTGTCGACTTTGGGCGGTTTTCAATCGTTGTTGAATTTGGATGATCTTCTTGGTAGTTTCTTGTATTATCTCCGGACCCGTAATCTGTCTATCCCCCACTTCACTCTAACAAATTGGAGACCTGCACTTTCTACCATAAAGTGCTTCAAATGGCACCATCTCAATGCTTGAATGGTAGCTGTTGTTGTAGGAAAATTTTGCTAATGGTAGATGTCGATCCTAACTGTTTCCAAAATCAATAACACATGCTCGTAGCATATCTTCAAGCGTTTGTATCATCCTTTCGCTCTGCCTATCAGTTTGTGGATGATAGGCAGTACTCATGTCTAGACGAGTTCCTAATGCTTGCTGTAATGTCTGCCAGAATCTTGAAATAAATCTGCCATCCCTATCAGAGATAATAGAGATTGGTATTCCATGTCTGGAGATGAATTCCTCCAAATACAGTCGTGCTAACTTCTCCATCTTGTCATCTTCTCTTATTGGCAGGAAGTGTGATGATTTGGTGAGACGATCAACTATTACCCAAATAGTATCAAAACCACTTGTAGTCCTTGGCAATTTAGTGATGAAATCCATAGTAATGTTTTCCCATTTCCATTCCGGGATTTTGGGTTGTTGAAGTAGACCTGATGGTTTCTGATGCTCCGCTTTGACCTAAGAACACGTCAAATATTTCCCTACGTATTTAGCAAGATCGGCTTTCATACCTGGCCACCAAAAATGTTTCTTAAGATCCTTGTACATCTTTTCCGTTCCAGGATGTATTGAGTATCTGGTTTTATGAGCTTTTCTAAGTACCATTTCTCTCATATCTCCAAATTTTGGTACCCAAATTCTTTCAGCCATATACCGGGTTTCGTCTTCCCGAATATTAAGATGCTTCTCCGATCCTTGGGGTATTTCATCCCTTAAGTTTCCCTCTTTTAAAACTTCTTGTTGCGCCTCCTTTATTTGAGTAGTAAGGTTAGTGTGAATCATTATATTCATAGATTTTACTCTAATGGGTTCTCTATTCTTTCTGCTCAAGGCGTCGGCTACCACATTTTCCTTCTCCGGATGATAACGAATCTCAAAGTCATAATCATTCAATAATTCAATCCATCTGCGCTGCCTCATGTTCAGTTGTTTCTGATTAAATATGTGTTGAAGACTTTTGTGGTCGGTATATATAATACTTTTGACCCCATATAAGTAGTGCCTCCAAGTCTTTAATGCAAAAACAACCACGCCTAATTCCAAATCATGCGTCGTATAATTCTGCTCGTGAATCTTCAATTGTCTAGACGCATAAGCAATTACTTTCGTTCGTTGCATTAATACACAACCGAGACCTTGCTTTGAGGCGTCACAATATATCACAAAATCATCATTCCCTTCAGGTAATGACAATATAGGTGCCGTAGTTAACTTTTTCTTCAACAATTGAAATGCTTTTTCTTGTTCATCCTTCCATTCAAATTTCCTCCCTTTATGCGTTAATGCAGTCAAGGGTTTTGCTATTTTGGAAAAATCTTGGATGAATCTCCTGTAATAACCAGCTAGCCCTAAAAATTGGCGTATGTGTTTCGGAGTTTTTGGGGTTTCCCACTTTTCAACGCTTTCAATCTTTGCTGGATCCACGTGAATACCTTCTTTGTTCACTACGTGACCGAGGAATTGAACTTCTTCCAACCAAAATGCACACTTTGAAAACTTAGAGTACAGTTTTTCTTTTCTCAGCAACTCTAGTACTTTTCTCAAATGTTCTTCATGCTCTTGATCATTCTTCGAGTAAATAAGTATGTCATCGATGAAAACAATGACAAACTTGTCAAGATATGGCCCACACACTTGGTTCATGATGTCTATGAACACAGCTGGTGCGTTAGTCAATCCAAACGGCATAACCATAAACTCGTAATGACCATAACGCGTCCTAAAAGCAGTCTTTGGAATATCATCCTCCTTCACCCGCATTTGATGATATCCAGAACATAAATCAATCTTCGAATAAACAGACGAGCCTTGTATTTGATCAAATAAGTCGTCGATTCTCGGTAGTGGGTAGCGGTTCTTGATGGTAAGTTTGTTCAACTCTCGGTAGTCGATACACAACCTGAATGTACCATCTTTCTTCTTGACAAACAAAACAGGAGCTCCCCATGGTGATGTGCTTGGTCGAATGAAACCATGCTCTAAAAGTTCTTGTAACTGACTTTGTAATTCTTTCATTTCGCTGGGTGCGAGTCTGTATGGAGCACGAGCTATTAGTGCAGCTCCTAGTACAAGGTCTATTTGAAATTCAATGGATCGATGTGGGGGTAATCCTGGTAATTCTTTCGGAAATACATCGGGAAATTCTTTTGCGACGGGAACATCACTGATGTTCTTTTCTTCAGGTTTAACTTCCTCGATGTGTGCTATAATGATGTAACAACCTTTTCTTATTAGTTTTTGCGGCTTCAAACTACTAATAAGATTTAATTTCGCGTTGTTCTTTTCTCCGTACACCATTAAAGGTTTTCCTTTTTCACGCATAATGCGAATCGCATTTTTGTAACAAACGACCTCTGCTCTCACCTTTTTCAACCAGTCCATGCCAATTATTACATCATAACTCCCTAACTCGACTGGTATTAAATCAATTTTAAACGTTTCATCCCCCAGTTTAATTTCTCTTTCCCGACATATATTATCTGCTGAAATTAATTTACCGTTTGCTAATTCGAGTAAAAATTTACTATCCAAAGGCGTCAATGGGCAACTTAATTTAGCACAAAATTCTCTACTCATATAGCTTCTATCCGCACCCGAATCAAATAAAACATAAGCAGATTTATCGTCAATAAGAAACGTACCCGTAACAAGCTCCGGGTCTTCCTGTGCTTCTGCCGCATTAATATTGAAAACTCTTCCACGGCCCTGCCCATTAGTATTCCCCTGATTCGGGAAATTTCTAATAATGTGGCCCGGTTTTCCACATTTATAACAAACAGCGTTGGTATTACTTGCTCCGACACAATTCGTTTCGGCATTACTTGTTCCGACATTATTTGTTCCTTTAGTTCTGTTAAACTTTGGTCCGTAGACCTCACACTTTGTCGCGCTATGACCATTTCTTTTACACCTATTTCAAAATGTCGTGCAGAACCCCTGATGATTTTCTTCACACCTTTGACATGGCTGTTTTTGGTTTTTGTTGCCGTTGTTGTTATTGAGGTTGTTGTTGGGGTTGTTATTGTTATTGAAACGGTTGTTGTAGTTGTTGTTGTTGGATGTTTGTTGTAGTTATTGTTAGGATTGCAGTTATTGTTGCGATTGTTGTTACGGTTGTTGCGGTTGTTGGGATAGTTGTTACGATTGTGGTTGTAATTGTTGTTGTTGTTGTACTGGTGACTCTTATCACCGTTTTCCTCCCACTTCCTCTTGAGTTGTTTTGTTTTGGCATCTTCGGCCGCCTGCTCTTTAATTCTTCCCTCAATCTGATTTATGAGTTTATGAGCCATTCGACTTGCCTTCTGTATAGAAGCGGGCTCGTATGAACTCACATCTTCTTGAATCCTTACTGGTAACCCTTTTACAAACGCGTCGATCTTCTCTTCTTCATCTTCGAATGCTCCCGGACACAATAGGCACAACTCTGTGAATCGTCGTTCATATGTGGTAACGTCGAACCCTTATGTTCGTAACTCTCTAAGTTCTGCCTTGAGTTTATTGACTTCGTTTCTAGGACGGTACTGCTCGTTCATCAATTGCTTGAATGCCGACCACGGTAGTGCGTAAGCAGCATTTTGTCCTACCTGTTCAAGATAGGTGTTCCACCACGTTAACGCAGTACCTGTGAAGGTATGCGTAGCGTACTTAACTTTGTCCTCTTCAGTACACTTACTTATGGCAAACACCGATTCGACTTTCTCGGTCCACCGTTTCAATCCAATTGGTCCTTCGGTTCCATCAAATTCCAAAGGTTTGCAGGCAGTGAATTCTTTGTAGGAGCATCCTACACAATTTCTTGCGCCGTTAGCTGCATTGCTAGATTCAGAGTTATTGTTGGTATGTAGCGCAGCCTGTACTGCGGCTATGTTTGCAGCAAGAAAGGTACGAAATTCCTCTTCGCTCATATTCATGGTGTGTCGAGTAGTCGGTGCCATTTCCTTCAAAATAGCCAACTGAATTGAGTTAATCATACAGAATATTAAGAGTAGTCAATAGTATTTCGTAGCATAATATGAACTCATTTATAAAAGCTTTTTCTTCATATTAGCATTTTATAAGTTTAAATTCGCTAATATACAATTCAACTACTACAATTCCATATGAAAAACTGATTATAATAATATATCACATACAAATATTCTTCAAACTTACAACTTCGCTATATTACATATAACATGAAATATAGTACACTTTGATACAGGACAGTTTTTGAAGATAAACCTAGTTAATACGCAAGTTGTTCAGCAGAAGAAATAAAGACACGTAGTTCATAAGTCCAGAAACAAGTCATGCATTCTGGTTTTACTAAGACGACTTCCCATCCTTGGTCTTGTGGAAAATAACCGTTATGACCATTGGCTAGGCAGCATGTTGTAATGTCGTCAAAAGTACGAGGGTTTCGTAATGTCCAACAGCCCCGTAATAATCTAAAAACCTTGTTTCTCACACCAACTACTGAATCCGTCACTTGTGGGAAGGTTTTATTTAAAAGTTGCAATCCGATATTCTTTTTCTCACTTTGGTAAGAAGCGAACATCACTAACCCGTAAGCATAACATGCTTCTTTATGTTGCATGTTAGAAGCTCTTTCTAATTCACGAAATCCTATATTGGGATATGTTGAGTTAAAATAGGTTCTTAACCCGTAGCGTAAAATTGCATTTGGGTTCCCCGCATTTAACGCTTTAAATAAAACACGACGTAACTTACGGTCTCCCCAATGTGATATACCCCACCTATCAAAGGAAAGCCTTTTATAAACTAAGGCATTTCTGGAAAGTCTTTCAAATGTTTGACAAGTTAATTTCGCCATAACTAAATGTGCTGATGAATTCTGACCGACTCTAGACAAGATTTCCTCAATCATATCCTCTGGTAGGTCTTTTAAAATATTCGGTTGTCTACCCTTAACGTCCATTTTGTTTTTATACTGTAAAATAGACAAGGATTAGATTCGTAATAACAAAAAATACAAACAATTTTTTTTTACATAGAACATAAAAGTACAAGCACACTACAATACATATAATACACAACATGATTACAACCCTCTAATCTGAATCACTGGTTTCTTCTTCTTCAGACTTGGTTCCTTTTCCTAATTTTCTAAGAATATATGGTGTTCCTCTAATACGAGCCGTCATTTTCCATAATGGTTTAGAAAAACCTGGTGATTTAGAGGTTCCCGGGTCATTGTTACATTTTAGGAAATACGGATGTTGTCGATAAATATAAAGTTCATCGGGGTTGGAATCGGGTTTCTCTATTTTTATACCTTTTCCCTTATTATTTTCTTTCGCTTTATTAAATTGGGTCGAGGTAATTTCAATAACATCATCGGAATCCTCATCGGGATCCGATTCATCGAAAAATTGGTAATCTTTCCAATATTTTACTTCCTCGGTGGAAACACCTTTGACCATTATTAACTTTGGTCTACTGGTTGAGAATTTTCTTTTATTTAATCGATTTACTATAGGTATCAATATTTCTTCCTCCGGAACCTCTTCTTCTTCTGGTTCCTCCTCTTCCGATTCCTCCTCTTCCGGTTCCTCTTCTTCTGGTTCCTCCTCTTCCGGTTCCTCTTCGGGAATTTGTGAATCTTCCCAAAATATATTCGACTCTTCATTATTATTTGATGAATCAATGGGATTTGTACTAGAGGTAGACATCTATCACACAATATCAAACACATTAAGAGGTTAATATATCACATAATATTTACATGTTAATAATATATAGTTTCCAACAAAAAAATGTTAAGCAATCGTTTTTGAAGAAAAACATGGTCGAAGTCCAGACTCACTAATGTATCCTAACAAACTCGATAGGACACACTAATGCAAATTTCTGGTTCTCTAAGACCAACGCTCGGATACCAACTGAAATGTCCCGTTCATATTGATTATAAACGTTCCATATTAATTGATTTCATCGCGAGGTTTTGACCTCTATATGAGACTTTTTTCGAAGACTGCATTCATTTTTAAAACAACCATAACCTTTATTTTATCGATAAAGGTTTAAAAAGCATTACGTAGATTATCAAGTAATGATAATCTAAAATATACTTTACACACGACCATTACATAATGGTTTACAATAAGAATATATTACATCAAAAATAAGTTTCTTGAATGCAGTTTTAACATAATATCATACAAGCATCGACTCCAAATCTTGTCATTATTTTAGTATGCAACAGCGGAAGCTCTTAACAATCACCTGAGAATAAACATGCTTAAAACGTCAACAAAAATGTTGATGAGTTATAGGTTTAACCTATATATTATCAAATCATAATAATAGACCACAAGATTTCATATTTCAATTTACATCCCATACATAGAGATAAAATTCATTCATATGGTGAACACCTGGTAACCAACATTAACAAGATGCATATAAGAATATCCCCTATCATTCTGGGAAATCCTTCGTACATGATAAAAACAACATCGAAGTACTAAAGCATCCGGTACTTTGGATGGGGTTCGTTAGGGCCAATAGATCTATCTTTAGGATTCGTGTCAATTAGTAGATCAGTTTACTAATTCTTAGGTTACCAAGAAAAAGGGGCATATTCGGCTTAGATCATTCACCCATATAATGTAGTTTCAATTACTTGTGTCTATTTCGTAAAACATTTATAAAACTGCATGTATTCTCATCCCAAAATATTAGATTTTAAAAGTGGGACTATAACTCACTTTCACAGATTTTTACTTCGTCGGGAAGTAAGACTTGGCCACTGGTCGATTCACGAACCTATAACAAATATGTACATATATATCAAAGTATGTTCAATATATATTTACAACATTTTTAATACGTTTTACTGTTTTAAATTTATTAAGTCAGCTGTCCTCGTTAGTAACCTACAACTAGTTGTCCACAGTTAGATGTACAGAAATAAATTGATATATATTATGTTGAATCAATCCACGACCCAGTGTATACACGTCTCAGGCTAGATCATAATTCAAACTATATATATTTTTGGAATTAACCTCAACCCTGTATAGCTAACTCCAACATTACTGCATATAGAGTGTCTATGGTTGTTCTAAATAATATATATAGATGGGTCGATATGATATGTCAAAATATTTGTATACGTGTCTATGGTATCCCAAGATTACATAATATATTAGAATACATGTATAATACAATATAAGTTAGCTAGGATATGATTAATATAGATTTGTTACCAATTTTCACGTAGCTACAACAAGCAAAAATAACCAATCTTGTTTTACCCATAACTTCTTCGTTTTAAATCCATTTTGAGTGAATCCAATTGCTATGGTTTCATATTGAACTTAAGTTTATGAATCTATATAGAAAAAGTATAAGTTTATAGTCAGAATTATAGGTTACAAGTCATTTTTGTTAAGGTAGTCATTTCAGTCGAAAGAACGACGTCTAGATGACTATTTTGGAAAACATACTTCCACTTTGAGTTTAACCATGATTTTTGGATACAGTTTCATGTTCATAAAAAAAAATCATTTTCCCAGAAGAACAACTTTTAAATCAAAGTTTATCATAGTTTTTAATTAACTAACCCAAAACAGCCCGCGGTGTTACTACGACGGCGTATGTCCGGTTTTACGGTGTTTTTCGTGTTTTCTGGTTTTAAATCATTAAGTTAGCATATCAATTAGATATATAACATGTGTTTAGTTGATTTTAAAATTCAAGTTAGAAGGATTAAATTTTTTTTTGCGAACAAGTTTAGAATTAACTAAACAATGTTCTAGTGATTACATGTTCAAATCTTCGAATAAGATAGTTTTATATGTATTAATCGAATGATGTTATGAGCATCATTACTACCTCAAGTTTAGTAGGTAAAACTACTGGAAGTGACAAGAAATGATCTAGCTTCAAAGGATCTTGGATGGCTTGAAAGTTCTTGAAGTAGAATCATGACACGAAAACAAGTTCAAGTAAGATTATCACTCGAATTAAGATAGTTATAGTTATAGGAATTGAATCAAAGTTTGTATATGAGTATTACCTTGATTTAGAATGATATCTTACTATAAACAACCAGGATTTCTTGAGGTTGGATGATCACTTTACAAGATTGGAAGTGAGCTAGTAAACTTGGAAGTATTCTTGATTTTATGAAACTAGAATTTGTAGAATTTATGAAGAACACTTAGAACTTGAAGATGGAACTTGAGAGAGATTAATTAGATGAATAAAATTGAAGAATGAAAGTGTTTGTAGGTGTTTTTGGTCGTTGGTATATGGATTAGATATAAAGGATATGTAATTTTATTTTCATGTAAATAAGTCATGAATGATTACTAATATTTTTGTAATTTTATGAGATATTTCATGCTAGTTGCCAAATGATGGTTTCCACATGTGTTAGGTGACTCACATGGGCTTCTAAGAGCTAATCATTGGAGTGTATATACCAATAGTACATACATCTAAAAGCTGTGTATTGTACGAGTACGAATACGGGTGCATACGAGTAAAATTGTTGATGAAACTGAACGAGGATGTAATTGTAAGCATTTTTGTTAAGTAGAAGTATTTTGATAAGTGTCTTGAAGTCTTTCAAAAGTGTATGAATACATATTAAAACACTACATGTATATACATTTTAACTGAGTCGGTAAATCATCGTTAGTCGTTATATGTAAATGTTGTTTTGAAACCTTTAGGTTAACGATCTTGTTAAATGTTGTTAATCCATTGTTTATTATATCTAAAGAGATGTTAAATTATTACATTATCATGATATTATGATATATTAATATATCTTAGTATGATATATATACAGTTAAATATTGTTACAACGATAATCGTTACATATATGTCTCGTTTCAAAATCATTAAGTTAGTAGTCTTGTTTTTACATATGTAGTTCATTGTTAATACACTTAATAACATGTTTACTTATCATTTATCATGATTAAACATAGTGTAACAATATCTTAATATGATTCATATGTAATTAGTAAGACGTTGTTATAACGATAATCGTTATATATATCGTTTCGAGTTTTTTAATTCAATAAACACAATTTTATATATATAACTCATTGTTAAAATACCTAATGAGATACTTACTTATCATAATATCATGTTAACTATATATATAATCATATATATGTCATCATATAGTTTTTACAAGTTTTAACGTTCGTGAATCACCGGTCAACTTGGGTGGTCAATTGTCTATATGAAACCTATTTCAATTAATCAAGTCTTAACAAGTTTGATTGCTTAACATGTTGGAAACACTTAATCATGTAAATATCAATTTCATTTAATATATATAAACATGGAAAAGTTCGGGTCACTACAGAAATTGCCCGAATCAGGGGAATACTAATGGGCAGGGCCACGGAAGAGTTTTCAATATTAATACGGCAGAAGCGCAGGAAGACCCGGAGCTTGTTACGGGTACGTTTCTTATTGACAATAATTCTGGTTATGTTTTATTTGATTCGGGTGCGGATAGAAGCTATATGAGTAGAGATTTTTGTGCTAAACTAAGTTGCCCACCGACGCCCTTGGATAATAAATTTTTACTCGAATTAGCAAACGGTAAATTAATTACAGCAGATAATATATGTCGGAATCGAGAAATTAAACTGGTTAGCGAAACATTTAAGATTGACTTGATAATCGGTATGGACTGGTTGAAAGAAGTGAAAGCAGAGATCGTTTGTTACAAAAATGCAATTCGCATTATACGAGAAAAAGGAAAACCCTTAATGGTGTACGGAAAAAAGAGCAACGCGAAGTTAAATCTTATTAGTAAACTGAAGGCACAAAAACTAATAAGAAAAGGTTGCTATGCTGTGCTAGCACACGTCGAGAAAGTCAATTCCGAAAAAAAGAACATCAATGATGTTCCCATCGCAAAAGAATTTCATGATGTATTTCTGAAAGAATTACCGGGACTACCTCCACACCGATCCGTTGAATTTCAAATAGACCTTGTACCGGGAGCTGCACCAATAGCTCGTGCTCCATACAGACACGCACCCAGCGAAATGAAGGAAATTCAGAGCCAATTACAGGAACTTTTAGAGCGTGGTTTCATTCGACCAAGCACATCATCGTGGGGAGCTCCTGTTTTTTTTGTCAAAAAGAAAGATGGTACATTTAGATTATGTATCGACTATAGAGAGTTGAACAAACTTACCATCAAGAACCGTTATCCACTACCGAGAATTGATGATTTATTTGATCAGTTGCAAGGTTCGTCAGTGTACTCGAAGATTGATTTACGTTCTGGATATCATCAAATGCGGGTGAAGGAGGATGATATTCCAAAAACTTCTTTTAGGACGCGTTACGGTCATTACGAGTTTATGGTTATGCCATTTGGTTTGACTAACGCACCAGCTGTGTTCATGGACCTTATGAACCGAGTGTGTGGACCATACCTTGACAAGTTTGTCATTGTTTTCATTGATGACATACTTATTTACACAAAGAATGATCAAGAACACGAAGAACATTTGAGAAAAGTGCTAGATTTGTTGAGGAAAGAAAAACTATACGCTAAGTTTTCAAAGTGTGCATTTTGGTTGGAAGAAGTTCAATTCCTCGGACACATAGTGAACAAAGAAGGTATTCAGGTTGATCCAACAAAGATTGAAACCGTTGAAAAG
The DNA here is from genome assembly GCF_046630445.1 of Rutidosis leptorrhynchoides. Classification (NCBI taxonomy): domain Eukaryota; kingdom Viridiplantae; phylum Streptophyta; class Magnoliopsida; order Asterales; family Asteraceae; genus Rutidosis; species Rutidosis leptorrhynchoides. The sequence continues at coordinate 101,876,226 of NC_092343.1, forward strand.
TGGGAAACCCCGAAAACTCCGAAGCATATACGCCAATTTTTGAGACTGGCTGGTTACTACAGAAGGTTCATCCAAGATTTTTCGAAAATAGCAAAACCTTTGACTGCATTAACGCATAAAGGGAAGAAATTTGAATGGAAGGATGAGCAGGAGAAAGCGTTTCAATTATTGAAGAAAAAGTTAACTACGGCACCTATATTGTCATTGCCTGAAGGGAATGATGATTTTGTGATATATTGTGACGCCTCAAAGCAAGGTCTCGGCTGTGTATTAATGCAACGAACGAAGGTAATTACTTATGCGTCCAGACAATTGAAGATTCACGAGCAAAATTATACGACTCACGATTTGGAATTGGGCGTTGTTGTTTTTGCATTAAAGACTTGGAGGCACTACTTATATGGGGTCAAAAGTATTATATATACCGACCACAAAAGTCTCCAACATATATTTAATCAGAAACAACTGAACATGAGACAACGTAGGTGGATTGAACTGTTGAATGATTACGACTTTGAGATTCGTTACCACCCGGGGAAGGCAAATGTGGTGGCCGACGCCTTGAGCAGAAAGGATAGAGAACCGATACGAGTAAAAGCTATGAATATAATTATTCATACTAACCTTACTACTCAAATAAAGGAGGCGCAACAGGGAGTTTTAAAAGAGATAAATTTGAAGAATGAAATACTCAAAGGATCGGAGAAACATCTTAATATTCGGGAAGACGGAACCCAGTATAGGGCTGAAAGAATTTGGGTACCAAAGTTTGGAGATGTGAGAGAAATGGTACTTAAGGAAGCACATAAAACCAGATACTCAATACATCACGGAGCGGGAAAGATGTACAAAGATCTCAAGAAGCACTTTTGGCGGCCGGGTATGAAAGCCGATATTGCTAGATATGTGGGAGAATTTTTGACGTGTTCTAAGGTCAAAGCGGAACATCAAAAACCATCAGGTCTACTTCAACAACCTGAAATCCCGGAATGGAAATGGAAAAACATTACCATGGATTTTATTACTAAATTGCCAGGGACTGCAAGTGGTTATGATACTATTTGGGTAATAGTCGATCGCCTCACCAACTCAGCACACTTTCTACCAATGAGAGAAGATGATAAAATGGAGAAGTTGGCGAGATTATACTTGAAGGAAGTTGTCTCTAGACATGGTATACCAATCTCTATTATCTCTGATAGAGATGGCAGATTTGTTTCAAGGTTTTGGCAGACATTACAACAAGCATTGGGAACTCGTCTAGACATGCGTACTGCCTATCATCCATAAACTGATGGGCAGAGCGAAAGGACGATACAGACTCTTGAAGACATGCTACGAGCATGTGTTATTGATTTTGGAAACGGTTGGCATCGACATCTACCATTAGCAGAATTTTCCTACAACAACAGTTACCACTCGAGTATCAAAATGGCACCGTTCGAAGCACTTTATGGTAGAAAGTGCAGATCTCCAATTTGTTGGAATGAACTGGGAGATAGACAGATTACGGGTCCGGAGATAATCCAAGAAACTACAGAGAAAATCATCCAAATTCAACAACGGTTGAAAACCGCTCAGAGTCGACAAAAGAGCTACCTTAAAAGGAAAGATATAGAATTTGAAATTGGAGAGATGGTCATGCTTAAGGTTTTACCTTGGAAAGGCGTTGTTCGATTTGGTAAACGGGGGAAATTAAATCCAAGATACATTGGACCATTCAAGATTTTAGATCATGTCGGACCAGTAGCCTACTGACTTGAATTACGTCAACAACTCGCCAATGTACATAATACCTTTCACGTCTCGAATCTGAAGAAGTGCTTAGCTAAAGAAGATCTCACTATTCCTTTAGACGAAATTAAAATCAATGAAAAACTACAATTCGTTGAAGAACCCGTCGAGATAATGGATCGTGAGGTTAAAAGGCTCAAGCAAAACAAGATACCAATCGTCAAGGTTCGATGGAATGTTCGTAGGGGACCCGAGTTCACCTGGGAGCATGAAGATCAAATGAAGCTGAAATACCCGTACCTATTTCCAGAAGATTCGTCAACACCTTCAACAGCTTAAAATTTCGGGACGAAATTTATTTAACGGGTAGGTATTGTAGTGACCCGAACTTTTCCATGTTTATATATATATATATATAATGAAATTGGTATATTTACATGATTAAATGTTTTTAACATGTTAAGCAATCAAACTTGTTAAGAATTGATTATTTGAAATGAGTTTCATGTAGACAATTGACCATCCAAGTTGACCGGCGATTCACGAATGTTAAAACTTGTAAAAACTATATGTTGATATATATATATATATATATATATATATATATATATATATATATATATATATATATATATATATATATATATATATATATATATATATATATATATATATATATATATATATATATATAGTTAACATGATTTTATGATAGGTAAGTATCTCACTAGGTATATTAACAATGAGTTATATACATAAAATGAGACTATTGAATTAAGAAACTCGAAACGATATATATATAACGATTATCGTTATGACAACGTCTTACCAAGTACATATGTATCATATTAAGATATTGTTACACTATATTTAACATGATAAAATGATAATTATTTATATCATTAAGTATGTTAACAATGAACTACATATGTAAAACAAGACTACTAACATAAGGATTTCAAAACGAGTTATATATATATAACGATTATCGTTGTAACGCCATTTTAATATATATATTGTATTAAGATATATTCAGACACCATGTTACCATGATAATATGATAAATTAACATCTCACTAAATATAATAAATAATGGGTTAACTACATTAAATAAGATCGTTATCTTAAAGGTTTCAAAAACAACACTTACATGTAACGACTAACGATGACTTAACGACTCAGTTAAAATGTATATACATGTAGTGTATTAAGATGTATTAATACACTTTTGGAAGACTTCAAGACACATATCAAAACACTCATACTTATCAAAGTTGGTCACAATTACACTCTCATTCGTTTTCATCAACAATTCTACTCGTATGCACCCGTATTCGTACACGTACAATACACAGCTTCTAGATGTATTTACTATTGGTATATACACTCCAATGATCAGCTCTTAGCAGCCCTTGTGAGTCACCAACATATGTGGGAACCATCATTTGGAAACTAGCATGACTTATGAGCAAGGAAACAAAACAAGAACTCCTTTTAACCTCACTCACCCTTCACCACTCACCACCCACTCCATTTCACTTCCAATTCTCTTTCTAATTCTCTCTCAACACCTACACACACTTATGAACGAATTTTTCCAGTAACTAATCATCATCTTCATCAAAAATTACTTCAAGAATCAAGCTATAATCATCATAGGAAGAACACTTCAAGAACACTTCAAAAATCCTTTCAAGTTTACTAGTTTACTTCCAAGCTTTCTAATCCATTCCAAGTAATCATCTAAGATCAAAAAACATTTGTTATTTATAGTAGGTTATCTTTCTTATTCAAGGTAATATTCATATTCAAACTTTGATTCGATTTCTATAACTATAAACTATCTTAATTCGAGTAAAAATCTTACTTGAACTTGTTTTTATGTCATGATCCTACTTCAAGAACTTTCAAGCCATCCAAGATCCTTTGAAGCTAGATCATTTCTTGTCACTTCTAGTAGGTTTACCTACTAAACTTGAGGTAGTAATGATGTTCATAACATCATTCGATTCATATATATATATAACTATCTTATTCGAAGATTTAAACTTGTAATCACTAGAACATAGTTTAGTATATTCTAAACTTGTTCGCAAACAAAGTTAATCCTTCTAACTTAACTTTTAAAATGAACTAAACACATGTTCTATATCTATATGATATGCTAACTTAATGATTTAAAATCTGGAAACACGAAGAACACTGTAAAACCGGATATACGCCGTCGTAGTAAAACCGGGGGCTGTTTTGGTTTGGATAATTAAAAACTATGATAAACTTTGATTTAAAAGCTATTCTTCTGGGAAAATGATTTTTCTTATTAACATGAAACTATATCCAAAAATCATGGTTAAACTCAAAGTGGAAGTATGTTTTCCAAAATGGTCATCTAGACGTCGTTCTTTCGACTGAAATGACTACCTTTACAAAAATGACTTGTAATCTGTATTTCCGACTATAAATTTATAATTTTTTGTCTAGATTCATAAACTTAAGTTCAATATGAAACCATAGCAACTTGAATCACTCAAAACGGATTTAAAACGAAGAAGTTATGGGTAAAACAAGATTGGATAATTTTGCTTGTTATATCTACGTGAAATTTGTAACAAATCTATACAAATCCTAACTTAACTAACTTATATTGTATTATACATGTATTCTAACATATATTATGTAATCTTAGGATACCATAGACAAGAATACAATGTTTTGACATATCATATCGACCCATCTATATATATATTTCGGAACAACCATAGACACTCTATATGCAGTAATGTTGGAGTTAGCTATACAGGGTTTTAGGTTGATTCCAAAATATTATATATACTTTGAGTTGTGATCTAGCCTGAGGCTTGTATACACGAGGTCGTGGATTGATTCGAGATAATATATATTGCTTTATTTATGTACATCTAACTGTGGACAACTAGTTGTAGGTTACTAACGAGGACTGCTGACTTAACAAACTCAAATCATTAAAATGTAATAAAAAATGTTGTAATTATATTTTGATCATACTTTGATACATATGTACATATTTGTTATAGGTTCGTGAATCAACCCGTGGCCAAGTCTTACTTCCCGACGAAGTAAAAATCTGTGAAAGTGAGTTATAGTCCCACTTTTAAAATTTAATATTTTTGAGATGAGAATACATGCAGCTTTATAAATGTTTTACAAAATAGACACAAGTACATGAAACTACTTTCTATGGTTGAATGATCGAAGCCGAATATGCCCCTTTTTGCTTGGTAACCTAAGAATTAGTAAACGAGTCTACTAATTGACGCGAATCCTAAAGATAGATCTATTGGGCCCAACAAACCTCATCCGTTGTAGCGGATGCTTTAGTACTTCGAGTTTTTATATCACGTCCGATGGATGTCCCAGAATGATGGGGATATTCTTATATGCATCTTGTTAATGTCGGTTACCAGGTGTTCACCATATGAATGATTTTTATCTCTATGTATGGGATGATGTTTACGAAAAATGGAAATATGAAATCTTGTGGTCTATTATTACGATTGATAAATATATAGGTTAAACCTATAACTCACCAACATTTTTGTTGACGTTTTAAGCATGTTTATGCTTAGGTAATCGTTAAGAGCTTCCGCTATTGCATACTAAATTAAGGACAAGATTTGGAGTCCATGCTTGTATAATATTGTTTGAAAACTGCATTCGAAGACATATATTGTTGTGTAATATTATTGTAAACCATTATGTAATGGTCATGTGTGAACGCTATATTTTGATTATCATTATTTGATAATCGTCGTAATATTTTAAACCTTTATCGATAAAATAAAGGTTATGGTTGTTTTAAAAATCGAATGCAGTCTTTGAAAAACGTCTCATAGAGAGGTCAAAACCTCACAACGAAATCAATTAATATGGAACGTTTATAATCAATATGAACGGGACATTTCAAACACTAAACCTCAATCAACTGGGTTTGAACCTAACTTATTTGTCACTAAGAATTTAGGCTTTGAAGATTCTGGCTAAGACGGATAACTCCACTCCCAACGTTAACCTTAGAGGGTTTAAACGACCTTATGGATAGAATCCTAGGTACATGAACAAAGTGGTATATCCCTAAAGGAAAGTCTCAGCTTTTCTTAATCCCAGTTGGTCTAACTAAAGCAATATTTCACCTCTTAATACTACGCTATACCTTAACATTAACAGATGTGCAATCTTAGATATTCTAAGGTAATGTTAATTGAATTAGAAGTCTCTCCTTTGCGATCACTTACTCAACCCCAGATCATCTTACAACATTTCTAGAACATTGCTTCTGACGCGAATCATGCTTCTAAGCAAGCCAGTGTTCACTGAACTCTATAATGCCTACTCTAATCTCAACCTAAATGGGCAGCTCTTCTTTGACGAATAAATGGTTATCCGTACGTAGGTATTATATCCCTATTGTGACGTTAAGCACACATAACTACTTACCTTGTATCCTAGGGTTGATCAGGTCCTAATACTAGGTTATAGCCACGTGAATAAGCAAAAAGGGTGATCCGTAAATTAAACTTCTAAACCATCAAGGTTTCAGCATAACAGTAGGATAAGTTTCAGATAAATTATTCAACATATAATAAACATTTGTAACAGATAGATAGGCATGCAAGATGAAAGCAACTTTAAGATAACAAGATAACTTTATTAAATTAAGGAAAGCGTTCACCGTTTATACACGAGATCTGGACCATTACAAGTGATGACATCCTCTAGACCGCTCCTATTACAATCTTCGACGTTCGCCTCCGGGTACTTAATTTCCCGCTCGGAGGTGAAAAGGCCTTGAAAGCTCTAGTGAGAGAAAGTGTATTGTAGTGAGAGAGTGAGGAGAGGTGTTTTGAAATTGGATGACAAAAAGCCCTTATATAGACTTGAAATTTCACTGCAAACGGCTAGCAGGCCGTTTGGCAGGCCGTTTGCCACACCAGCCCGTTTGCAGGGGCCGTTTAACCTGGCCGTGTGGCAGGCCGTTTGTGAGCCAGGCAAGCCATTTGACAGGCCATTTGGCTTGCTTATTTCCTGGTTCGTAACTTGATTTCTTGTCTTTCACCGTTTTCGCTCTAGAATCTTCGTTTTAGCTCCGTTTCTCTTGATTCTTTTTGCATCATCTTCGTAATTACTTTATCTACAAATTTAACCGAAAAGGCGATTATTTTGCCAACAAAGTTTCGAACTTTATGCTTTTGGGACTCAATATCGGGGGTAAAAACATGACTTTTTAACCGATATCATACCCTTTAAAAAGTTCTTCCTAACAATGTTAATGGATCGATACGATGAATATCGAGGATGAAATACAGAATAATTTTGGACTACCACAACACGTCCAACACATATACCCTTGACTTCTTCAACGATTTTGTGATGAATACTTCCCGGAATAGAACATTTGGTATCCAAAATATTAAAGTGCAATCATAAGTGACCGATTACTTATAACACATAATAATATGCAATCATATCATATAACTTATTTTGATCACTACTTGAAGATCACCTAAAATATTTGGAGCACAAGTCTTGATAACACCAAGTTTGAGGCGTATTCCTTCAATATTAGACTACCCTTTCATTATAAAACACCAACAAAATGTCACAATTGAAACTATAAGCTTAAAAATTCAATGTACAGTTGGAAACCAAAACAAGATTGATAATTACCACCGTCGGGATGCACCCACTATATCGCAGAAAGTCACGGAAATTGTTCAAAGATATCATCATATGCAACCTTACAAATTCATGTGTAGACCTCGTATGTTCACCCCGGTTATGTTAAATCTGGCTTCTATAACCAAAAGCAACCTTGAGTACACCACCCGGACCGAAAATATTGTACCAAAGTTCAACATAATCATTATTACACTCTCTTGAACTGGCATGGGTGATGGTGTTGCTGGTTGTATTATTGTTCGAAGTTGTGATTGAGTTTGAGATGAACTGTTGAGGAGTGGAAACATTTCGAAGAAATCGGCATCAGACATACTTGCAAGAAAATCCCAGTCATCTCCCATTGTTTGTTTAAAAGTTGGTTTACTTACACAAATTTTTTTTGGTAAATACATAGAGTAATTGGATAAAATTAGGGTTTTATGTGTTTAAGTGATAAAACCGGCTTTGGTATAACCGGTTACAGAAGCTGGTCAGAAAAAGCACACAAACCGTGTTTGGCAAACACGGTTTCACCTATGGTGTCTGAACAGCCAATAATGCACTCACCCTGGACCCACATAAAGATGTTGTTAATTACGTTTTATCACAAACCGGCTTGGGAAAACCCGATTTTACGTGTTTTGTAAATTTTGTTTCCACTTTTCTATTTATGTAAACTCCATGTCATAAAATAATATTGTTTAGGCAAAAAATTCAGAATATGTCCTTTAAAAGAAACGAATCATTGTACTTAAATTCACATTTCACATCTTTTAGAATATGAAAAATGGATGATTAAGAAAATATCTCCATATATAATCACGAATTAATTTTTTTCCATAAATGGTACTTTTGGAGTAATCAAAATCTGATATTTTCCCAATTAAGAGTGGTTGATTGAGCCAAAGAACAATAATTACGATAGTCATTTATTGGCCCTACTCACATCTTTTCTCTATAAGAATCTCACCCATCTTTCTGGAATTCTCAAAAACATTTTTCAACTCCTCTCACCATTTATCTTAATTCATGTCAAAAAATTTGTTTCATAGGTATATGTATGTATTTTTCTTTGTTGATATGATGAAAATAAATAGGTTTTAAAATTAATTAAGGTATAATTAAATTTATGCATGGTTCTATACTTTATTTTTGCTCTTACCGTCATTAGATGATAAAAGTTTAGACAGTTTGATTAGGCTTCTTGTCAGTTTCAATTTTTGTCTTTATTTATTTATCTGCAAAATTTGGGATGGACAAGTCTCACATATAATACCCACACATCTTGATGTTGATGTTTTTTTAAATTTTTTTTTGAAATATTAACTTGTGTTCAAGAATACTTTTAAGTTAGTTAAAAAATATATATTTACTAATAGGAGGACTAATTGATTCCGTGAAGGATTAAAAGCTTATTCACATCCATCATTTTTTGTGTAAAAATTAATTATGTTGTTCGCCTAGATCGACTTATTTATTCTACATGCGTATTTGAATGCAGGTTCTTATATACAAAACCTGCAGTTACTTATTCTAGCTAGCATTGGAGCCTGATAGTTAACTTGAGGTCACTCAAAACCAAGTAAGAATTGTTATACTAAATCAATATATATATATATATATATATATATATATATATATATATATATATATATATATATATATATATATATATATATATATATATATATATATATAACTTCTTTGATCAACTATTTACCTTCATTTTTCTTTCCTTTTTATAACAAATAATTGTTAAACTAAAATGATTGTTGCTAAATGTGAAGTCACTTATAACAGCTTCATATACATGACTTAATTAATTAAGCTAGTTTTGATCAAATTAACAACTAGACGAAAATAACTATGTAGTGAATTAGGGTTATCGATCAATTTTCATGATCATGATACTTGATCATGTGAGAGTAACGTTAGTTACAGAAAATTAGCCACTTTAAATTATGCTGTTACGAGAATGTTTGTCTAGATCTAACCTTTTTATAACTCATATTCGTTAGATTGAGTATTGTTGTTGATGTTTGAAGTATAAGCAAATCGAAGGACGCTTAGCTACTTAGGCCACTCCCTATCGTAACTAAACTATTCATCCTCTTAACCTTCCACATCAGCGCCACATCAACATCAATATCCTATAACTAACTCATAATTAAATACTCCCTATAATGGCTAAAACAATACTCCTCTTAATATACAACGTACAAGCAATAAAGCATCAAGTCCAACAATAAAAAGCCACTGGACCCACAATTCCTATAACTAAACTTAAAACTTCTGTTAAATTGATGGTGGATGCGAGTAACTAAAGCGGGTAACTAGCTCGTGCCTATGGTTAGTTACGGGTAATGACGGGTAATAAGCTGGTAATGAACTATAGGAACTGGTAAATTTAAACCGTAAATCTAACCCTAAGAAAAACAATTCATAATAACTTGATCATCTATCTTCATCACACCTTTTTTTTTAAGTTGTTATCTAACTTATTGGCTGCTCTATATATATATATATATATATATATATATATATATATATATATATATATATATATATATATATATATATATATCAGGTCCAGGAAAAGCATTCTTAATTTTCAGGTAATAATTAAGTTAGAGATTTGATATTCATTGGGTAAACTTTAAAGTTGCTAAATCTGAAATTCTGAAGTTTTCTCCTACTTTTGGGAAGAAATAATCATTATAACTTTAGGTAAATGCTTTGATTTTTACAGGTATCAGTTATTATATATTTATACATTTCAATGAACAATATTTTGATAACGGCTTGAAATTAAGTGTATTAAAACCAAAAAGTTACCCTCCTTTTATATTTCTTTTTTTTTTTCAACTAAATTATACAAATAATATTGTTATAAAGTTTCGTTTTTTCCCCAAAAAAAAAATAAAAAATAAAAATAATACAAATAATAGTAATACAGTAAATCTCCCTCATAACCCAAACTTAATTAGTGGTCAATATTAGGGCGGTCAATAATTAGTACGATCATTTCCCCTTTTTTTTATTTTAAATTGTTAATTGTTAGTATTATTCAGTCCGTATTTTTTGTCACCAGAATCTCAGTATCAGTTTGTAAGAAACTACAGTATTGGTTTACTATTCAATGATATGATTGTCAAAATAATCATAATATTTTGAAATAATCGTATTTTTGCTAAGCACTCTCTTAATCTCGATCTGATAACGTTTATTTTGTTTACCATTTTGAAACGATCATTATCATCATCATTCATCATCAACATAAAAACAAAGCATAAAGCATTTGTTGTATTTTCCATTAGGGTTTTGCAAAACAGAATAATGATATTTGTCATTAAAATATTGCAGGCGATTTCAATGGGATCGTGCGACCCACCGTTTCAAGACTTCTACAAGAAACTATTTGACAATGAAAAGATTAATAACAATACAACAAATGTATTAGACATTGTAGAAGAAAGAGAGCTTCCACTAATCGACCTCAACCGGTTAAACATACAACTCGAGGAAGAAAACTGCAAGAGTGATATAGTGAAAGCATCACAAGAATTGGGATTTTTCCAAGTGATTAATCATGGTGTTTCGTCCGAGGTTTTGGCTAATATGAGATGTGAACAAATGAAGTTGTTCAAGAGACCTTTTCAAGAAAAGGCTAACAATTGTCATCCATATTTGAATTGTTTGGCTACGAGTTATCGGTGGGGTACTCCGACCGCTACTTGCTTGAAGCAGATTTCGTGGTCCGAAGCTTTTCATGTACCGCTGACCGGTATCTCAACTACTGTTGAAGTCTCTACTCTAAGGTAATTATATTTATGAAGTTACTGCACTTTCTGCCTTCAAGTTCTCAAATAAGATTTCAATGTAGCTGATTATAGTTTTCCTTTTTAGTAATTGATTACTCACGAATAGCAAAACATTAATTTTCATGATGCAAAGTAACTAAATATCACTACAACAAAATTACCAATTGTTCACGCATATTTTTACATACTTCTTGAAAAGTGTGTGCTTTTTGTCAAATATCTCACACTTATAAATATGTATAGCTTTGCTACATTTGTAAATGTTGAATGTTATTTAATTTTCACACATAAAATTGTAGGAAAAGTTTGTTCACCTTAATAGTGTGTACAAACACAAATTTAATCACATTTAAAAATATGAGTAAATTTGTTACATCCCAATTCTTCACACAAGGGGGGGCGTGAATAAATCTAGTGCGACAAAATTAATTTAACACTCTTATGTGTGGTTATATTTATGATTATACACACAAATTAGTGTGAACCTTTTTTTCCACATTTTTATGTGTAAAATTATCACAATATTCTACACTTATAAATGTAACACACTTACACACATTTACAAGAGTGAGAAATTTAATAAAAAAGCACACATTTTTTCAAAGTGTGTATATATTTATGCGTAGTTAATTAGCAAATTTGTTGTAGTGTATATAGAATTTATAAAAACAATGTTTCAGTGACTTGTTAAAGTTTCAAATAGGGATGTTAAATAGGGATCCCGTGTTAAATATTCATTTTCTGAAGTAAATGAAAACTCGAAAAAAATCAAAAATCAAAAATCAAAAACTAAATTCAACTATTAATATACAAAATTAATACTCCGTAGTATAGAAGCGTATTTCAAAACCAAAAATCGAATTAAAATTTAATTATTATGGGTTTCTTGTGGATGTTATGTTTTTTAATTCGTTTTATTATGGAAACTGAACCGAACTGATCAAATTCGATTTTCCGTTCAGTTTTGATTTCCGTTTTGAATCTAAATTCCATTCCAGTTTCAAAAATTTCGAAACTAAACAGACTAACCTTGGAAATCGGTAACCGAACTACTTAATACCCCTAGTCAAAAACATATCGTGTTTCACGTTTACAATTCACGCATTTACATTCAGCGCAACAACAAAAGAGCTTGTGAAGAAGATGTATGACCTAGCACAAAGACTAGCAGAGATTTTAGCCGAGCAACTAGGCAATAAACCTGCTTATTTCAAAGAAACTTGTTCACCTACAACTTGTTTTCTGCGTTTGAACCGATATCCAGTTTGTTCTGTCTCCCCAAACGTCTTCGGGTTAATGCCACATACTGATAGTGACTTTTTAACCATCTTACACCAAGATCAAATTGGAGGGTTACAACTTGTAAAAGAAGGTAAATGGATAGGTGTTAAACCTAATCCAAATGCTCTAATTATCAACATTGGAGATCTTTTACAGGTACAAATTTTATATTCCATGTGTTAAGTTTTAAACAAATTTAGAAATGACATACAGTTGATAAAAATCCACATTTTTAATAGCAAATTTCCGGTTCTCTTTATAACTTATAGATAATATAGATAATGGTAAAAAGGTAGTATTGATTATCTACTATTAGCGCTAGATTATTACTCCGTATTCTTTTTAGTTTACCGTAAAAAAAGATTATTATATCTCTCACATCTCACTATAAATTTATAAATTTATAAATTTTCTCATGTATATGTACATATGGCCACTATTGAAAATGAACCCACAAGTTCTTACTTGAAAGGCTATTTCAATGCCGTTAGACCACCTTGATACCATTAGTTTCTTAGACAAACTAAAATGATATTAAACATTAATTATGTAACTTAGATAGTTTTTGAGTAGATGGTGTAAAACTATATCCAAAGTGTCATATGTATGTGTAAATAATTTTTCAACCTTTAGACTTGAACATATGGATTAACTGGATTCCTTTTTATTATATCTATTTATTTTATTTATATTTATTATTATTATTGAATTAATCATCTTGACATTTTACAAAGCACGTGCATAACGTTTTAATATTTTCATGTATATGCTTTATTCTCTGCAGGCATGGAGTAACAATGTTTACAAAAGCGTCGAGCATCGCGTGATCGTTAATACGTATGTTGAGAGGTTTTCGACTGCTTTTTTCTTTTGTCCATCTTATGATACAATGATACAAAGTGATGTTGAGAATTCAGTTTATAGAAGATTCAGTTTCGAAGAATTTAGACAACAGGTTGAAGATGATGTCAAGATGCATGGTCAAAAAATAGGCCTTTCAAGGTTTAACATTTGAAATAAATGCTCTATAGAAATAGGGTAAAAGTATTATAATCATAATCATATATAGAATAGGACTCCAAGTTGAGCATTTTATACAAGAATTTTTTTTTAACTAGTAATAATTTTTGACATGTTTACAGAACTAGAAAAATTAAAATGGGTTTTACAAATCTAGTAAAACCGGTGTTTGAAACACCGGGTTGCAACTTTTCACCCCAAACCGGTGTTTCAAATGCCGGTTTAGGTACACTTTTTCCGGATTGTCCCACGATCAGATGCTTTTATGCCAACCGTTTCCACCCTTGTCGTTGAATGTCTGACGAAATGACAAAAAGTACCCAAACTGGCGTTTGAAACACCGGTTTGGGGTGAAAAGTTGCAACCCGGTGTTTCAAACACCGGTTTTACTAGATTTGTAAAACCCATTTTAATTTTTCTAGTTCTGTAAATGGTGCTTCAATTATTACTATTTCAAAAAAAAATTCTTTTATACAATTGTTAAATTGGAAACTATGAAGAACTCTCTTTGATTTTAAAATGAGTGTAGTACATTATTACTCTATACATGCATTGTACATTATAAGACTTAAAACAATAACACTTAGGCATTTTATATGAAACTATATGTAAATGTAAACGGGTACATGTGTAATGTAGAGTGAAACGACCCTCAAATTGGTCCCAAGAGATGCATGAGCCGAGTGTCCGTCGCAACTCGAGAGACAATCGCCCTAAACAAGCTAAAGCAGTGGACTAACCGGGTATATCCAGGTTAACAACTAAAACCATGGTAGGAGATATTAATTAGTCACAACTTTGAGCTTATAAAGGACCAATACCTTATTACAATATCCGATGTGGGATGAGGTTGTTACATAGAGGAATGACGATGATCACCTAAATCAATACCTATTTCAATAGATATTCATTTTATTTATTATCTCCAAATTGGATATGAATGATTTAAATAGTGGATATGAATTTGAATGTGAATGATCATTTTCTTGATACGATCTTGGTCATGAGCCAATTCCTCGATCTTGGCCATGCGCATGCTTGTGAACCTTGCGAATATAATCTTGCATATAAAGCCTTATTATGACTTGGTGTTTTTAGGGTTACGACCTTCCAACTTAGACAAAAATATTGGATTCGCAAGATCACAAGACTTTCTTGCGAATGAGACAAATCGGATATGCAAGGTTGTAGGCGACACTTACGAACAACCAGAATCTCCAATCGACCTCTAAATTATGAAGTCACATAAATGTTGGGTAGCCAGTTACTCTGGAATTGTTTTTGACATTCAGTGGTGTAACATGTTAGGATTAATATGACCCAAACAACGCATGTGATAAAAAAATAACTCACCCACACAATGAACGAAAACAAAACGTAAGTAAATCGACGCAAGAATTAACGTGGTTATATGTATTTGATGTGATTACTTTACTCCACGGACCAACTAGATAGTATTTATTAATAATTTCGTGCATACATATATAGGTTACACACGATTTATTTAGAGTTCATAAACGAATCGGCATCACAACGTAACAAGGAGTCCCAATTGCAATACAATTCAGCCTCCTGACTAGCCTCGTGTTTGGTAACATTTATGTCACCATATGCGACATGCTATCTCCAAAAACATATTTATCCTCAATCACTTTTGTCACAATGTGGCACATGATTTCACGTTTTTTACCATATGTCATATTTGGTGATCTCTTTGTCACCAATGCGATACACATGATGGAAGCCCTTATTGTCTTATTTAAATTTACTTCACAAATAACAACTCCCACTTGAAGGAGATTTTGAACAAACCCATCCTTCATCAACCCATTAATCACACAATCTAGTCAAGAACGTTAATCACCATTTATACCGCCAAACTCCATCTGGGATATGCACACTCAAAACACACTTCAGATTAGTAGACTTTAGATACAAAGTCTTCAACACTACTTATTAGAATTGAACTATCAACCCTCTAACTCTCTAGTTGGCGTCTTCTCTCATCAAATTTTAAGAAGACCTGTTGAAGCAATGCAAAACCTCAATTAGTCTCACCACATTGGTAAACATATCGGCAGGATTCATCGCAACAATGAATTTCACCAATACTAAAGTACCATCATTTATGAGTTCGCGAACAAAATGATACATTAGATTAATGTGTTTTGTACAACTATGAAACACTAGATTCTTTCCAAGATGAATCGCAATTTGATTGTCACAATATAAGACGCTATAGTCTTGCTTCTTCCTGAATTCAGACAAGAAGTCAAGAAGTTCTTTAACCAAATTAACTCTTTCGCGGCTTCTGCTACGTCCATGTATTCGAATTCGGTTGTAGATAGAGCAACACTTCTTTGTAATCGAGATAACCAACTACCTGCTGTCTTACCAATCGTGAACACACAAACCCTGTAGTGCTTCTACGCGAATCATCATATCCAATAAAATTAGCATCCACATAACCCCTAAGTATGACATTGCTTTTATTGAAGAACTGATATTGCTCAAATCGGACATATATTCTCTCACAATATCAAACGGTTTTTCCCTTGATTTTGTATGATACCGAAGACTTTTTGGTGTTATTCGTAAAGGTTCATGTTGTCGCATCAAGAAGTGTTTCATGTTGGTTTTTGAGGCATATGAGGTACTTTCTACATTATGTTATCTTTAGTACTAGTTTCTATTAAGTTTGTGGTGAACATTGCTGAAGTATTTCAAGATTTTAAAGTCAGAATCAGAATTAGTTCATTGGAGCGCCGCTCCAAAACTTGGCGCGCCGCTCCATTTTAAGTGTTTTTAATACCGAAGCTTATGAAAGATCTGGAGATTAGAGTACAGGCAAATGGAGCGCCGCTCAGATTTTGGCGCTCCGCTAGGATTTGGTTGAAGGAAAATGGAGCCCTGCTCGGATTTTGGTGCGCCGGTCGAATTATTGGGCAGAACTGATCTTTAGCGTATTTAAGGGCAAAATTAACCCTAATTTGGGATATTCTCACTTTGGCCATTTCCAGAGCTTCAAGGGACGATTTTGGGTGCGTTTTGGAGAACTCCACCACCATCTAATCCATTCCATCCATCCAAGATCAAGCTTCAATCATTCCATTCTTCAAGATCAGTATTAGGTTTAATCTTTGTTCAACAACAGGAGGTTCTTCTATATTTGGATTATTGCTTTGAATATGATTGTTGACTAAATATTTCATGTTCATCTAGGCTAAATACAATTGTTGGATGTTATTTTTATTAATTGATTATTAAACATATGTTAATTTATTGTTTGAGCAATATATGAATTTTGTTGATACTAATAAATAAATTGGTTGATGTATGCAATTGTCCATTAAAGTAAACACTTGTTGGAGTCGATTTTTTATGTTTTCAATTGCTTAACACTTTATTGCTTGATTGATTGTGGTTATCCAATTGATTGACACAAATTGGAGTGTTTTATAATTGTTCAAGTGATTATTTGGGTTGGTTCACTTGAACTTTATCTGAACCAAGAAAATTGAATCAATTTGTGAACTAGTTGATATAGGGGTTGATTTTGTTCAACGAACGTTGGCAAGATTTTTGATTTCAGAGAACTCTGAGTCACAGCTTGAGTCTTTAATTCATTCAATTTAGCTAGCCACAATTTAGAGGTCTTCAGTGTAAGGGAACCCTGAACTGTATAATCTGAATTATTGTATACACTAAAGAGAACTCTTGGTGTACCGGTTAGTTGAATTGCATGTGTGTGATTATAGATTAGAACTTTAATTTAGAACATCCAACATTGTGAAGAGAGCCTATGTGGACATATTTTCCATAATCTGATTATAATTCTATCGAAAAACGTTTTATTAACATAAAACACCATAAATATTGTTTGTTTAAAACTCTTGATTGGTTAATTGTTAAATAACCAAAACCTAATTATTTGTTATTTTATTTATTCATTTTCCGTTTAGTTCTTTATACTTAGTAATATAATCTTGAATTGCGCTTAATATTGTCCTTGGATCGACACTTGGATTTTACCATTTGCTATACTATTGCACGATTGGGTACACTGTCCGTGAGTATGTGTAGTTTTAATCGGTGATTCTTGTTCTATAAATTATATACCAGATTTTATATATCAAGTTTTTGGCGTCGCTGCCGGGAACAGTTATGGTAATTTGAGATTATTTGTTTTTTGTGATTATTTGAGTCCTTTTGTTTTTAGGTAGTTTCTTTGTTTATAGTTTCTTTTCTCTTTTGAGTCGGTACGTTTAATATGCTTGTTAGTTGTGTTTCGCAGATTACAGGTGGTGAATGCCCGATACTTGTTCTTCTGGTAATCCGTTGCTTATACCATATCCAGAACTAGAAAGAATCCTTTAGAAAGTGAACTCGAAACAGTCAGATACAATGGAGTCTTCTTTTAGTTGTATTGTGATTCATTTGGATAATGAAGTAGAAACATTTGTTCCTCCAACACCCGAAATACGTAGAATGGGTGATCAAACTTAAAGTATGGCTGCCAAGATGAAGGCCACCCGAGTTGGCCAAGGCAATTCAATCCTCAACCGGTAACGAGAACTGAACTTTAAATAAAGGGGTCGATCCTTTAAATGATAAATTGCAAATGTCAGTTTAGCGGGAAGCCGAGTGAGGATGCTAACGAGCATATTCGAGTTATTAAAGGGATCTGTAGTTTGTTTAAGATTAAGGATGTACTTGATGAGGTCGTATATTTAAAGCTTTTCCCGTGGACGCTAACGGGGGAGGCAAGTGCATGGTTAGATGGGTTGCCCTAGGGAACAATTGACACTTGGGATGAATTGGTTGAGAAATTTTTGGGTAAGTACTTTCCAGCCTCAAAAGCTGCTAGACTTCAACAAGATATCTCCCAGTTTCGTTAGAAGCCCATGGAAACCTTATATGATGCGCGGTGTAGATTCATTAGAATGTTAAGAGGGTGTCCAAAACACGGGCTTGACACATTCCATAAGGTTCAAATTCTCTATAAGGGGTGTGATGTTGCCACCCATGTTACTATTAACCAAGCTGCATGTGGTTCTTTGATGGATAAGAGTGAACAAGTTGTTTATGATATTACTGAGAAGCATGTCGAGCACTCACATGAGTGGCATCTGGATAACAATTTAACTCGTTCATCTTCTACAGTTGTAAGTGCCAGTTCTTATGACGATTCTGGGTCGATTAGTGAAAATTTGGATTGCATCTCACGAAATATGGAAAAGATTAACAAGGAGATACATGCTATTAAGGTAGGATGTGAGTATTGTGGTGGTCCGCACTTTGGTAAGGATTGTGTTGCTGGTTTGACTATGGCTCAAAAGGAGCAAGTGGTGTATGTTACTCAATAAAATAATAACTAGTTTCAAGGAAGAGCCCAATTCAATCAAAACTTCAACAACCCGTATCACTCACCAGGTCAGAATCAATATGAAAATTACAGGGGCTTTAGTAGTTTTTAATGACGCACCCTGGGATATTATCAAAAGCCCTATGTTGAAGAAAAGAAATCAAGTTTGGAAGCTATGATGGAGAGATTGGTGAGATCTCAAACTTAACTGATTGTGACTCAGAAGTAGAGGGATGAACAGAATGATCAAATGTTTAGGAATCAACAAGCTGTTATCCATAACTTAGAGAAGCAAATAGGCAGTCTTGCGGGTATAATAAATGATAGGAAACAGGGTGAGTTGTCGAGTGACACGAAGGTCAACCGAGAGGTGATAATTTGCATGTGATTACTTCTTCTTCGGGAGAGAAGTCGAGTGATGGGAAGGGTACATTCAAGGTGAAAGAGGTTGAAGATGAACCACCTATTGTTAAGCATGAGAATCTGGTGGTTAAAGCGTATAGACCACCAATTCCCTTCTCGAGAAAGGGGGTCGAGTACGAGGTGGTGTAGAGACCTTCTAACGTTAACAATGTTTGTTTTACTAGTTCTTTTTCAAGTGACTCCAAGATGTAAAAAGAGATGAGGAAGGAGGAAAGGAAAGCAAAGAGAAGAGAGGAAAATGAAGTCAATGTGAAGGCCAAGCAAGAAATGAAAGCCGCACGGGCAGTTTCGGTTAAAGTTGCACATCTGACGTTTCCACCCAAATTGGGGGATTCGGGTGAATTTATAATCAATTGTTTACTTAGAGATTCTGTTATGTATAATGGGTTGGTGGATTCGAGGGCAAGTTTGAATGTCATGCCCCTAGCTTTGTATAAAAGATTAGGTTTGCCTGATTTAGCACCCACTACTATTAGCATCCGCTTATATGACCAAGCTAAGAAATGCCCGTTGGTATGTTAGAGGATGTGCATGTCCGGATCGATGAGATGAATTTCTTGGCAGATTTTGTGGTCATGGATGTAGAGGAGGACAACGATATCCCTCTCATTTTTTATAGAACTTTTCTCTTTACCGCCCGTATATTAGTTGATGAAAAAGCGAATAAGATTACATTGAGAGAAAGTGATAAATCGGTCACCTTCATAAGAAATAAATGTAACAACACACCCACTAAAAATAAGGAGTCTATTAGAACGATGTTCGTTGCTTATGATGACCCACTGACTCATTCTAGTATGTTGACCGAGGCTGTAAAGCCTAAGTGTGGGGGTTGTAGTTACACCTATTAGTGACTTGAGTCCTATTGACCCGATAGTTGAAGAGGAAATTGATGAACCTATTGTTGATAATAAGACAACAAGGGTTTATAAGAGGGTTCACGGGGTGAGGATTAGAGGTGACCTTAAACTTAGTAACCGTTTAGTGAATAACTTGTCGCCCATAGGCAAGGAAAAATTGTGTTATTTTGGGCAGGTTGCTAAGAAAGCTAACGAGTGGCTTGAATCTAAGGTCATTGGTGATGGTAGAGATGTTGGCTCACAAGGATTGCAGGATGATGGAGCCTACACTCCCGGTGTTAGCTGAGTCCGGGAAAGAGTTAGGTGCACGACTCGATGAAAGTACACCATGTTTTGTATAGTATTGTATATTTGTTTGGATTCATTACAAGTACTTTTGATGATGAACATTGCATGATACCTATTGTGGAATGTCATTAAGTGCAGGCCAGTATGTCACTGCATTTCACGACATCCAGTTTTACATTCGGGTTTTATATTCTCCTTTACACTATTTTGTCCTCCCGAAATTATTCTATTTTTATCAGATTTCATGTAATGAGAGCATTACATGATCTTAAGTGCTGGGGGTGAGTATAAATTCTAGCAGATATGGTACATTTGGCTATATTCTTGAAAAATTTGGAAATTTTAAAATTTTTGCCAAGTTGTACTCGTCTATTGATTTTTTTATTGGATGATATCACCATTGTTGCATTGAGCTTGTTCCGGGTACTCTGTTTTGGATCTATTGTACTATGTTTTGGATCTATTGTACCGCAGGATGATTCCAGTCCATCCTTTTAGGAAGTAAAGTCTTCCGAATCTTCGTATTACTTGGTATAGCAGACTTCCTAAACTATAACATTTCATACCAACATCATTTTAAGATATAAAGTACTAATAGAAGAGAGAGTCTTGAACTCTCAAAACGAATTAAATACCGATAGTAATATCGCGTTAGGGGACACCTTGTGGAAGTTCCATGGTACTTTAATCATGGGGGCAATAACTTGATACCGCCGATTGAGACTTCGGTTTTCAGTTACCCTCACCCGAAATTTGAGGTTAAACCCAGTGAATCCGATACCGGTGATGGTTAATCTAGAAAACTTGTTTAGTGTAAAAGCTAGCATGACAATTTTTAACCCTCAAATTACTTTCATTAAGGTCCTACTTTTCCCCTAAGGACCAAATTTTTAATCTCATTATAAATCACATGGGACTTAAATTCCATGACCCTCCTTCGATTGTACACCCTGCTCTAGAGTCACCAGAGTAGTCGTTGGGGCATAAGGGATGAGTGCCGCCATCCTAAAACACAGGGAGAACCAAAGGGATATCCTTTGATATCCCTGCACACCCACCTTTTTCAACGAAAATGGAATTGACGATATTTCATTTAGAGTGTAGCATATAATGTGTACCAGTTTCTATTGTCATGTGTTCATAAGGGTGCTTGTCTTTGCTTCCACTTGCTTCCCGATTCATTTTGAAGATCATATTATAAGGTTTGAGATTTCTACACCTCGTTGGATTTTACCTTTGGTACTCTTCGATTCTTTTTTACTGTTGTGATGACCTGTCCAAATCCCTTTAGACGTAGTACATCATTCATCAATTTCATTACGAGGTATTGACCTCTATATAATACATTTTTTAAACATTGTATTCTTTTGAAAAGGTATACTATCAATTGAATATATATATCCAAAGATTTCGACATCTGATGATTTCTATGTATAAACAATCACCGTAAATAATAGTTTTTAATAATACATCCGTTGACAATACACTCAAAATAAAGCATGTATAACGTATGTATAACTCCATGCACATAGCTTCTATAACGTATAAGCAAACAGCGGAAGACTTCTAGGAACCTGAGAATAAACATGTTTAAGGTTGGTGAGTTCATAGTTTTAATGTTGCGCGTAATCTGTATATAAAGGTGGACCACAAGATTTTAGTTGTTTCATCCAAAACGTTTATCAAAATATTCTACGAAATTGAGCACCCTGGTAACTAAACTTAACGTATATATAATAAGTACCCCTGTTTTAACATACATGCAACCAACATGTACAATACACGCAAACCAACATGTACTAAACTCAAATAGCATACGTCCGCTTTATAGTTCAGGCTATGGTCTCTATACCTGGAACGGACGGGGATGTCAAGCCCTATGGATCCATATACAACTATTTGCGTCCACCAGTTCTTATAACCGGCAGCTACTAGTTACCAAAGCTAAGGGATTTTCGGTTCGAACTCAGTGTAGAATTAAGTATGTACTTGTGTCCATTGCGTATAAAATAAAGTGCATGTATTCTCAGCCCAAAAATAATTAAAGCATTTAAAAAAAGGATCTATAAACTCACGTATCAATATTGTGGTTCAATATTGTAGGAAAAATATGCAGACACAATGGAGATGACAAATGAAAGGTTAGCCTTTGATTCACCCATGGTACCCACGAACGTTACCCATAACCTCCATAGCTATAACCCATAATTCCATAGCTTCATCCCGCTCACTAAAACTCGTTTTGGAAAATAACTCGCTCATGACCTTGTCGTAATATTTTATGTATAATACTAATAATAATAATACTAATACTACTAATAATATATTTGGATTAATAATAATAATTAATATAAATAATAATAAAATAAATAAAATAAATACGAAGTAATTTAGAGATCAGGGAGATCGAGAGATAGATTGAGAATGAATCAAGTGAACCGAACTTCGGCTTTTATAACTCGACCTGGACCCAACAGGTCCCTCCAGCTAACACTTGTTTGATTTTTCCTGTCGACAGTTTAATATATATAATTATATGTGTATATATATATATATATATATATATATATATATATATATATATATATATATATATATATATATATATATATATATATATATATATATATATATAATATTTATAATTATTTAAATATTATATTATATTCACGTGCATAGTTAACTTGTACTTTTAGGTCCGATGATTTGTACGTTGACGCTCGACTTATGTCCCGATTCCGATTTTTCGAACGCCCTTTCGTACGCTTAGAAAACTTGTACTTTACGTTTCGCGATATGTACCTTTATCAATAATTAGACTTATTCGCCAATAAATTATCTTATATGAAATGTAACTTACTAGATTTTAAGATCCCGTGCGTTGCACGGTAGCTCTAAAAAATAATTTTCGTAATCCTTATTATTTGTTCAGCATTGTTTGTTGTTGATAGCAGTTTAATGGCGAAACACTTTAGAAGTATATGTATTGAAACTATTAAAAGTACGGTAACGAATGATAAGTTATGATGGTGTATTTCAAAGTGAGTGTTTCCACTATAAAAATAAAAAAATGAGTTTTTTAGTTAAACCTACAAAAGGACATAACACTATCAATTGACATGATCAAAATAAGTATTCAAAAATGTTAGTATCTATGAGCTCGTGTATTGCACAACAGTTCTAGAAAAAAGTATTTTTCTACTCCGTATAACGTTAGTATTGATACTGCTTAAACGTATTATATAATTACACTGAAAAAACTCTTTATTATTGGTAAGATTAGTCGTGAAAGCATTAGTATCGTAAACATTAGTAAATACAATTTCAATGGAACAATTGATTGTTCACTTGAAATGATAGATAATAATAAAGGGTTGTTAGCTTACATAAGTCGAGTTTATTGTGAATATGTGATTTCTCAACTCCGGGACTTGTTAGCTTTCTCTTGCTGATGTTGATCAAACATCTTCTTTAGTTCCTCTGCTTACACTTCTATTCTCTACTATAACTTCCTGTGTATCTAATATAAGGGGCAAAGTTAAAAACACAGTTAACTGGTCAAACTTTGACCTTTTGAGATCATAGTAAAATATCTTTTAACAACAAATTGATATACAAACGCACGGGCTCTAAATTAACATCTACTTTTAAGATAAAGTGTGCATGTTATAACTTTACATAAAATACAAAATACATAACATCCTGTAAGGAAAAAAAAAGTGTAGTCAACAAATATCTCATCTTTCATGTTGTGGACTCCACAAACAACCAAAAAAAAAAGTAATAGCCAACCTATAAATAATCATGTATTTGGGAATGAAATTGAAGGGAACATGTATGAAGTAATCGTAAATTAAAGTTTAGTAGATACCAACCTGCTACTATAGGTGATGCAATACGTCCGTCATCATATACGGCTCCTCAAAAACCGTTTCAAATCAGAATGTTTAGAAAAATGCTCGTGATGTACAAGTAACTTATCAACTTGGTTAATGTCCAAGTGATCACATTTATAGGTTATTTGATGATGTCCTAGCGATCACTGCCTCACGGGTCACAACATAAATTTTACTTAAAATGTAGTTACACTCAAGCTACTGGAGTATCTAGTAGGCCATTAACACAAAAACAAATCAGACATAGTACTAATGTTCATCATTTCTTTATTAATTTTTTAAACCAATTGAAAGTGTTCAACCTTATATAATTTTCGCATATCTACTTGAATGAAAAGGCAGCCCGGTTGGTCAGTGCGCTTACTTTGCATTCAAAACATAAATATTAGTAACCACGTTTAGATCGAACAAATTAGAATAACTATGTTATCTAATAACAACAAACATGTTTGGTATCATGCATAGTTTTGTATCGCTCAAAAAGTGTAATAAATAAAAAATGAATTAGAAAGTTAATTATTGCTTATCATGTCCATTGTATATATGTACCATCATTACACCAAACAATTTGAAATACATTGATAGAACCCTGTCCTAATCTATTAGTGTTCTATGATTGAATCCACTGCACCAATTACATTAACTACACTTTCTGCCAATTAATAAGAACAGAGGTCCCTTTTGTGTATTTTACATTTCATCCACCTAAATGTAATATTTGGTGTAAGTCTATATTAGGTTACTAAGAATAGAGGTCCTTTTTAAGTACTGAAGTAACATAAGGTATTACTAATAGACCTTTAAAGTAAATTCCTGATAAAACACCATATGTATACACACGTAAGAATGTCCAAACCTCACACTAAAACCAAGTGACAGTTTGATACTAATACAAGTTTGATACTAATACAGAGAAGTAAATTTTTGAAAAGCATAGTGGATTCGATTAGATAGCTTTTGCCAATTTGAATCCCAAGTTTCATTGTGCATATATATCCGTACTACTTTGGTAGTCCTAGACTCCTAGTATCACTTTCACTGAATCTATCTAATCTAATGGTTAGGCAGATTTTAATATAATATATATATTACATGTTGTTGTTTACAAACTACGTGATACAATGTTAGCAAGTCAGAGAGATATCACAACTTACATAATGTATCCGGTCTAAGGATCATGCACAACTATATGAACCATCTGCATAACTCCCAACATGGGTCCTCTTCCATAAATCATCGGCTCTTCGACAATAATTTGCGATTGTAGTAAAAGAAAAGTAATGCACACAGAAAATTAAAAAAAGGGTTATGAGAATATACCCGTTGAAACGAAGAAGGGAGCAATAGTGGTTCCATATGGGTTTGCTGAAAATCCACCATACAAAGAATGAAGGATGTGATTAAGATTTGTAGCAGAATGTTAGGGATTAGTCGCGTTAGATGATTTGTCATTCTGAGGTTTTGCAAGTACCACTTTCATGGGTCTTAAGCCATCAATAAGATTAGAGATTATCCACGTTGCTCGAGTTCCCATTACACACCTATACTCACTTATAGGAAAGTCCAAAAACGTTAAAAAAATCATTCCTGCATTTCTCAAGAATAGGCTCAACTTTTAGAATGGACATGCATCTTGTAAGAACAACTATGAAGGCAAGGCCTTAATGACTGATTATATTCATGCATCAATAACATTGATATTGGCATATAAGAATAAATATCAATAACACGAGAAGTATTATAAACAACACGATACACCATCCATCAGTATTTGTAAGAAAATGTAATGATAATTTACCTTGTATTTGACATAAACACATGCCTTCAGCCATTTACATAAGCATATTTTTCCGCTAACTCGTGCTATTTGTTATAGATGTACAATCAAGTAACAATTGTTATCTTAACAGTGTGTGTTGAAAAAGGCCTAAACCGGAAAACATGCTTATGTAAAATTGTATAACCTGCCAAATCACAATACACATACTCCAAACCGGAAAACATGCTTATGTAAAATTGTTACCTCAACAATTGTTGATTTGGAAACCGTATACGGGAATAAAGTTGAATAAATATAATTACGTGCCAAATCACAATGCACATACTCCAATCACCACGGAAACCAAATAGTCGTCGACATCTGGAAGCCAATTAATGCACCGGAAAACCTTCCATCGTTTTGCAGAAATTAAAGCTTTTTGAATTGTTGATTTTTCATAAGACCAACTCAATGATTCGAGCTTTTTCCAAGAAAAATTCAACCGATGTATCTGATAGATGATGATATAAATTTGTTTAATCAGAATCGTATACGCGAAGATGAATTAATGGGATGGGTTTTGAAGGGATCGTGAAACCCTAAAAATTGGATCTGCGTACAGGAAGAATGTAACCATCTTAAGCACCGGACAAACTTCCGGCGGAATCAAAGAATCCAGTTTTAGTATACAAAATTTATACAGTTTTATGGAGAAAAATACAAAGAATTAACTGATGGTAGTGTTGATCTGTATTACGGTGGATTGAAGGCACGATAGTTGGTGAAAATTAATTTGGGATTTTTCAGTTTTTGTTGAATAGAAAGAGATGTAGGGTTAGGGATTAGGCGGAGGCAGTTATTTCGTAGGTAATCTGGGAGTTACACGTGGCACAAAACTTGAGGAGTGAACTACAGAATGACACGTCAGCGGGTAATCACACGCTTTATGTGATGTAGGGGATACATTTGAGTATTTTGGTCATTTGCTTCTTTAAATCATCGTCTTAATATATATATATATATATAATATTATTTTAAATCAGGACGTTTTATGACTAAATTAATATTATATTTTATCACATTGTAATATATATATATATATATATATATATATATATATATATATATATATATATATATATATATATATATATATATATATATTTTCATTTAGAAATATAAATTTGTACGTATTATATATATTTAAAATATTTATTTAATAATATAATATTTAGTTTTTCAAAACTAATTATATTTCAAAGTTCATTATATATAATTTAAAATCGTTTACATAATAGAAAATATTATATCACATAACGTTTACATTTTAAAACTTAAATTGATATAATTCATTTATGTACCAGCGTTTATTTTAACTTCTCAAAAGTTCTAATTTTCTTATTTAAATATTAATCTAGTCAATAATCGAATAATATATATAAACACGTTTTAAATACATGTTTTATTTTAATGTGAGTTATTTATATAATTAATTCTAACCGTTAATATTCTAACTTACTGTATATATCCAAATTACGTTATTTAAACAAAAACATTTTAACAATCAAATTCTATATATCCAAATTACGTTATTTAAACAAAAACATTTTAACAATCAAATTCTATTGTATCGAAAAACGTTTTTGGACGTTTGAATCTAAATCCATAGAATATTATGAAATTTAGTTCCCCACTAACTTTTGTATAACTCTCGTTATTTGACACTTTGTTCTCATTTGTAGATTATTTTACCAATTATTCTGTATACTGTTAAAACGGAAAGATTTCTCAAATCAACGTGGACCTCACAACAGAGACCTGTAACCATATTATAGTACTTATGCAATTGATAAATGTATAAAATATCTTTTAATTCAATCATTTGGCTTTATCTTTTAACCCCGTAGTTAAATATATCAATTAGATATTCAAACCAATAAGTTTAATGTACGGTATCATACATTTAATACATTGTTAACGTTTTCAAGTTATCATATATATATATATATATATATATTGTTCGTGAATTGTCGAGAACAGTCGAAGGGTAATTGAATATATGAAAGTAGTTCAAAATTTTTGAGATTCATCTTTACAGACTTTGCTTATCGTGTTAGAAACATTAATCATTTAAAGATTAGGTTTAAATTTGGTCAGAAATTTCCGGATCATCACAACTGTCTACATCTTGGTTGAGGTTTTTGGAAGTTAGAGAATAGGGGTTGCAAGTTGGTGCCATGTCGTTACTTTTGGTGATTGTTCGTTCATATGGTTTTATACGCATTAGAAGGCTTGAACCTTTTCTTGAAGATTGTTTTTATTCAGAGTTGCTTGAGGACAATCAATGGTTAAGTGTGGGGGGGGGGGGGGATTTGATGTTGCTCAAATTAGACATATATTCACTCGCAATATCAAATGGGTTTTCCCCTTGATTCTGTATGATTCTGAAGACTTTTTGGTGCTATTCGCAAAGGTTCATGTTGTCGCATCAAGAAGTGTTTCGTGTTGGTTTTTAAGGCATATGAGGTACTTTCTACATTGTGTTATCTTTGGTATCAGTTTCTATTAAGTTTGTGGTGAATATTGGTGAAGTATTTCAAAATTTTAAAGTCAGAATCAGAAACAGTTTATTAGAGTGCCACTCCAAAATTGGCGTACCGCTCCATTTCATGTGTTTTTAATGCCGAAGCTGATGAAAGATCTGGAGATTAGAGTACAGGAAAATGGAGCACCACTCGGATTGTAGCGCGCTGCTCGGATTTAGTTGGAGGCAAATGGAGCGCCGCTCGGATTTTGGCATGCCGCTCGGATTTTTGGGCATATATGATCTGCAGTGTATTTAAGGGCAAAATTAACCCTAATTTGGGATATTCTCACTTTGGCCATTTTCGGAGCTTCAAGGGACGATTTTGGGTGGTTTTTGGAGAACTCCAACACCATCTAATCCATTCCATCCATCTAAGATCAAGCTTCAATCATTCCGTTCTTCAAGATCAGTATTAGGTTTAAGCTTTGTTCAACAACAATTGTTTCTTCTATATTTTTGATTACTGCTTTGAATATGATTGTTGGCTAAATATTTTATGTTCATCTAGGCTGAATACAATTGTTGGATTTTATTTTGATTAATTGATTATTAAAGATATATTGCTTTTTTGTTTGAGCAATATATGATTCTTGTCGATACTTATGAACAAATTGGTTGATGTATTGTAATGACCTGGAAATTTCCGACCAAATTTAAACCTTAATCTTTATATGTTTCCGACACGATAAGCGAAACCTGTAATGTTGAGTCTAGAAGGTTTAAAATCTATATTCGGATAATCTGTTACCCTTTAACCATTCCCGACGATTCACGAACAACTATTTGTATATATATATATATATATATATATATATATATATACATGAATGTTAATTGTAAATATATTTATTTGGAAATATATATATATTTAGTTATATAATAAAACCTGATATCAAAATGTATTTATATATACATATAAATTAGGAATTTTCGGAAGATTTTTATATCGTAACTGTTTAGCAATGGACCACGATATAATAATCCGGGAATTAACGTCGGTAGTATAATCCAAACTTGAGGCTGCTTATATTATTTTATTTTTATATTAACTTGCACGTTTCTGATTCACATATCTATCTATCTAATCTAAATCCTATATATAATATAATATATATACATACACATTTACAGAACAACTGGCACAAACAACTTGAACCACCTACCCTCTATATTATTCTAACTCTATTTTCCTTTTTGTTGTGAATAACCACCTTCTCCTTCACCATGAAAACCTTACACCATCGCAATCACCCTACCACTATCTCATTCAAACCGCCACCACTCCACCATTATACAACCACCACCGAATTTTCTTTCCGTCTATTGTTTAAACCGAGCACCCATCACCTATATCACTAATTATATATATATATATATATATATATATATATATATATATATATATATATATATATATATATATATCATCACCACCATATTTTTCTTGATTCTCGACTGCAACTATGATATATCTAATTCTGTTCGGGTCATAACTCACCATCATTAACCATCTACAATCCACCTTCGACTACTTCAGACAACCGGGAACCACCAAACACCAACCACGGCTACGTTGCTCATGGTTTCTGTTTCAATCCCATCGCCACCTTACAACCACCCCACGAATCCACCAATGATTCTACTATTGGTTTCGAGTATCACAAACCTTCAATGATTTCTCATGATCCGGTTTCGGTTTGGGACTAAGACCAACACAAAATACCCATCTCCATCACTTCACTACCACCTCTAATCTCAAAACACAACGAATTGTTTACTATCTTCTGGTTCCTCGATCCACCACCAAGGATCACCGTCCTTTCCCATCAACATTAAACCGCCGGAGAACCATCACTTCACCGATGCAACAACCACTTTTGCTTCATTTCTTTCTGTCACAAATCAATATAACGAGGGTGAAGGTGAGTGAACATGATGAGGATAATTGACACATAATAATCTAATGTATAATCAATTAGGAATATTATGGAAGTGCGGTTTAGTTTTTTTAAAAGGGGTAGTTCCACCCAAAAGAAGGTGGCCGACAGGTATCATAATATTAGGCTAGTGGGAACCATAAAAATCTTTCTTTCTAATACTTATCTCGTGACAAATTTCAAAAGCACAATGCAATAATTAAGATATCGAGCTGTACATGACCTTGTCCCCATTTTCTGCTTTTGAGCTGTTTCTGTTTGGGCCGAGCTCCAACTTTTTCCTGTTGGGCTGCTGCAGTCCATTAAACTTGTTACCACACTTTGGAGTTTTGGGCCAAATGGTTCGGTTTACTATTTGGGTCAAAACCTAAGTTGGATATATGATAGTCGATGATGATCATAACGATGATAATCAACTGCTATTGCTTCTGTTTTCTCGCTGTTATAATCAAACGAAACCACTTAGTTGCTGTTAGAGCACTCGAGATTGTTTCCGTTAACAAACGATGAATGATGATGATGATGAATACGTAGAAGTATGATTATGATGATGGTGTCGAATAAAATACTATAATGATTATAAGATGATGATGGAGTTCATGAATCTGATTATTGTAACAGTGGATTCAATGATACATACCTGATACATACCTCGTGAAGTTTCATATGTTGAATCATTGTCTCGACCAAGGGGTTATAAGAATATAAAACAGTAATTAAAACAAATGAACAACAGGTAGATCGATGGTTAATGGGGTGTTAGGGGAAATGAGAGGTCGCGGGTTCGAGCCCGGGCTGAGGCAGTCTTATATGTTTTTGGAAACTTACACCCTTAAGGTAGCATTTTTATTATTAATTATTATTATTATTAGAAATATTACTATTATCATTATTATTATTATTAGAATTATCATTATTTTTATCATTATTATTTTTACTATCATTATTAGTATTATTTTAATATCAATATTATTATTTTAACATTATTATTATTATTATTATTATTATTATTATTATTATTATTATTATTATTATTATTATTATTATTATCATTTTTACTACTAGTATTATTATTATTATTATTATTATTATTATTATTATTATTATTATTATTATTATTATTATTATTATAACTATGTTATTATTATTATTATTATCAATAGTACTGTTAATATTATTATTATTACAATGAAAATTAGTTATAAAAAAAATATATTTAACAAAAACTATATTAATATTCTTATAATAAATATTATTTATTTATTTCTGAGTATATAAAATGAATATATTAATTAAATTATTAACAAAACATATACCTTATTAAGATAACAAATATATAACTAATAATATATAAATTCGTTCGATTACGAGTATATGTGTTAATATAAATACAAATGATATAGGTTCGTGAATCCGAGGCCAACCCTACACTTGATCAATGATGTTATATGTATTTTTACTACAAAATACATTAGGTGAGTATATAGTCCCCTTTTAAACTCTAAATATTTTGGGATGAGAATACATGCATTTTATGATTTACGTTATGGACACAAGTGACTAAAATTACGTTCTACGTTGAGTTGTACCACTGCATATCTCCCTATAACTTGGTAACTATTAATTACATGGGCCAGTGTAAACGCGAATCCTGTTGATAGATCTATCGGGCCTGACAACCCCAACCGGACTGGACGACCAGTATTCAACGGTTGCACAGTACTTCGTTTAGGTAGCTACACTTGGTACGGTGTAGTGCGATTATATATAAAGGGAATATGTGCTGATTTATTATTGTAAAGTATGGTTACCAGGTGCTCAACAAACTTAGAATGCTTTTCATACACTTGCGAGTGTACTATGTTTAAATATATGAAATCTTGTGGTCCATAGTTATATCGCTGCTAGCATCAAACCTATATCTCACCAACTTTATGTTGACGTTTTAAAGCATGTTATTCTCAGGTACGAATTAAGTCTTCCGCTGTGCATTAGCTCATACTAAAGACATTACTTGGAGTCGATCATCGCAATGGAACCAAATGTTGAAGACTTTGTCCGGGTGGATAAGGACGGGTCATTAAAGTTGGTATCAGAGCGGTGGTCTTAGCGAACCAGGTCTTGCATTAGTGTGTCTGACTAGTAGTTGTTAGGATGCATTAGTGAGTCTGGACTTCGACCGTGTCTACATGTCAAAAGTTTTGCTTATCATTTCTAGTCAGAAATTATCTGCTTATCATCCTTAGGAAATTATCTGCTTATCATTCTTAGTCTAGACACGTCTTACTGCATTTACTGCATTGATAGTGTATAGACAAAATTCATATCCTAGCGAATCTGTTGCTATAGAATTGCCTGACACGTGCCGTAAATTCCTCTGTAGTCTACGAAATCTTTAGGATTATATATACATAGATATTCTATATAGCTAGAATATCATCCGACATCTGAAAATCATTTCACATCGAAGATCCATTCCATCCACCAAATTGCCCTCTTGGCGACAAACCTGAAGCGCTTACCGGCGAACCTGTTCGAGAAACCATTTTCTCACTCATCTCTAGAGTATCTCGTCATGATTATATACTATCCCATATTTCGAATCTTGTTCATTCGCTTGCTCCAACCGCCAATCATCCCGGTGTACTAGCAGAAGTTAACGAACTACGCGCTCGTGTGACGGCTTTGGAAAACATTGTGCGAAGGATACAAACACCAGCAGCAGCACCAGCAACATAAACCGTACCACCATCATCAACGCCAACAGTACCCTTATCACCCCAACCACAACCGCGTCGTAAACCTCAACATCACAATCTGTACCTCGGATATCAACATCACACGCCTCAATATCACCATCTATACTTCGAGTATGATCTTCGTTCTACATATCATTCTACATCAATTATCTTTGCTTTACGTATCATTCTACCTCATTTATCTTCGCTCGACATGGCGATTATGTAATTTCTAAAGTTTTAGAGATTATGTAATCTGGTATTAACGATAAATCAAATGAGTTTAATATCTTATTGACTCATTAAATCCATGATTACATCTGAAGAAAATATATATGTAAGTATATTTTCATAAAGATTGTAATTAAATTTTTTTTTTCGTACAAACTATTAATGATGAAAAATATTGTAACGGGTAGGTAGTACCCGAGGAATATTTAGATTTCACATTAATTAGTTACACTGTACATTCTTCGAATCTGATTCAACGATCATTTACTATCCTACTTACAACTACCGATATACGTATCTGTTCACCACAGAACAACCATTTCCATTCAAATTACATATTTGGATTTTGACCTATCAGAATCCAACAAGTGTCATAACGAAGAAAACATTGGACAAAATAAAAAGTGTTAGAAACAAACAAATTAACTATGATGAATTTTGTTAAGATTCCACGCTAACTGTTCCTAGCTAACTGGTTACATTTTATTTATCGCAATTTAATTATCGCAATTTTATTTATCGTCATTTAATTTCTGCTATTTACTTTTACACACTTTAAATCGTGACACATGTACACAATACGTCGGATTAATTCTGAGACAATACGTTATACACGGGTCATGATATATATTTATTTATTTTACGCACTTTAAATAACGGGACACGTATACAAGGTTTCGACCTATCATATCGACCCATCTATATATATATTTCGGAACAACCATAGACACTCTATATGTGAATGTTGGAGTTGGCTATACAGGGTTGAGGTTGATTCCAAAATATATATATGGTTTGAGTTGTGATCAATACTGAGACCGGTACACGGGTCACGATACGTATTAATTAATTCGAATATTATATATTAAATTATATATGAATATATTGGACTATTGGACAATTGGACTATTGGACTGCTAACTTTGGACAATTAAAATGAATTAAAATATTGATTATAACATATGAAACTAAACAATTCTTCAAGTTTGCCCCTTGATTTCATCTTTAACCTCATTTGTACCTCGATAATTACAATCCGCGTTCAAATCTTTCATGATTTTTGAAAACACCTCGATCGGGAGGATGCACCACCTCATCTACGGAAGAAAAGATTTATGCACCTGAGAAACTCTCGAACCCAAATTCATAAATTAACACGTACCTATGTTGAATCCTTTACCATTTATTAGCAAAAACAACCTCATGACTCCTTTTCAAAGTAACCAATTTTGTCACAGCTTCAGCAAGTTAACTCCGACTTCTCAGTAAGACTAGTCTTATTATAACCTCGATATATATATATATATATATATATATATATATATGTATATATATATGTATATATATATATATATATATATATATATATATATGTATATATATATATATATATATATATATATATATATATATATATGTTGTCCTTTCGCCGTCATTACCGGAGAACCTTTTATATTCCAGGACATCATCAGCAGATGTACCAGCAGATCGTCATCTCTTTGGTGGAATCCGCAATTAGTATTTTGAAAATCTCGCAGAACTTCCCCAGTTATACCTATAACGTCTATCCCTAAGAATTTCGTACTTCGAATGTGAAGTTTCTGAAAAACACCCTGAACTGCGAACTAGTTCTTGAAATGCTGATGAAGCAGCAAAAACTGTAAACGACTTTAACAGTCAAAAGTTTGACGATAAAGTACAGTGTGTTGGTAAAGCTCAGAAAAAGAGAAGGTTTGGAACTGGAAAACGGATTGAGCAAAGTATGAAAGAGGCTGTGGATAAATCACAAGGACTGAACCTGCCATCAAAGGATCCAAATGATTCAGTGCCTGCTGAAATCATTAGCAAACACCTTACTCCTCATTCTAAACCTTCACAGATGAATCTTCTTCATCATCCATCGATGATAGAAAATCTAAGATATCATCGTGCCTTTCATTATAAATATCCTCGATATTTCTAAGGATATTTCCATAAGAATTTTTATCTGAGATTATTTATCTCTCCGTAATATCTGCGTTACAACATAAAAGAAACCGTGGTAGTTTATAAATTATGAAACCTTCGAGTTTAAAATATGAATGTTTTGAAGTAGTGTTGAGAACTGATGCATGGATTAGTATAATATAATGACACTTGATCAACGTCATTATATTACAGTAAATCATGTTGAGTTTCTAATGGAATGTGATGATTCACAGTACCATCATCATGTGCCATGTTACACGACTCTTACATTCTATTCAATTTCAAAAAAAAAAAAAATATATATATCAAGAGAATATTTTTCTTGATGACTCGGTCTTTTCCAGGATATTCTGGTAATTTGACAAATCAAAATCATACCATTACCATTTCTTTCTTAGAGCATTATCTATGTTCATTTCTAATTTCATACCTACAAATTCCGGACCATTACTCGCTTGACTCGAGGTCGGGAAGAGAAAACGAAAGCATAAAGCTCCAAAAAAAAAATGAAGAATATAAAGCCCGATAATAACCCCGAAATTACAAACCGTGTATATCAATGCATATAGCAATATAAAGACACGGGAGAACTAGAAACACTATGAACACAAGAGTATAGTAGAAGTAAATAGATTCTTCTGGCGGTAGATGGAAAAGAAGAATTACAGATACGAAAGTTAGGAGTATATCAAGAAGCAGGACTGGATGGAGCATATTGATGAATGCTTTAAAGTATGAATCAAGGGAGAAAGAATAAAAGGTGTGAGTTGTGGAAAATAAGGAAACGAAGGGGTGGATTTATAGTGAAATATCCGACAGAGCAATCGAAACAGATTATTGCATATAATCAAAGAAGATCCCGATTTCCCTAATCACTAAAGAACCAAATCTTATTACGTAAGATTTTCTTTAAATCCCTTAAATCCCGAAAATCAATAGTAACTACGTCATTGGTTTAAACGAATATATTTATTTACTCATTTCACTCTTTTGTGATAGCTTCACTCGTACGCTTCACATGATAGAATCATTTTATCTATGAAAACAGTCGTATTGTTATCCATGACGACCTCTATCAAATTTCGAGGACGAAATTTCATTAACGGGTAGGTACTGTAATGACCTGGAAATTTCCGACCAAATTTAAACCTTAATCTTTATATGTTTCCGACACGATAAGCAAAACCTGTAATGTTGAGTCTAGAAGGTTTAAAATCTATATTCGGATAATCTGTTACCCTTTAACCATTCCCGACGATTCACGAACAACTATTTGTAAATAGATATATATATATATATATATATGTATATGTATATATACATGAATGTTAATTGTAAATATATTTATTTGGAAATATATATATATTTAGTTATATAATAAAACCTGATATCAAAATGTATTTATATATACATATAAATTAGGAATTTTCGGAAGATTTTTATATCGTAACTGTTTAGCAATGGACCACGATATAATAATCCGGGAATTAACGTCGGTAGTATAATCCAAACTTGAGGCTGCTTATATTATTTTATTTTTATATTAACTTGCACGTTTTTGATTCACATATCTATCTATCTAATCTAAATCCTATATATAATATAATATATATACATACACATTTACAGAACAACTGGCACAAACAACTTGAACCTCCTACCCTCTATATTATTCTAACTCTATTTTCCTTTTTGTTGTGAATAACCACCTTCTCCTTCACCATGAAAACCTTACACCATCGCAATCACCCTACCACTATCTCATTCAAACCGCCACCACTCCACCATTATACAACCACCACCGAATTTTCTTTCCTTCTATTGTTTAAACCGAGCACCCATCACCTATATCACTGATTATATATATATATATATATATATATATATATATATATATATATATATATATATATATATATATATATATATATATATATATATATATATATATATATATATATATATATCATCACCACCATATTTTTCTTGATTCTCGACTGCAACTATGATATATCTAATTCTGTTCGGGTCATAACTCACCATCATTAACCATCTACAATCCACCTTCGACTACTGAAGACAACCGGGAACCACCAAACACCAACCACGGCTACGTTGCTCATGGTTTCTGTTTCAATCCCATCGCCACCTTACAACCACCCCACGAATCCACCAATGATTCTACTATTGGTTTCGAGTATCACAAACCTTCAATGATTTCTCATGATCCGGTTTCGGTTTGGGACTAAGACCAACACAAAATACCCATCTCCATCACTTCACTACCACCTCTAATCTCAAACAACAACAAATTGTTTACTATCTTTTGGTTCCTCGATCCACCACCAAGGATCACCGTCCTTTCCCATCAACATTAAACCGCCGGAGAACCATCACTTCACCGATGCAACAACCACTTTTGCTTCATTTCTTTCTGTCACAAATCAATATAACGAGGGTGAAGGTGAGTGAACATGATGAGGATAATTGACACATAATAATCTAATGTATAATCAATTAGGAATATTATGGAAGTGCGGTTTAGTTTTTTTTAAAAGGGGTAGTTCCACCCAAAAGAAGGTGGCCGACAGGTATCATAATATTAGGCTAGTGGGAACCATAAAAATCTTTCTTTCTAATACTTATCTCGTGACAAATTTCAAAAGCACAATGCAATAATTAAGATATCGAGCTGTACATGACCTTGTCCCCATTTTCTGCTTTTGAGCCGTTTCTGTTTGTGCCGAGCTCCAACTTTTTCCTGTTGGGCTGCTGCAGTCCATTAAACTTGGTACCACACTTTGGAGTTTTGGGCCAAATGGTTCGGTTTACTATTTGGGTCGAAACCTAAGTTAGATATATGATAGTCGATGATGATCATAACGATGATAATCAACTGCTATTGCTTCTGTTTTGTCACTGTTATAATCAAACGAAACCACTTAGTTGCTGTTAGAGCACTCGAGATTGTTTCCGTTAACAAACGATGAATGATGATGATGATGAATACGTAGAAGTATGATTATGATGATGGTGTCGAATAAAATACTATAATGATTATAAGATGATGATGGAGTTCATGAATCTGATTATTGTAACAGTGGATTCAATGATACATACCTGATACATACCTCGTGAAGTTTCATATGTTGAATCATTGTCTCGACCAAGGGGTTATAAGAATATAAAACAGTAATTAAAACAAATGAACAATAGGTAGATCGATGGTTAATGGGGTGTTAGGGGAAATGAGAGGTCGCGGGTGAAATGTCCCGTTCTTATTGATTAAAAATGTTCCATATTAATTGATTTCGTTGCGAGGTTTTGACCTCTATATGAGACGTTTTTCAAAGACTGCATTCATTTTTAAAACAAACCATAACCTTTATTTCATAGATAAAGGTTTTAAAAAGCTTTACGTAGATTATCAAATAATGATAATCTATAATATCCTGTTTACACACGACCATTACATAATGGTTTACAATACAAATATGTTACAACAAAATAAGTTTCTTGAATGCAGTTTTTACACAATATCATACAAGCATGGACTCCAAATCTCGTCCTTATTTAAGTATGCGACAGCGAAAGCTCTTAATAATCACCTGAGAATAAACATGCTTAAAACGTCAACAAAAATGTTGGTGAGTTATAGGTTTAACCTATATATATCAAATCATAATAATAGACCACAAGATTTCATATTTCAATACACATCCCATACATAGAGATAAAAATCATTCATATGGTGAACACCTGGTAACCGACATTAACAAGATGCATATATAAGAATATCCCCATCATTCCGGGACACCCTTCGGATATGATATAAATTTCGAAGTACTAAAGCATCCGGTACTTTGGATGGGGTTTGTTAGGCCCAATAGATCTATCTTTAGGATTCGCGTCAATTAGGGTGTCTGTTCCCTAATTCTTAGATTACCAGACTTAATAAAAAGGGGCATATTCGATTTCGATAATTCAACCATAGAATGTAGTTTCACGTACTTGTGTCTATTTTGTAAATCATTTATAAAACCTGCATGTATTCTCATCCCAAAAATATTAGATTTTAAAAGTGGGACTATAACTCACTTTCACAGATTTTTACTTCGTCGGGAAGTAAGACTTGGCCACTGGTTGATTCACGAACCTATAACAATATATACATATATATCAAAGTATGTTCAAAATATATTTACAACACTTTTAATATATTTTGATGTTTTAAGTTTATTAAGTCAGCTGTCCTCGTTAGTAACCTACAACTAGTTGTCCACAGATAGATGTACATAAATAAATCGATAAATATTATCTTGAATCAATCCACGACCCAGTGTATACGTATCTCAGTATTGATCACAACTCAAACTATATATATTTTGGAATCAACCTCAACCCTGTATAGCTAACTCCAACATTCACATATAGAGTGTCTATGGTTGTTCCGAAATATATATAAATGTGTCGACATGATAGGTCGAAACATTGTATACGTGTCTATGGTATCTCAAGATTACATAATATGCAATACAAGTTGATTAAGTTATGGTTGGAATAGATTTGTTACCAATTTTCACGTAGCTAAAATGAGAAAAATTATCCAATCTTGTTTTACCCATAACTTCTTCATTTTAAATCCGTTTTGAGTGAATAAAATTGCTATGGTTTCATATTGAACTCTATTTTATAAATCTAAACAGAAAAAATATAGGTTTATAGTCATAAAAATAAGTTACAAGTCATTTTTGTAAAGGTAGTCATTTCAGTCGAAAGAACGACGTCTAGATGACCATTTTAGAAAACATACTTCCACTTTGAGTTTAACCATAATTTTTGGATATAGTTTCATGTTCATAATAAAAATCATTTTCTCAGAATAACAAATTTTAAATCAAAGTTTATCATAGTTTTTAATTAACTAACCCAAAACAGCCCGCGGTGTTACTACGACGGCGTAAATCCGGTTTTACGGTGTTTTTCGTGTTTCCAGGTTTTAAATCATTAAGTTAGCATATCATATAGATATAGAACATGTGTTTAGTTGATTTTAAAAGTCAAGTTAGAAGGATTAACTTTTGTTTGCGAACAAGTTTAGAATTAACTAAACTATGTTCTAGTGATTACAAGTTTAAACCTTCGAATAAGATCGCTTTATATGTATGAATCGAATGATGTTATGAACATCATTACTACCTTAAGTTCCTTGGATAAACCTACTGGAAAATAGAAAAATGGATCTAGCTTCAACGGATCCTTGGATGGCTCGAAGTTCTTGAAGCAGAATCATGACACGAAAACAAGTTCAAGTAAGATCATCACTTGAAATAAGATTGTTATAGTTATAGAAATTGAACCAAAGTTTGAATATGATTATTACCTTGTATTAGAATGATAACCTACTGTAAGAAATAAAGATTTCTTGAGGTTGGATGATCACCTTACAAGATTGGAAGTGAGCTAGCAAACTTGAAAGTATTCTTGATTTTTTTGTAACTAGAACTTGTAGAATATATGAAGAACACTTAGAACTTGAAGATAGAACTTGAGAGAGATCAATTAGATGAATAAAATTGAAGAATGAAAGTGTTTGTAGGTGTTTTTAGTCGTTGGTGTATGGATTAGATATAAAGGATATGTAATTTTGTTTTCATGTAAATAAGTCATGAATGATTACTCATATTTTTGTAATTTTATGAGATATTTCATGCTAGTTGCCAAATGATGGTTCCCACATGTGTTAGGTGACTCACATGGGCTGCTAAGAGCTGATCATTGGAGTGTATATACCAATAGTACATACATCTAAAAGCTGTGTATTGTACGAGTACGAATACGGGTGCATACGAGTAGAATTGTTGATAAAACTGAACGAGGATGTAATTGTAAGCATTTTTGTTAAGTAGAAGTATTTTGATAAGTGTATTGAAGTCTTTAAAAAGTGTATAAATACATATTAAAACACTACATGTATATACATTTTAACTGAGTCGTTAAGTCATCGTTAGTCGTTACATGTAAGTGTTGCTTTGAAACCTTTGGGTTAACGATCTTGTTAAATGTTGTTAACCCAATGTTTATAATATCAAATGAGATTTTAAATTATTATATTATCATGATATTATCATGTATGAATATCTCTTAATATGATATATATACATTAAATGTGTTTACAACGATAATCGTTACATATATGTCTCGTTTAAAAATCATTAAGTTAGTAGTCTT
Source organism: Rutidosis leptorrhynchoides (assembly GCF_046630445.1). Classification (NCBI taxonomy): domain Eukaryota; kingdom Viridiplantae; phylum Streptophyta; class Magnoliopsida; order Asterales; family Asteraceae; genus Rutidosis; species Rutidosis leptorrhynchoides. The sequence continues at coordinate 101,918,059 of NC_092343.1, forward strand.
GTTTTTACATATGTAGTTCATTGTTAATATACTTAATGATATGTTTACTTATCATAGTATCATGTTAACTATATATATATCCATATATATGTCATCATATAGTTTTTACAAGTTTTAACGTTCGTGAATCACCGGTCAACTTGGGTGGTCAATTGTCTATATGAAACATATTTCCATTAATCAAGTATTAACAAGTTTGATTGCTTAACATGTTGGAAACATTTAATCATGTAAATATTAATCTCAATTAATATATATAAACATGGAAAAGTTCGGGTAACTACAGTACCTACCCGTTAAATAAATTTCGTCCAGAAATTTTAAGCTGTTGAAGGTGTTGACGAATCTTCTGGAAATAGATGCGGGTATTTCTTCTTCATCTGATCTTCACGCTCCGAGGTGAACTCGGGTCCTCTACGAGCATTCCATCGAACCTTAACAATTGGTATCTTGTTTTGCTTAAGTCTTTTAACCTCAGGATCCATTATTTCGACGGGTTCTTCGATGAATTGAAGTTTTTCGTTGATTTGGATTTCATCTAACGGAATAGTGAGATCTTCCTTAGCAAAACATTTCTTCAAATTCGAGACGTGGAAAGTGTTATGTACAGCCGCGAGTTGTTGAGGTAACTCAAGTCGGTAAGCTACTGGTCCGACACGATCAATATTCTTGAATGGTCCAATATACCTTGGATTTAATTTCCCTCGTTTACCAAATCGAACAACGCCTTTCCAAGGTGCAACTTTAAGCATGACCATCTCTCCAATTTCAAATTCTATATCTTTTCTTTTAATGTCAGCGTAGCTCTTTTGTCGACTTTGGGCGGTTTTCAACCGTTGTTGAATTTGGATGATCTTCTCGGTAGTTTCTTGTATAATCTCCGGACCCGTAATCTGTCTATCCCCCACTTCACTCCAACAAATCGAAGACCTGTACTTTCTACCATAAAGTGCTTCAAATGGCGCCATCTCAATGCTTGAATGGTAACTGTTGTTGTAGGAAAATTCTGCTAACGGTAGATGTCGATCCCAACTGTTTCCGAAATCGATAACACATGCTCGTAGCATGTCTTCAAGCGTTTGTATCGTCCTTTTGCTCTGCCCATCAGTTTGTGGATGATATGCAGTACTCATGTCTAGACGAGTTCCTAATGCTTGCTGTAATGTCTGCCAGAATCTTGAAATAAATCTGCCATCCCTATCAGAGATAATAGAGATTGGTATTCCATGTCTGGAGACGACTTCCTTCAAATACAGTCGTGTTAACTTCTCCATCTTGTCATCTTCTCTTATTGGCAGGAAGTGTGCTGATTTGGTGAGACGATCAACTATTACCCAAATAGTATCAAAACCACTTGCAGTCCTTGGCAATTTAGTGATGAAATCCATGGTAATGTTTTCCCATTTCCATTCCGGGATTTCGGGTTGTTGAAGTAGACCTGATGGTTTCTGATGCTCAGCTTTGACCTTAGAACACTTCAAACATTCTCCTACGTATTTAGCAACATCGGCTTTCATACCCGGCCACCAAAAATGTTTCTTGAGATCCTTGTACATCTTCTCCGTTCCAGGATGTATTGAGTATCTGGTTTTATGAGCTTCTCTAAGTACCATTTCTCTCATATCTCCAAATTTTGGTACCCAAATCCTTTCAGCCCTATACCTGGTTCCGTCTTCCCGAATATTAAGATGCTTCTCCAATCCTTTGGGTATTTCATCCTTTAAATTTCCCTCTTTTAAAACTCCTTGTTGCGCCTCCTTTATTTGAGTAGTAAGGTTATTATGAATCATTATATTCATAGATTTTACTCTACTGGGTTCTCTATCCTTCCTGCTCAAGGCATCGGCTACCACATTTGCCTTCCCCGGGTGGTAACGAATCTCAAAGTCGTAATCATTCAATAATTCAATCCACCTACGCTGCCTCATATTCAGTTGTTTCTGATTAAATATGTGTTGAAGACTTTTGTGGTCAGTATATATAATACTTTTAACCCCATATAAGTAGTGCCTCCAAGTCTTTAATGCAAAAACAACCGCGCCTAATTCCAAATCATGCGTCGTATAATTTTGTTCGTGAATCTTCAATTGTCTAGACGCATAAGCAATCACCTTCGTTTGTTGCATTAATACACTACCGAGACCTTGCTTTGATGCATCACAATAAATCACAAAATCATCATTCCCTTCAGGCAATGACAATATAGGTGCCGTAGTTAGCTTTTTCTTCAATAACTGAAACGCTTTCTCTTGTTCATCATTCCATTCAAATTTCTTCCCTTTATGCGTTAATGCAGTCAAGGGTTTTACTATTCTGGAAAAGTCTTGGATGAACCTTCTGTAGTAACCAGCTAGTCCTAAAAACTGGCGTATGTGTTTCGGAGTTTTCGGGGTTTTCCACTTTTCAACAGTTTCTATCTTTGCCGGATCCACCTTAATACCTTCTTTGTTCACTTTGTGACCGAGGAATTGAACTTCTTACAACCAAAATGCACACTTTGAAAACTTAGCGTACAATTCTTCCTTCCTCAATACTTCTAACACCTTTCTCAAATGTTCACCGTGTTCTTGGTCATTCTTTGAGTAAATAAGTATGTCATCAATGAAAACAATGACAAACTTGTCAAGGTATGGTCCACACGCTCGGTTCATAAGGTTCATGAATACAGCTGGTGCATTAGTTAAACCAAACGGCATGACCATAAACTCGTAATGACCGTAACGTGTTTTGAAAGCAGTCTTTGGAATATCATCTTCTTTCACCCGCATTTGATGATACCCGGAACGTAAGTCAATCTTTGAAAAAACAGACGAGCCTTGTAGTTGATCAAATAAGTCGTCGATTCTTGGTAGTGGGTAGCGGTTCTTGATGGTAAGTTTGTTCAACTCTCGGTAGTCGATACATAACCTGAATGTACCATCTTTCTTCTTGACAAACAAAATAGGAGCTCCCCACGGTGATGTGCTTGGTCGAATGAAACCACGCTCTAAAAGTTCTTGTAATTGGCTTTGCAGTTCTTTCATCTCGCTGGGTGCGAGTCTGTAAGGAGCACGAGCTATTGGTGCAGCTCCTGGTACAAGATCTATTTGAAATTCAACGGATCGATGTGGGGGTAATCCCAGTAATTCTTTCGGAAATACATCGGGAAATTCTTTTACAATGGGAACATCATTGATGCTCTTTTCTTCAGTTTGTACTTTCTCGACGTGTGCTAGAACAGCATAGCAACCTTTTCTTATTAGTTTTTGTGCCTTCAAATTACTAATAAGATGTAGCTTCGTGTTGCCCTTTTCTCCGTACACCATTAAGGGTTTTCCTTTTTCTCGTATAATGCGAATTGCATTTTTGTAACAAACGATCTCTGCTTTCACTTCTTTCAACCAGTCCATACCAATTATCACATCAAAACTCCCTAACTCTACTGGTATCAAATCAATCTTAAATGTTTCGCTAACCAGTTTAATTTCTCGATTCCGACATATATTATCTGCTGAAATTAATTTACCATTTGCTAATTTGAGTAAAAATTTACTATCCAAAGGCGTCAATGGACAACTTAATTTAGCACAAAAATCTCTACTCATATAGCTTCTATCCGCACCCGAATCAAATAAAATGTAAGCAGATTTATTGTCAATAAGAAACGTACCCGTAACAAGCTCCGGGTCTTCCTGTGCCTCTGCCGCATTAATATTGAAAACTCTTCCACGGCCTTGTCCATTCGTGTTCTCCTGGTTCGGGCAATTTCTAATAATGTGGCCCGGTTTTCCACATTTATAACAAACTACATTGGCATAACTTGCTCCAACACTACTTGCTCCGCCATTACTCGTTCCGACACCATTTGTTCCTTTCGTTCTATTAACCCCTGGTCCGTAGACCTCACACTTCACCGCGCTATGACCATTTCTTTTACACTTGTATCAAAATTTGGTGCAGAACCCCGAGTGATACTTTTCACACCTTTGGCATAGCTGCTTCTGATTGTTGTTGTTGTTGCGGTTATTATTGTTGTTGGTATGATTATTGTAGTTGCTGCTGTTGTTGTTGTTGTTGTTGTTGTTGTTGGGCCGTTTGTTGTAGTTGCGATTGATGTTGCGATTGTTGGGATAATTGTTGCGATTATTGTTGTAATTGCTGTTGTTGTTGTATTGGTGATTCTTATCACCGTTTTCCTCCCACTTTCTTTTGACTTGATTCACATTGGCCTCTTCAGCAGTCTGTTCTTTAATTCTTTCTTCAATCTGGTTCACTAGTTTGTGAGCCATTCTACATGCCTGCTGTATGGAGGCGGGCTCGTGTGAACTTATATCTTCTTGGATTCTTTCCTGTAATCCTTTCACAAACGCGTCGATCTTCTCTTCCTCATCTTCGAATGCTCCCGGACACAATAGGCACAATTCTGTGAATCGTCTTTCGTACGTGGTAATATCAAATCCTTGGATTCGTAACCCTCTAAGTTCTGTCTTGAGCTTATTGACCTCGGTTCTGGGACGGTACTTCTCGTTCATCAAGTGCTTGAATGCTGACCACGGTGGTACGTACGCATCGTCTTGTCCCACTTGCTCTAGATAGGTATTCCACCATGTTAACGCAGAACCTGTGAAGGTATGCGTAGCGTACTTCACTTTGTCCTCTTCAGTACACTTACTTATGGCAAACACCGATTCGACCTTCTCGGTCCACCGTTTCAATCCGATCGGTCCTTCGGTTCCATCAAATTCCAAAGGTTTGCAGGCAGTGAATTCTTTGTAGGTGCATCCTACACGATTTCCTGTACTGCTAGATCCAAGGTTATTGTTGGTATGTAGCGCAGCCTGTACTGCGGCTATGTTTGAAGCTAGAAAAGTACGGAATTCCTCTTCATTCATATTCACGGTGTGTCGAGTAGTCGGTGCCATTTCCTTCAAAATAGTCAAATGGAAAAGTTAATCATACAGAATATTAAGAGTAGTTAATAGTATTTCGTAGCATAATATGAACTCATTTATAAAAGCTTTTTCTTCATATTAGCGTTTTATAAGTTTAAATTCGGGTAGTACCTACCCGTTAAGTTCATACTTAGTAGCTAATATACAATTCAGCTACTACAATTCTATATGAAAAACTGATTATAATAATATTTCGCGTTCAAACTTTTACACAATATTTTACAAACTTACAATACCGCTTATTTTACATATAGCATGAAATATAGCACACAATAAATTTGATACAAGATGGTTGCGAAGATAATTCTAGCTAGTACACAAGTCGTTCAGCAAAGGCAATAAAGACACGTAATTCATACGTCCAGAAACAAGTCATGCATTCTGGTTTTACTAGGATTACTTCCCATCCTTGGTCTTGTGGAACATAACCGTTATGGCCGTTGATAAGACAGCGTGTTGTAACGTCGTCAAAGGAACGAGGGTTACGTAATGTCCAACAGTCCCGTAACCATCTAAAAACCTCATTTCTTACCCCAATTACCGACTCCGTCACTTGTGGGAACGTTTTGTTTAATAGTTGTAGCCCGATGTTCTTGTTCTCACTTTGGTGAGAAGCGAACATTACTAATCCGTAAGCATAACATGCTTCTTTATGTTGCATGTTAGCCGCTTTTTCTAAATCACGAAGTCCAATATTCGGATATATTGAGTCAAAATAATTTCTTAACCCATTGCGTAAAATAGCATTTGGGTTCCCCGCAATATATGCGTCAAAGTAAACACATCGTAACTTATGGATTTCCCAATGTGATATCCCCCATCTTTCGAACGAAAGCCTTTTATAAACCAAGGCATTCTTGGAACGTTCTTCGAATGTCTTACAAACTGATCTTGCCTTAAATAGTTGTGCCGAAGAATTCTGACCGACTCTAGATAAGATTTCATCAATCATGTCTCCGGGTAGGTCTCTTAAAATATTGGGTTGTCTATCCATTTTGTGTTTTTATACTGTAAAATAGACAAGAGTTAGATTCATAAAAAAAATACTTATTAATAAAAGCAATTTTTACATATATCATAAAGCATAAGCACACTATATTACATATATTACACCACACGAATACAACTATCTTATTCCGACTCGCTTGTTTCTTCTTCTTCGGTTTTGGTTCATTTTTCCAAGTTTCTAGGGATATATGATGTTCCCCTAATACGAGCAGTCGTTTTCCACATTTGTTTAGAAAAACCTGGTGGTTTAGAGGTTCCCGGGTCATTGTTACAACTTAAGGACTTCGGGGGTTGACGATACATATAAAGTTCATCGGGGTTGGAATTAGATTTCTCTATTTTTATGCCCTTTCCCTTATTATTTTCTTTTGCCTTTTTAAATTCAGTTGGGGTAATTTCTATAACATCATCGGAATTCTCGTCGGAATCCGATTCATCGGAGAATTGGTAATCCTCCCAATATTTTGCTTCCTTGGCGGAAACACCATTGACCATAATTAACCTTGGTCGGTTGGTTGAGGATTTTCTTTTACTTAACCGTTTTATTATTTCCCCCACCGGTTTTATTTCTTCATCCGGTTCCGATTCTTCTTCCAGTTCCGATTCTTCTTTCGGTTCGGACTCTTCTTCCGGTTCCTCTTCGGGAACTTGTGAATCAGTCCACGAATCATTCCAAATTATATTTGACTCTTCATTATTATTAGGTGAGTCAATGGGACTTGTTCTAGAGGTAGACATCTATCACATAATATCAAACGCGTTAAGAGATTAATATATCACATAATATTCACATGTTAAAAATATATAGTTTCCAACAAAATTTGTTAAGCAATCATTTTTCAAGTAAACACGGTCGAAGTCCAGACTCACTAATGCATCCTAACAAACTCGATAAGACACACTAATGCAAAATTCTGGTTCTCTAAGACTAACGCTCGGATACCAACTGAAATGTCCCGTTCTTATTGATTAAAAACGTTCCATATTAATTGATTTCGTTGCGAGGTTTTGACCTCTATATGAGATGTTTTTCAAAGACTGCATTCATTTTAAAACAAACCATAACCTTTATTTCATCAATAAAGGTTTAAAAAGCTTTACGTAGATTATCAAATAATGATAATCTAAAATATCCTGTTTACACACGACCATTACATAATGGTTTACAATACAAATATGTTACAACAAAATAAGTTTCTTGAATGCAGTTTTTACACAATATCATACAAGCATGGACTCCAAATCTCGTCCTTATTTAAGTATGCGACAGCGGAAGCTCTTAATAATCACCTGAGAATAAACATGCTTAAAACGTCAACAAAAATGTTGGTGAGTTATAGGTTTAACCTATATATATCAAATCATAATAATAGACCACAAGATTTCATATTTCAATACACATCCCATACATAGAGATAAAAATCATTCATATGGTGAACACCTGGTAACCGACATTCACAATATGCATATAAGAATATCCCCATCATTCCGGGATCCTCCTTCGGACATGATATAAATTTTGAAGTACTAAAGCATCCGGTACTTTGGATGGGGCTTGTTGGGCCCGATAGATCTATCTTTAGGATTCGCGTCAATTATGGTGTCTGTTCCCTAATTCTTAGATTACCAGATTTAATAAAAAGGGGCATATTCGATTTCGATAATTCAACCATAGAATGTAGTTTCACGTACTTGTGTCTATTTTGTAAATCATTTATAAAACCTGCATGTATTCTCATCCCAAAAATATTAGATTTTAAAAGTGGGACTATAACTCACTTTCACAGATTTTTACTTCGTCGGGAAGTAAGACTTGGCCACTGGTTGATTCACGAACCTATAACAATATATACATATATATCAAAGTATGTTCAAAATATATTTACAACACTTTTAATATATTTTGATGTTTTAAGTTTATTAAGTCAGCTGTCCTCGTTAGTAACCTACAACTAGTTGTCCACAGTTAGATGTACAGAAATAAATCGATAAATATTATCTTGAATCAATCCATGACCCAGTGTATACGTATCTCAGTATTGATCACAACTCAAACTATATATATTTTGGAATCAACCTCAACCCTGTATAGCTAACTCCAACATTCACATATAGAGTGTCTGTGGTTGTTCCGAAATATATATAGATGTGTCGACATGATAGGTCGAAACATTGTATACGTGTCTATGGTATCTCAAGATTACATAATATACAATACAAGTTAATTAAGTTATGGTTGGAATAGATTTGTTACCAATTTTCACGTAGCTAAAATGAGAAAAATTATCCAATCTTGTTTTACCCATAACTTCTTCATTTTAAATCCGTTTTGAGTGAATCGAATTGCTATGGTTTCATATTGAACTCTATTTTATGAATCTAAACAGAAAAAGTATAGGTTTATAGTCGGAAAAATAAGTTACAAGTCGTTTTTGTAAAGGTAGTCATTTCAGTCGAAAGAACGACGTCTAGATGACCATTTTAGAAAACATACTTCCACTTCGACTTTAACCATAATTTTTGGATATAGTTTCATGTTCATAATAAAAATCATTTTCTCAGAATAACAACTTTTAAATCAAAGTTTATCATAGTTTTTAATTAACTAACCCAAAACAGCCCGCGGTGTTACTACGACGGCGTAAATCCGGTTTTACGGTGTTTTTCGTGTTTCCAGGTTTTAAATAATTAAGTTAGCATATAATATAGATATAGAACATGTCTTTAGTTGATTTTAAAAGTCAAGTTAGAAGGATTAACTTTTGTTTGCGAACAAGTTTAGAATTAACTAAACTATGTTCTAGTGATTACAAGTTTAAACCTTCGAATAAGATCGCTTTATATGTATGAATCGAATGATGTTATGAACATCATTACTACCTTAAGTTCCTTGGATAAACCTACTGGAAAAGAGAAAAATGGATCTAGCTTCAACGGATCCTTGGATGGCTCGAAGTTCTTGAAGCAGAATCATGACACGAAAACAAGTTCAAGTAAGATCATCACTTGAAATAAGATTGTTATAGTTATAGAAATTGAACCAAAGTTTGAATATGATTATTACCTTGTATTAGAATGATAACCTACTGTAAGAAACAAAGATTTCTTGAGGTTGGATGATCACCTTACAAGATTGGAAGTGAGCTAGCAAACTTGAAAGTATTCTTGATTTTATGTAACTAGAACTTGTAGAATTTATGAAGAACACTTAGAACTTGAAGATAGAACTTGAGAGAGATCAATTAGATGAAGAAAATTGAAGAATTAAAGTGTTTGTAGGTGTTTTTGGTCGTTGGTTTATGGATTAGATATAAAGGATATGTAATTTTGTTTTCATATAAATAAGTCATGAATGATTACTCATATTTTTGTAATTTTATGAGATATTTCATGCTAGTTGCCAAATGATGGTTCCCACATGTGTTAGGTGACTCACATGGGCTGCTAAAATCTGATTATTGGAGTATATATACCAATAGTACATACATCTAAAAGCTGTGTATTGTACGAGTACGAATACGGGTGCATACGAGTAGAATTGTTGATGAAACTGAACGAGGATGTAATTGTAAGCATTTTTGTTAAGTAGAAGTATTTTGATAATTGTATTGAAGTCTTTCAAAAGTGTATTAATACATATTAAAACACTACATGTATATACATTTTAACTGAGTCGTTAAGTCATCGTTAGTCGTTACATGTAAGTGTTGTTTTGAAACCTTTAGGTTAACGATCTTGTTAAATGTTGTTAACCCAATGTTTATAATATCAAATGAGATTTTAAATTATTATATTATCATGATATTATCATGTATGAATATCTCTTAATATGATATATATACATTAAATGTCTTTACAACGATAATCGTTACATATATGTCTCGTTTAAAAATCATTAAGTTAGTAGTCTTGTTTTTACATATGTAGTTCATTGTTAATATACTTAATGATATGTTTACTTATCATAGTATCATGTTAACTATATATATATATATATATATATCCATATATATGTCATCATATAGTTTTTACAAGTTTTAACGTTCGTGAATCACCGGTCAACTTGGGTGGTCAATTGTCTATATGAAACATATTTCAATTAATCAAGTCTTAACAAGTTTGATTGCTTAACATGTTGGAAACATTTAATCATGTAAATATCAATCTCAATTAATATATATAAACATGGAAAAGTTCGGGTCACTACAACGGGTTCAAGCCGGGGCTGAGGCAGTCTTATATGTTTTTGGAAACTTACACCCTTAAGGTAGCATTTTTATTATTAATTATTATTATTATTAGAAATATTACTATTATCATTATTATTATTATTATTAGAATTATCATTATTTTTATCATTATTATTTTTACTATCATTATTAGTATTATTTTAATATCAATATTATTATTTTAACATTATTATTATTATTATTATTATTATTATTATTATTATTATTATTATTATTATTATTATTATTATTATTATTATTATTATTATTATTATTATTATCATCATCATCATCATTTTTACTACTAGTATCATTATTATTATTATTATTATTATTATTATTATTATTATTATTATTATTATTATTATTATTATTATTATTATTATAACTATAACTATGTTATTATTATTATCAATAGTACTGTTAATATTATTATTATTACAATGAAAATTAGTTATAAAAAAAATATATTTAACAAAAACTATATTAATATTCTTATAATAAATATTATTTATTTATTTCCGAGTATATAAAATGAATATATTAATTAAATTATTAACAAAACATATACCTTATTAAGATAACAAATATATAACTAATAATATATAAATTCGTTCGATTACGAGTATATGTGTTAATATAAATACAAATGATATAGGTTCGTGAATCCGAGGCCAACCCTACACTTGATCAATGATGTTATATGTATTTTTACTACAAAATACATTAGGTGAGTATATAGTCCCCTTTTAAACTCTAAATATTTTGGGATGAGAATACATGCATTTTATGATTTACGTTATGGACACAAGTGACTAAAATTACGTTCTACGTTGAGTTGTACCACTGCATATCTCCCTATAACTTGGTAACTATTAATTACATGGGCCAGTGTAAACGCGAATCCTGTTGATAGATCTATCGGGCCTGACAACCCCAACCGGACTGGACGACCAATATTCAACGGTTGCACAGTACTTCGTTTAGGTGGCTACACTTGGTACGGTGTAGTGCGATTATATATAAAGGGAATATGTGCTGATTTATTATTGTAAAGTTTGGTTACCAGGTGCTCAACAAAATTAGAATGCTTTTCATACACTTGCGAGTGTACTATGTTTAAATATATGAAATCTTGTGGTCCATAGTTATATCGCTGCTAGCATCAAACCTATATCTCACCAACTTTATGTTGACGTTTTAAAGCATGTTATTCTCAGGTACGAATTAAGTCTTCCGCTGTGCATTAGCTCATACTAAAGACATTACTTGGAGTCGATCATCGCAATGGAACCAAATGTTGAATACTTTGTCCGGGTGGATAAGGACGGGTCATTAAATGTATGAAATTGTCCATTAAAGTGAACACTTGTTGGAGTCTATTGTATATGTTTTTTCAATTTCTTAACACTTTATTGCTTGATTGATTGTGGTTGTTCAATTGATTGACACAAATTGGAGTCTATTATAATTGTTCAAGTGGTTATTTGGGTTGGGTCAATTGACCTTTATCTGGACCAAGGAAATTGAATCAATTTGTGAACTAGTTGATATAGGGGTGATTGTGTTCAACGAATGTTGGCACGATTTTTGATTTCAGATAACTCTGAGTCATAGCATGAGTCTTTAATTCATTCAATTTAGCTTGCCACAATTTAGAGGTCTTCAATGTAAGGGGATTTTGAACTGTGTAATCTAAATTGTTATATACACTAAAGAGAACTCTTGGTGTACCGGTTAGTTGAATTGCATGTGTGTGATTATTGATTAGAACTTTAACTTAGAACATCCAACATTGTGAAGATAGCCTAGGTGGACATATTTTTCGTAATCTGATTTTAATTTATGTGAACACGTTTTATTAACATAAAACACCAAAAATATTGTTTTTAAGTTTAAAACTCTTGATTGGTTAATCGTTAAATAACCAAAACCCAATTATTTGTTATTTTATTTGTTTCGTTTTCTGTTTAGTTATTTACACTTAGTAATATAATCTTGAATTGCACTTAATACTTTCTTTGGATCGACACTTGTATTTTACCATTTTCTATATTATTGCACAATCGGGTACACTGTCCGTGAATGTGTAGTTTTAATCGGTGAATCTTGTTCTATAAATTATATACCTGATTTTACACATCAAGCACAATTCCATACTAGAAGTACCTTTCATATCAACAAAGCAACCATTTGACATCTTCTCAATGCTCTTCCCACGATTATACATATAACGACTAACAACTTCTACCAAATGGGACATATCCGGTTATGTACATACCATGAAAAACATGGCCAAAGCTTACGGTACCTTATCCATCTCCGTTTTGTCTTGTTCAGATTTAGGTGATTCACACTTTGATAGCTTTACCATGCTACGTTAAGGAATATAACGAGCATTTTCTTTATCCATGTTGAACTTCTCTAAAACTTTCTCAATATATTTTGTTTGAGACTGTTGAGTCCCCAAAATAATTAAGGATTTAATTATGACAAAACTGTAACTTATTTGCACTAAAATGTTATGTGCAGTCAGTACAAGTTTATTTATGTATAGACAGCAGATTTTGCTGTGTCGAGTGTTTAGTTTGCTGCCCAGTCTACCAGCACAAGGTAGACAGTGTTCTTCAATCAGCACAGGATGTGTACTCAGCAAATCAAGAATATGAAGTGTCTCAGCAATGAAGAACCAGCACAGCTGGAATGCAGCTTACTACACAAGATAACTATGCTCCATTATAAGCATAGTAGTTTCCCGAGTGGTCTACATCAATGGTACTATTCAACAGAAGTCAAAGACAAAGTTGAACAGAAAAGGACACGCGTTGGAAGCTGACAAGTGACCTTACATGTGATGACCCAGAAATTTCTGACCAAATTAAAACTTAATCTTTGTATGAGTAACATTTTCGACACGATAAACAAAGTCTGTAAAACTGAATCTCAAAATTTTTGAACTATATTCATATATTCAAATACCTTTCGGTTGTTCTCGACGATTTGCGAACAATTATATGTATATATATACATATATATATATATATATATATATATATACTATAACTTGAAAACGTAACAATGTATTAATTTTTTTTATACCGTACATTAAATTTATTGGTTTAAATATTTATTTGAATATATATGATAAGTTGGAATATTAATTGTATGAATAACTTACGACGTATATTTAAAACGTGTTTATGAATGTTGAAAATATATATTAACTTGTTCATAAAACGATTTGTTATTATATATATATATATTAACAAATAGCGAGACAATGATTTATAGAAGTAAATGACCAAAACACTCGAAAGTTTAAGATACACTTTGAATGATATAGTTTATTGATAATTTAAGACTATATTTTGACAAAAGTACGAGTCACAAAACGTAAATTGCGAGTTTTCTAAGCGTACGAAAATGCGTTCGAGAAACCGGAACCGGGACATAAGTCGAGTGACAACGTACGAGTCATCGGAACGAAAATTACAAGTCAACTATGCACATGAATTTAATATAATATATAATTAATTATTTAAATTATATATATTATATATATATTTTATTTAATTATGTCGACAAACAAGAAAACAAAAAATATGTGAGCTGGATCTGACGGCCATGCGATCGCATGAGAAATAGGCATAAAACCCATGCAATCGCATGGGCATCAGAATCAGGCCACATTATAAAGCTCAATCATTCGGTTCTGTTTTGCACTCACAATTCACTTCTCTCGATCTCTCAAGCATATAAATACAAAAAATATTTATTATTAATTTTATTATTATTATTATTATTATTATTATTATTATTATTATTATTATTATTATTATTATTATTATTATTATTATTATTATTATTATTATTATTATTATTAAGATTAATATTATTATTAATCTTATTAATTATTAGTATTATTAATTATTAATTAGTAATATACATAAAATACTACGACGAGGTTATGAGCGTGTCACTCTCAAAAATGGGTTTTTGAGCGGGATAAAGTTAAGGAAATTATGGGTTATAGCTATGGAGGTTATGGGTAATGTTCATGGGTATTATTTACAAGGCAAACCTACTGTTATCATCTATGTTGCGTCTACGTACTTTTCTGCAATATTGAATCACAATATTGATACGTAAACATTTATATTTTATCTTTTATATACTAATAGTGTATCCATGTCTAGCGCTCGAGTATATATATTTATGCATGCTCATATGCAAAATTTCATCGTTAAACAGTTTATGATGAATCACGAATTAAATACATATATTACTGGTAAAAGGTATATGATATGCATGTTTTTGGAAAGCTGGTGAAAAATCAATGACTTTTCATTTAGATATCGAATAGTTTCGATGAACGGATTAAAAGATATGATCAACTGAATTATGATTGACATTAATTGAAATTGCTTTTGAATCTGCAATTAAGATTTAAACAACTTGTTTACGAGATTGATAAATTAGATTTTTGAATATTACCAACCGAGTAAATGAATCCTTATATAAGGTACGTCTCATTTTGTTAAACAACTGTCAAAATTGACTTTTTGAAACAACTTTGGATAACTTTTGTATGTCGATCTCGAGCATTAGGATTATGATACACTATGACCTGACCTAGCTTGATAGACATTTATTGACCAACATATGTTCTCTAGGTTGAGATCTACGATTATTTGATATTTCGAGTTTCGGTCATATTACGATGAACAACTTTATGTGCTGCTAAGGTGAGTTTCATATGATCCCTTTTACTCAATACATTTTTGGGCTGAGAATACATGCAATTTATTTTAAACGCAATGGTCACAAGTACATACTAAAATCTTATTTATCCGATTGTCCGAACCACTGATCATCCCGGTATAATAGAAGAAGTCAACGAGCTTCATGCTCGGGTAGTGGCTTTGGAGAATATGGTGCAAGGGTTACGAACACCAGCAGCAGCACCCGCAGCATAACCAGTACCACCATCATCCACACCAACAGGATCATCACCACCACCAACAACCACATCCGCATCACACGCCTCAACATCACAATTTATACCTCGGATATCAACATCATACGCACCATAGGTACCAAGAAGTACCAGCAACGACAAGCGATGAAGTATGGATTCATAACTTCATCAGAGAAACATTCTACGGCGATTATGTAATTTCTAAAGTTTAGAGATTATCTATTCTAGCCTTAACCCTAAATCAGATAGAGTAGAAACCCTTATCCGAATGGTGTAAGATACAAGCTAGACTTATTTTACCAACAACATCAACAGTACCCTTAGCCTCACCAGCACAGTCAGTGCTGTCAACATCGTCAGAATCAGCAGCACCTCTAACATCACAAGCTCCGTCAGTTCAAGAAAGCACCGTGGACATCATTACGAGTCAACAGCAAGTATATTGTATCAATGAGTTATGAAGTAATAATTCAATTCATCTAAAGAATTTATATGTATATCTTGTATATATAAATTTTAAAACCATCTTGAATCTTTTCGTACTAAGCTATTACGTGTGAATTTTAAGGGGTAGATACTACTCTGTTAATTCATATTACTAATATGCTATGATGTACATCCTTCGTTAACAACTTAACCATCATTAACTACAAATATCTGTTTCAACTCAATGAATTCCATTTCATAATGAACTTAGTGTATTAATCAATTACATGTTTGATTTTACACTTTTATCTTCGATGTACTCGAAACTTTCTAGAAAACATCATTTATATCTTATGAAGTTCATAAGAATTCCACGAGCATCAACATCCTTCACCGAGGAATAAGAATAAATAATGAAGTATTGATTTCATTAGTGAAATACTCCGCGAAGATTATGTAATCCTTAATGTTTTAGAGATTATTCATTCAATTCAAAAATCAAATGATCTTAATATGATATTAACTCATCAAATCTGTATTACATTTGAAGAAAATATACATACATATATTTTTATAAAGACGGTAATAAAAAAAATTCTTTTGTACAAAGTATTAATTGTGAAATCTTTAACGGGTAGGTAATACTCGGGAAATATATAAGTTCACAATTAATATGTTATACTGTACATTCTTCAACTTTGATTCAAAAAATATTAACTATGCTCACAGCGATATACAATCGTTTCCATACAAATTCAATTACATATTCTGATTTTGAAAAATCAGAATCCAAGCCAAGATTTAACAGAAAACATCACTCTTAGATTCTTACATCTTTCAAATGCTACACTTTGACTTCAAAACTGTACTAGTACATCACTTCTATTCATAAACCCAGAAAAAGAAAAAGAAAATTTTTTTTTGTATCGTTCAAAATTCTAGAACATCATATGTATCTTGACAATTACAATCTTCATGCAAACCCTTCAAACTTTTGAAAAAACCTCGGATTAATAACCAATGATTCGGTTATGATAACTTTGAATGCTGATGAAGTAGCAAAAACTGTAAACGACCTTAACAGCCAAAAGTTTGATGATAAAGAATAGTGTGTTGGCAAAGCTCAGAAAAAGAGAAGGTTTGGAACTGGAAAACGGATTGAGCAAAGTATGAAGGAGGCTGTGGATAAATCACAAAGACTAAACCTGCCTTCAAAGAATCCAAATTATTCAGTATCTGCTGAAGCCATTAACGAATACCTTGCTTCCGAATCTAAACCCTTGCGGACAATATTCTTCATCATCCTCTGATATTAGAAATTCTAAGATATTATCGTATCTTTCATTATAAATATCCTCCATATTTCTGGAGATAATTCCATAATCATTCTCATCGGAAATCAATTTTCTCTTTGCGATATCTGTATAACATCATAAAAGAAACTATTTTAGTTTCTAAATTCTGAAACCTTCGAGTTTAAAATATGAATATTTTTGAAGTGGTGTTGGGAACTGAAGCATGAGTTAGTATAATATAATGACACTTGATCAACGTGATTATATTACAGTAAGTCATGCTGAGTTTCTAATGGAACGTGATAAAGGTTCACAGATCATACCCTCATTATAAACCATGTTACATAACTCTTTCATTCTATTTAACCTCTAAACTATCAAGACAATATTTTCTTAATGATTCGGTCTTTTTCGAGGTATTCTGGTAATTTTACAAGTCAGATTGTGCTATTACCGTTTTTTTTAGAACATTAATTATGTTCATTTTGAAATTCATACCTACGAATTCTGGACCATTATTCGCTTGATTTAAAGTCGGGAAGATAAAACAAAAGCATGAAGCTTCAAAATATCAATGGGAGTATATATAAATCACAGTAAATTGGAGAGAGTATTAACTGTGGATGTCAATGATTATGGAAAGACAGAAGCAGAGACATCGAAATATAAGGGAAGATATAAAACTCAATAACCACCCAGAAATTACAAACCGTGTGTATCAATGCGTATAGCAATATAAAGACACGGGAGAATGAAAAACACTATAACCCCATGGTAATGGTAGAAGAAAATAACTTCCTCCGGTGGTAGATGAAAAAGAAGAATGACAGATATGAAAGTTAGGAGTATATCAAGAATCAGAACTGGATGAAGCATTTTTACAATTTTTTGAAAATAGGAAATGAGGAAGAAGATGTAAGAGTGATGAAAATAATGAAACGGAAGAGGTCAATTTATAGCGAAATATCAAACATAGCAATCGAGGCAAATTACGCATTTAATCAAAAGAAATCTTAATTTCCTTAAATTCCAAAGAATCAAATCTTATTTAGATTATGAAGATTTTCTATTCCTTAAATTACGGAAATCAATCGTTAATACGTCAAGAGTTAAGACGAATCTCTATTCTCCATTTCACTCTTTTACGATAACTTCTCTCATACGCTTCGAATAATCAGATTGTTTTATCCATATTATTCAACGGTGATAAAACTCTATTTATCAACACATATACGGCATGAAAACATTTTTATTGTTAGTCATGACGACCTCACTCAAATTTCAGGACGAAATTTCTTTAACGGGTAGGTACTGTGATGACCCGGAAATTTCTGACCAAATTAAAACTTAATCTTTGTATGAGTAACATTTTCGACACGATAAACAAAGTCTGTAAAACTGAATCTCAAAATTTTTGAACTATTTTCATATATTCAAATACCTTTCGGTTGTTCTCGACGATTCGCGAACAATTATATGTATATAGATACATATATATATATATATATATATATATATACTATAACTTGAAAACGTAACAATGTATTAATTTTTTTGATACCGTACATTAAACTTATTGGTTTAAATATTTATTTGAATATATATGAAAAGTTGGAATATTAATTGTATGAATAACTTACGACGTATATTTAAAACGTGTTTATGAATGTTGAAAATATATATTAACTTGTTCATAAAACGATTTGTTATTATATATATATATTAACAAATAGCGAGACAATGATTTATAGAAGTAAATGACCAAAACACTCGAAAGTTTAAGATACACTTTGAATGATATAGTTTATTGATAATTTAAGACTATATTTTGACAAAAGTACGAGTCACAAAACGTAAATTGCGAGTTTTCTAAGCGTACGAAAATGCGTTCGAGAAACCGGAAATGGGACATAAGTCGAGTGACAACGTACGAGTCATCGGAACGAAAATTACAAGTCAACTATGCACATGAATTTAATATAATATATAATTAATTATTTAAATTATATATATATTATATTTAATTATGTCGACAAACAAGAAAACAAAAAATATGTGAGCTGGATCTGACGGCCATGCGATCGCATGAGAAATAGGCATAAAACCCATGCGATCGCATGGGCATCAGAATCAGGCCACATTATAAAGCTCAATCATTCGGTTCAGTTTTGCACACACAATTCACTTCTCTCGATCTCTCAAGCATATAAATACAAAAAATATTTATTATTAATTTTATTATTATTAATTTTATTATTATTATTATTATTATATTATTATTATTATTATTATTATTATTATTATTATTATTATTATTAAGATTAATATTATTATTAATCTTATTAATTATTAGTATTATTAATTATTAATTAGTAATATACATAAAATACTACGACGAGGTTATGAGCGTGTCACTTTCAAAAATGGGTTTTTGAGCGGGATAAAGTTAAGGAAATTATGGGTTATAGCTATGGAGGTTATGGGTAATGTTCATGGGTATTATTTACAAGTCAAACCTACTGTTATCATCTATGTTACGTCTACGTACTTTTCTGCAATATTGAATCACAATATTGATACGTAAACATTTATATTTTATCTTTTATATACTAATAGTGTATCCATGTCTAGCGCTCGAGTATATATATTTATGCATGCTCGTATGCAAAATTTCATCGTTAAACAGTTTATGATGAATCACGAATTAAATACATATATTACTGGTAAAAGGTATATGATATGCATGTTTTTGGAAAGCTGGTGAAAAAATCAATGACTTTTCATTTAGATATCGAATAGTTTCGATGAACGGATTAAAAGATATGATCAACTGAATTATGATTGACGTTAATTGAAATTGCTTTTGAATCTGCAATTAAGATTTAAACAACTTGTTTACGAGATTGATAAATTAGATTTTTGAATATTACCAACCGAGTAAATGAATCCTTATATAAGGTACGTCTCATTTTGTTAAACAACTGTCAAAATTGACTTTTTGAAACGACTTTGGATAACTTTTGTATGTCGATCTCGAGCATTAGGATTATGATACACTATGACCTGACCTAGCTTGATAGACATTTATTGACCAACATATGTTCTCTAGGTTGAGATCTATGATTATTTGATATTTCGAGTTTCGGTCACATTACGATGAACAACTTTATGTGCTGCTAAGGTGAGTTTCATATGATCCCTTTTACTCAATACATTTTTGGGCTGAGAATACATGCAATTTATTTTAAACGCAATGGTCACAAGTACATACTAAATTTCACACTGAGTTTGAACCGAAAATCCCTTAGCTTTGGTAACTAGTAACTGTCGGTTATAAGAACCGATGGGCGCGAATAGAGGTATATGGATCCATAGGGCTTGATATCCCCGTCTGAGCTAGAACACTAGCCTTTTAACGGACGTATGATATTTGAGAAGCGTACACGTTGGTTTGCGTGTATTATTAAGATGATTATACAAAGGGTATAAATTATATATACGTTAAGTTTAGTTACCAGGGTGCTCAATTTCATAGAATATTTTGATAAACGTTTCGGATGAAACAACTGAAATCTTGTGATCCACCTTTATATACAGATTATGCGAAACACTAAAACTATGAACTCACCAACCTTTGTGTTAACACTTGTTAGCATGTTTATTCTCAGGTTCCCTAGAAGTCTTCCGCTGTTTGCTTATATGTTAGACAAGCTATGTGCATGGAGTCTTACATGGCATATTTATCAAGGAAACGTTGCATTCACCAAATCATCACCATGTATCTTATTTTGACTGCATTGTCAACGGAATTACTATTGTAAACTATTATTTACGGTGATTGTCTATATGTAGAAATCATCAGATGTCGAAAACCTTTGATTTAAATATTCATTTATGGTGTGCCTTTTCAAAAGAATGCAATGTTTACAAAACGTATCATATAGAGGTCAAATACCTCGCAATGAAATCGATGAATGATGTGTTCATCCATATGGATTTGGAGCGATCGTCACATTACAAGACCACGTGGGAATGCAGAAGTTTAACGCATGTGCAGACATGGGTTATACCTTATCAAAACCTAGGGAACACAACATTCTATTTGTTTAATCAAATAGTGGTGCCAAACCGAATTGGGGTGTTCCTGCATATAGCTACCAAAGAGGAAAGAGGAGAGCATGCTCTCTGATGTAGTTGTCCCCACAAGTACAGACATTCTATGTACCAGTGGACAATAGAACCATTACACGGTTAATAGGACTACTATAAATTGTTGTATCCACTATTGTAACAACTAGTGGTGTGGGTTTATTTTATAGAGTCAAAAACGTGCAATAGCTTTTAGTTTACCTCTTAGCTATAATCTAGGTAATCTGTATCAACCAACTATCATTCTGCCAAGGATAGTTGTGATTCTTTGTGTTTCAATCAATAAAGAATAACTGTTGAAAATTACATGTGACTATATTTATTTGCATGCTTGAATACTAATCGTGTTTAACTGTTAAGTTATTTTAAAAGAAATTGTATTCACCCCCCTCTACAATACTCTTGTTGTTATCAAGGGACCAATAACTGGTATCAGAGCTTCAGTCTTGATAATTAATATCTTGGATCTGAATTCTCTCATAGCTGCATATTCAAATACAGCTTACCTTGAAAATGGCTCATCCAATAGACCACCCAAATTTGATGAAGATGAGTATGAAACTTGTAAGGCAAGATTCATGCTTCACCTTGAGTCTATTGACCCACTCATGCCTGGTATTGCCACAGATGGTCCATTTGTACCCACTGAGACTATTGGTAGTGCTCCAGCTACAGCTGACACTCCTGATGTTCCTGGCAGAGAGGTTATTCTCACCCCTTCTAGGTGGGATGCTGAGGATAAATGTCGTGTTGGACTTGACCCTAAAATCAGAACCTTGTTAGCCATAACTTTGCCTAACCCACTGTTCAAACTGATTAAGGGAAAAGAAAATGCCAAGCTTATGTTGGACTATCTAGATGTTACCTATGAGGGTATGGGAGAAGTTAGGTAGAACAGAATGATTGCTTTAAAAATAGAATATGAAATGTTCTTTGCCTACAAGAATGAAACCCTTAAGCAAACCTTCATTAGGTTTAACTCCTTGATTGCTGACCAGATCACTTTGAATGTCACATATACTAAATTTGAACAAATAAACAAATTCATAGATTCACTGCCTACTAAATGGAAATCTGTTACTGATCCGTTAAGAACCACTCAGACCCTAAAGAACTTTAACATGTCTTCTCTCTACAGTTCACTTTGGAACCATGAGAAGGCAGAGGCTAAATTTGAATTTAACTTGAAAGAAAACTTTAGGTCTGCCCCCACCACTTCAAAATCTTATAAGACAGATGATACTGCTCTTATTGCTGCTGCTAAAAAGAAAGCTCAAAAGGCTTTACTGGTTCAAAAGTTGTTGGAAGAAGAAGAGTCAGCTGAGAGTGATGTGGATAGTGGTACTAGGTCTGAAGAAAGCAGTGATGGTGAAAGTGATGCAGAAGGGTTTGCCGAAGGTATGGCTTTGCTGGCTAGGCAGTTCAAAAGGTTCAATCGTAATTGAACCTGCAAGTCATACAAAGGGAGTAAGAAATCGAGTGCTAGGTATAGCAGCAAGTCAGTCAAGGGTCCTAAATCTGAGTGTTATAATTGTGGGAAGATTGGACACTTTGCTGCTGAATGCATGTCCAGGAAACCTTCAACTTCACATGCTAACTCTTTCTCAAAAGCTAACAAGTACAAGAACAAGTACAAAGCTATGAAAGCTCAGATGAAGGAAAGTGCTAAGACTGATAAGAAGGGTAAAAAGCCAGAAAAGGTTCTAGTTACTGAGCATCATGATTGGGATGAAACCAGCTCATCGTCTTCCTCTGATAGTGATACTGATGATGATGGTGCTGGTTATGCTCCAGATAAAAAGCTGTGTTTAATGGCCAAGGAGGTCAAGGAGTCTAATGAGGATGATAGTGGTAGTAAGTTTTTGGCTGATATGAGGGAAGCTGATCAGAAAAGAGATTCACCTCAATGGAAAACTGAATTGATGTATAAGGTTGATAATTTTCGAACTTATACTGATGATGAAAAAGCTGAAATGTTTGACTACCTAAGACTTGACTTATGTAGAGGCAACAAACGTGAAGAAATTTTGAAAACTGACAACAAATATTTAAATGAAAAACTTAAATGCAAAAATGATGAAATTAAAATCTTGAAAGATGATATTTCCAAACTTGAAAAACAAAACTTTGCCTTAAGGTCTCTTCACGTTGAGGTAGCAGAAGTCAAGAACCAGCTGGATAATCTTGAAAAGGTTGTCGCTTCGTGGTGTACATCTACTCAACGCACAGCAAAGTGTGTTAACGAGCAGGTGCCTGCCCAAGTTGAAGCTTTCTTTGCTGGTGACTATGCTGCTACTGATGCTATTGCAGAAGTTACTTTCATGGACCCAATTCTTGAAACTGATCCTGAAGTTGTCTTGCCAAATACTTTTGCCAAGATAGTTAAGGGTAAAAAGGTCTTGACAAATAAGTTCGTTAGACCTGCTACTGTATCCCCACCACCTTCCATGAAAGAGATTTTGGAGGATGAAGTTAGAGCAAGAGAAGCCAGTACCTCAATTGATGAGACTACTGACCCCTCAAGCATCTACTACATGACTCCAAAAGAGAGACGTATCAAAAGGGAAATTACTGAAAATAATCTTAGAAAAGTTAAACCAACTGATTCCCCTTCGTGTTCGTGTTCCAATTGTGCTGAGCCAGCTGATGACAAACTTACTGGTAAACCAGTAGCTGTAGACAAGCCAGTCAAACGTAATACTGGCAAGTCCAAGGCAGCAGGAAAAACTTCCTTTAGCTCATCAGCTTCAGTAGACAAGCCAGTAACTTCCCACGCTGGCTCGTCAAATGATAAAGGCAAAGCAATACGTCATGACTATGGTACTGGTTCCAAGAAGAAAGCTGCCCTTAAGGGAAAATCAAAAGTAGACTCGAATGATGAGCTGTCTATCACTGAGATTATGACAGTTAAACTTGACCAGCTAATTGAGGCAGTAACCAAAAATCGACCCGATCTTACTGCACCCCTTTACTCAGTGTATGACCAGTCACCGATACCAAATGTGAGAAAATGCTACAAATGTGGCAGCAAGTTTCACTTAGCCAACCGGTGTCCTTTTACCCCAACCCCATCTGCTGTTGCTTCTTTAAGCAAACCAGCAGATAGGAAGAGATCATCAAAGATGACCCTTCCAGAACCCATCCTTGGATGGGTTCCCAAAAAGAACTAATCTCTTAGCTACTGTGCAGGGCATTTAAAACAAGCAAATCTGGTATCTCGATAGTGGTTGTTCGAGACATATGACCGGATGTAAGTCCCTGCTGATGGACTATCAAGAAAAAGATGGTCCAGTGGCTCCGTATGGAGATAATTCATTGGGTTACACAAAGGGTTTTGGTACTTTGACTAATGGGAATGTCACGTTCTCAAATGTTGCATATGTCGTTGGGCTCAAACATAATTTACTCAGCATAAGCCAACTGACAAGTAAAAATAAGATAGTCCAATTCAGAAGGAAAATTGGCACTATTTTTGATAAGACAGGGAAGCCACTACTGACTGAAAAACGTCATGAAAACATGTATCAAATTGACATGAACACAGCAGTCACAACAACTGATACTTGTTTCTATTCAAAGGTAGTAGACAACCTGAAGTGGTTATGGCACAAGAGACTCTCACATCTCAACTTCAAAGATATTCACAAATTTCCAGTAGAAGTTTGGTGTCTGGGCTACCCACCGTGTCTTATGTAAAGGACATATTGTGTCCAGGTTGTGAAAAAGGAAAACATCACCATATCTCATTCAAATCAAAGAAAATCTCATCTGTTGAGAGACCATTTCATTTACTTCATATGGATCTTTTTGGTCCTGTTAATGTGGCCAGCTGTAGTGGAAAGAAGTATACACTGGTTATTGTTGATGAATATTCCAGATACACCTGGGTATTCTTTTTGAAGCAAAAGAGTGAAGCTGCAGATGAAATTATCAATTTTATCAAAAGAATGGAGCTTTTAAATGGGCAACTGGTGAAACAGCTAAGAAGTGATCATGGTACAGAATTCAGAAATGCTACATTAGAAGAATTTTGTGCTGATAAAGGTATTTCACAAAACTTTTCTGCTGTGAGAACACCTCAACAGAATGGTGTTGCAGAAAGAAGAAACAGAACTCTCATTGAAGCAGCAAGATCTATGTTAGCTGAGTCTGGGCTAAAAAATTCATATTGGGCAGAAGCTGTGAACACTGCATATTTTACCCAGAATAGATCTTTAATAGTGAAAAGACATCAGAAAACTGCTTATGAAGTTCTCAAAGGAAGAAAACCCTCAATCTCATTTCTTCATATATTTGGCACTCCCTGTTTCATTCTAAACAATATGGATCAGCTGGGCAAGTTTGATGCTAAGGCTGATGAAGGTATATTCTTGGGATATTCCAACATGTCAAAGGCATATAGGGTTTTCAATAAAAGAAGGGGTTGTTTTGAAGAATCAATTAATGTTACATTTGATGAAACTATCCCAGACTTATCTCTCAGTCAAGAAGATGAAGAGTTATTGTTTGAAGAGCCTACTCAGCAAGCTCTTGATGATGAAGAAGAACCAGCTGCAAATCCCTCACCAATCCATGTTGCT
The DNA here is from genome assembly GCF_046630445.1 of Rutidosis leptorrhynchoides. NCBI lineage: Eukaryota > Viridiplantae > Streptophyta > Magnoliopsida > Asterales > Asteraceae > Rutidosis > Rutidosis leptorrhynchoides. Next base: position 101,943,655 of record NC_092343.1, read on the forward strand.
GGGTTCTCTGATGATGAGATGGAACACTCTGTTCCATCTGTGTCTAAACCAAGTGGACCTACTGGCTCTACTGAAGTCCTACAACTTGAGCATAGGTCTACTGGTTCCGAAGGATCACAAGCTGGTACTGGTTGCATTAATATTGAACAGTTGTCTCCAACTGCTGCTCATACCTTTGAACTAGCAGATGATCAAGATGCTGTGTGTTCCACGACAAGCTCACCTCTTCATAACACTAGATGGACAAAAGAGCATCCAATTGAGCAAGTTATTGGTAATCTGGCTAGTGGTATTAAAACAAGAAGGCATGCAACCAGCAATTTTTGTATGCATGTAAATTTTATGTCTACCATTGAACCTAAATGTCCTGATGAAGCAATCAAAGATCCAAGCTGGGTAGGAGCTATGCAAGAAGAGATCTCCCAGTTTGATAGAAATAAGGTTTGGACATTGGTACCTAAACCTGATGATGAAACTAAGAAAATCATTGGTACCAAGTGGGTTTTCAAGAACAAGATGGATGAAGATGGGATTATGATCAGAAACAAAGCTAGATTGGTAGCTCAAGGGTTCAAACAGGAATAAGGATTGGATTATGGAGAGACATATGCTCCAGTGGCTAGGATGGAAGCTATCAGATTGTTCTTGGCATATGCTGCTAAGATGAACTTTAGTGTATTCCAGATGGATGTTAAATCTGCATTTCTAAATGGGAAGCTGCAAGAAGAAGTTTATGTCAAACAGCCTCCTGGTTTTGTAAGCAGTAAATATCCAGACCATGTCTACAAGCTAGACAAAGCTCTTTATTGCCTCAAACAGGCTTCAAGAGCATGGTATGAGACACTTCATGTGTATCTCACTGGTATAGGTTTTAAAGTTGGAACAATTGATACCACTCTGTTCTCAAAAGAGACAGATGGTGATCTCTTGCTGGTACAGATATATGTGGATGATATTATTTATGGATCTAAAAATGAGAAACATTGTCAAGATTTTTCAAAACTTATGTCAAAGACATATGAAATGAGCTTACAAAGAGATTTGCAATACTTTTTGGGATTGCAAATTAAACAACTTGATGATGGAATTTTTATAAGCCAGTATAAATATATCAAAGATATGCTAAATAAATTTGGTCTGACCTGTTTAAAAGATATAGGGACCCCAATGGCAGCATCTATTAAAATAGATGCTGATCCCAATGGTGAACCAGTCAATATCACTGAATATAGAGGTATGATTGGATCCCTACTTTATCTTACAGCTAGCAGACCAGATATTATGTTTGCCACATGTCTCTGTGCAAGATATCAAGCTGATCCTAAAGAGTCACACTTGCTAGCAGTAAAAAGGATATTTAGGTATCTGAAAGCTACTGCTAAACGTGGTCTTTGGTACCCCAAAGACCAGGATTTTGAGCTTATTGGGTATTCAGATGCTGACTTTGCAGGGTGTAAAATAGACAGGAAAAGTACTACTGGTGGTTTCCAGTTTCTGGGTGGTAGGCTAGTCAGCTGGATGAGCAAAAAGCAAAATACTGTGTCCACATCTACTGCTGAGGCAGAATACATTTCTGCTAGTAGTTATACTGCTCAAGTACTATGGATGCAAAGCCAGCTGAAAGACTATGGTGTTCATGTTACAAAGACTCCAATCTACTGTGACAACACAAGTGCAATTGCTATCACCAACAATCCTGTGATGCATTCAAGAACAAAGCACATTGACGTTCGATATCATTTCATAAGGGATCATGTTCAAAAAGGAGATGTGGAGCTACATTTTATTTCAACAGACCAGCAGTTAGCAGATCTATTCACAAAGCCCTTAGATGAGAAACGTTTTAACTATCTCATCTCTGAGTTGGGTATGCTTGAACTTTAAATAAAAGATAATTTTTGTTGGTGTGCTGGCTCTACAACATGTAGGGCAAAACAGAAAGTCATTTTTGTTAACTTACTGCCTACATGTAAAACACTCAGTACAACAAGGTCTTTTATACTTTGGTTACTCAAAATGTTTTTAATTGAAATAATAAATAGCTCACAAAATTAAATGATTCCTTAAATCTGAAAGTCATTTACTCCCAATGATTTAAATTAAATTCATGACAAATTAAATGTAACAAAGTATTTTGTATTTAATACAAAACTTATTTTGTGGTTTTTAAATTTTTTTTTGAATTAAAACATGCTGCATTTAATGCTGAATGGGAGGTATGAGTGTTCAAGCCGTATATACGTTAAATCAACAGTCTGTGTCCCCTCGAAAGTGTGCCAGTCTGTCACATCTGCCCACGCGCCTGCTAATGACAGTTGCCATTTTCTCTCTCCTGCACTTTTTCATCCAATCACAACGGTTAAAAGAGTGTTTTATCTTCCATAATAACCTTCGGTTATTCAGTATTCAAATTCACATACTCTTTTCTCCCAAAATCTTCAAATCTTCCAACTTTCACAAGTTCATATTTTCATCCTTACATTTCATCAATGGCAGACCAACCTCAATCACCACACGTTGAACACCAGCCAGAGGAACAACAGCAGCAATAACAACCGGCACAACAACCTGATCAACAACCACCACCGGCACCAGAGGAACAAGTTGTTAAAGAACCATTGTTCAATCTACATCCAGCTCTGGTTAGGGCTAATAATGCACTTGATCACATGACTATTCGCCTATTAAGAGGCAATGCTGCTCATTCACTCTCCATCCCCAAATCAAAGGTCAATATGGGGTATGAAACGCTCATTGACTACATCCGGCAATCCCCTCTGACTAGGGCTATCACCGGTGTACCTTCACGCTTTTATGGTGCCTACTTGGCAAGATTCTGGTATAATGCTACCACTGCCACCACTCCCCAGAATGTTCCATGTATTCGTAGCATGGTAACCGAAACCCTAACTTGCTCCATCACCGTTGAAGCCATCCGCCGTGCCCTTCAATTACCAGATGGACCGTTTGTAGATTCACCAACCAGCGATGTATTCAGAAGGGAGGTGTTAGAAATCATTGGGTTTACTCAACTAATTGCTCATACACCTTTGAGGAAGCATATGCCCCCTCTTTGGTACTACTTCTTTGGGCTGCTGACCCAGTACATCAGCCAGAAATCTAGAAGTTTTGACCAGTGCTCAGACTTTGAGCTTAAAATTGGTCATGGTTTGTTGTTCAACATGAACATTGATTATGCCGGGGAAATTTATTTGAGGCTAAGGGAGATGGTGCAAGCATCTAAACGAACACATTTAATCCCCTTTCTAAGGTTCTTAAGCATGGTTTTTGAAAGTGAGCTGGGTGAAGCTTACCAGCAGATTGCTGATCAATCATATGACCTGCCTCTAAAACAAGGGGGTATGCCAAAAGATGCACCTGCTGCTCCATATACTAGTTTGACACCAGGCATGCTCGAGTATCTTGCTGCTCGGGGTGGAGCTACCCAATCGACTACCTCTGGTTCTGCACCAGCAGAGGGGGAGGGTCCTCAGCGTAAGCTAGCTAATCGTAGGAAGCAGCCAGCTACCTCAACTAGAACAGCCACCATCTCACATACTGGTAAAGCAATAGTTGTATTAGAATCTAGTGCTCTCTGATAATAAAGAACAGCCCTAGTCTTATATACTGACTATCCAATTCTAGTATTGGAATCCGTTGCTTATCTATTTCTTGGTAACAGGCAAATCCAAATGTGCAAAGACTGGCTCCAAGCAAACCACATGGGATATTGCACCAGTCTCAACTGCTGCTCCTGCAAAGGATGTGGCTATGGAACCTGGTGCTTTTCTAGACCATACAGCAGAACATTCTAACATAATTGAAAACATTTTAACTGCTGACTTGAAAAATGAAAGTGGAGTTAAAGGTATAACCTTGGCTCCCAAGCTGATTGGTTTTAAAACTAGTGTTAAGAAGAGTAGCAACCCATACTCTTATAGCCAGACACTTCCACATTTTTCTAAATTGAACTTAATGCTATATCCTCTGCTGACAGTACAACCAGCAAAGTACATACCTAAGCCCCAAAGCAAACTTGATCAGGGTCCTCATCATGTTGAACCTGCTCAGGATACTGCACAGCCATTATGTTACTCAGATCATGATAAGAGTCTCACTCCTACATCATTACCAGCCAGAACTCTTACACTATCTGGGTCAACATGTGTCGCCAATGAGTCAGCATAGTCACAGCTGTACTTACAGACACCTTATTCTATCTCATTCGAAGGGCTGACCAAATCACCAGTCTGTCCCTAGAGACCAACACCAGATGCAATTGTTGAGTCAAATTTATTTGGTTCTACAGTTGTTAACATAAAATGTTCTATTGTTTCAGTTCTTAGCAGGGTAGATGAACAGGCAGAGGGGGAGCAAGTTAAAGATGTTATTATTCCTACTGATGAGATTGATGTCTCTGCTACTGGTGTTGGTGCTACTGTTTCTCCTACTGGTGGTGCTGATGCTGGAACTGTTGCTTCTACAGCTGCTGGTGATACTAGGAAGTTAGTTCATGCTGGTTCAACTGTTACTCCTCAAGCTCCCAGTATTGACTGCTTCCACTACTGAACCCGAAGTGGAAGATGAAATCATAGTGGATCCTCCTGTTCTTAAAAAGGTAACTGACAATATTGTCAAGGATGTTCTACTTGATGAACCTGTCACTGCACCAAAGGGTGACATTGCATCTGCTGCTGATTCTGCTGATGCATAGAATGTTATTGTGGATACTAGTACTTGTACTACTTTTCCATCTGATTCTAATGTACAGGATGTTATCATGGATGCTGGTACAAGTGCTACTTTTCCATCTGACTCTGGTGCACAGGGTAATATTGTTCAGGAGGTTCTTGATATTGATGATGCTGCCACTACCACTGTTACTACAACTGCTGTTACTAATGAAGTGGTTACTAGTGGTGGCTTGCATGCTGTTGATGATTCTTGGCCTTCGTTTCTTCAGGATGTTGGCTATGCTTGTTTCTTCAGGATGTTGGCTATGCTTCCAAAGAGCCAAATGTGGATACCGCTGTTACTAATGTTATTCCGGATGTTTCTGATCTTCAATCGCGACAATTTATTACTGTGGATTCCACTGTTAATCTACAGGTTTCTGACTCAACACCGGATACTTTCTTTAAAGGTGCTGGAGATGCTATTTTTTCACCTACTGCACAGTCACCTACTGCTGCTACTGGCTTTGCGGAACCTGGTACCTCTGCTACTGCCACTACTGATTCATCAAAGGCTACTGCTTCTACTGAGCAGCAGGCATATATGTGCTAGGTACCAGATCCTGATGAAGTTGTACCTATAAATGCGCAGCCATATGTGTGCCAGGTACCAGATCCTGATGAAGTTGTACCTAACTTCATTTATAGGGGAGCATCCATCACTCCCCGGGTTTCCTTGCTGGTGGATCAGCTGACTATTGATCCCCAAAGTGCTCTGGTGTCAGCCAGTAAACTACCAAGGGAAGAGCTGACTGAATTGTTGTCTCAGCTTGATCGACTAGCACGAGAAGAGGTATATGAGAGGCTGGCTACTTTGGAACAGATCAACGAACATCCATACTATCACTATTTTGGTATGGCTCCAGCTGCTTCCCCATGACCTGGTACATGGAGGCCTCTCAAGTTCATCAGAGATCCCGTTACTGGTAAGTTTATCATGCAACAACTACCTGATTCGTCAGTACCTTCTGATTCACCAGCTTCTTCCTCATCATCTTCTTCATCTGATGGTGATGCTGATCAAGGTACTGGTAAGGAAGAGCCAGTCATTCATCATAATGTGACTGGCTCCAAAGATAAACCAGTGGATCAAACTGATGATGCTGATAATGATGCTGACAAGGATACCAGTGGTTCTAAACCTTCGGGTGAAGGTAAAAATGATGGTGATCGTGGTGACGAGTCAGATTCTAACCTTCCACCTCCACCACCCCACGGAGGTAGTCATGTGTTAGCTGCTTCTGATCACCCCTCAACCAGCTATGTTAAATTTAATGCTGATGAGGTGGCTGACATCTCCACCCTGGCTGTCTATAAGACACTCACCGAAGTTACACCTGATCTACAAAACACCATTCGCACTGCTATTGTTGATAGCGTGAGTGAAGCCATACGCAAAGCTGGGCAAGTTACCACTTCTAATATTGAAGCCCAACTCAGACAAGTATGTGCCTTTGCAGATCTTACGATGGATGCCATTGTCAGACAACATGAAGAGGAGGAGGATTTAAAGAAATGAATCATCTCTCACAAATGAGTATACTAAGGATATTGCCCGTCTTCAAGCTGATTTGGACGCTGCTAATCGCAGAATTCTTTTTCTTAATGAAGAAAATACGGTGCTACATGAGAGATTGGATTCGCAGGAATAGCAAATGGCTAACATGATTCCTTCTTCTGCCTATGTTCAAATGGTAGAAAATATTCAACGACTGACTGCCCTACAGGGTGATGTTAGGGCCATTGTTGAACAGATGGCTATAGGTGTTGCAAGGAATGAAGTTAGGTCATCCAACCTCCTTCTTTGAAAATTTGGCGTGGATCCTGGTGCCCATCTTACTCCTGAAGTTGCTGACTGGAACAATTTTGCATTCTCTGTTCCAGATTCAGATAGTGACCTTGATGCACAGGTCTCCCCTGTTCACCCTTCTGCCCCTGATGATGACAAAAAGGGGGAGAAGAAATCTAAAAAGAAACTCAAAAAGAGAAAACAATCAGAGGGGGAGTATGAGCATGAAAAGGCTCCAAAACTACCAAGGAGAGATGGTGATTGTAACATCCCGCCTTTTTCCGTCAACTTTTCCGTTTACCTATTTTAAACTCCGTTATATGTTTATAACATCTCCCGTTAATACGCGTTTTAAATTATCTTGTTTAGGTAATTTAACGCACCCGATTGGAAGTAGAGGGACTTGTTTTGCCAACATGCCAAAATGGTGACTAGCACTTGACTAGTCAACCATCTTCCACCTCTTTCCTCATTTTCTTTTTTTCTTTTCTTTCAACACTTTCATATTTTTCTCTAATTCATCAAAAAGCAATTCATCATCCATATTCAATCGATCAAGCTTCGGGCCAAACAAATTACATATTTGAACTCCTCGTGATCTCCTCTTCGATTCCATACCGGCTTCATCAAATTTGGGTAACTTTCTAAAATCACTAATTTTATATGTTCTTGAGTTTTTGAGTTAAAAAGGTTGTTAATTAGTGTCTATGGCTCAAGTCTAGTATGATTATGTGTTTTGTATGCTTGTTCTTGCTATTTTGGTGTAACTAGCTCATATTGAAAGAATGCTTGTTTAATCTTGAGTTTTAGGTGTACATATGTTGGTTAATGATGAAAGTTCATGTTTTAATTGTGTTCCTAACATCACTAGCTTCAAATTGGTATGTAGGTTGACATGGATTAGTTTCATAAGCAAGATTGTTGATTTTATGATTTTGGGTTAGGGTTTGATAAAAGTAAATTGAATATTTGATGCATTAAATGCTTAGAAATGTTAATTGTAAGTGTCTAGTTGTGTTGTATGCTTGATTATCTTCAAAACGGCGTATTACACATGTGCATTAATTTACCGAATCATAATATGGCATTTATGAACTTGGAGTAATAAATGATGAGCATTAATGGTGATTTTGATATAAGTTGTTTGGTTTTGATTGAGTAAATGCGTTTAGTTATTCTCCTTGTCAAATTACCTTTCTCATGATATATGATATGCGTTTTAAGTGTTTTCGGTGCATGAAATGTGTTAAAATGAGTTTTGGTTCGTTACTTAAGTTATTTTTCTGCAATCAGCAATTCCCCAGGTTATGCGCGCCGCGCGTTCACCTGCGCACCGCGCAAATCAGAAAAACCAAATAAATGGTTCCCTTGGTCGAGTTCTGACCTGGTATTACACATGGGTGCGCGCCGCGCAACCCATTGCGCACCGCGCAAATGGCCCAGGCCAACTTTCTTGTCTTTAAACGCTCCCAAAATGTTTCCCGCTTAACCGTAACTCCGATTAACATGAAACTTGACTATTATGCTCGTATATGACTTCTCATCATGAGAAAATTGTCGGACACCTGACCCGACCCCGTTGACTTTGACTTTGACCAAGTTTGACTTTTAGTCAAACTTAACCAAACGATTATACAATCGTTCTAACATGCTTAACTACTTGTATCGTGCATGAAACTTGACAAATTGATTCACATGATATATTAATCGAGTCGTAACGAGCCATAGGACTAATTGAACATCTTTGACCTTTCGTGACTATCGATATTGATACAACCTAATTGTTTAGGTCAAGGCTAGCATTGTTCTTTGCACACGTTACTTGTCGAAGTACTTTTTGTTCGTGCATACAAGGTGAGATCATAGTCCCACTTTTACTCTTTTTGAACTTACTTTTGGGATGAGAAAACATAAATGTTCTTTTAAACTACGTGAACACAAGTACAGGGAAAACAAACATTCTACATACGAGTTTGAACACAAATCCTCAATTCGATTATCATTAGTTACATCAGATGGTGTAAGCGAGAACTTATGTTATATGGCCATATGGGTTTGACAAACCCTCACTTCGAACGGTTCGCTACCGTCTACGGGTGAAATATATTTTCGGGAAACAGTGTATGTTCTAACACTATTATTACGGGGTTCAACGGACGGAATGTTAAGCTTTGATAATTGAGTGCTCGTGAATATTAACTTTTAGAATGTACTATGAATTTATCGATGTTGCAAATCTTGTGGTTCAACTTACTTTTACTCACTTACTTATTTAAACCTGTGATTTCACCAACGTTTTCGTTGACAGATTCTCTATGTTTTTCTCAGGTCCTTGAACTTAGGTGATATATGCTTCCGCTCATACTTTTGATACTTGCATTGGATGTCGAGTATACTTGCATACGTGGAGCGTCTTTTTGACTACTTTTAATCGTGTCGCATGTGTTTCATACAAACTTTAAACATTGTTATGTACTTGTTATGGAAACTACTTTTGTAAACTTTGAAGCACCCTTATTTATGAAATGAATGCGACATACTTTTCGGTCAAACTTTGTTATAAAGACTTATGACCATGCAATGGGACCTACGTAGACGACGCCGTCACTTGACGATTTGTCGGGGTCGCTATAAGTGGTATCAGAGCCTTGGTTGTAGAGATTTAGAGTTCATTGGTGTCGACCCCGAGTCATAGGGTACATTGGTGAGTCTAGACTACAACCGGCATATAGACTTGACATAGGAATTACTTGGCAAATTGTGCATTTATACTCTAACTCTTCTACTCATATCTACTCTTATTCTATCTAAATCTTGTGTTGTATAATTTAATTGACACGCCACCTTGACTATATGATGTAATGTCGAATGCACATATGAATTAGGGTAATATAATTTCCGGAAATTATATTACGGTGACTCATATGAACATACCGACATTATGCCATAAAGAATTTAAGGCGAGTCAAGGATAATTTTCTCTCTATCTTTATTCCATATCACGGTTAGTATTATTTAGAATACTAACCAACGGTATTCTTTTGTTTTGAAGGAACAATGCCTCCTCGCCGTGTACGACGCAATGAAACTCCCGAACAAGCCTTACAACGCATGATAGCCACCGTCGTGGATGCGGCCATGGCCGGTCACTCGTCTAACAACAACAATAACACCAACCACAACAACAATAACCAAGGAGCCGGTAACTCTAGCGAAGGGTGCTCCTACAAAGCTTTCATGGGGTGCAAACCTCACACTTATGATGGAACCGGGGGACCGGTTGTGCTTACTCGTTGGTTCGAACAAACCGAGGCCGTCTTTAGCATAAGCGGTTGTCGGGATCAAGACAAGGTCAAATACTCCACCCACACTTTCTCCGGGATTGCTCTAACATGGTGGAACATCTATGTTCAATCGGTGGGTACAGATGAAGCTCATGCCCTCTCTTGGGCCGATCTAAGGGAAAAGATGATTGTTGAATATTTTCCGCGTGAAGAAACCCGCAAGCTTGAGGAAGAACTAAGAGCTTTGAAAGCGGTCGGAAACGATCTTAAAGCTAATAATCAACGCTTCGCCGAACTATCCTTGATGTGTCCTAATCTTGTTAACCCCGAAACTCAAAGGATTGAGCTCTACATGCTCGGTCTTCCAAAAAGCATCAAACAAGGGGTGATGTCATCCAAACCCACTACTCATCAAGCCGCTATGAACATGGCTCGCCAATTAATTGAAACGGTTGACGAAATCGTAGTACCGGCTCCTAAGGCCGAGGACAAGTCGGGTGGCAACAAAAGGAAATGGGAAGCCACTCCATCAACTAACTACAACAACAACACCTTCACCAAAAAGCCCTTCAACAACGACGGCAAGAAGGGTTATGTCGGAAACTTACCTTTGTGCAACAAGTGCCACAAACATCATTACGGCGAACGTAACAAGCTAATTTGTCACCGTTGCCAAGGAGTTGGTCATAGGGCCAACAATTGCACAAGCACCGCCCCCGTCGCTCGAAAGGGGCCCAATCCTCCAAGGACGGTCACTTGTTATGAATGTGGCCAAACGGGCCATTATAAGAACGAATGCCCGAAGAAGAAAGCCAACCCCAACAACCGAGGTCGAGCCTTTAACATCAACACCGAGGAAGCCCGAGATGACAATGAACTAGTCACGGGTACGTTTCTTCTCAACAACTCTTATGTTACTTGCTTATTCGATTCGGGTGCCGATAAATGTTTTGTGTCTAAGACTTTGGCTCCTACCCTTTGCACTCCACCACACCCTTTAGATACTACTTATTCCATCGAAGTGGCCGACGGAAAACTCTTAAGTGCCGACACATATTACCGGGGGTGTACTTTGAACATTTTGGGTAAGGAATTTGAAATTGACTTGATACCCATGGAATTAGGGAGTTTTGATGTAATAATCGGTATGAATTGGATGGTCAAAAATAAATCTCACATTCTTTGCGATCTTCATGCAATCCGAATTCCTATCGAGAATGGTGAACCATTGATTGTCTATGGCGACAAAAATTGCACCGGACTCAATCTCATTTCGTGCCTTAAAGTTCGAAAGCTACTTCGCAAGGGTTGTTTCGTGATTCTTGCTCACGTTAAGAAAGTCGAGGCCGACGAAAAGCGCATCGAAGATGTGCCAATTGTTAGTGACTTTTCCGATGTATTTCCCGACGAATTACCAGGTCTTCCACCTCATCGACCGGTTGAATTTCAAATCGATCTTATTCCAGGAGCCGCACCCGTAGCGCGTGCACCGTATAGACTCGCTCCATCCGAATTACAAGAATTGCAAAGTCAAATCCAAGAGTTACTTGACCGTGGTTTCATTCAACCTAGCCATTCACCATGGGGCGCTCTGATTTTGTTCGTCAAGAAGAAAGACGGATCCCTACGAATGTGCATTGATTATCGTGAACTAAACAAATTGACGGTTAAGAACCGATATCCTCTTCCTCGCATTGATGACCTTTTTGATCAACTACAAGGTTCTCGTGTATATTCAAAAATCGATCTCCGTTCGGGTTATCATCAACTAAGGGTTAAGGGGGAAGACGTCTCCAAAACCGCTTTTCGGACTCGTTATGGTAGTTATGAATTCCTTGTCATTCCTTTTGGTCTCACAAATGCACCGGCGGTGTTCATGGATCTTATGAACCGCGTGTGCAAACCGTATCTCGATAAATTCGTTATTGTGTTCATCGATGACATATTGATCTATTCTAAAAATGAAGAAGAGCACGAACAACATCTCCGACTTGTGCTTGAACTCTTGAGACAAGAACGACTTTATGCCAAATTCTCCAAGTGTGAATTTTGGTTAAAGGAAGTTCAATTTCTTGGTCATGTTGTAAGTGATCAAGGTATTAAAGTCGATCCCGCAAAAATCGAAGCCATTAGTAAATGGGAGACTCCTACTACTCCTACTCAAATTCGTCAATTCTTGGGTCTCGCCGGATACTATCGTAAATTCATCAAGGACTTTTCCTTAATCGCTCGCCCTTTAACCACGTTAACTCACAAGGACCGAAAATTCGTTTGGACATCCGAACAAGAAACCGCTTTCCAAATCTTGAAAACTAAACTAACCACCGCTCCTATCTTGTCACTTCCCGAAGGCAATGATGATTTTGTTGTATATTGTGATGCCTCGAAAAACGGTTATGGGTGTGTACTAATGCAACGAAAGAAAGTCATCGCTTATGCCTCTCGACAACTCAAGGTTCACGAACGAAACTACACGACACATGATCTTGAACTCGGTGCCGTCATCTTTGCACTTAAGCTATGGAGACATCATCTTCTTGGTACCAAGAGTACTATCTTTACCGATCACAAAAGTCTCCAACATATCTTCGATCAAAAGCAACTAAACATGAGACAACGAAGGTGGATTGAGACCTTGAACGATTACAATTGTGAACTTCGTTACCACCCCGGAAAGGCTAATGTAGTGGCCGATGCCTTAAGTCAAAAGGAAAGAGCGGTGCCTCTTCGTGTCCGAGCTTTGAATATCACCATCCACTCCAACCTTAATAGCCAAATTCGGGTAGCCCAAGATGAAGCTCTTAAGGACAACAACATCGCACGCGAACTTTTAAACATTCTCGTCTCCCGATTCGAAGTTAAGGAGACCGGACTTCGATATTACGCCGGAAGAATTTGGGTGCCTAGATATGGCGACTTACGAAACCTCATCATAGACGAAGCCCACAAATCACGATACTCGATTCATCCCGGCGCCAATAAGATGTACCATGACCTTAAGGAACAATATTGGTGGCCGAACATCAAAAAGGAAGTTGCTAGATACGTCGCCAAATGTTTGACTTGCGCTAAAGTCAAAGCCGAACACCAAAGACCGTCTGGGTTACTCCAACAACCCGAGATCCCGCAATGAAAGTGGGAAAGGATCACGATGGATTTTATCACCAAACTACCGAAAACGTCGGGCGGTTATGATACAATTTGGGTCATTGTCGATCGCCTCACCAAATCCGCGCACTTTCTCGCAATGAAAGAGACCGACAAAATGGAGAAACTTGCACGACTATACATTAAGGAGATTGTAGCCCGACACGGTGTACCTTTATCAATTATCTCCGACCGAGATGGTCGTTTCGTTTCTAGATTTTGGCGTACGTTACAAGAAGCGTTGGGAACGCGTTTGGACATGAGCACCGCATATCATCCCCAAACCGATGGGCAAAGTGAACGTACAATACAAACCTTAGAGGATATGTTACGAGCCTGCGTTGTTGATTTTGGGAAAGCTTGGGACAATCACTTACCTCTCGCCGAATTCTCTTACAATAATAGTTATCACGCGAGTATTAAGGCCGCACCTTTTGAAGCGTTATATGGTCGAAAATGTCGCTCTCCTCTTTGTTGGGCCGAAGTGGGTGACGTGCAAATTTTCGGGCCCGACCTCATTCACGAAACCACCGAGAAGATTCTTCAAATCCGAGATAGGCTTCGGACGGCCCGGAGTCGTCAAAAATGCTATACCGACAAAAGACGCAAAGACCTCGAATTTCAAGTCGGTGACCGCGTCATGTTAAAAGTCGCACCTTGGAAAGGTGTTATCCGTTTTGGGAAACGTGGGAAACTAAATCCGCGGTACGTTGGTCCTTTCGAAATCTTAGAACGTGTTGGAACCGTTGCGTATCGTTTGGATCTTCCGCCTCAACTAAGCTCCGTCCATCCTACTTTTCATGTATCTAACTTGAAGAAATGTCTTGCCGAGCCCGATATCGTCGTCCCTCTCGAGGAACTTACTATTAATGACAAACTCCATTTTGTGGAGGAACCGGTTGAAATTGTGGACTACGTCGAGAAGGAATTGAAACAAAGCCGGATCCCGATTGTTAAGGTCCGTTGGAACGCCAAAAGGGGGCCCGAGTTTATGTGGGAAAGAGAAGATCAAATGCGAAAGAAACACCCTCATCTATTCCCGGTTCCGGAAACGTCAGATTCCGAGGAAGAAACAACGACCACTACGCCTACCTAAATTTCGGGACGAAATTTCTTTTAAGGTATAGGTAATGTAACATCCCGCCTTTTTCCGTCAACTTTTCCGTTTACCTATTTTAAACTCCGTTATATGTTTATAACATCTCCCGTTAATACGCGTTTTAAATTATCTTGTTTAGGTAATTTAACGCACCCGATTGGAAGTAGAGGGACTTGTTTTGTCAACATGCCAAAATGGTGACTAGCACTTGACTAGTCAACCATCTTCCACCTCTTTCCTCATTTTCTTTTTTTCTTTTCTTTCAACACTTTCATATTTTTCTCTAATTCATCAAAAAGCAATTCATCATCCATATTCAATCGATCAAGCTTCGGGCCAAACAAATTACATATTTGAACTCCTCGTGATCTCCTCTTCGATTCCATACCGGCTTCATCAAATTTGGGTAACTTTCTAAAATCACTAATTTTATATGTTCTTGAGTTTTTGAGTTAAAAAGGTTGTTAATTAGTGTCTATGGCTCAAGTCTAGTATGATTATGTGTTTTGTATGCTTGTTCTTGCTATTTTGGTGTAACTAGCTCATATTGAAAGAATGCTTGTTTAATCTTGAGTTTTAGGTGTACATATGTTGGTTAATGATGAAAGTTCATGTTTTAATTGTGTTCCTAACATCACTAGCTTCAAATTGGTATGTAGGTTGACATGGATTAGTTTCATAAGCAAGATTGTTGATTTTATGATTTTGGGTTAGGGTTTAATAAAAGTAAATTGAATATTTGATGCATTAAATGCTTAGCAATGTTAATTGTAAGTGTCTAGTTGTGTTGTATGCTTGATTATCTTCAAAACGGCGTATTACACATGTGCATTAATTTACCGAATCATAATATGGCATTTATGAACTTGGAGTAATAAATGATGAGCATTAATGGTGATTTTGATATAAGTTGTTTGGTTTTGATTGAGTAAATGCGTTTAGTTATTCTCCTCGTCAAATTACCTTTCTCATGATATATGATATGCGTTTTAAGTGTTTTCGGTGCATGAAATGTGTTAAAATGAGTTTTGGTTCGTTACTTAAGTTATTTTTCTGCAATCAGCAATTCCCCAGGTTATGCGCGCCGCGCGTTCACCTGCGCACCGCGCAAATCAGAAAAACCAAATAAATGGTTCCCTTGGTCGAGTTCTGACCTGGTATTACACATGGGTGCGCGCCGCGCAACCCATTGCGCACCGCGCAAATGGCCCAGGCCAACTTTCTTGTCTTTAAACGCTCCCAAAATGTTTCCCGCTTAACCGTAACTCCGATTAACATGAAACTTGACTATTATGCTCGTATATGACTTCTCATCATGAGAAAATTGTCGGACACCCGACCCGACCCCGTTGACTTTGACTTTGACCAAGTTTGACTTTTAGTCAAACTTAACCAAACGATTATACAATCGTTCTAACATGCTTAACTACTTGTATAGTGCATGAAACTTGACAAATTGATTCACATGATATATTAATCGAGTCGTAACGAGCCATAGGACTAATTGAACATCTTTGACCTTTCGTGACTATCGATATTGATACAACCTAATTGTTTAGGTCAAGGCTAGCATTGTTCTTTGCACACGTTACTTGTCGAAGTACTTTTTGTTCGTGCATACAAGGTGAGATCATAGTCCCACTTTTACTCTTTTTGAACTTACTTTTGGGATGAGAAAACATAAACGTTCTTTTAAACTACGTGAACACAAGTACAGGGAAAACAAACATTCTACATACGAGTTTGAACACAAATCCTCAATTCGATTATCATTAGTTACATCAGATGGTGTAAGCGAGAACTTATGTTATATGGCCATATGGGTTTGACAAACCCTCACTTCGGACGGTTCGCTACCGTCTACGGGTGAAATATATTTTCGGGAAACAGTGTATGTTCTAACACTATTATTACGGGGTTCAACGGACGGAATGTTAAGCTTTGATAATTGAGTGCTCGTGAATATTAACTTTTAGAATGTACTATGACTTTATCGATGTTGCAAATCTTGTGGTTCAACTTACTTTTACTCACTTACTTATTTAAACCTGTGATTTCACCAACGTTTTCGTTGACAGATTCTCTATGTTTTTCTCAGGTCCTTGAACTTAGGTGATATATGCTTCCGCTCATAC
Organism: Rutidosis leptorrhynchoides; assembly: GCF_046630445.1. NCBI lineage: Eukaryota > Viridiplantae > Streptophyta > Magnoliopsida > Asterales > Asteraceae > Rutidosis > Rutidosis leptorrhynchoides. The sequence continues at coordinate 101,959,842 of NC_092343.1, forward strand.
TTTTGATACTTGCATTGGATGTCGAGTATACTTGCATACGTGGAGCGTCTTTTTGACTACTTTTAATCGTGTCGCACGTGTTTCATACAAACTTTAAACATTGTTATGTACTTGTTATGGAAACTACTTTTGTAAACTTTGAAGCACCCTTATTTATGAAATGAATGCGACATACTTTTCGGTCAAACTTTGTTATAAAGACTTATGACCATGCAATGGGACCTACGTAGACGACGCCGTCACTTGACGATTTGTCGGGGTCGCTACAGTGATGGTGATGGTGATGGTACTACTGGTCAAGACTCTGACACTAAGCCCAGCAATGCTCATACTGAAGCTGGTGTACAGGCAGCTGGTGAATCTCAACCCAGTGTGTCTGCCACATCAGTGGATGATATTAATTCTGGTAGTAAGCCCAGTGATGTTTCTAAATTGGCTGTTGCTGAAGCTTTTGTTGTCTCTCAAACTATTGAAAGAAGAATGAAAAGAAAACTGGAGAGACATCAGAAGAGACAGCAAGATTTAAATGATGCCTTCAATGTCAAATGGGATGCCTATGTTGCTCTTAAACACCACAGAATTGAGCATAGAAGATGGCTGACCCCAAAAAAAGAGGGACATTGATGATGACCTGATTAGCATTGACAAATTCAAAAAGGATGCACAAAAAAGAAATGCTAAGTTCATGGTCAAATACGACAAAAATAGGGCAAAGCTGTATGCTGATCGAGCAGACAGGATCAAACGGATGAATCCTGAAGAAATGAAAGATTATCTTGCATCTACTGATTCAGGGGGAGGAGTTAGAGTTGACATTTTTATGAAGTGGTTAGATGCTATGTTAGAAACTAGCTCATCTTCTCGACCAACATCTTCTGCACAGCCAGATACACAACAACAACCAGCAGAAATAATCAATCTTCATGATGATGATGTTCAGGGGGAGCATCTTGCTATTGTTCCCTACCTGCCTCCAGAAGAACCAGTATCAACATAAGAACCATCAGCTGAACCCAAGCCTATTGACAAACAAACGGTGAAATCCACTCCTAGGGACAACCAGCCCCTCAGGAAAGGACCCCTATTTGAGGCAGCTGATGAAGGTACTGTGGCAGTTGTGCCAGATGATACTAATCAGTCAGCTGGTACTGAAGACACAGCAAGGAGTGCTGTGAATAAAGACCCAGCCAGTAGTGTGCTGCTGGGTGAAACAAGTGTTGAAGACCCAGCAAAAGTGGATGTGCTGGGAGATAATCAAGATAATGATACGGTTAATCATGCTGACTTTACAGTCTGGGGTAGTGGAGATCACTTATTTATTCAATCACCTATCTCTTCCCAGACCCTCACTTATTTTAACAGAACACATGATAATCGTGTTAATCAGTTTCCAGTGAGTTCATCTGGCATAGGTGAATCAATCATGTATCCTCCATCTTCCCCAAAACGTCATGGTAAACACAGAACTTGGAAAGATGATTCAGTTACCCGTGGTGAGCCAGACTTGTTTAAAATGAATCCAGATGAAAGAGATGCTTACAGGCTGGAGATCACTGTACAAGAATTGCTTGAGCAAAGACAAGCTGCTATTAATGAAAGGATACGCCAAGTTAGATTGCTGCATAATCCCCTTGATCAGCCACTCTACATCACTGCCTTGACTTATGGTATTACAATTGGTGTATACTTAAACAACAATGGTCAAAGGCTCTCTACTGATGAGGAGAAAGCTCAATTTCAAGAGGCTCGCCAGCTAGGTATGGATCTAAGGGAGTATCGTGCTGCCCTTAGAACTGAAGAGGGTAGAAAGATGATTGAAACAGCAAAATCCCTGAAAATTACTACCGACGATTATTTGTTGGGCTTACAAGCTGAAATTCAAAGAAGGGAGGCTGCTGATGCTGAACTCGCTGAGAGGGTAAGGCTTCAGAAGATAGAAGACAAATTGGCTGCTGATAAAAAGCAAGAGGCTGAGTCTCTAAAATTAGCCAAAGCCATTGTCAAAGAACAGGATAAGGCACCTGATGAGATGGAAGCTGCTAAGAAAGCACCTGCTACTACTCCTATAGAACATGTCCGTACCATTGAATTTCCTGATCATTATTATAGGAGTATGTATGGTGATGTGATGAATAGAAGATCCAATCCCAGCAGGATCATTAAAGTGAACAGAGGGTCAACAAGAGCTTTCAATGTCATAAGGGAGAATAATGTTCAAGAAAGAATAAACTATGACGAGTTAAGATCCCTAGGATTTAGTGAATGGATGGAGATCTTGGAGTATTTCATTAGTAAAAGTGAAAGTGCTGTCAAAAATATACTTAAATCTGAACACCAACAGCTCTTCATGAAAGCCACAAGGTTTGGGAATGCACTAGTAGTGAATGTAGAAGAAGTTCTTTCTCAAAAGCCTAAAGGAAAGCAATCTACTGGTGAAGGACCAACCGGAAGAGGCCCCATCATTCTACCTCCTCATATCCCTGTATTTGACCCTGCTGATGTACCTTATATGTTCCCTGAAGCCTGGAGAATCAAACAAGAGGAGCTATCTGAAGAAGAACGAGATAAAGATAAAGATAGATAGTCTCCTATGTGCTTAAATTGTATTTTTTGTTTAATTCGCTTTTCATTTTGCTGTTGCTGTAATTACTGTACATACTCTGTTGTAATGAAAGTGAAATGAGTTTATCTTCAAAATCATATCAAATTAAAAGATATGGATAACTCAGCAAAAGATCCCAAAAATAAACTTAAAAAGGGACAAATTTACTGCCTATTTTTCATTAGGTCCCTCGGTGCTGGCTTTAGTGTTTTCTCTATATGTCATAGGTTTTGTCATCATCAAATAGGGGGAGATTGTTAAGTACCCAAAATAATTAAGGATTTAATTATGACAAAACTTTAACTTATTTGCACTAAAATGTTATGTGCAGTCAGCACAAGTTTGTTTATGTATAGACAGCAGATTTTGCTATGTTGAGTGTTTAGTTTGCTGTGTTCTTCAATCAGCACAGGATGTGTACCCAGCAAATCAAGAATATGAAGTGTCTCAGTAATGAAGAACCAGCACAGCTGGAATGCAGCTTACTACACAAGACAGCTATGCTCCATTATAAGCATAGTAGTTTCCTGAGTGGTCTACATCAATGGTACTATTCAACAGAAGTCAAAGACAAAGTTGAACAGAAAAGGACACGCGTCGGCGGCTGACAAGTGACCTTACAAGACCACGTGGGAATTCAGAAGTTTAACGCATGTGCAGACATGGGTTATACCTTATCAACACCTAAGGAACACAACATTCTATTTATTTAATCAAATAGTGGTGCCAAACCGAATTGGGGTGTTCCTGCAAATAGCTACCAAAGAGGAAAGAGGAGAGCATGCTCTCTGATGTAGTTGTCCCCACAAGTACAGACATCCTATGTACCAGTGGACAATAGAACCATTACACGGTTAATAGGACTACTATAAATTGTTGTATCCACTATTGTAACAACTAGTGGTGTGAGTTTATTTTATAGAGTCAAAAATGTACAATAGCTTTTAGTTTACCTTTTAGCTATAATCTAGGTAATCTGTATCAACCAACTATCATTCCGCCAAGGATAGTTGTGATTCTTTGTGATTCAATCAATAAAGAATAACTGTTGAAAATTACCCGTGACTCTATTTATTTGCATGTTTGAATACTAACCGTGTTTAACTGTTAAGTTATTTTAAAAGAAATTGTATTCACACCCCCTCTACAATACTCCTGTTGTTATCAAGGGACCAACAGAGACAAGTATAGATTACCTTTCACACGATCACGCATAATACTCATATCGAGTATTTTCCTAGCACAACCAAAATTTTTCATCCCAAACTCACGCGAAAGCGATACCTTCAACTTTTTGTTTTCGGACATGTTGGATCCTTCAAGTAACATGTCATCAACATATAACAATAAGATTATGTAAGGAGACTTGAATTTCTTAATGTAGCAACAATGATCCATCTCACAACATATGAAACCATTCCTCATTTATAATCATCAAACTTCATGTACCATTGTCGAGGTGCTTGATTCAATCCATATAAACTTTTACGTAGCTTATAAATGCACTTCTCTTTATCGTTTACCTCAAAGCCGTCAGGTTGCTTCATATAGATCTCTTTGTCAAGATCACCATGTAAGAGTGTGGTCTTCACATCTAATTGTTCTACATGTAAGTCATCGGATGAAAACATACATAGTACCAAATGAATAGTTGTCATTTTAACAACCGGTGAGAATATCTCGTTTTAGTCAACCCCTTCCTTTTGTCACACACACACACACACACGCATTTTATGAGAAAACTCAGTTCGCGACGATGTTGGCAATATTATCGAAGGTTGAGAAAACCCTTCCTAGAAACCTTTCCAAATCGCATTGATGTTAGCAGTACCTTAAATGTTTCCGTATCTAGTATTTTAGTCCTATCTATTACTACCTAAATATTGACACCCTGTGTCATAAATTAGCTAGATTAAATTCTATTTCAATTATCTATTATTACCTATATAATCTATAAAAAAATACATATAAATTCAGTTTTTTTTAAAAAAAAAACCTTCATAAATAAATAATCTTAAAAGTGACCCCAAGAGTCATAACTCATAAATAAGCTTATTTAATCATGTTAGTGTATTAAATAGAATTCCTATTAAATTAGATTAAATAAATGAAATAAAATAATATATCTATATATAAAAAATGAATAATAAATAAGCTTACTTAATCATGTGTTGATGTATTAAATACAATTTTTAAATTAAATTAAATAATTGTAACAAAATAATATATATGTATATATATATATATATATATATATATATATATATATATATATATAAATGAATATAAGATTTAATATTAATTTTATGAATCGGATTAAATCAATATTAGTAACTTACATATAATATATATTTATTATTTATTCAATATCAATTAAATGATAAATAAAGAATTAAATAGTAGTAAAATAAATAATAAATATATGGTAAACCAAAAATGAACAATAAATATACGAACCTTTCATCTTCTTACTAAATTAACTTATTTTTTACTAGCCTATAAATATGTATGTCATCTTCACTTTTCAATAGGAATCATACAATGGGAAGATCACATCATATTATTACTAAAAGATGGATATTCAAGATATGTATAATGAGGTAAATATATGTAATATATATTCAAATAGGTATATGTATATATATACGTAGATAAATGTACATATATAACATTGATTTAATCATGAAGTATATATTTTCGGAATATATATATATATATATATATACTGTAATTTGTTTTATATCCTACATCTCCACTTTTTAGTAGCAATCATACAATGAGAAGATCACGCCATATTACTAAAAGATGAACATTCAAGTTATGTATCATGAGGTAAATATGTGTAATCTATATTTTCTTTTATGATTTAAAATATGATTTAATATATATATATATATATGTGTGTGTGTGTGTGTGTGTATGTATATTCGAATATGTATATGTGTGTGTGTGTGTATGTATATATATATATATATATATATATATATATATATATTAATTATAACTTTTGAGTTTCTCATTAAATTGTTATCATTCATCACTTATATCATTTTATATGTTTATATGAATAAAACATCACTTTATATTTAAATATACGGATCATCAAAAGTCTCGCATTGATTATTTTAATAATATATGTAGTGTGTAAATTATTTACGATTTAAAATATTATTTAATATATATATATATATATATATATATATATATATATATATATATATATATATATATATATATATATATATATATATATATATATATATATATATATATATATATATATATATATATATATATATATATATATATGTATGTGTGTGTGTGTGTGTAATATTGATATATAATTATATATACATACATATATAATTAAATATAATGCGTGTTTGTTATTTTTTGTAGCTACTGAAGAAACGCTGAATTAAAAAAAAATGTCAAATGTAGACTTGAGGGCACTAAAGCCGTCGGCTTCCATGAAGACATCCAGAATGTTCCAAATTTGATCGTAGAAATTGATGAATTTAGCGACCAAGAAAAAATACAGTAAAGCCGCCGGCTTCACTTTGAAGCCGCCGGCCTAGATCACACGGTTTCATCTACTTGTCGACCAAGTTCAAGCTAATTTTGGAAAAGATTTACACCTTGATTCGAAAGAAATCAAGCCGCCGACTTTACACTGAAGCCGCCGGCTTAAATGATACGGAAAGATATGACGTATTCTTCAAGTTCAAGTTTTACGTAGGCTCCAATCCAAGTCGAGTGAAGCCGCCGACTTCCCATCCAAGCCGCCGGCTTGGGTTGGCGGTTTTGAAAAGTATAAATAGAGGCCTTATGGTCAGTTTTATTCATTCCAGAACAGTTTTACTCTGCATTCAGGGTAAAAACACGAATTAGTTAGGGTTTTGCTTATTTCAAACATTCAAGTTCTTTAATCAAGCATTTGTTTTTCAATCTCTTTCGTGTCGGTATGATTTCTCTTATTAATTCTTATCTTTTATTTATTTTTACTTTAGTTATGGGCTAATAGCCTTACATATGCTTGAATCATGTAACACTTTGTGATCAACTGGCTAAATATTCAAACTCTATGAAAGGAATCAGAAACCCAGATTTGGGATATGAAGCTGCCGGCTTCATAGACCAAAGCCGCCGACTTTATCTGGCGATTTTACCATTCGATTGTAGTTTATACTCAGATCAATTTAAACAGTATTCGGTGGAAGTATTCAACAAAATCAACGAAGCCGCCGACTTCGTTGACCAAGCTGCCGACTTCGTTGACCAAGCCGCCGGCTTTACCTTGTAAACACAGAAACTTTTATTTGACAGAATCTCTGGATTTTCTGTTATGTCTGATTAAAATACCACCTTTAGATTAATCTGATTTGCACTAATAATATTAGGTTTTAACTAGAACATCACTAGGTTTAAAACTTAATAAACTTAAACATGATAAAAATCGGATTGATTTAATAGTGAGGATTATAGCTAGTAACTATATTTAGAGTTTGGTTAATCACACTAAATCTATTATCAGGTCTTAATGCAGCAAGAAATCTTGACATCTACTTTAGGATTAACTTGATCAACTAGTCTTGATTTAGATATTCTTAGGTCAATAATAAATCTGAGTTTGGTTTTAATTCATAAGGAAATTGTGAACAAAGTGTGAAAGATTCAAGCATGTGTTCTTTTTATTATTGTTTATCGTTTTAATTTAATTACTTGCAATTTATCTGTTCTTTTGTTTAATCATTATTTAAGGCAACTAAATCTTAAAATCATCATTTATATTCTAAATCCACTCGTTCTCTTGGGACGAACCTTAACTTACTAAATACTAAATTACATCTGACCGGGTTCTGTTGCTCGTTAGGGTATTAAAAGTAAATCGTAAATTAAGATATTATAAATTTAAAAGTTAGATTAAAAGACACGCATTACTGCACACACTTTTGACACACCAAGTCTAAATTATGACAAACATTTAGTAGACAAATACAAATTGTCTTTTGCATAGTGAAGACATCAAAATGAAATTGTCTTTTGCATGGTGAAGACATCTAGCCATTCACATGTGGCTCACTATTTGATAATATGTAGCAAAGTTTGCTTCTAGTTCCCTACAAGTCAAATAAGCATGCAAGTTGTTTTCACATGGATGTCCATGTAGCAAAGTGTGACTTTTGTATATAAATGTTTCATGTATAAATAGGTGATGATACAAAGGAGAAAAGACATCACAAATCACAAGAAGAAAAGAAAAACAAAGTTGATAGGATTTGTCAACGGAGTGTATTTATTATGAGGGAGAGTTTTATTCTTGTAAGGAGTGTAAAAGAGTGTACGGAAAACTTAGATTTTATACTAAAATCTAAGGGGCTTAGGTTTAACTCATAGTGTATTTTTTCTTGCACCGGGTTCTATTATATTATAAGAAGAAAGAGAACTCTTGGGGTGGACGTAGGCAGGGTTTTTCCGAACCACGTTAAATCGTCGTGTTATGAGTTACTTTATATTATTTTTCTATTATTTCTCGCAAGTTTGTCTCAAAAAATTATATCCCACTTCCGCTGGTGTAGGTGTGTCAGGTAAGTTATCATAACAAGTGGTATCAGAGCGTATCCAGGTTTATCGGATATTTTTTGGTTTGAGATGGCGGGAAATAGCGGTATGCAGTTTAAGGTGGAACCATTTGATGGAACCGGGAATTTCACCTTGTGGCAAGCAAGGGTGAAGGATGTCCTGGTTCAACAGGGCTTGACAAAGCCGTTGAAAGGTAAAAATGACGGAAAGCCAAAAAAGATGACGGATGAAGATTGTATTGACATCGAGGAAAGATGTGTCAGTACCATTCGCCTTTCCATCAGTGATAAGATCATTAGAATGTCAGTGGCGAAACAAACGCGACGGGGTTGTGGGTGGCCCTCGAGGAGTTATATCTCGAGAAGAACATGACTACAAAGCTGAGCTTGAAGCGTGATCTATATCGGTGGAAGATGGAGGAAGGCAGGAACATCATTGAACACATGAATGTGTTTAATGGTCTGGTTGATTAACTTGCAAAAGTTGATGTTAATCTTGAGGAATAAGATAAGACCCTTATTCTTCTTACCTCTCTTCGCAGTTCATATGATATATTAGTTACTATGATTCTTTACGAAAAAGCTACTGTAAAGATGGAGGAGGTAGTACCAGCACTCTTATCTCAGGATAAGAGACGAAGATCCGATGACTGTTTTAAGCATGAATTTTCTATGGTTGGTCATGGAAAGGGAAGGTTTTTCGATAAAAGATCTGGTGATAAAAGTAGGTCCAGATCAAGAGATGGAATGAAGGGTATCCAGTGCTTCAAATGTCAGGAGTGGGGTTACTTCAAGAAGGACTGTCCATTTTGGAAGAATGGTGAAGATAAATCTAGGGGTCATCAGTTATAGTTGCAGCTAATGGATCGGTTAATTTGGGAGATGTTCTCACAGTCTCTAAAAGTGCTACTTCTGTTCAAGATGAATGGATTTTAGATTCAGGTTGTATGATGCATGTGTGTTTCAAGAAAGCTTATTTTGATAAGCTAATATTAAATAAGGTTAGAGGTGATGGTTTGACATGTGATGTTGAGGGTGTTGTTGTGGTGAAAATAAAATTGTTTCACGGAGCTGCTTACACTCTTAGTGGTGTGACATACGCACCAAAGATGTGCAAGAATCTAATTTCCCTAAGCCAGTTAGATTTTCAAGGATACGTGATAGGTCAGGTCATAGTGAGAATTGAAGATGTGATAGGATTGAGTGAGACTCGGTAAGGTAAGAACAGACTCGGTATTAGAGAGAATCGGTAAAATTACATTCCACAGCTTCTTAAACAAGTTTACAATGCAATGGCTATCTAATTAGGACTACTAAGGTTCCTTATATAGCCCTCTTTTAAGGAACCATCTTTTAAGCTTGTTTCACATTAACACTATATACATTTCGGGGTCTTAACAATCTCCCCCTTAGTGTTAAATGTGAAAACTACAATGTAATCCTATTTTGAAACATCTAAAGGAACTTTGTTCCTCTGAAATGAATCTTTGATTTGAATCCTTCGAGTCTCTCATATCTTCTTATATTCATTCTTGTGTTGAGACGACTCTTCAATCTTATCATGATGTATTTGACTATCTCACTATCTTCTGTTGAATAGCATTTGTTGTTCAGTCTCCATCTTAAATATTTGAGAGCATACCTCAACGTTCTGTCTGAGTATCTCCTGAAATCTGAGACTCTAATGAAGATCTTTGTTTAGTGAGAGTTAACAAACACGAATCCATATGGACAGTCACTCACTTCAAGTAAGGACATGTACTTTAATCCATCAATCACTTGATTCGGTATTTGATTCCTAGTTTCTTATGTCCAGACTCTAACCCCATCTGAAAGTCGTGAACTGGACATCCATATCATTGAATTAATAATAAATCTGTAGACCGCCTTAATTGCAGTAGCATGATAAATTGTCGTAGATTTATTCAGCTCAGACAAGTAATTGTAGATGAAGATAATGTCGTTCATTCTTAGATTGTCAAAATCCGCCTCTGAGAACTGATAGTCCTCATCATCCATTCTCGTCACGTAGACGAGTGGCATCTTCACTCCATCCTTGTTTATCATCAAGATCTTGTTAATACTTTTAATCTCCGAACTTCGTTGATCTTGAAGTTTCTCTTCATTTTTCAGCTTAAACTTATTTCGAACCTTCAGATAAGCTTTGAGATATTCTGATTACTTATGATATTTCCATGCACCAAGAACACTCATTGATGATGAAAGGATGAGATCAGATTCACTATAAATCTTGTAAGCTTGTTGTTCTACGAATGGTGAACGAAGAATCAGCTTCTCTTCATCATAACTAAGTTGATAGTCAGCACCATGATCAAGAACAATTTCTGATATTTGGAAAGGAACATCAGGATCAGGAGGTGTCGTAGTATCTTCTTCGGCATTTGAGAAAACCTCCTTCTCAAAATGTATCCCAAATTCCTCGGTCGGAGCCGTAATGTTGACAAATTGATATTCATTGAATTCATTCACAATACTCGTCCCCTTCAGAATGTCCTCGATTCTATCAAGATTACGATTGTCCATGGGTGCTGACGTACCTCTGTTTGTTCAACATTATCCATAAGTATTAACATCCCTGAGTCATATTCTCTCTGAGTAACAGATAAATCTAAAAAACTATCACTTCGAATCACCTCAACCTTATCACTTTCAGAATCGGAAATATCAACAACATCGTCATTTCCCCAGTGTTGACTAGACGAACCAGCTTCATAATTTGAGCGTTGAAAAGCACCGGACCCATAAGAACCATATCTATTTTCCCCCTCATGAAGATTGTCAGGATCGAAATCGTCATGGTCAGGCATGTGAATTGGTCCAGGTGATCTGCATGGTGAAAGAGGAAACACTACTCTTGCTTGTTCAATATAGATTAGAATCATCTCACGAACTTCATCAAGATCTGTTCGTCTAGAAAATTCAGGAAGATATAATGCCTCCAGCTCATTATCAGAGAGATATTGAAATCCATACTTTTGAGATGTTCGAGAAGGTGACCCAAGTGGTAAAACAACTGTGTAGCCAGGTGGAGCCACCGCAGATGATGTCGGTGTAGTCGGTGGAAGTGCTGGATTTTCCTTGAGGGCAGGTAATGATAATAGTGCGGTATTATTCATATATGTAGGTTGATACATACTACTACTCAGATTATCCCCTTCTGATGGAGGTTGGTTAATAACCGGAGTTGTAACCGGCGAAGACTCATTCGAGTCAGTTGCCTCCATGATATATGTCTCATGGGACTCTGACAGAGTAGAAGAACTACCTGTCTTTTTAGCTCTCGAGGGCTCATTAAGATACCCAACTCCCGAAGTCATCAATGTACCATGAGGTGGCAAATCTCTTTCAGTTAAAGACTCATCGCCCAGGCCCTGAGTTTTAAGATCTAGAAGAGAAGTGGTTTGAACTAATGGATCAATTTCTTGAACTAAAGGAACAGTCTGCTAGAAGTCTGATAAATTTTCCTAAGAAATGTCAGGTTGATTCGTTTCCATGGGACGCAGCAGATCTTTCCCATCAAGATAAGCCGGACCTTCAGGCCCTATTTGACGTTGAGGAAATATAACATCACTAGGATGAAGTATATCAAGATGATTTCCAGCCGATACGCAGGGTGCCTTTTCAAGGTTTTTTGGCTCCTCTTCGGCCGTTTTGGACTTCAATGATTGAGTTTCCTCAATCAATTGAGTCATTGCAAACTTTACTGCAGAGGAAGACTTTACTTCCTTTTGAGATGCCGAAGCACCTTTGTTGGTGGGATTTATTCTTAAATCCTGGTTAAGTTGGATGGTCTGATTGCTATTTTTACCATCCGTGCTTGCAGCTCTCTTGCCTACCGAAGCCGAAGCCTCATTTAGTGTAGGGCTTACTTTTATTATTGGATTGATACGGAGATGGGTGAAATTGACCTAGTTGGCTCAAAGTCTTGGTCTGTATCACCAATGGTTGTTGTAACTGTTGGGCGAACGATAGGAGTTGAAGTCCTAGATCTAGTTACACGTTGGGTAGGCAGAGTCTGAATCATCTCATCAGGAATATATCGTGTCCTCTTCTTCGTTAGTTCGGGAGATGACTCAGTTGCTGAAGAATCGGTGTCACTCCCCTCAGGTGTAGTTGAAATGGTAGGTTCATCCCTAAGTGGACTAGGCCCTCTGATCCTCACGAGTTGAGCAGGCCAGATAATTCTAGGGCATTTCAGGTTAACCCTAAGTGAGGTGAAAGCTAGTCCAGGTTGAGCTACAGGTTCCTCTAAAACCTCTTGGGCTGGAACCACAACTGGCTCAACTGGTTCTGGTTGTGCTGGGTTTGGAAGAGGTATCCCTACTGCCTCATAGTATACATGGATTCTGGCATCTACGGGATTAGCCAACCTCACCAAACAATCTAGTATTGGTGCCGTAAATGGATTGTCAGAAAGCACCGGAGTATTCATCTTTACCTTCGCAAAGCGTACCATCTTCATGCCCTGTGTACCTGAAACAGGAATATTTGTATTTCTACAAGCAGTTATAGCATCATGAATAAAGTTACAGAAAAGCCTTTTGCAAGGAACATAGGCATTCCTTGTCTTATCCACTTGAGCATGTACCAGATCTCACAACAGTTCTGCATAATCTGGGTTTTCTACTCTAGTGAATGAGTAGAACTACTTCAGAATCGGGACCGTCAAGCTATCAGTTCCACTACGTGTCATCAGAAAACACCGGTTGATGATCGAGAAGATCACATACCACCTGAAGTGTAAGTACTTCTTTTGAAACTTAGCAGGTGTAACCGAGGTATCTCCACTATATCCCAGCTGGAAGATAGAGTTCATCATTTGCCGAGTGGAAGGAAAAGTAGGAGCATTTTGCACAAGAGGAAGCTCCTGAAATTAGCTTTTGTAATCTTCCTTAAACCATTCACATCTCTCAACTCAAACTCAAACCTAGCAGGTTCTCCTTGAGGATTAGCAGCAGCAGGTTGTGTGGCTACAACAAACTTGATTGTTCCGTTAAGAAGTCTTAGATCTGTATCAGACACACTGACGGTAGTACATTTGGTAGCCCAGAGTTGATGCTTTTCCAGAATAGCAAGCCAAAAATTGCCAGAAATGTTGATTTCAGTGTTGATGAATTGATTGTTCATCATTTGACTGTTAAATAAGAAATAGAAGACCACAATACGTTAACAGTAAGCGTATATCTCTATTCTTATTTCCTTTAAAATTTTCAATTTTATGGTTTTTATGGATTTTATAAGTTATAAAAATCATTTATTCCATTTATTCACTAGTATTTGACAATCATGATATCCAATTTTATGCATTCAATCAATTAATACAAGTATCATGATTAATCAAATGATAAAACCAATCAACACTTAGCCATTTTTTGAGATCATGAGCAGATTTGGTAACCATGAAATTTTGCAGATTCGGTTACTAAATATGCTTTTCTTTTCACTTTGATGAACTAGATTAAGCATGAAAATTTTCAAATTCAAACCAACAAGTTTTAAGCTATCAAATATCAGACTCGGTATCCATACCAGATATCAGATTCGGTATCTTCAAATTTCATATTTTATAACTTTAACATGCATTTCTAGTCATATAACACTCAAGTTCAACCAGAATCAATTTTAAAGCTCAAAAGAATCAGATAATCATGTTAATAGTTTGAACAGCCTCGGTACTGTAGCATGAACACATTCAGTATGTACTAAATCTATTAAACATGAATTAAACATGCAATCTGAGTCGTTTCTCTGATAGATCAACATATCAATCACTGAATAGACTTTATCTCATAGCAATCAACCATATGAATCTGATTTAATCTTAGATTTAGGGTTTCAACACAGATTCGGTTTCTTTCAAAGATTTTACAAATTGAAGGTCTAATTCATGTAATATGAGATCTTTTCTGGTTTATATACTTTCATTCAACCCAGATCTATAATATGTATATCATAAACCTGATTAAAAGAAGAAATTACCAAAGATTCGAAGTAATTAATGAACGGACTTGGTAGTTTAGCACAGACTCGGTATATTAATCAGATTCGGTATAAGCTATAGAGAACGTAAGAGTCTTTGACTTTGACTCTTCTATTTATAGATATCGAAAATGAGTCAAATATGGGCTTTACCGAATGGGCCTTAAATACCGAATCCAATCCATTATAAAATTTTAATCAATTTAACTTCAAACTTTGACAAATCAATGTCAGTAAATTCACAAGTTTATTATACTTTCCTTTAAATTTAAGATTGAGTGAATTATGAGCATTTTTACCGAATCAGGACTTTTTGTTGTCAGACTCGGTATGATGCTAGAAATAGCAATTATTCATGAAAAATTCAAATCTTTTTGGATTCTAATTTTTTCAATTCTTATGAAATTTCTAAAATAAAGATTCGTACTTAGAAAAACTTGAATTATGTACAAAGCACAAATCTTCAGTGATACCAATTGTTGAAACGAGTTGCATACTGAGATGTATACAAGCCAAAGTGAATTTTATCAATTTAAAAAATAAGTTTTTATGAATTCACTTTTGAAAATTAATTTTTTTTTTCATTTTCTCCCTTTCTCCTCCTCAAAATGTGATATACACTTGAGTAAATCACCATTTTGATCTTCCCATAAGAAAATTTAATAACTCCCCCTTGAAATAAGACAGCAATAAGTTACCTCTCCCTATCGTAACTATTGAAATATAAGCATAAGGAATTAACATGAAGGCAAAAGCTCCCCCTTCAAAGATAATAGCTAAAGCATTCAGCTGCTCCCCATAGACATAAATATACTCCCTCTAAACACAAGATGTTAGTAATAAGAACCAATAGAACTAAGGAAATTAGGCACTATACTCCACCATGCCTATTTACTGAATCATGAACTTTAGCCTAACTTCATCTAAAGATTTAGTGAACATGTCAGCTAATTGTACTTTTGTAGTCACGAAGTATAACTCTACATCTTCCTTTTCTACATGGTCCTTGATAAAGTGATAATGAATATCTATGTGTTTAGTCTTAGAATGTTGGACTGGGTTGCTAGTAATTGCAATTGCACTAAGTGAATCACAGTATATCGGGGTCTTAGTAATCTTAAAGCCATAATTCAATAGTTGAGTTTGCATCCAAAAAACTTGAGAACAACAGTGAGCTGCAGCAATATACTCAAACTCAGTTGTTGACAATGAAACACAGTTTTATTTCTTGGATGACCAACCAACTAACCTATTCCCCAACATCTGAATTGAACCAGATGTGCTTTTCCTATCAACATGACAACCACTGTGATCCACATCCGTATAAGTAGTGAGAGTGAAATCAGATCCATGTGGATATCAGATTCCAAGGTTAGGTATACCTCTTAGGTACAGAAAAAATTTAACCACCGCTTTGGAGTGTGATTTCTTAGGGTTGGACTGAAAGCGGGCACAAACATTTACTGCAAGTGTAATGTCTGGTCTACTTGCAGTCAAATACATTAAAGAGCCAAGCATGCTTCGATAAAGTGTTATATCAAAGGGGTCCCCATTTTCATCAGCGTTTAACAAAGACCTCATTGGGGTTGACATGTTCTCAAATCAGTCATTTTAAAACGTTTTAGTATGCCGTTAATGTATTTTGTTTGACTGATAAAAATGCCATTTGGTAATTGTTTGACTTGTAACCCCAAGAAGAAATTGAGCTGGTCAAGCATGCTCATTTCGAATTTGTTGGCCATAAGGTCACCAGATTCTTTGCATAAGGCCGGGGACGTGGAACCAAAAATAAAATCATCAATGTAAATTTGAACCAAGAGAATGTGACCGTGATTTTTATGGATGAAGAGCGTTGTATCAATCGTTGCACGAGAAAAGCCATTTTTCAGCAAATACTTTGTCAAGGTCTCATACCATGTACGCGGTGCTTGATTTAGACCGTACAAGCTTTCTCCAAGTAGTAGACGTGGTTCGGATGAATGGGATCGACAAAGCCTTCTGGTTGATCAACGTAAACTTTCTTTTGAAGATTACCATTTAGAAAAGCAGTTTTGACATCCATTTGAAACACCGTGAACTTCATTTGAGAAGCGTAAGCAAGAAACCGACGAATAACCTCAATCCTTGCAACCGGAGCAAATGTCACATCATAATCAATAACCTCTTGTTGTTGATATCCCTTGGCCACAAGACGTGCCTTATTTCTAACCACAACCCCATCAGAAACCTTCTTGTTCTTAAAAATCCACTTAACCTAGATTGGTCGTTGACCCGCTGGTCTTGGAACTAATCGCCACACCTTCAAACGATCAAATTGACCTATCTCTTCTTGCATTGCTATCACCCAGTTTGGATCAAGTAAAGCTTGAGTAACCGAAGTTGGTTCAATCTTACTAAGAAATGCAGTGTATAAACACATATTCTGAGTAGCCCTTCGAGTTGATACTAGAGCATTAGCATCACCAATGATAAGATCAATCGGATAACTTTTAGTTCATCTGTTGGCATGTGGAAGAGATCCTACATCAGTGGTATCCATTAAAAAATCAACCGTTGTTGACTTCAAGCCATGATCCTCTTGTTCTGATGTAACATTGTCTAATGGGTTAGTTTGAGTTTCTGAAGACACAACTGGAATTGTATCAAGTGATGTATCTTGAATCGGTTCAAGAGTATCATCACGAGGTGGGAGGGAAGATGAATTAGCAAAAGGTGAATCAGTTGGTGTTGTATCTTCATCATAGAGACTTGGTTGTGTCTCCACAGTAGTTGATTGTTGTAACACCCTAGTTATGGGCCAAGATGAAATGGGTATATTATGCTATTTTTATTATTATAATTTAAATATGATATTTAAATTATGAGTAATTCATATGATTTAATTATAAGGAGTGAAATAATAAATTATGAGTTGATAATTTATTATGTGACTAAATTAATGTGTTTGTGACGATAGTCACAGAAAATATCTATTTTTGTGATTTGGACTTCGTTAGGACTGCCTAACGAATGCATCGTATTTTAAATTACGGATAAAATACGTGTTATAATATAATTGAATTGAATTATAAGTGGGGCGGTGGAATTTTTGTTAAGACTCCACGTTGGTCTTGATGGTTTTTATTCATTTTAGATCCCATTTCATTTTATAACAACACACATGCACATACCACTTCACCCTTTAATCCTTTGATCTTTTAAGTCTCTAATTATAATCAAAAAGTGAATCTGACGAGCTGGGCAAATAAGATGAAGGTAACATGAGTATGAATTGTACAACTTTATCTTATTATAAATTAAATGGGGTTTTATGAGTTTTTATATATAAAACCCTAGATTAACACTTGATATTTGATTATGTGATAATTACTTGCTGAAATTAATTGTTCTTATAGTTTGGGTTCTGAATCATATTGTTGTTGTCTCACAAACTCAATCAAGTATTTGATTTTGATTAGTTTGTTTGATTAAATGGGTTTTAAGGATTATGACAACTAATAGGAGTAATGATCAAATCTTATGGTTTGATGTGTATATGCTTAAGATAGTGATTATAGTTTGGTTATGATACAAGTATGATTCGGCTATACTTGATTTGTGTTAAATTTGTATAAATAGTGAGTTAAATTTTAGGGTTCATGTTAGTATAAATTGATATTGGTACTTTAATCCAATATCTTGTGTATAAGTTTTAGATCTTAGTGATTTTGGTTAAGGAATACGTGTATATATGTTTGGTGTGTTTCCTTTTGCTTTGATTGAGACCAAGAACCTTGAAATCGAGCTTTTGGGCATAAAATCACCAAATCAGCGAAGCTGATGGTGATACAGTGCCGCTCAAAAAATTGTGCCCGAGAAACAGTGCTCGAAACCCTAGTGCTCAAAAAGTTCATACTGCTCGAGAACCTATTGCTCAAAAACATTGTATTGCTCGAAAACATGGTTGTACTCGAGAATAGTGCTCGAAAACCTTTGATGCTCGAGAACCTTATGGTGCTCGAAAACCTTGTCTGTTGTGTGAATATTTCTGTTGGATATGAAACCAGCGTTTCAACACTTGGATATATTATTAACTTGGGATATTTTGTGATTCTCAGGTGATAAAGTGGAAGTGAAGACTCAGTAATATAAGACCACTTAGTTTTGCTGGTATTGGTGAGTGGGACTATCCTTTCGGATATTGTTATATAGTGCTAAGGCAGTGTAGTGTCTTGTGCTATGATTAGTGATATGCTCCCAGTGACCAGTGATATGTATGATTAGATTGTGCCTTTAGTCAGTGACCAGTTACTGTGATATTATGTGATTATGTGTACACTCAGTGATCCTGTCGAGGTGTTGTGTGCGATGGAAGGGGTCAACCATTCCTAGCGGGGTGTCTTGTACGATAGGAATTGGGTTGGGTTCTTGTGTTACTGATGTGGTGGTATAGTGTGAATGACGAGTGCCTCACGTCTGGAAGACTATACCAGTGTTTCAGTATTAAGGACTATCGGTAAACTCTAGCCCGATCAACTAGTAGTTAATTGCCCGGCCAGGCCACCGGTCCTCTTGTGATCATTTATGTGCTAGTGACCTAGTAGCCTGTGACTTGTGACCTTAAGTTGTGCTTAGAGCTTATAGTGATATCCTATTTGATATTTCCATTCATTTAGCGGTGCACTAATTCCCCCACAGTGTCCTTTCCCTGCAGGTGACGTACAACATATTTTGGGATGGGTGTGGCAAGGATTGAAGTGATGTTTGACACACTTGATAACTCTGATGTTTCGCATAAACTGCTTTATATTATAGTCTGTAATTAAGTAACACCCATGTTTTATATAATTATATATAATGTGCATTCAATATATATGTGATGAGTATTAAAAAAAATCTAGGGTGTTAAAACATGGTATCAGAGCATAGGTTTGGTAGCATGTACACGTGAGTGTCATGTTCCTAAACCCCCAGTTGTGTCAAACATATCAGTGGGGAAAGGGATAAGTGAATGTAGGTGCCATGTGATTAGATAATTATGGTTAGTGATAAGTACTAACGGATTATCTACTAAGCTGTTGTGTGAGATGTTGTGATAAGACAGGTATGACGATCGATCAAATCCTGCGGATGCCCCATTGACCCTCAGCATTGTCAAAGCTCTATTGGATGATTTCAGAATAGAGTGTGACTAGTCAATATTATATGAGATGGAATGGCGACAACTGGAACAAGTCTTGATGACAATAGCTTCAGTGATGAGATACTAGTGTTACGGCGGGGTCAGGGGTGCGGGTGAGATCGATGTGTTGATAGATAAGAAGATGTCTTCTTATTTAAAAAGGTACGTCCTTGTTACATTATTGTAATTGTTAGTGTACCTTTTGATTGTGAATAAATGTCTATCTATGTTTGTTATATATTGTGCTTAACTGAGACCAGTTGTGACGTGATTGCTTCTTCCTAATAAGGTTGAAGTAGCCAGTGGTTTGACGGCTTTAGTCACAACAGCTGTGTCTGAAGCTATTAGTGACATTATTGGGATTTATTCCCCTTGTTTGGTTGTCATGTTTTTTGTGATTGCCATGTTCTGTGAAACTAATCAGATGTGATGTGTTAGATATGTGAGATTTATTGGTTTTGTACTGCATATGATACTGCATGTTTGTTATGCTCAACTGAATATAATGATATGCATAGTCTGATAAGAATGTGTTAGGACTATGTGAAGTGAATGTCATGTTTCTTATGGCTTGTCAGATATGATGCATGTGACATGATTTGCCATGCTCTTTATGATTTATTTGTAATACAAATTGCATGTGACTTGTCTCTTGTATTTGACTTGGTACAGTGATATGCATGATTCTATAAGACTGCGTAGGCCTTTTATAAGATATATTCCTTTTGCTTGATTAGTGGATCAACTGTAGTGGCCTTTAGGGATTAGGGTTGGATACTAGTCCACATGTGTATGATGATGGACTTGAACCCTGTGATCTGTAGAGATATTATATGTGATTTGCATGTATGTAGATCATGACTGAACTTTCAAGTGTGATAATTGCTCTACTATTTTGATATGCTTGATTGGACTAGTAGTGTAAGATTTATAGTGTAATGACCCGAAATTTTTGACCAAATTATACTTATGAGATTAATATTTACATAAATTAAACCATACCAACATGATAAGCAATCCAAATTGTTGAGACTTGTGTTTTTGAAAAGAGTTTTACACAACGTTTGACCGTCCAATATGACCGATGATATCACGAACTATATAACATACGATAATTATATGTTTGTGTATATATATGTATTTATATATATTTAACATGATCTAAGGATGGTTTAACATCTCATTGTGTACTAATGACAATGAGTTATAAGTATATTTTGAAACTACTAACTTAAGTTTTTAAAACGATAACTATACGTAACATTCTTTGATATATATACTTATAATCTATAATGCTTATACATGTATTGTATATATAATATATTTAATCACTTTTTAAGGACTTAAATACATAAAACAATATAATTATATTCACAAAAGATAGCTATATTTGAATTCTCGTTCCGTTTCCTCAAGATTTCTATACGTATATCTAGGGTATATGTACCCGTATCATACCCAGCTTCTATACGTATTTACTATTGGTATATACACATAAAATCAACATCCTAATCAATATTATTACTGCCCTAGATATGAGGTAACTAGAATTTGTCAAGTAGTATGAATTATTAGTAAGAAAACAAAATTAGGAATCCTTTTCTTTCTTTATAAACTAAAAACGTTTTTATAAATGAACACCATTTCTTCACTCCATTTTCTCATACCTACACCCTCATTTCTCTCTCAAAATAATCCTAACTTCATACTTGATCATCTCCAAGCATTTTCCCCATCATTTAGCTTCAATTACAAGCCTTAAACACCATAAGAAAACTCTTTCAAGAACATATCAAAATAACCACCCATTTAAAGAAGTTTACTTCCAACCTTTTGATCTAACTCCACCACTCTTTGATTCCAAGATTTTTTCTTATCTTTTGCAGTAACTTTGTCCAAGTAACTTGAGGTAGTAACCTTGTTCATAATCTTATTCAATTCATATTCATATAGCTATCTTATTTTGTGGTATAAAATTTTAACAACAAGAACATAGTTTGAATGATTTCAAACTTGTTCGCAAAATAAATAGATCCTTCTAACTTGACTTTTAAAACACTTCAAGACCTGTAATATATCATAATGATATGCTAACCTAACAAGATATAACTTGGTTTTACAAAGAACATCTTAAAAACTGAATCTACATCGCCGGAGTGCAACCGGGGGCTGTTTTGGGTTGGATAATTAAAAACTATCTTGAACTTTGAATTGGAAGTTCATGTTCTTGAAAAATGATATTTCTTATGAATATGTTAACACATAAAAATTTCATGGTTTAACTCAAAGTGTAAGTATTTGTAGAAAAATGATCATTAAATGTTGTTTTTATGATGGAAAATGATCACTTTCATAAGTTTCACCAAATTTTGACCTATAACCTATGATTTCGAATACAAACTAAGGTATTTTCAGTTCATATTCTTAAAATTTGACTCGATCCAAGGAAGTGGCAAGTTGAACCAACAAAAACGGAGTTGTAATGAAGAAACTACGACTAAAACAAGATTGGGTATCCGAAGCTAGTTTACCTACGAAAATATTTGGAGAAAAAGTAAATTAATCATATCTTTTCTAATTAATATGATATTTTATATATAATTACTTATGATTTGATTTTATATATTTCAGGACCACCCGTAAACAACACGAGAAGATTAATCATAAGACTTCATGATTGTACGCAACACGTCATTTGACAACACGGTACTTTATGTACGCAACACGTCACTTGACAACATGGTACCATGGGTCGAGATTAATTCTGATCAATACGAATACGATGGGGTCTTTATTTATTTTATTTAAGCAACTAATTGTAGACCACTAACATCGGACTGCTAACTACGGACTAAGAAAATATTAAAAGTATTAAAAGTATATATATATATATGTAACGATTACTTAAAAAGAAAATATGTTGATATATTATATATATGGTTAGGTTCTTGATATCTATCGGAGACCAAGTCGAATTAAATACCTTCAAGGCAAAAGTGAGTTTCATTTGCTCCCTTTTTAATTGCTTTTGCAATATATATTTTTGGGCTGAGAATACATGCGCTGCTTTTATAAATGTTTACAAAATAGACACAAGTACTTAAAAATATATTCTACGTTGAGTTGTACCACTGGCATATTTCCCTATAGCTTGGTAACTACTATTTACATGGGTATTGTAAACGCGAATCCTGTTAATAGATCTATCGGGCCTGACAACCCCAACCGGACTGGACGACCAGTATTCAACGGTTGCACAGTACTTCATTTTGGTGACTACACTTGGTACGGTGTAGTGAGATTTCATAATAAAGGGAATATGCGACGTTGATTAAATGTTAAGTATGGTTACCAAGTGCTCAACCACTTAGAATGCTTTACATACACTTGCGAGTGTATTATGTTTATGATTATGAAATCTTGTGGTCTATTAACATATTGAAATGATTGTTATGATAAACCTATGAACTCACCAACCTTTTGGTTGACACTTTAAAGCATGTTTATTCTCAGGTACGAATTAAGTCTTCCGCTGTGCATTTGCTCAATATAAGGACATTACTTGGAGCCGATCATCGCAATGAGACCAAATGTTGATGACTTCGTCCAGGTGGATTAGGACGGGTCCTTTCAGTTGGTATCAGAGCGGTGGTCGTAGCGAACCAAGTCTTGCATTAGTGTGTCTAACTAGTAGTTGTTAGGATGCATTAATGAGTCTGAACTTCGACCGTGTCTACATGTCAAAAGTTTTGCTTATCATTTCTAGTCGAAAATCATCTGCTTATCATCCTTAGGAAATTACCTGCTTATCATTCATAAGGCTAGACACGTTTTACTGTATTTACTGCATTGATAGTTTATAGATGAATTCTTATCTTAGCATATATGTTATTGCGAACTTTGACTGATACCTTTTCAAAGATTCTCCGTAATTTACGGGATTTTGGTATTATATATACATATGTAAATTATGTATTGAAGAGTACCAAATCTAACTCCTATAATCTATTCCATACCAAAAATTCATTTTCCCCATTATACAAGATGGATTCCGCATCTAGTTCGAATTCTTCAGATTCTGACAGTTATGCCGATATGGATTTCCATTCGGGCTCCGAAAGCAGCTTCACCGGAATGGATCAACCAATTTCCCATCATCTATTCTGGATGAATTGGGGATGGGTTCATAATATACTAAATCACTGGAGACAAGAAGAAGGTGATCCATTCCATCCACCAAATTACCCTCTTGGCGATGAACCTGAAGCACTTACCGGCGAACCTATTCGAAACACCATTTTCGCTCTCATTTATACAGTATCTCGTCACAATTATATACTATCCCATATTACAAATCTTGTTCATTCACTCGCTCCAACCGCCAATCATCCCGGTGTACTAGAAGAAGTTAACGAGCTTCGCGCTCGCGTGACGGCTTTGGAGAACATGGTGCGAAGGTTGCAAACACCAGCAGCAGCACCAGCAGCATAATCAGCACCACCATCAATAACATCAACAATACCATCATCACCACTAACAAACAACATCCGCATCACACGTCTCGACATCATAATCTGTCCCACAAACATCAACATCATACGCACCATAGATACCAAAGAGTACCAACAATAATGAACGATGAAGTATTGATCCATAACTTCATTGATATTCTGCGAAGAATTTGTAGTTTCAAAAAGTTTTAGAGATTTCTTATTCTAGCTCAAACCAAAAAGCAAATGAGATTAATATCATATTAACTCATTAAATTTATGATTTCATCTGAAGAAAATATATATGTATATATGTTTTCATAAAGATTGTAATTAAAAGTTCTTTTGTACAAAATATTAATGGTGAAATTTTTTTTAACGGGTAGGTAATACCCGAGGAACAATTAGATTTCATCTTAATAAGTTACATTGTACATTCGTCGAAGTTGATTCAACAGTCATTTACTATCCTACTTACAACCACTGATATACGTATTCGTTCACCGCAGAATAACCATTTTCATTCAATTTCATATTTGGATTTTGACTTCCCAGAATCCAACACGTGGCATATGAAGAAAACATATGACAAAATAAAATCTGTTAGAAACAAACAAATTAACTATGAAAAATTTTGTTAAGAATCCACGCTAACTGTTCCAGCTAACTGTTCCTAGCTAACTGATTACATTTTATTTATCGCAGTTTATTTATCGCAATTTAATTATCGCACTTTTATTTATCGTCATTTAATTTCTGTAATTATTTTACGCACTTTAAATATCGGGACACGTATACAATGTTTTGACATATCATATCGACGCATCTATATATATTATTTGGAATCACCATAGACACTCTATATGCAGTAATGATCGAGTTCTCTATACAGGGTTGAGGTTGATTCTACAATAATATATATAGTTTGAGTTGTGATTGAGTCTGAGACGTATACGGGTCACGACACGTATTAATTAATTCGTATATTATATATTAAACTATATATGAATTATTGGACTGTTACTGTGGACTATCGACTGTGGACTAATGACATTGGACAATTAAAATGAATTAAAATATTGATTATAACATATGAAACTAAACATTTCTTCAAGATTGCCACTTGATTTCATCTTAAACCTCATTGTATCTCGACGATTACAATCAGCGTTTAAATCTATCATGATTCTTAAAAACACCTCAATCGAGAGGATAAACCAACCGCACTTCATCTACGGAAGAAAAGATTGATGCATATAGTTATGCACCTGAAAAACCCTCGGAAACTGAGTAAACGTTTGACACGTATCTGTTCTAGTTCCTTTGACATTGTTATTACCGAAGATCGTTTTGCAATCCCTTTCCAAAGTAGCTAATTTTGTCATAGCTCCAGCAAGTCAACTCCGACTTTTCATCCGAAACAACTTTATTATAACCGCGATATATATGCGTACTCTTTATTGTTACTGGGGAACCTTTTATATTCCAAAATATTACCATCAGCGATTAATAATTCTAAAAACACAATTCTCCTGAAACTACTTCGGTTTGATAACCGATGACCCAGATCAGTTAACTTTGAAAATGCTGATGAAGCAGCATGTTGTAGATGATCTTAATGGCCAAAAGTTTGATGATAAAGAAAGAAGTGTTTGGAACGCTCGATAGAAAATTTAGTACCGAAAAGCGGATTATGCGAAACTATGAAGAAAGCCGTGGACAAATCACAAAGAATAAGTTTGCCTTCAAAGAATCCAAATGATTATGTGCCTGCTGAAATCGTTAGCAAACATCTTATTTCTCATTCTAAACCTTCACAGACAAATCTTCTTCATCATCCATTGATATTAGAAATTCTAAGATATTCTCGTATGTTCTATTATAAATATCCTCCATATTTCTGGCGATATTTTCACAACTATTCTTATCTGAGATCATTTATCTCTCCGTAATATCTGCAACATAAAAGAAACTGTGTTAGTTTCTAAATTCTGAAACCTTCGAGTTTAAAATATGAATGTTTTGAAGTAGTGTTGAGAACTGAAGCATGGATTAGTATAATATAATGACACTTGATCAACGTCATTATATTACAGTAAGTCATGCTGAGTTTCTAATGAAGCATGATGATTCACAGTACCGTCATCATGTGCCATTTACACGACTCTTACATTATATCTAATCTCTAAACATATCAAGAGAATATTTTTCTGGATGACTCGGTCTTCTCCAGGGTATTCTGGTAATTTAACAAATCAAAATCGTTCTATTACCATTTTCTTCTTAGAGCATTAGCTATGTTCATTCTGAATTTCATATCTACGAATTCCGGACCATTACTCGCTTGACTCGAAGTCGGAAAGAGAAAACGAAAGCATGAAGCTCCGAAAAATAATGAAGAATATAAACTCCGATAATAACCCCGAAATTACAAACCGTGTATATCAATGCAGATAGCAATATAGAGACACTGGAGAATTAGAAACACTATAAATACAAGAGTATAGTAGAAGTAAATAGATTCTTCTGGTGGTAGATGAAAAAGAAGAATGACAGATATAAAAGTTAGGAGTATATCAAGAATCAGGACTGGATGGAGCATATTGATGAATGCTTTAAAGTAAGAAACAAGGGAGAAAGAATAGAAGGTGTGAGTCGTGGAAAATAAGGAAACAAAGGGGTGAATTTATCGTGAAATATCCGACAGAGCAATCGAAACAGATTATTGCATATAATCAAAGAAGATCCTGATTTCCTTAATCACCAAAAAACCAAATCTTATTACGTAAGATTCTCTTTAAATCCCTTAAATCCCGGAAATCAATCATAACTACGTCATCGGTTAAGATGAATATATTTTACTCATCTCACTCTTTTACGATAGTCTCATTTATATTCTTCGCATAATCGAATCGTTTTATCTACATTACTCAATGATGATAAAACTCCATTATCACCTTATATTTGTCATGAAAACCTTCTTATTGTTATCCATAACAACCTCTATCAAATTTCGGGGACGAAATTCCTTTAACAGGTAGGTACTGTAATGACCCGAAATTTTCGACCAAATTATACTTATGAGATTAATATTTACATAAATTAAACCATACCAACATGATAAGCAATCCAAATTGTTGAGACTTGTGTTTTTGAAAAGAGTTTTACACAACGTTTGACCGTCCAATATGACCGATGATATCACGAACTATATAACATACGATAATTATATGTTTATGTATATATATGTATTTATATATATTTAACATGATCTAAGGATGGTTTAACATCTCATTGTGTACTAATGACAATGAGTTATAAGTATATTTTGAAACTACTAACTTAAATTTTTAAAACGATAACTATACGTAACATTCTTTGATATATATACTTATAATCTATAATGCTTATACATGTATTGTATATATAATGTATTTAATCACTTTTTAAGGACTTAAATACATAAAACAATATAATTATATTCACAAAAGATAGCTATATTTGAATTCTCATTCCGTTTCCTCAAGATTTCTATACGTATATCTAGGGTATATGTACCCGTATCATACCCAGCTTCTATACGTATTTATTATTGGTATATACACATCAAATCAACATCCTAATCAACATTATTACTGCCCTAGATATGAGGTAACTAGAATTTGTCAAGTAGTATGAATTATTAGTAAGAAAACAAAATTAGGAATCCTTTTCTTTCTTTATAAACTAAAAACATTTTTATAAATGAACACCATTTCTTCACTCCATTTTCTCATACCTACACCCTCATTTCTCTCTCAAAATAATCCTAACTTCATACTTGATCATCTCCAAGCATTTTCCCCATCATTTAGCTTCAATTACAAGCCTTAAACACCATAAGAAAACTCTTTCAAGAACATATCAAAATAACCACCCATTTGAAGAAGTTTACTTCCAACCTTTTGATCTAACTCCACCACTCTTTGATTCCAAGATTTTTTCTTATCTTTTGCAGTAACTTTATCCAAGTAACTTGAGGTAGTAACCTTGTTCATAATCTTATTCAATTCATATTCATATAGCTATCTTATTTTGTGGTATAAAATTTTAACAACAAGAACATAGTTTGAATGATTTCAAACTTGTTCGCAAAATAAATAGATCCTTCTAACTTGACTTTTAAAACACTTCAAGACCTGTAATATATCATAATGATATGCTAACCTAACAAGATATAACTTGGTTTTACAAAGAACATCTTAAAAACTGAATCTACGTCGTCGGAGTGCAACCGGGGGCTGTTTTGGGTTGGATAATTAAAAACTATCTTGAACTTTGAATTGGAAGTTCATGTTCTGGAAAAATGATATTTCTTATGAATATGTTAACACATAAAAATTTCATGGTTTAACTCAAAGTGTAAGTATTTGTAGAAAAATGATCATTAAATGTTATTTTTATGATGGAAAATGATCACTTTCATAAGTTTCACCAAATTTTGACCTATAACCTATGATTTCGAATACAAACTAAGGTATTTTCAGTTCATATTCTTAAAATTTGACTCGATCCAAGGAAGTGGCAAGTTGAACCAACAAAAACGGAGTTGTAATGAAGAAACTACGACTAAAACAAGATTGGGTATCCGAAGCTAGTTTAGCTACGAAAATATTTGGAGAAAAAGTAAATTAATCATATCTTTTCTAATTAATATGATATTTTATATATAATTACTTATGATTTGATTTTATATATTTCAGGACCACTCGTAAACAACACGAGAAGATTAATCATAAGACTTCATGATTGTACGCAACACGTCATTTGACAACACGGTACTTTATGTACGCAACACGTCACTTGACAACATGGTACCATGGGTCGAGATTAATTCTGATCAATACGAATACGATGGGGTCTTTATTTATTTTATTTAAGCAACTAATTGTAGACCACTAACATCGGACTGCTAACTACGGACTAAGAAAATATTAAAAGTATTAAAAGTATATATATATATATATATATATATATATATATATATATATATATATATATATATATATATATATATATATATATATATATATATATATGTAACGATTACTTAAAAAGAAAATATGTTGATATATTATATATATGGTTAGGTTCTTGATATCTATCGGAGACCAAGTCGAATTAAATACCTTCAAGGCAAAAGTGAGTTTCATTTGCTCCCTTTTTAATTGCTTTTGCAATATATATTTTTGGGCTGAGAATACATGCGCTGCTTTTATAAATGTTTACAAAATAGACACAAGTACTTAAAAATATATTCTACGTTGAGTTGTACCACTGGCATATTTCCCTGTAGCTTGGTAACTACTATTTACATGGGTATTGTAAACGCGAATCCTGTTGATAGATCTATCGGGCCTGACAACCCCAACCGGACTGGACGACCAGTATTCAACGGTTGCACAGTACTTCGTTTTGGTGACTACACTTGGTACGGTGTAGTGAGATTTCATAATAAAGGGAATATGCGACGTTGATTAAATGTTAAGTATGGTTACCAAGTGCTCAACCACTTAGAATGCTTTACATACACTTGCGAGTGTATTATGTTTATGATTATGAAATCTTGTGGTCTATTAACATATTGAAATGATTGTTATGATAAACCTATGAACTCATCAACCTTTTGGTTGACACTTTAAAGCATGTTTATTCTCAGGTACGAATTAAGTCTTCCGCTGTGCATTTGCTCAATATAAGGACATTACTTGGAGCCGATCATCGCAATGGGACCAAATGTTGATGACTTCGTCCAGGTGGATTAGGACGGGTCCTTTCATATAGTGGTTCCTTAAGGAATTATTTTTTTCTGGACCCTCGTGACTTTTTGGTGACCAGTAGAAAGGAATTGTTAGTAGTGCTCCCTGTGTTGTCTTTAAAAGATAGGGAAACCTTTGACCTGAGTAATGATTGATATCGGGTATATGTTATGACATGAATATAGAGTCGAGTTAGTGTTTGGAATTGTGACTAGTGTATCATTAAGATAGAATGATATGACTTAAAAAATTCCTATGCTTGGATGGCCATGTGACATCTTCACTTGATGGTTGTAACCTTCGGAAATTGGACTGGAAATGCCCAGACTATTATTGCCTTGCAAGTGACGTGACATCAGTAAACTGGATTTAGACTAATGTGATATGTTGTTTGTGATAACTAAATAAGACTTAGTTAGATAACCATGTGCGAAGAATTCATGATGGTTGATAGCATGTGACTAATGAGACTAATTTACAAGTGATAAAATATAATTTTCCTATTACCGATGCTTAATAGGAAATTATGTGCCATGAAAAGTGTAAACCATATAGGATTTTCCTTATCGAGTAACTCAGAATAAGGGTATGATTTAGAAGAATATACTCGCGTCTGGCCAACGAAAGTATATTGTGGTAAATCATACAGGAATTTTGGGAAACTGAAGGAAATTTAGATGACTTGAATCATACTTGGGACATGAACTGATAGATAGATAATGAAATAATTGAGGATGAAATGACTAGCCTGGACAATTTTGGTGAATTAAAGACGTGTTTTGTGGACGTAAGCACGAAAATTAGTGAAATAAATGGAATTCAGTTGCCTTTGCTTGAAAATTTGAGGGAATTTAACTGTGTAAAGAGTTAAATCTGATAACAAATACGTGAAATTGATGGTACTAAGTGACATCGTGACAAGATTTTGGACCATGACTTATGGATTGACTGAGGAAATTGTGGACACCAGTGGTTGGATGAAAGACTTTCGGGGTAAATGTCATTGTATTGGACGGTGTTTCGTCATGAAAATTAACTATCCTTTGTAATTTATGGAAAACAGTGTTTAGTTTAAAATGACAAAGGGTTGGGTTTAACTGTTGATCTTGGTAAGTGAGTCTGTGGAAACTGTTAATATTGAAACTCGTGAACCGTGATTCAATTAATTATGTAAGTGTAACAACCCAAACCTTATGCAACCGAAATATGCAAAAATAAAAAAAAAATGTTTGTTCAGCAAATGGCGCGGCGCGCCATATGGCCGCGCGGCGCGCCATATGGCCGCGCGGCGCGCCAAACTGGTCTGTCCAAAAAGTCTTTAAACGTGAAAAAGATTGGCCACTTCCCGACATATTTAGACGAAACGCTTTTACCCACATCTTCAAATATGTATAACTAACACGATTCAAACATAAAATAAGTTTTATAAAGTGGGGCCCACATCGGCCGTTTTACGAGTTTCATACGAAAGTTTGAGTTTCAACCACATTAGTTTAATTTCCAAACAAACTACGAGCATGATGTTTGGGGATAAACTACCCAAATCCTAGGCCGAATCTACAAGTAATCCAAGCAAGCAACCAAAAAGGGAAATCATCTAAATCCCGAGCATACCCTTGCCACCTCCGCCTCCGAACCTAAAAATGTAAACAACGAGAGAGTAAGCTAATGCTTAGTGAATGCAATACTTATACACATACATACATAATCCAATTACTTGCATACACCTACACAACAACACAATAACATTAGCAAACCGCAATATCGAATAAACGAATAATCGTACGTACAACAAGTCAACATCATTAGCATAGAGATCTCAACAATAATATACACCAAATACAAATACGTACAATGCTAATAAAATTACACATCCCAATATACCCAATGTCGACATTCGACTCGATGGTGGCCGACGAAGAGTAGTAGGTCAAAATCGTTAACTACTCACCAACCATCGCACGCGTACGTGGCCGACGAAGAGTAGTAGGTTAAAATCGTTAACTACTCACCACTACGCACCATGAGGCCAACGAAAAGTGAAACCGAAACGTTAACACTTACCTAAATCACAAGGATGGCCGACGAAAAGCGAAACCGCTTACCATCCCACGATAAGTGGCCAACGAAGAGCGGATCCCCAAACGAATACACTCACCACTTACCCCAACACACATATGCGGCCGACGAAGAGCGATAGGTCAAACATTAATCACTCACCACATATCTAAACATACACATGTAGCCGACGAATAGTGATAGGTCAAACGTTAATCACTCGCTACATGCCCAAACACAGACATGTGACCGACGAAGAGTGATAGGTCGAACATTAATCACTCGTCACATGCTCACCTCCAATCGTGGTCAACAAAGAGTCATTCCTTTCGGATATAACTCACCACATTCCAAACACCATATATATACACACGTGGCCGACAAAGAGTGATAGGTCATACGTTTATCACTCGCCACATACACAAAATGAATATAGCCAACGAAGAGCTATCCACACGGATATCACTCACTATATTTTCCCATCTCAATCGTGGTCCACGAAAAGTGAATCCTAACGGATGTCACTTACCACATCGCACACAAGTAACCAAATTATATACGTAAGCGTATAAATATTCCACTCACCTTGATTACTTGAAAAGCAATCCCGCTTGAGCTCTCCTAATTGTCCAAATGCAATTTACCTAAGTAATTCACAAACAAATAAGCTAAACACTCTAGCTTATGCCCAAAACACCAATAAGTGCAATTTCGACCCATTTGCACTTCCAAGCACAAACCGTGCCCAAACTAACCAATAATCACTAACACAAGTGAGAATGGTCCTAATATGCCAATCAAACCCAATCATAGGTGTTAAACACCAATCTTGCCCAAAATGACACTTAAACCCTAATTTGACCCATAAGAAGTCAATATCACGTCATTAGCAAGTTTTGACACCAAAACATATTTAACTCGGTTCTATGCTTCAACTTAATTCATTTTAAGTTTATAAACCTTATTAAATCGGCAATTAAGTCATAATCATCAACAAACCCTAATTTTGACTCTAGTCAAAATTAGTCAACCATAAGAACCCTAATGGTTTCCAAATCACCAATAATCATTAACACTAGTGATTATACACCATTTACAAGTCTTAAACATGGTTAAATCATTAACCAACCCAAAACCCGCCAAATATCAAAATAGCAAGTTTCCATAAACCCTCTTCATCAACCAAATGGGTTTTACAACTAACAATCTCAAACCCTAACTTGAATATCAAATCTAACAAATGAAATTCGGAGTTAGAACTTACCAATACTACCAAAACATAGCTAGGAGCGAGATGAACAACTTTAAAACCCGAGCTTTGGTGAGAATCTAACTCCTTCTTCTCCAATTCAAGCTATCTCACTCTCTCACTCTTCCTCTCTCTCTAGATATGGATGAGAGTGTTTGTGTGGGTGAGAAATGAGCTCCAATAGAGTTCTAGATCAGTTTTGGTGACCCTAAACCGACCCTAAATGAAAAGACCAAAGTACCCCTCATTTGAACCTTTTAAAAAGGCTGAAAAATGCTTCAGGGGCAATCGGCGCGCCGCGCCAAAAGGTGGAGCGCCGCTCCAAACAACTGGAATTTGTGGTCGAGCCCAAAACAGGTTTCAGCAACTTGTTTTGGCCATAACTTTTCGACCGTAACTCCGTTTTTGATGAATCAAATATCGTTGGAAACGTAATAAGATTTTCTTTCCAATGGTAAGGCTTTGAAAAATCAACACAAATTTATTTGGGGTTGAAAAGATACGCACACACCTTGTTACTTCAGACAACGTCCAGTTTCCTTCGACGTTCGAGCAAGTGACACGTACATGCTTCGTACACCTCATACACGCATCGTACACCATAAATACATTATCTATCATAAATATTTGGGTCTTACAACTCTCCCCCACTTAAACTCGATCACGTCCTCGTGATCCTTGCCATTCTAACAAACAGGAACCACAATTCATGGTCCTCCGACATCCGTCCAAATTCGATGTCCTCAACAATTTCCACAACTCCGAAGATTCACACAATTCCCTTAGGAGACTTTACACAAAGTTACCTTTCCGATTTAAATCATCACCCTTGATTTACCAAATCTACCAAACCGAGCACTAAGTCTCGCTTCATTCCTAAACCGGAACGAACTCATGCCTCGACCGCATGACATAAATAAGTTAACATTCCAAATCCCGTACCAAGTTAGCAATCCCTTTAGCATACCCTTTTCATGTACATCGCTAAAGTAACAACACATCGATAACATGGCCAACAAACATTACAATGGAGCCGACAAAAAGTTAATCCTCACAATTGGATACCACTTGTCCCATATTCTCACGCGTACGTGGCCGACGAAAAGCGGTAGATCAAACGTTAACCACTTACCACTACGCAACAAGAGGCCGACGAAAAGCGCATCCTTACAGATCACACTTACCTCTCCTCGCATATGGCCAAACAAGTGCGATTCCTAACTGAAAAACGCACTCCGCACAACAATAAGTAGCCGATGAAAAGTGTATCACCGCGAATAACACTTACTACTTATCACACCTCAACCGTGGCCAACGAAAAGTGAATCCTCACAATTGGATAGCAGTTGCCACAATACATACAAACAAATTAAGTATATGCGCATACTTAGAATCATTCCACACATCCAGGAATTTCCGCACATGAAATATCCGCACGCGCGAATATCGCCATCACAATCGAGCAAGAACCACCTATATCGCACATAGGCGCAAAACAATAATTCTCTAGAAGAGAATTCAACACGCACATCCCTTAACCGAGGGATTTCCTTGCTCGTTAAACACGTCCATTATCTCTCAACGAGATTTCCCACATTACCACCTCGGTGATAATTTTAAGTCTAAAATCATAAGTACAATTTTAACCGAAATTGTACTCTACCGCAAATCGACCAAATCTAGGTCTCGACACAAATTTTCAGATCCACTATGAGCATCATCCGAAATCTCACACTAAAAATCTCCTCGTGTGGGAGTGTAACTCCCCCACTTGGAACTACGTTCCATAACCGCATTTTGCACAACCGTACAATGCTACCAAAGGTAGACTTTACTAACAATTGGGTTCACACGACCCATCACCCCATCTTGCTCCAACCGTGAGCACACGAAGGATTTCAATCAATCCTTAAACACTTCGAATAAAGAGTTTACCACAAGTTACACAACTTTACTCTCTCAATCATCCAATTGCTATGGCTTGTCAAATTCCACTTGGTCACTCATGTACCTTAGGGTTTCTCCGGTACCCTAAGTACATTGTAACTGCATCACCATCGGAGTTGAACACTACACTTGTAGGAATAAAAGAGGCACCTAACATCGCGTCGTGTAGACTCCTTCACAAATCATACATCGAGACTCAAAACACTTGATCTCAAGGGTTTCACCCATATGGCTTGGTATAAACATTTCCCAAATATCAAGGAATGCTTGGTTGCACCAAGTCTTATGCCCTTCGCCCGACAACCGGACCATCAACATAGGGTAATTCCATAAGGAACGCTACCCCTCATTACACTACGCACTAACACAAAATGCATTAAACAACATCTTAAGTACGTTTCAATAAGATAGTCGAAAAGTACCTGAACACCGTCGTCAGGTTCTCATGCATCACCAACTAGATCCGGGCATGCCGACTTTCGGTGTCCCTCTTTTCGACAATTAAAACAAGTAACCATGTTAGTCTTCGCATTCGTACATTCACGCGACAAATGACCCCGTTCCCCGCAATTATAACACGTGGGCACAAAACCACCGGTGCCACTCTTCTTCACACTTCCGCCACCCTCGGAAGTGCTCTTACTTTTCTTGTTCGAATGCATCGTAGTCTCAGACTTCCGCTTACTAACATCGAAAACACTTTTTCTAAGGACAAGCGCCTCAAAACCCTTCGCCATGTCAAACAACTCGTCAAAAGTTTTCACCATGTTTACGCTAATCTTCTCTTGATAACCATCGTTCAAGATTCGATAGAAGTCTTCCTTCAACATTTTATCATTACCGACATACTCCGGGAAAAATTGGGTCTTTGATAAGAAAACGGATTTGAGAGTGTTTAAATCCATTGACCCTTGCCTCAAAGCACGCAACTCATCCTTAAGCCTAGAAAGATCGGCCGAAGTTCGATACTCATTGAAAAATTCCGTCTTAAACTCGTCCCATGTGAAGTCCATACATTGTTCCTCACCATATAGTTGGATTTTCGCATCCCACCACAACTTGGCATCACCCCTAAGCATACTACTACCATACCTCGTCTTCTTGTCGAGAGGGCACTCACTAGTACGAAAAGCCCCCTCCATATCGGAGATCTAACGAGCACTCTTAAGTGGGTCTCGTTCACCATCAAAAGTGGGAGGTTGAGAATCCTTGAAATTTTTGTAGTAGAAGTCTCGCCGCCTCACATTATCCTCGTGAAGGACATTCTTAACTTGTTCCTTGACTAGATCGACTAATTCCTCGTTAATCGAGTCTTGGAACATCTTCCTAACGTCCTCTAGAAGTTCCACACGATAACCTTGTATAATGGCCTCAACCTTGGCCGTGAACTCGGAGTCATCGCCTTGATCACCATTATCATGTCCGTTCCTCGTCTTCATTCTAAGAAATGAACTTGGTTAGGAACGCAACACGAATAAAGTACATACACCGCCACAGACAAAACTCACAATCATATAAGTATGCCAACGTTCGTGCATCCCATCAAGTCCAATACTTGTTGTACATCACTTGCATGACTTGGCTTGCAACCGTAATAATGGTCGCGAAGCATTATTACGCTCACACGCCATGCCGAGCTCATGAATACAACAACCATCTCGCTAGACGTTCAACACAAAACAACATGATTAGTAACACATAATCAATACATAGCTAGTTCACCTACAATCTAAGGCACTAGCTAAAACCCGAACCGACCCGTAATCCTACAAGTTCCGCAACAAATAAGCACGCACAAAAAGTCTAAGTCTAGGCGCCTATCTCAAGTCACCTAAATCCCTTAGACCATGCTCTGATACCACTTGTAACAACCCAAACCTTATGCAACCGAAATATGCAAAAATAAAAATAAAAATTGTTTGTTCAGCAAATGGCGCGGCGCGCCATATGGCCGCGCGGCGCGCCAAACTGGTCTGTCCAAAAAGTCTTTAAACGTGAAAAAGATTGGCCACTTCCCGACATATTTAGACGAAACACTTTTACCCACATCTTCAAATATGTATAACTAACACGATTCAAACATAAAATAAGTTTTACAAAGTGGGGCCCACATCGGCCGTTTTACGAATTTCATACGAAAGTTTGAGTTTCAACAACATTAGTTTAATTTCCAAACAAACTACGAGCATGATGTTTGGGGATAAACTACCCAAATCCTAGGCCGAATCCACAAGTAATCCAAGCAAGCAACCAAAAAGGGAAATCATCTAAATCCCGAGCATACCCTTGCCACCTCCGCCTCCAAACCTAAAAATGTAAACAACGAGAGGGTAAGCTAATGCTTAGTGAATGCAATACTTATACGCATACATACATAATCCAATTACTTGTATACACCTACACAACAACACAATAACATTAGCAAACCGCAATATCGAATAAACGAATAATCGCACGTACAACAAGTCAACATCATTAGCATAGAGATCTCAACAATAATATACTCCAAATACAAATACGTACAATGCTAATAAAATTACACATCCCAATATACCCAATGTCGACATTCGACTCGATGGTGGCCGACGAAGAGTAGTAGGTCAAAATCGTTAACTACTCACCACCCATCGCACGCGTACGTGGCCGACGAAGAGTAGTAGGTCAAAATCGTTAACTACTCACCACTACGCACCATGAGGCCAACGAAAAGTGCAACCGAAACGTTAACACTTACCTCAATCACAAGGATGGCCGACGAAAAGCGAAACCGCTTACCATCCCACGATAAGTGGCCAACGAAGAGCGGATCCCCAAACGAATACACTCACCACTTACCCCAACACACATATGCGGCCGACGAAGAGCGATAGGTCAAACATTAATCACTCACCACATATCTAAACATACACATGTAGCCGACGAAGAGTGATAGGTCAAACGTTAATCACTCGCTACATGCCCAAACACACACATGTGACTGACGAAGAGTGATAGGTCGAACATTAATCACTCGTCACATGCTCACCTCTAATCGTGGTCAACAAAGAGTCATTCCTTTCGGATATAACTCACCACATTCCAAACACCATATATATACATACGTGGTCGACAAAGAGTGATAGGTCATACGTTTATCACTCGCCACATACACAAAATGAATATAGCCAACGAAGAGCTATCCACACGGATATCACTCACTATATTTTCCCATCTCAATTGTGGTCCACGAAAAGTGAATCCTAACGGATGTCACTTACCACATCGCACACAAGTAACCAAATTATATACGTAAGCGTATAAATATTCCACTCACCTTGATTACTTGAAAAGCAATCCCGCTTGAGCTCTCCTAATCGTCCAAATGCAATTTACCTAAGTAATTCACAAACAAATAAGCTAAACACTCTAGCTTATGCCCAAAACACCAATAAGTGCAATTTCGACCCATTTGCACTTCCAAGCACAAACCGTGCCCAAACTAACCAATAATCACTAACACAAATGAGAATGGTCCTAATATGCCAATCAAACCCAATCATAGGTGTTAAACACCTATCTTGCCCAAAATGACACTTAAACCCTAATTTGACCCATAAGAAGTCAATATCATGCCATTAGCAAGTTTTGACACCAAAACATATTTAACTCAGTTCTATGCTTCAACTTAATCCATTTTAAGTTTATAAACCTTATTAAATCGGCAATTGAGTCATAATCATCAACAAACCCTAATTTTGACTCTAGTCAAAATTAGTCAACCATAAGAACCCTAATGGTTTCCAAATCACCAATAATCACTAACACTAGTGATTATACACCATTTACAAGTCTTAAACATGGTTAAATCATTAACCAACCCAAAACCCGCCAAATATCAAAATAGCAAGTTTTCATAAACCCTCTTCATCAACCAAATGGGTTTTACAACTAACAATCTCAAACTCTAACTTGAATATCAAATCTAACAAATGAAATTCGGAGTTAGAACTTACTAATACTACCAAAACATAGCTAGGAGCGAGATGAACAACTTTAAAACCCGAGCTTTGGTGAGAATCCAACTCCTTCTTCTCCAATTCAAGCTATCTCACTCTCTCACTCTTCCTCTCTCTCTAGATATGGATGAGAGTGTTTGTGTGGGTGAGAAATGAGCTCCAATAGAGTTCTAGATCAGTTTTGGTGACCCTAAACCGACCCTAAATGAAAAGACCAAAGTACCCCTCATTTGAACCTTTTAAAAAGGCTGAAAAATGCTTCAGGGGCAATCGGCGCGCCGCGCCAAAAGGTGGAGCGCCACTCCAAACAACTGGAATTTGTGGTCGAGCCCAAAACAGGTTTCAGCAACTTGTTTTGGCCATAACTTTTTGACCGTAACTCCGTTTTTGATGAATCAAATATCGTTGGAAACGTAATAAGATTTTCTTTCCAATGGTAAGGCTTTGAAACATCAACACAAACTTTATTTGGGGTTGAAAAGATACGCACACACCTTGTTACTTCAGACAACGTTCAGTTTCCTTCGACGTTCGAGCAAGTGACACGTACATGCTTCGTACACCTCATACACGCATCGTACACCATAAATACATTATCTATCATAAATATTTGGGTCTTACAGTAAGTTAGACTAAATGAGTTTTACCATTTAGAGTCGAACTTAAATTAAAAATAGAGGTTGTGACGAGAACCTGTGACTTTAGTGATAGTGACTATCCAAATAAACTCCTTTGTTCGAGCGTGACCAGATTTCGAGGACGAAATCTTTTTAAGGGGGGTAGATTTGTAACACCCTAGTTATGGTCCTAGATGAAATGGGTATATTATGTTATTTTTATTATTATAATTTAAATATGATATTTAAATTATGAGCAATTCATATGATTTAATTATAAGGAGTGAAATAATAAATTATGAGTTGATAATTTATTATGTGACTAAATTAATGTGTTTGTGACGATGGTCACAGAAAATATCTATTTTTGTGATTTGGACTTTGTTAGGACTGCCTAACGAATGCATCGTGTTTTAAATTACGGATAAAATACGTGTTATAATATAATTGAATTGAATTATAAGTGGGACGGTGGAATTTTTGTTAAGACTCCACGTTGGTCTTGATGGTTTTTATTCATTTTAGATCCCATTTCATTTTATAACAACACACATGCACATACCACTTCACCCTTTAATCCTTTGATCTTTTAAGTCTCTATAATCCAGAAGTGAATCTGACGAGCTGGGCAAACAAGATGAAGGCAACATGAGTATGAATTGTACAACTTTATCTTATTATAAATTAAATGGGGTTTTATGAGCTTTTATATATAAAACCCTAGGTAAACACTTGATATTTGATTATGTGAGAATTACTTGCTGAAATTAATTGTTCTTATAGTTTGGGTTCTGAATCATATTATTGTTGTCTCACAAACTCAATCAAGTATTTGAGTTTGATTAGTTTGTTTGATTAAATGGGTTTTAAGGATTATGACAACTAATAGGAGTAATGATCAAATCTTATGGTTTGATGTGTATATGCTTAAGATAGTGATTATAGTTTGGTTATGAAACAAGTATGATTCGGCTATACTTGATTTGTGTTAAATTTGTATAAATAGTGAGTTAAATTTTAGGGTTCATGTTAGTATAAATTTGGGGATTTTGGTACTTTAATCCAACATCTTGTGTATACGTGTTAGATCTTAATGATTTTGGTTAAGGAATACGTGTATATATGTTTGGTGTGTTTCCTTGTGCTTTGATTGAGACCAAGAACCTTGAAATCGAGCTTTTGGGCATAAAATCACCAAATCAGCGAAGCTGATGGTGATACTGTGCCACTCGAAAAATTGTGCCCGAGAAACAGTGCTCGAAAATCCTAGTGCTCGAAAAGTTCATACTGCTCGAGAACCTATTGCTCAAAACATTGTATTGCTCGAAAACAAGGTTGTACTCGAGAATAGTGCTCGAAAACCTTTGATGCTCGAGAACCTTATGGTGCTTGAAAACCTTCTCTGTTGTGTGAATATTTCTGTTGAATATGAAACTGTGTTTCAACACTTGGATATATTATTAACTTGGGATATTTTGTGATTCTCAGGTGATAAAGTGGAAGTGAAGACTCAGTAATATAAGACCACTGAGTTTTACTGGTATTGGTGAGTGGGACTATCCTTTCGGATATTGTTATATAGTGCTAAGACAGTGTAGTGTCTTGTGATATGATTAGTGATATGCTCCCAGTGACCAGTGATATGTATGATTAGATTGTGCCTTTAGTCAGTGACCAGTTACTGTGATATTATGTGATTATGTGTACACTCAGTGATCCCGTCGAGGTGTTGTGTGCGACGGAAGCGGTCAACCATTCCTAGCTGGGTGTCTTGTACGATAGGAATTGGGTTGGGTTCTTGTGTTACTGATGTGGTGGTATAGTGTGAATGACGAGTGCCTCACGTCTTGGAAGACTATACCAGTGTTTCAGTATTAAGGACTATCGGTAAACTCTAGCCCGATCAACTAGTAGTTAATGGCCCGACCAGGCCGCCGGTCCTCTTGTGATCATTTCTGTGCTAGTGACCTAGTAGCCTGTGACTTGTGACCTTAAGCTGTGCTTAGAGCTTATAGTGATATCCTATTTGATATTTCTATTCACTTAGCGGTGCGCTAAATCCCCCACAGTGTCCTTTCCCTGCAGGTGACGTACAACATATTTTGGGATGGGTGTGGCAAGGATTGAAGTGATGTTTGACACACTTTATAACTCTGATGTTTCACATAAACTATTTTATATTATAGTCTGTAATTAAGTAACACCCGTGTTTCATATAATTATATATAATGTGCATTCAATATATATGTGATGAGTTTTATAAAGCCTTCCGTCGTGTAAAAAAAAATCTAGGGTGTTAAAATTGTGTGGGTGATTCCGGTACGACATGAACATCTGATTTCAGTTGAGGAGAGTAAAGACTATCAAACAAGATATCCAGTTCCACTGTAGTCACCGTAGGAACACCGTTCTTCGAGAAAATTGAGTTTTGCACGAAAGAAGTAGTAGCCAGGTTAGGATCGGGTTTTGAACTGAGTTGTTCAAAAGCCATCCCCAATAACTCATCAAAACGAACATTAATACTTTCCTTTATCGTCTTTGTCCTTTTGTGATAGACACGATAAGCAACCTTGTTTGACGAGTAACCGAGAAATATAGCATGACCGCCATGAGGATCAAACTTTTCGAGGCTGTCAAAATCATTAAGCACAAGCATATACAACCAAATAGACGGAAATATTTGACATTCGGGCGTCTACCATATAGCAACTCATATGGAGTCTTATCAAAATGTTTGTTTATGATACAACGATTTTGGGTATAACAAGCAGCTGAAATGGCCTCCCCCCACATTTTTGGAGGTTGTTTCAAGCATCGTTCGAGCTGCCTCGCACAACGTACGATTACGTCGTTCGACTACTCCATTCTGTTGGGGGTTCTTGCAGTAGAGAACTGATGTTCAATGCCTTGGTCTTTCATATAACTATCAAGTAGGTCATTCTTAAATTCCTTCTCATTATTAGTTCTGATGCTCTTAACATGTTTGTTAAAAGAGCGTTGAGTTTTCTTGATGAACTCAATGATAATGGCGGGGGTTTCAGATTTGGTCCTCAAAAGAAAAATACATGTAAATCGTGTATAGTCATCAATAATGACAAGCACATGTTTCCGGCCACCAAGGCTAGAAACTCTCATGGGTCCACATAAGTCCATATGCAATAAGTGCAAAGACGTAGTATTTAGGACTTACTTAATTGGATGATTATTCCGTTTCAGCTTACCCATTGCACATGATGGACACACATGATGCTTATCATATTGAAAGCTAGGAATACCATCAACCAAGTCTTTAGAGACCATTCGATTGATACCGTTGTAATTCAGGTGTGACATCCGGTAATGCCATAACCACAAATTTTCTTTTGTGGAACGAGTAGCCAAACACATGATTCCATGTGATGGTGCATCATTGAGATGAATAGTGTATAGTGAAGCACAACTTTTACCAACAAGGAGATCATTCCCATTGGTTGATTGCACCGAACGTTGACAACATTCGAAGAAA
Source organism: Rutidosis leptorrhynchoides (assembly GCF_046630445.1). NCBI lineage: Eukaryota > Viridiplantae > Streptophyta > Magnoliopsida > Asterales > Asteraceae > Rutidosis > Rutidosis leptorrhynchoides. The sequence goes on from NC_092343.1 coordinate 102,002,846, forward strand.
TCTTTTGAGATCTCCATCGCAGAATTGACTGACCCTAAACAAACTGTACCTCAAATCCTCAACATACGAGACCCTTTTTATTGTTATGCCATTTTTCACATAATCTCCATAACCCATTATCGCTGCAATCTCATCATTTCCAAATGTAACCGTTCCTAGGAATTTGTCAACGAAATTGACAAGTAAAGATTATCGCCCGTCATGTGCCGAGAACAACCGGAATTGATATACCATACATAGACGTCGAAATCTTGTAAATGTTAAGTTTCCTAGAGTGTAGGTACCCGAAGTTTCTTGGGTCCTCTTCAGTTAGTACCACAACAAACATTGGATCATAAATAAATGTATCACGTAATGCATCATGCAATTTAGACGTTAAAGCATTATTTAAAAGCACATTACATGAAGTATCATAAGCAATCTTAAGTTTTATATGATCATCAGAAGTCTTAACACACAACTTATTCCATGTAGATGTTTTGTACACAGAAGAAAATTGAAATACATGTGATGGCTTCCTAGATCGACTAGCAGATTTCTTGTTTTGGTTTGCTACTTTCTTAGTCGATGACTTAGGAACCCATACAGACATGTAATTCAAGTTTGGATTATAACCTGCGACACGAAAAACACCTTTGTTAGTGAGACGTCCAAACTTTTTAGTTGTCATTTGAGTAGATTGACTTAGCAAATTTCCATTTTTATTTTACGTTCCTTTGCATCATACTCACTCAAATCAGGTTTTGGAGTCGTGTGTTATTTTGGAGACTTCATTGGTTTCTTTAATAGACTTTCCTTTGTATGTTTTGACATTAACATCAGAGGAAGTTTTTCAGTAGAACAAGAACCATCTGGATGATGTACCTTCTTAACAATAATTTGCTTTGAAGGTGCAATTTTTGAAACACTTTTCTCAACTTGAGAACGTAAAGGATTTTTAAGAATGGTAATATGTTTAGAAGTATTAGATTGTTGTTTCCCTTTAACCTTCTTATCAATCCCTCCAGCACACTCAGAAACTTTATTCACACAATGCATCTTTAAATGTAGGTCATTCATGTAGTAACCCGAACTTTTCTATGTTTATATATATTAAATGAAATTGTTATTTACATGATTAAGTGTTTCCAACATGTTAAGCAATCAAACTTGTTAAGACTAGATTAATTTAAATAGGTTTCATATAGACAATTGACCACCCAAGTTGACCGGTGATTCACGAATGTTAAAACTTGTAAAAACTATAAGATGACATATATATGGATATATATATATAGTTAACATGTTATTATGATAGGTATGTATCTCATTAAGTATTTTAACAATGAGTTATATACATAAAAATGAGACTATTGAATTAAGAAACTCGAAAACGATATATATAACGATTATCGTTATAACAACGTCTTACTAAGTACATATGAATCATATTAAGATATTGATACACTTTGTTAAACATGTTAAATGATAAGTAAATATATCATTAAGTGTATTAACAATGAACTACATATGTAAAAACAAGACTACTAACTTAAGAATTTCGAAACGAGACATACATGTAACGATTATCGTTGTTACAACATTTAAATGTATATATATAATATTAAGATATATTAATACATAATTATATCATGATAATGTAATGATTTAATATCTCATTAGATATAATAAACAAAGGTTTAACAACATTTAACAAGATCGTTAACTTAAAGGTTTCAAAACAACACTTACATGTAACGACTAACGATGACTTAACGACTCAGTTAAAATGTATATACATGTAGTATTTTAATATGTATTCATACACTTTTGAAAGACTTCAAGACACTTATCAAAGTACTTCTACTTAATAAAAATGCTTACAATTACATCCTCGTTCAGTTTCATCAACAATTCTACTCGTATGCAACCGTATTCGTACTCGTACAATACACAGCTTTTAGATGTATGTACTATTGGTATATACACTCCAATTATCAGCTCTTAGCAGCCCATGTGAGTCACCTAACACATGTGGGAACCATCATTTGGCAACTAGCATGAAATATCTCATAAAATTACAAAAATATTAGTAATCATTCATGACTTATTTACAAGTAAACAAAATTACACATCTTTATATCTAATTCATATACCAACGACCAAAAACACCTACAAACACTTTCATTCTTCAATTTTCTTCATCTAATTGATCTCTCTCAAGTTATATCTTCAAGTTCTAAGTGTTCTTCATAAATTCTATAAGTTCTAGTTTCATAAAATCAAGAATACTTCCAAGTTTGCTAGCTTACTTTCAATCTTGTAAAGTGATCATCCAACCTCAAAAAATCTTTCTTATTTACAGTAAAATATCTTTCTAATACAAGGTAATACTCATATTCAAAATTTGATTCAATTTCTATAACTATAACAATCTTATTTCGAGTGGAAATCTTACTTGAACTTGTTTTCGTGTCATGATTCTGCTTCAAGAACTTTCAAGCCATCCAAGGATCCTTTGAAGCTAGATTTATTTTTCTCATTTCCAGCAGGTTTATCCATAAAACCTGAGGTAGTAATGATGTTCATAACATCATTCGATTCATATATATAAAGCTACCTTATTCGAAGGTTTAAACTTGTAATCACTAGAACATAGTTTAGTTAATTCTAAACTTGTTCGCAAACAAAAGTTAATCCTTCTAACTTAACTTTTAAAATCAACTAAACACATGTTCTATATCTATATTATATGCTAACTTAATGATTTAAAACATGAAAACACGAAAAACATCGTAAAACCGGATATACGCCGTCGTAGTAACACCGCGGGCTGTTTTGGGTTAGTTAATTAAAAACTATGGTAAACTTTGATTTAAAAGTTGTTCTTCTGTGAAAATTATTTTTCTTATGAACATGAAACTATATCCAAAAATCATGGTTAAACTCAAAGTGGAAGTATGTTTTCCAAAATGGTCATCTAGACGTCGTTCTTTCGACTGAAATGACTACCTTTACAAAAACGACTTGTAACCTTTATTTACGACTATAAACTTATACTTTTTCTGTTTAGATTCATAAACTTAAGTTCAATATAAAACCATAGCAACTTGAAACACTCAAAACGGATTTAAAACGAAGAAGTTATGGGTAAAACAAGATTGGATATTTTTGCTTGTTGTAGCTACGTGAAAATTGGTAACAAATCTATATTAATCATATCCTAGCTAACTCATATTGTATTATACATGTATTCTAATATATTATGTAATCTTGGGATACCATAGACACGAATACAATGTTTTGACATATCATATCGACCCATATATATATATATATATATATATATATATATATTTCGGAACAACCATAGACACTCTATATGCAGTAATGTTGGAGTTAGCTATACAGGGTTGAGGTTGATTCCAAAATATTATATATACTTTGAGTTGTGATCTAGCCTGAGGCTTGTATACACGAGGTCGTGGATTGATTCAAGATAATATATATCGATCTTTTTCTGTACATATAATTGTGGACAACTAGTTGTAGGTTACTAACGAGGACAGCTGACTTAATAAACTTAAAACATTAAAACGTATTAAAAATGTTGTAAATATATTTTGAACATACTTTGATATATATGTACATATTTGTTATAGGTTCGTAAATCGACCAGTGGCCAAGTCTTACTTCCCGACGAAGTAAAAATCTGTGAAAGTGAGTTATAGTCCCACTTTTAAAATCTAATATTTTGGGATGAGAATACATGCAGTTTTATAAATGTTTTATGAAATAGACACAAGTAAATGAAACTACATTATATGGGTGAATGATCGAAGCCGAATATGCCCCTTTTTGCTTGGTAACCTAAGAATTAGTAAACCGATCTACTAATTGACGCGAATCCTAAAGATAGATCTATTGGGCCTAACAAACCCCATACAAAGTACCGGATTCTTTAGTACTTCGAGTTTTATATCATGTCCGATGGATGTCCCGGAATGATGGGGATATTCTTATATGCATCTTGTTAATGTCGGTTACCAGGTGTTCACCATATGAATGATTTTTATCTCCATGTATGTGATGTATATTGAAATATGAAATCTTGTGGTCTATTATTACGATTTGATAAATATATAGGTTAAAACTATAACTCACCAACATTTTTGTTGACGTTTAAAGCATGTTTATTCTCAGGTGATTATTAAGAGCTTCCGCTGTTGCATGCTAATATATGGACAAGATTTGGAGTCAGCATGCTTGTATAATATTGTTTAAAACTGCATTTGAAATTTACTTTGTTGTAACATATTAATATTGTAAACTGATATGTATTGGTAGTGTGTAAGTGTGATATTTTTTAGATTATCATTTCTGATAATTTAGGTGGTGTCCTATTAACCTTGTCGATAAAATAAAGGTTATGATTTGTTCTAAAAATGAATGCAGTCTTTGAAAACGTCTCATACAGAGGTCAAAACCTCGCAACGAAATCAATTAATATGGAACGTTTATAATCAATATGAACGGGACATTTCAATTCACACAAGTAGAAGACATTTGTGATGTGTGTGCTTGTAAATAAGTATGCTTATGTGTGTTATCATGTTTCAGTAGAACTATCTTACGATTTAAACTTTGAATCACAAGACACAAGTCCTCAGCAGAAACTACAACTTCACCCTCATTAAAAGCAAAAGTACTTTCTTTCCTAGGAAGTGGTGGAAGTTTATCACACATCTTAAGCATTTGTTTTCAGAGATTGACATCTAAGTTGAAATTCAACATTTTGTTTTTCAAGTTTAGCAACTAGATGATTCAAGTCTAACTTTTCAGGCTTAGGTTCATATTGTGGTTCTACCTTAGGTTCTAATTTTGGTTCTACCTTAGGTTCTACCTTTTCATCTAAAGCCTTTTGACCTAGTGATTTTGACTTAGAAAGTTTCAACTTATGTTCAATATTTTCTATCTTAGTTGCAAACTTGTTCATTAAATCATTCAATTCTTGTGCTAGGTCTTCACCGATTTTAACTTTAGAAACAGAACATACACTTAAGGTCGGTAGAGTTGGTTTTGCTTCAATAGCAAGAGGCACACTAGAACTAGGATTGCCAAAAACCTCATTTTCTAGCATCAAGATGTATTTTTCTAGCATGAGTGTAGGAATATAAACCAATCTACGTGAAGGCACAGAATCAGCATGTTGCATATTCTGTTCATGTTCAACTAGTTCATGCAAGAAACTAGGATGTGATTTACCCAATTTAGCATTAATCTTTTCATACATCAAGTTGATTTGATAATATTTCTTAGATGAACGATTATTAATCACATTATCAAAATCAGCATCAGATGAATGCACAAAATGATATGGTAAACCAGCTTGAAAATAATCAGAATGATATAATCCATGAATCTTTTTGGAAATATCATCCAACGTCTTGGGATCTTCATACCTAACCCCCCACTTATCACCATGAATCATTTTCGGTCTATTCATAAAGATTGTTTGCTTTGAAAGTTCCATGTTAATGATAGCTTTCGATTGCTCTATTCGATAGATTTTTTCCCCGTATCGAGCAAGTTGAGCTTTCATTTGAAGATAATCTTTAGTGAATAGTGAAATTTCAGATTTCTTTTTGATTATGGTTTCTTCCAATTGAATAATTTTCTTGTTTAACTTGAAAATTGTGGGTTCATGTTGTTCTTTATGGTCGGAAAGATCTTTTTCTAAGAATTGAACTTTCTCCGTAAGACGTTCGGATTTCAAATGATAATCCATTCTTTCAATCTTAATTGGAAGTATTGACTTTTTAAGTTCTTCCAACTCAGTATCCATGGAGCCGAGTTGGGTTCTCAATCGATTTACTTTCGATTGTGAATTGGATAATGAAGATTTAGTCTCATTTAGTTTGATTTTATCTTTTAAAGTTCTATTTTCAGTTTTCAAACTTTTGATCTCTTTTGACATTGAGACTAAGTTCTTCATCATGTCATTTTGCACTTTGATAAAATCAGGTGAAATTTCAGGTAATTGTATCTCATCATCATCAGATGTTGAGTCAGAATTCTCCATTGCTTCCTTTGCTTTGATAAGCTTGGTCACCTTGCAGACATTAGCATGTTCCACCTCAGAATCTAAATCATCCGTCCAATTAAACCAAGTATCATCATCCGGTTTCAGTTCTCCCCCAGTCTCCATGACCTTTGCCATCAATATTTTCTTCTTGTAGTAAGCTGCATCCTTCTTCTTAGGCATCTTGCACTCACGGGAGAAATGGCCAGCTTTGCCATAATTTTAACAAATTGAATCATCCTTCTTGAAATCATCAGCATGTTGATGTTTTAATGAATCAGGTTTCTTGTAGTAGGAGGAAGAAGATGAATTCTTGCATTGATTGCTTGATTTGCCGTTAAACTTGTACTTGTTTAAGACTTTGGTGAACATAGCTGCCATCTTGACTAGTTCAAGGTGAGAATCATCAACATCCAAAAGTTTGAGCCCTTCAGAATCAGTTGATTCTTCAACAAGCACTTTCTGGATAAGTTTTTGGAAGTGGTGTAAGATTTGCTCTTCTTCTTAGCAATGAGGGCAAGTGGATCACCCAGAGAAGACTCTTTTCTTTCCTCTTGAAGTTTAGACATGACTGTTGATAATGCATAAGGACTCCAACAAGCTCATGAATATTCAGCTTATCAATCGCTTTGGTAGATCGAATGATGGTTTCATAAGGAAGCCAATCAGCATTGAGCTTTTTGAGAAACTTCATGTTGATCTCAGCATTCACTTTAGTAATCTTTCACCTTTTCAACTCATTCAGAACACCATTGAAACATCGGTAGGTATCCTTGAGTAGTTCTTCAGGTTCGTGCTTGAAATCTACATAAATCCCAGAGCCTTGTTCAGTTTGGTGACATCAGACATGTCATAACTTCTTTTTGTTGTTTGATCTCATCCCATATGTCCTTAGCAGTGGTGTTGCTATCAACATTTTCAAACAACTCCTATGAGATGGCTTGCATGATGATATTTTTAGCTTCAATATCACCTTGAGCTCTCTCACGTTTCTTTCCAGAATGTTCATAGACTGGAATTGGCATACCAGTTTTTGGATGGAATTCTGTAACTGGACCTTCTTTCAAAGAAGCCCATATGTACTTTACCTTCTCACCCTTGTAGTCTATGTATTGGGTGATACGATGAAGTCACTGGTTGTACTTGCCATCAAAAAACACTGGAGGTCTAGAATATGATCCAATAGTCAATGTATCTTGATTAGACATATTGACAAAATCTGAGGTGGATTCGGTAAAGATTCGGTATATCACACAATCCAAGATTCTAATTCAGAAAAATCTAACAAAATGTCAGATTCGGTATCTGGTTCGGTATTGTAGCAGATTCAGTATCTGGTTCGGTACAAGATTCGATATATCAGATTCTGTATCAGAAACTGATAGGAATGACAAGTATCACACCCTGATTCTGTAAAGATTCGGTAAATACATAATATGAAGCCTTAGAATATTTAAACCCTAAATATATCGGGTATAACAGAGAATCTGGTTCGGTATCTGGCTCGGTAGCCAAATTTTGTAAATTTTAAACTCAAAAGAATCCAATTTCTTTGAAACACACTCGGTAACCTTGCTGCACAAGGAAACAAGTTTGTAACAAACAAAATATCAATGAAACCGAGTGTGTATGATACCAATGTCAACTGTAGCAGTTGACAAACCGAGTCTAAGTGTAAAACTTAGAAAACAATCAAATCCTTGCACAAACCACACCAATTAGTTGCGTTTACTCAAACCCAATGTGATAGAACCACAAATACACCACAATCTGCAACAATTGAAGAGAATTTCTGACTTTTAATGATACTCGGTATGGCAGTTAATATACCGAAAGTAGATCAAATCTTCAAAAATTGAAGAATTACTGAAATTGAACCCTTAAATTTATGATTAAACACCTCACGAACACAACTGAATCCTCTGATCTTCACTTAAACACAGAATCAAGCTTGAATTGATCAAAACAGAGAGTTTTAGCCACGAACTCTAAAAATCAGCTTGATTCTCCATAATTGTTGTTGTAAAGCTATACTGATGATCGAAACACTTTCTAATACACCTAATTAACCTTCGCTGAACTTGTCACAAGAATCTGAATGTCAGATTATCACTTTCGATGATACCGAATGTGATTCAATCTAATCGAGTGTGATCAGATTTTGTAATCTTCAATCTCTGGATCGATATAGTGATGTAATATCACTCCCTGGATGCTTTGATACCAAATGATAGGTCAGATCATAGTGAGAATTGAAGATGTGATAGGATTGAGTGAGACTCGGTAAGGTAAGAACGGACTCGGTATTAGAGAGAATCGGTAAAATTACATTCCACAGCTTCTTAAAGTAGTTTACAATGTAATGGCTATCTAATTAGGACTACTAAGGTTCCTTATATAGCCCTCTTCTAAGGAACCATCTTTTAAGCTTGTTTCACATTAACACTATATATATTTCGAGGTCCTAACAATACAGCTATTTGGCCGTAGGTGGAGTTATGAAAATCACACATGGCGTAAAGGTCCGGATGAAGGGAGAGAAGTATGAGAGTCTATATCGTCTGGAGGCAAGTACATCTGGTGGCAAGTACAAAATATACTCCTGTCTCGAAGGTTTGGAAAGTGTGCTCACGGGAAATTGATCGGAGACATGTAACATGTTTGATTAAGTTAGACGATGGTGAGAAGGAAAATCCTACTTTAGGAGAGGTGATTCAAGACTCCTCTCCGGAGTCAACTAAGTAAGTTGACGGAATCAGCTGCACATGATTATTGGCCGTTTTATTTAAATCAGGTTCAGGACCGAGGTGATTCACGGTGTGTGCAGTGGTGATAAGAAGGCCAATGGTGAAAATACTGGGCTATAGTATTATCAGTGACGAATAAAGATAAATGTTCGTCAAGATGGAGATTGTTGGACAATAGTCCAAATTTTGCAAGCATTTAGTAGACAATACAAATTGTCTTTTGAATGGTGAAGACATCAAAATGAAATTGTCTTTTGCATGGTGAAGACATCAAAATGAAATTATCTTTTGCATGGTGAAGACATCTAGCCATTCACATGTGGCTTACCATTTGATAATATGTAGCAAAGTTTGCTTCCACTTCCCTACAAGTCAAATAAGGATGCAAGTTGTTTTCACATGGATGTTCATGTAGCAAAATGTGACTTTTGTATGTAAATGTTTCATGCATAAATAGGTGATGATATGTTGAGTCCCCAAAATAATTAAGGATTTAATTATGACAAAACTGTAATTTATTTTCCCTAAAATGTTATGTGCAGCAAGCACAAGTTTGTTTATGTATAGACATCAGATATTGTTGTGTCGAGTGTTTAGTTTGCTGCCTAGTCTACCAACACAAGGTAGACAGTATTCTTCAATTAAGCACAGGATGTGTACGCAGCAATTCAAGAATATCAAGTGACTCAGCAATGAAGAACCAGCATAGCTGGAATACACACTACAAGAAAAACGGGCTTATAGGACCACCGTGAAGGTCCTATTATGTACTCTAATAGGACCTTTGAGCTGATAGGACCACTAACGAATTGATCCTCCCACAGTGGCGTCCCAATAGACTAATAAGGGTCCTAGCAACATATTATGACCTTATTAGAAAAGGGTTTTAAAAAATGTATAAGAACCCTTACGAAAGGTCCCATGAACATATTAGGACCTTATTCTTGGGTCATATAATGCGACATCTAATATTTCAAAACATATAAGTACTTTATTTAAGGGTCCTAAAAAACGTATGAGGATCTTTAAAAAGGGTCCTAATAGCTAAAAAAAGTTTATGAAACCCATGAATAAGGGTTCTATAATATCATTAAGGACCGTTAGGAAGGGTCCCATGAACATGTTAGGACCTTATTATAGGGTCATATAATGTAACTTCTAATATTTTAAAACATATAAGGACTTTATTTAAGGGTCCTAAAAAACATATTAGGATTCTTCAAAAAGGTTCTAATAAGTTTATGAAACCCATTAATAAGGGTCCTATAATATCATTAAGAACCACACAAATTGGGTCCTAAAATAAGTTTTTTGAAATCCATAAATAGGGTCTTATAAAATAATTAAGGACCACACGAATAGAGTCCTAAATACTATATTGCGACCTTTCGATAGAGTCCTAAAACACACAAAAAGGTCCTAAAAAACACATGTTAGGACTGTTAATGAAGGTCCTAATATCCTAACTAAGATGATGATACCCTTTTTAGCGTCCTATAATATAATTATTTACATTATAAATGGTCCTAAAACATATATTAGGATCCATTAAAAAGGTCCTAAAAACATATATTAGGACCTTTTAAAAGGGTCCTTAAATCTCAAAGTAAAATTGTGAAGCCGATTTTTGGGGTTGCGGAATTCAGCTATAATGGTCATGATAAATATAAAATAATCATGGGCATGATATTAAAATTATAATTAAAACAAACAAATTCTATAAATGAAATAGACATCCAACAACTGATTTTTATTTAATAGCAAACTCAGAATCTCAGATATGTTTCATCTGGAAGTAAACATAATTACAAAAAATCAAATATAAAAGTCTAGTAACATTTGGCGATAATCATAAAGAATTAAACACATGAATACTAAGAACGAGTAGATCGATCATGAAGCAATCTTCTTAATCAAGAGGTACTACCTACAAAAAAAATATATTTCATATGTTAGTTTTAAACCTTCGCGTTAATATAACTTATAATTACAAAAGTACACTTTAAGAAGGTCATACCTCGACATAATTTCTTGGCCATGCAATAGGCGTGCCTATAGCTTCAATAATTGTGTCCATATGTCCATACGGCCTAACCAGCTCTTCGTCTTATTGAATTACCACCTGAGGATTAATCGAACAGTATCTTGAACCAATCCCTTTCCCTCCCACCACCTCTTTTGGATCTAAACTCAAAACCCATCCTCTTGCTACTATGTCAAACGGCTTGTGAATGCTCCTTAGATATACTTCAGACTGAACCCGAATATCATTTTACAGCAAATAAGAGTTAAAACTATACGGAGTATTTGTTATCATTGAGAAGGCAAAGTTTTTTATAGCATAAACATACCCGTAAAGGTGGAGGTTCAACTACTGGTGAGGTTACTGGGGAAATAGTTGAATCACTGTTTAAACGATTCTTTTCCCGATTCAGTTGTGCTGTTTCCGCCTCTAATTCCACGATCCTTGATTTCAACATTTGATTCTCTCATATGTAAGCAATACGAGCCGGTGTTACACCCCATAGATCAGTAGCCCGGACACCTAAGCCTTATAGGTCAGCATTTCCATATTTATCGTTTCCCTTCACCTTCGAGAAAATGTCATCTGGCCCAGGCTCATCGCTTGTACCAGGTGGAATGTTCTTTTTAAGTTCATTCATTTCACGCTGTATCAAGCATAATAAACATCGTAAGTCAGAATCCACATGTTAAAACAGTTTGATCAGCGTAGCAGAAATATTACACATGAGCAAAATCATTCTGTCAAAAAATTGACACTAGTAACAATATTACTTACAATGGCATCTTGAGCTTCCAAGCAATTTGTATTGCCGTTATTAGAGAAACACTTTTCAAACATTTCAAAATGGCTTGGTTCTTGACCATTATTTTTTTCCTGTTTCAATTAAATTAAAATTGGTTTAACAATAAATGATATCCACATATTATCATAAAATAACTTTTTCCCCTTTAATTAATTACCTTCAACTCTTCTCGAACACGTGCATAACTCTTTTTTCCAGTGACTTGCATCAGCTTCTTCTTCGCCCGATTCGATTTGTTTTTTTCACTAACTTACTGAGGTAGGAAAGTGATGTCTCATAAACGACAATACATTGATATAACTAATATATAAGATGTGGCAGGATAATAATTACATACCTTGTTGCGTCTTCTATTCCAGTACCTTACAAGTTTTTGACAATGATCTTCTTGGACTTGTGAACACCTAGAATTATACTGTTCTTGGAGTGATAAAGTTGGATCATAGTATTGCTTTTTTAATCTTGACTTCCAATTCTTTACCTTCCTCCCTAATGATCTCAAGATCCACCCTTCAGTAATAGCAGGAACATCGAATTTCGACTACAATAATAACATGTAACTTGATCAATTAAGTGCACTCGTAGTACAAATACAGAATTCTGAATATGTACCTTTACTACGTTAAGCAATGAATTCCTTTTAGCAACATGTTTCTTTTTATCAGAACTTAGTTTACTCCATCTCCTATAGATTAGGTAATAAACGCTACTCCTGGCCATGGTTCCCAAGAAATGGGTGAGTTCACTAGTAGTTTTACTAACTGGTTGCCCAAAATTATTAAACAAAACAATGATTCGAATTCTGTCTTCTTTTCCCCAAGTTTTTATCATTTTTGTTGGGCCTCTTTTTGGTCTGATCTTTTCGCTCGTTTCTGCGTAATAAAATAAATAAACAGCCAACAATCCCAATCAATTAAATGAATCAAACAGTGCATATAAGCAACCTGATAGACAAAGATAACCTCCTGTAGTTTCTGTGATGTCAACTCTGTCATCTTCATCCATAAGTTGAAGCTCGTCATCATCTTCTGGTATTTCATCACAAATGTCATAATATGAGTTATAATGTAAGAATTATACATTCAAAGAAAGATTCGTCTTAGTTGAGAAAATTTACCGTATTCAATTTCCCTGTCATATTGTCTGTGGTAATCTTCATTATCGTCATACATATATGTTAGTGTATCACAATAGTCATAATGAAAGTTAGAATATACTTAAGTATTAGTAAACAAATGAAAGATTCATGTGACCATAGCAAATATACCGTCTGCATATTCAGTTTCTTGATTTTCTGCATGCAGTTCATTCTCATCTCTATTGAAGACGTCGTTGCCAGTTTCATTTTGTTCTTCATTCCTATTTGCTTCTGTAATTGCAATAAAAATAATATGAAATTGTATAAGTATATATTCATAATGATACTAGTCATTACCCATCTTCTATTAAGGGAACTAAATCTTGTAATCCTATTGATCCACGTGACATCTCCCCTCACATACTTTCACTGTTCACGATTGGGCAACTCTCCACCACACAAAATAAAAAACGTGGCGTGCTAGGGTAAACAAAAAGCCATGTCCTCTGATCTTCACCATCTCCTCTGATCCTTTTCTCTGTCTCCTCTCCCACTAACCCTAAAAGCTCTCTCATTCTCAACATAAACCTAAAAATATCAAACCTCGCTTTGTACTGCGATTCAGAAAAAAAACAATTCCTCCTCCTGCCTCTTTCGATTAACATAAATATTAGGGTTTCAATTTGTTTCATCAAATTCAGCCCTTTGCTGTGTTGAAGGTCTGTTACTTTTACTCGGTTTCTTTGAATTGGTTGAACATTTATAGTTCAAATGTCTCTTTCAGGCTGCTCACGTCAAATTGTCATCTTTAGTGGTGTTGTTGCTTAAGATTTCCTAATCGACACCTGAATGTAAGTGATCGTTTCATTCTATATTCTTAAACTTCAATTTCTTATTTTTTAATTGTTTTGTTAACTTTTATTTAGGTATTGTAGTCGATTGTTGACCTTTTTGCACTCCTTTTCCTTAATAATAACTTGATTTTTGTACCATGAATTTAATTACTACGCTTGTAGTTCACAAGAAAGAGTTAGAGTTATGGTGGTGGGTATTTGACTGAAGCAAGAAATGTGGTTAGGTATTTTTCTTACTATTTTCATTGATGATTGCAAAAGTTTTGTGGTTGTGATAGTGTTGCATAATAGAATCGCAATCTGGGTATGCTTCATGATCCATCTTTATCTCAAAAAGATTTTAGCATTATCACGTTTGCTTACAAAGTTGAAGACTGAGGAAAGAACCGCCACCCAAAAGCAAGTTGCAATCACCAACTGTATCAACCCCGTTTACCTTGAAAACTGAGCAAAGAACCGCTCGAAGAAAACGGGCGAGTATTCACATTTAGTTCTTTGATCTCGAGAACTGTTATACTCATCATACTTCAATTTGTATTTCTTAATTTTTAATTTTAATTCATTTTCAGAAACTTGAAGAGAATTTTAATGAGAAAGCAGCACAGAAAGTGCAACTCCAAACAACCTTAAAGGTATCATTGGAGATTTACGCTCTTAGTATTTGGTGCTTTGTTACTTTGTGCATACATTTGTGTCACATAATATAATGTGACATATTTTAAATTAATATTTAGACATTACGACGACTTGCGCAGAATCATGAAGCAGATAGAAAGAGCTGGTTTTGGAAAAAGGTAACACATTTTTGTTAGTTATTTTTATAGGTGGTCTTCGAATATGTCAACCCTTGAACCACAACTGTTGTTACTGTTTCTATTTGCTGCACCACAGCTGCCACGTGGCTACTGCAACTGCCGGCACTACTATGTCTTCTGTTGCTCTTCCTGAGTCGTGCACTTGTCATCAACGTGTGCCTTTTGCTTCGAGTGCGTGGGGTGCTGCAGATTGTAACTCAAAAGTTTCAGGTAGTATTATCGGTTTTTAATAGGTTTTAGCTTTTGTTATTATACCACATTGATGATAATTTCTTTATCGCTCAAATAATGATCTGTCAAATTGAATTTTAAAAAACAAGTTATTTAGGGTTTGATTTGTCTATTTTGATCAAATCCATGTAATCTGATCCAAATATTGACTTGGATGACCTGTTGTAGAAAAAATTAGGGCTCCTACTTTGTCCAAAATTTGATACCGTTTACAAAAAAAAAAAAGAAAAAAACAAAAATTCATCTTACCAAAACAATGATCTTTACTTATGTATTAATGGTTTAATATTTACCTGCTGCATATGTACTGATGTTATAAGTTGCTTATTTGTCTAATGTAGTTTGTTTAGTGTATCTAATACACGTTAAACCTGTTTTCCCATATGTCCAAGGCGATTACTTTTTTTAAGATTATCGTTTAATATCATCCGGTGGAACTTATTAAGGTGAGATTAATACGTACTTTTGGTAATTTGAGTCAGAATGGGGTGGGGTTAGTAAGGGGTCAAAATGGGCAGAATATGGTCAGTGCAAAAATACTCACCTTTGCTAAACTTTATCAAAAACTTGAAAATATATTTATGGCTACAACAAAAAAGTATTTCCTAAAAAAACCTTTTATGAGGTTTTATGAATTGTCATTACACTTTATGTGAAAAATGAACGGCTTCATCAATTTTATTTTTTTCTCTTTATTATTTTCAGATGGGTTTCTGTATGTTTGTTCCCGATTTTCTTATTCTAAGTGGTTTCTGTATGGTTTGGATAAATACTTAATTCTATTTTGTAACTTAATTAGGTGTTGTTATTTGCAGCAATAGTTAGTGTATTGTTTAATAGAATCGGTGATTGTATTTAGAGGAACTACATACCAGGCATAATCTTCTATTACAGATCTACCTTCTATTACACATGTTTAGGTGAGAAAAATAAAAAGGTTAGAATACATATTTCCATCTTTTTTATACTTTGAGATATCTTATGTATTTTGTAGGCTGAATTGAGGGTCAGTATTGAACACATTTTGTAACTAATCAAATGAGTTTGAGTTCAAGGATATTCATTGTTTATTTTTGCTATTTAAATTACCCTATAATATTTGCATCAAGGAAGCAATCGTCTTGCATCTAGGAAGTTAACGCAAATGGAATGGTTTCAGCTTTTCTATCGTCAAAGCTGCAGTACAATGTGCCAATTTGTTGGTGACAATTTTCATTGGCATAAAGATTCTAATTAAAGAAGAAATTATATGTTGTAGTAAATACATCTATTGTTCCTTGGGATATCGACGCACCAGGGTCATGCAACTTTCTTTCATTTTGGTAGGTCACTCAGTTGTGATTAAATTCCTTACACATGGGATGGGCTGACTTTGTTGCTACAAAGTGGTAATCAGCTTTTAAGTCGATAAACTTACTAGAATGGTAAGCTTTTCAAGTTTTCTTTACTTTTAGGTTTTTTTTTTTTACCATTACACTGTTAACAAATACTCATTTGTTTGTTAACTGTTAATACATAGAAGCTGCAATCTTTTGGTTCTTTTGCTGTTAGTTCGTGTATTTGCTGGTGCAACTACGATTCTCGAGGCCTTTGATCTTCTGTTTTGTTTTGAGGTAATGTTTGGGTTTAGTTCTCTTCTGTTTTAATTCTCTTTATCCGAATTACAAGATAAATTTTTTCTATATCCACTGTTATTATTAATAGACTGTCATTATGTTAAGCATGATTATGTTGCCTTTAATTGTTGCCTGCCATTCTAAAGCCTACGTATGAAGCTGGATTTGGTTTCAAGTTTGCGGCGGTCAGAGTGAAAAATGGTTGTCTTCTATATTTTTGTACTCGGGCAGTCCTAATTTTCAATTCTTATCGATCCCTTTGTTTTTATGGATGTATAAAAACTTTAATTGACTTTTATGGATATACAAATATAGTTTAGTTTATTTTTTTAATTGTATTTTTATGCAATAAATTTATCAATTGCAACGAATTTGATATTTAAGGTGCTTTTAGGTGTTTAGTTGTGAGTGGAGTAAACAAGGGCATTGGATTTGAACCAGCTAAACAGTTGTCATCTTCAGCCGTGAGGCTCAACGTATACAACATTTGGCTAGGGTCATCTATAACCAATTTTGAAAGCTTGATATATTTTGGTAAAGCTATTACATTCCTAGAATTGGGGACGCAACAACAAAGAAAAAGCAGGAATGAGGACATTCAGTTCGGAGACAATAACATAATAGCTATCGATCTGACATGTGTTGTATCATGATCTAATTTGGCATTTTTTATAAGTAAAAGATGATGGAGATTGGGGTGTTGTAATTTGACTTTATGTTGATTATGTTTCAGAAGAGATACAATTGCAATTTAAATTTTTTATGTACTTAGGTGATTGATGATGTAAATTGTGGTAAACGATTTCCGATGTATATGCCACTTCTAATGAATGACTATAACCTCTGAAGGTTAATTTTGAACTGTTTAATTTTTTGCCAACCCTTATATTTGTCTAATTTTTATCAATAATATTCGTAGCGCGTACCTTCAATCTTGTTAAATATCAAAAATGATTTAAGTATTAGAACAGTCATAATAAAAGTAAGAATATAAGTATTAGAAAACAAATGAAAGATTCATGTGATTATAGCAAATAAACTGTCTTCATAATCAGTTTCTGCATTTTCTTCATGCACTTCACGTTCATTTCCATTGAATAAGTCATTGCCGGTTTTAGTTTGTTCTTCATTCATGCTTGTTTCTGTAATTGCAATTAAAATCGGTTATGAAAATGTTAAGTAAATAGTCATAGCCATAGTCATAATAGTCATTTAATATCAAAAATAATATACCTAAGGCTATCTTTTTTATAAAAAATAATTAAAAATTAACCCATCGGTCATGACTTTTGTTGTTGATTTGCTCTGTTGTGTTTCATTTTGATCAGCCCTTTGAATAGACTCTTTTTCCTTACTCGTGACTGCAATATCTTTGTCCGTCAATGGCAAGCTGTTCAACTTAGATCTTGTATTCCTAATAGGGGATGATGGTGAATGAGCAGATTGGCGTTTCTGTGCTAAATTAATCGTTCGGTTAATGGTCAATGGTTTAATGAACGTTGCACGGTTGGTTGCAGATGTGGCTGCAGGTTTGGTTGGAGGTTTGGTGGAAGGTTTTGTTGCGACTATGGTTACAGGTGTAGTTGTATGTTCGGTTGCTGTTGCAGGTGCAGATTTGGTTGCAGCTGTTTTCTGTAGACAAAGTGAAATGTAGTTAAAATACCTATAAGGAAATTATATAATCATAGTTCATTAAGTTTACCTTTTTAGGCTTTTTAACTTTGGTAGAGTAACATCACCATCAGCCCGTAGTATGATATTGTCCGCTTTGGACACAAGCCGATCACCGACGGGCTACCCGCGCACGAGTACAACCCCGGATCGCACTTCTACCTCACGGATTTGCTTCTCGGGTAAACACCCTCAAAACGCGTCATACCAGAAGAGGTATCCACACCCTTATAAGGAGTGCTTTGTTTTCCTCTCCCACCGATGTGGGACGAGTCTGTTACAACTCTCAGTGTCCCCGCAGTGCAAATCGATGCGGGCTCCAGCTCTGATACCATAAGTAACATCACCATCAGTCCGTAGTATGATATTGTCCGCTTTGGACACAAGCCAATCACCGACGGGCTACCCGCGCACGAGTACAACCCCGGATCGCACTTCTACCTCACGGATTTGCTTCTCGGGTAAACACCCTCAAAACGCGTCATACCAGAAGAGGTATCCACACCCTTATAAGGAGTGCTTTGTTTTCCTCTCCCACCGATGTGGGACGAGTCTGTTACAGGTAGCTTGTGATTGTTCTTCAGTTTCCTCACCTTCACCGTCAAAGTCATTAGCAGGATTATACTCTGCATCTTCATCAGATGGAAGGATTGATTTGTTATTACTTTTTTTTTTTACCAAGCTTACCCGTCACAGACTCAAGGGCACGCTTCAAACCTAAAGCTTCAAACTTTCTCTTGTTTTCCTCCATAGTCCTTTTTTTTACTTGTTCATACTCATGTGCAGTAAAGTTTTGCTTAGGCACTTTAGATGACTTTTTCGGTTGTTCCATTACTGGACTTCTTTGTAATCAAGCCCTAAAAATAGATTAAGTACGAATAAAATATGTTTTAATTTTAATGATTGAGGAACAGAGGATTATGACTCGAGTATATGTGAACATGACAGTATCAACTACAAATATAGTAAAAAAAAAAAAATTAGTTTAAGCCAAATAATCAATCTAAGCAAAAACTATGTTTTAATTTTAATGATTAAGGAAC
This sequence comes from Rutidosis leptorrhynchoides, assembly GCF_046630445.1. Classification (NCBI taxonomy): domain Eukaryota; kingdom Viridiplantae; phylum Streptophyta; class Magnoliopsida; order Asterales; family Asteraceae; genus Rutidosis; species Rutidosis leptorrhynchoides. Next base: position 102,021,790 of record NC_092343.1, read on the forward strand.
AGTGGATTATGACTCGGTTATGTGAACATGACAGTATCAACTACAAATATAGGTAAAATAAAAATTAGTTTAAGCTAGATAATCAATCTAAGCACAAACTATGTTTTAAGTTGAATCATTAAACAACAGAGGATTATGACTCGAGTATGTGAACATGACAGTATCAACTACAAATATGGTAAAAATAAAAATTAATTTTAGCCAATTAATCAATCCAAGCACAAACTATGATTTACTTTGAATAATTAACCAACAGAGGATTACGACTAGAGTTTGTAAACATGACAGTTTCAACTACAAATATGGTTAAAATTTTAAGACAAATAATCAATCAAAGCACAGACTATGTTTTAAATTGAATGATTAATCAGAGGTTTACGAATCGAGCATGTAAACATCAAAGTATCAACTACAATTATGGTTAAAATATTGATGTTTATCGATTATTGATTATACATGATGAAAATATAACAGTACCTTGTAGAGTGAAATTGGAGTGTTCTTCCTGATCTCAATCTGAAAACCGAGTAAAATGAGGGTGAAAAACAACATAATATCAAATGTAGGTTTGGTGGGAATGAATTTCATATTCAAAAAATTCGTTAATTTTGGGTTTGGTGGGAAAGAATTTTGGTTTCAAACTTTTCTATTAGGTCGTGGGGTAGTTAAGAGCGGTTGATTCGGTGAATGGATCGGTTTTATAAGTTAATTATATAGGAATGTTTGTTAATTCCACATTTATAGGAGTAGTAAACGTATAGTAGTATGACTTAAAAAAAAACGTATAGTATATAGTATTGTTTAATTGTTTAATAAACATTATTTTTTCTTGACATATATATTAAATTATTAAGTATAAGTCTTCAGTTTGTTGTGTATAATTTTTCTTGTTTGTTGGCAAAATTAACGATTAATATTAAAATTTTGAACATTCATAGATAAATGATGGACCCTATGAACAAATACAATAAAATATTACAAGAACAACTCGCAAAAAGTAAACTTGTTATACCTCAACGGATTGAAGATTAAACCTAGCAAACTCTAACCGAGCCACTATGAACATCACTATCCATAGAAGACCAAATCTAAATGAACAATACCAATAAAACAGGAAAATAGAAACAATAAAGCAATCTAACCAAGCACATACAAAATACCAATGAAAATCACCGAAAACTCCAACTCAATCGATTTTGGATCCGCGTTTTCGATTTCTTTAATTTGACCGGGCTATTCGTGATCCCATCAATCTTATCTAAATATGTGAACCCCTTTACCATTCTGATTAGGAAAAAAATATATCAAAACACTTGATGATTTGTCACTACTTGTAGGTTGGGAAAAATTCCTTGATCAGCCAAAGAAATACTTTTTGAAGATATATAACCAGAAGAAACCGTGGATTGCTTTGTTTCGAAGAATAAACATGCATGCTTGGGTACCTTCACACTGTCTTTGAAGTCAATGGTACGTTGGCACCAACAGGAACATTATTATCAGGAGATGGTAAAACTGAACCGGGAACATTAGCACAAGATAGGATGATTACTAGTATGATCATCAACGAGAAGATTATATCTTCATTCGATGATGTAGACAAATTCTACTTTAAATTAAAACTCTCGGCCGTTCTACACACCCGTGCTGAAGTCGCTTAATCACCTACACCTATATCAACCAAGATACCAATTCAGAGAGCCGAATATAAGCATATCACCACTCGTTGCATCATCCTTTGAAACATCCGACTCGTCATCTACGTCACCATGATCACCTTCATCTCAAACACAGTTATATATTCAATTGTTTGAGCCCATGTAATAACCCCGACCATTAATCCCATACGGAGCATGGACGGTAAAACCCCTACACAGTTATACCCGCGCCTCCTAACTGCGTGCCCAGGATGAAACATGTACTAATCCCATATGGGGCATGGACGGTAAAACCCCTCCCCTTTTTCCTCAAACGCGATGTGGGAAAGGTGCCATGGGTGGAACTTCATGGTAGGGATGAAATTATGGGTTACTATATAGCCAACGGGGGTCGAACTCCTGACCTCCCCCAAAGGAGGCAGGCCGGCCACCAACCGTTGGACCATGCCACAAGTATAATATATGCTTTTTGTACTTTAGTGTATTTAACTAACAAAGCATTAGGCACTATCGATTGATGAGCTTGAACAGGGTGTCCAATCTGCAAGTATAATGCTTTTGTAATAGCAATAAAATTGATGGGGAACTCGATCAACTCAAACTCTGATGGATCACTGATCTTGTTAATCAAAATATTGCAAACCGAAAAGAAGTCATCAAATTGATACAAGAACCGAACTTGTGGGTATAGTCCAACGGTTCACCCCATGTACTTTGTGTCATGGGATAGGGAGAGTTCATGGTTCGATCCTTAAGGATGACATGATTTTCTTTAAACCAATTGAACATCAATAATGGTGGTATATATTGACCCTATAGGGAGGTTTTACCGGATTCGTTCACGAACCTCTACCCGGACCTCTACCCAGACCACTGCCCGAATTGATGTGTTCCCGAGTACTGCCGATCGGGTTCAGGTTTCTGCCCGAACATGTGTGTTACGTGCAAATGATGAGGGTCGTTGTAATAAATGATCTACTGATGTCAAAAAAATTGCGTTAAAAAAAATATTGATATATGAACCAAATTTTTTTTTACTTTCCAGAAATTGTGTAACACATCATTAAGGGTAGTTTAGTAACTTCTAGTGTACTTATCAAACAAATTGTTGTTATATCGTATATGTATATGTATATGTATATGTATATGTATATGTATATGTATATGTATATGTATATGTATATGTATATGTATATGTATATGTATATGTATATGTATATGCATGTAAATGTATATGTATATATATATCTTTAAAAGCATACATTATATTATATTATATATTATATAGTATAAGATTAGATTATTATAAATTACAACATTATCAATATCTTTCTAATTAAAACACTGGCTTCCAAAAATTATACCCTAATCTACTAGACGACGACGATCCTAATACTTCGAAATTCCAGACCTCATTAATTCTTAATCGCTGGTGAGTATTCTTGATGCTGTTCTTGGATTTATATTTTTGTCATATATCATATATCTATGCTGTAAATTTGAACAAAAATCATGTAATAAAGACACTTATCGATTGGAACTATTCATTCCTCTGTGAAAGAACATCGAAACTTCATTATTTACTTGCATTATATGGTTTATGTAATCTTTATCTACATCCTTAGTAACTGCAATCGATACTTTGCAATCGAAGTGCAAAAAACGGTTATTTTGGTTCTGTTTGCTTAAAATTGCGATACACTTGAGTGTTTAACGAAAATGCTGTCTTATATACTTTTATAATACATATTCTATTTAACAATGTAATTTATCTGCATGGTATTTTCTAAAATTAGGGTTTTTCGTGTTTTTAGTACCAAAGGTTCACGTGTTTAGGTTAAACATAAACTTTAGTATTAAAGTAACATTGTATCACATCTATATCATAAGGGTTTCACAAAGGTATCTATCCATCAGTTGTTTAGCATTATGTTTTCTGTTATTCAACAACTGTAATTTTAGTATGTAGCATTGTATTTTCAGCAATACTGGAATACTTTTTGTAACAACCCTGATTTTTCTGTTACTTCCGTTAACATTCCGTTAGTTTATTTAACGGCGATTATTTAACTTTTATGTGTTTTTGTGTAATAAATGCATACTTGATCTTCGGAGGGTTACAATAATTAATATGGGTTGATGTTAATTCAAATAAATATTTCGGCTAATGAAAAACGATACAATTTTTGATAATAGCTTTTTGAGCAACGAAACGCTCGGGTTTATTTTAATAATTAATTTTATTAATTATTAAAATTTTAAAATATTTAATTTATTGGGTTTTTAATAAATTAATCGATTGGTTTCGTTTAACGATCGGGTTAGCGTTTCGGGCCTTCGGTACGACTAAACGACACTTAAAACGGACCACGATTACACGAAATTGCAAAACGAGAGCCCGGAACCCCCCCCCCCCCCCCACACACACACACACACCCACCACTTGGGCCATTCGGCCAACCCCTCCCCCATTCCCCCTTATTTTTCTATTTTGGGCTTATTTGCACTAGTGTGGTGTTTAAAGTTAGGCCCTAACTAATTATATTTAACAAGCAAATAATAGAAACCCTTCCCCATATTTTTTTAGTCAAATTTTTGGCTCCCTCCCTCTCCCTTGCTACCGTCGATCACCATCACCACTACCACCATCAATTTTCAATTTTTAGAGCAAGCCTTGAACACGAAAGTTAAAATTCTCGATCTCCTCTACGCGTTGGTATATTTCTTTTAGCGACCTAAGGTAAAATTACATGAACCCTAATTCTTAAAATCTGATTTTTATGAGAGTTTCATAGTTATGTTGTCAATTGCTCAAGTCTATACGCGTACGTGTTAATCGTTATCGTTATTTTGATTGTTTGATGCGCTAGGGTTTAAAAACGAATTTGTTTTTGATTGATTAGAAAAATTAAGTTTTTCAAATGTTAATTATTATGTTATAATCAGATTCCTTGCGAAAAACTATTGATTTTAGGCTTTGGATTCACTTGATTTCGTTTCCGTATGATTAAGTTATGTCAATTTGAATTATCGTTGTGTTTTTGTTACTTGATCAGAAATCTCAAATTGTTAGACAACGAATTGGCATGTGAAACTTATACCACTAGAAAGATAATTTAAAAACACTCAATTTAGACTAGGATATCATGTCATTTGCTTATGTATAGCCCGAGATATTCTTGAATTAGTGTAAAAGTAGTTTTATACAGCACTTGCATGAAAATAACCTTGTATGATAAAATGTGTTAACTTCTGTGATTAAAGCCTTGCATATTTGAAAATTAGACAAAAAGTAATTCATTTCCATGTGGATATCATAGGCTAATTGTATCTATATCTTCGGATAATCGCGTACGAATGTGACTAACTAAATGAGAATCGAATCTGCAAATTGCTTACGGTTTTGTACTCTGTGGACTGTGTGTATGGCATGAGCATGTATGCTTCTGTAAAATGAAGCTTAACATGATATGTGACTTATTTTTAGTTTATGTCAATCTCTGAAACCTTATGTATTAGGCACAATAGAGCCATACTTTATGTAAATTCTGATTTGAGCTGAAAACTGAATGTTCAACTTGAACGAATAAACTGTACAAATTGGCTAAACAAAAGTTACTATATTTTTTATATGTGTTACTTTTATTTGTCTTTGAACTATGGCCACTGGTCTTGTATCAATTTCATGTTCCTAACTCTGGTTATAGCCAAAATGAGATCAGTGCGCGGTCAGAAACTGACTTGGCAAACCCCAAATGTATCCCTTCTGATTCCTGACTTTTAATTGTCGTATGAGTCCCTGGATAGAGTTTTTGGAATCAATTTTAAGTATATTTATGATCTGGAGTTTACCATGTTTGCATGAATTATGTACTATGAGATAATATGCTAAGTATACTACGTGTTCATGAACTTTGTGCATAACGATAAACTAAAATTGTGAAAATGATCATTCATGACCTAAAACGTATTGTTTGACTTAGGTTTGACATGTTGACCAATATTTGACATGAACCTACTGATGTTGACTTTAGTTGACCACATTGACCAAGTTTGACTTTCAGTTTGACTTCGGTTGACTTTGTTTGACTTGCATGATATAGTGACTTTTACTTTGAAACGCGTCGAGTCGAGCAATAAGACAACATACATTATGAAAACACACTTGTTTAAGATACATATATTGACCAACCTAAATACGTATACTTAGGTTGCATTACTCGGCTATAAACCGTACAAGTTAATTGTTCACTTTTCAATCCGAGCTTTATTCAAAGGTGAGTCTACAATCCCGCTTTTTACATGTTTTCAGGGATGAGAATACACGCTGTTATACTTACATTTTCAAATGCTTTTGTATTGACATGAGTACTATATATGCATATTGAGTTTGTTCAAAAAGCCTCTAGCTTGAATACTTTTAATACCATCGATGTAAGCACAATTTAGATGGACGGATCTATTAGGTTGACAACCTCGCCCAAACAATATTAACCGTGGCACATTTACTTTGAACATTAAATACATTTGAACAAGTGTATAACATTTTAGGAGGTAAAGGCGGGTATAGTGGCTTCTATACTCGGGTCATTGCTAGTATTCAGGTGCTCATATTATGCAAACGTTTTGCGACTTTGTGTTGTACTTGTAAAATCTCGTGGTCAAGGAAATTAAACTATTTTTCTGATAACTGCTTTTCAGATACTGTTATACTTTTAAACCTGTAGATTCACCAACATTATTTGTTGACCTGTTTTTGCATGTTGTTATTCTCAGGTCCTTAAGAGGTATGCTTCCGCTGTGTTTGCTGCATGACTGGCCGTGGAGTCAACATATGATTTTAAAGAATATTATTTACTTTCGCATTTAAACTTTTATACTGTCTAAATACTGTTGGCTTGTGGTTACAATCACAATAGTGTTTCTGTTTTGGGATTATTGACTTGTGCTTTTGAAAGTTAATTTTTAAATAAAATTAAATGCGATTGTTGTAAACGTCTCATATAGAGGGCGTAACTGTTAACTGTGGGACCTGGATTAACACGCCGTCAGATGGTAATTTGGCGGGGTGTTATAGTTGGTATCAGAGCTAACGGTTCGTAGGGAAACTAGGACTTGCATTAGTGTGTCTGATTTGTTCATTAAGACACCTTGATGAGTCTAGACTACGACCGAGACTTAGTCATTACATGAGTACTTTGTGACTAACGTTATTTACTTGACTAATCTGTTTCGTATGTGTTTTTGTACTATGAGTTAGATGTCACAGGATTCAGGAAACAGTGGCAACGACTCCAGTGTGGCTGAGGTGAATGCTCCTGCCCCAGCACCAGCACCTGCTCCGCATCAGATACCTAACCATCCCGTGAAACTTTATGCATTGGATTTGGTTCATACTAACCGTAACAGGGATATTGTTGATCGTGTTAACGCTTTGAGCGATATTGCTAGGACATATCCGCACCCCTATGATCTTGATAGGTTAGACGAAAGGGTCACATGTATAAATACTTATACGTACTAGGCTGAAGCGAGGTTCGTTGAAATGGTGGGATTGATAGCAGCCTTGACTGCCAGGGTTGCTGCGTTGGAGGCGGAACGTAATAGGCTGAGGAATGATGGACCTGCCTCCCGTACCCAACAGAAGAGGAAGTGAAGGGTCGTTGACCATGAGCTTCTTTCCTTTTTCATCCACCATACTTTCTTTATTTGATTATATAAGACTTACCGGGTGTTATAAACCGGGCTACTAGTACATTATGTTTATTGTTTGGTTTACTACTTTGGAATTTAGTTTATCACTTTCGGATTTTATTTATAATAATGGTGGATTATGCTATTAATAACCATTATCTTTTATTGCATGCGGTAATATTCTATATTTAGTAACTTTGTATGATCATAATACTTGTGATATGTTATACTACTACTATTGCCATGAATGTTACTACTTAGTGCTACTACCACTACTATCACTACATAACACTAGTACCACTACTACTACCACTAGTGTCACTACTAACACTACTATCACTACTATCACTACTTCTCATTACTAACGAATCTTTTCGTACTATTATTTACTAGTCTTCAACACTCGTTGCTAGTATATTTTTAATAACTCTGTTTTTCATTGATCTTACTTCGATGTATCATTTGTGTAGAAAGAGACCATGTTTACTTCAGAAATGCTCGAGGCTCAAGTTGAAGAACTCGTTAACCAACGTGTGACGGAAGCTCTTATAGCTGCAGGTTTTGATTGCACGATTGAGAAATACTGTCCCAGACGAGAGCGGATAAGGTGGGAAAATGAACTTCTGAACTTAAGGGTCATTGGAACTGACATTGCTAGTTACACTAACAGATTTCGGGAGCTATCATTGCTTTGCCCACATTTGGTTCCATCAGCGGAAAGAGCAATCAAGAGGTACATGTCGGTATTGCCGATGGAAGTGTTTGGTTTTGTCCTTTCCCATCAACCAAAGACAATACTCGGAGTAATCAACATGGCGATTAACAGGATGAAGCAAGTTAGCCGGTTGGGAGGAAAATAGATGCCTGTTACAGGAAATGAAGTTAATGGGAAAAGGAAACAATGTGAGAATTATGTTGGAAGTCACAGAGCCAAGGTGAGAAGCAAGAGATGCCCCATAACTTCGAGAAAGGATCTTCATCCATCACGAATTACAAGGGAAAACTACCATTGTGCGGAAAATGTGGAAAGCACCACCATAGGGGATGCAAAATGCTGGTTTGCATCAAGTGTCAAAAGAAGGGTCACCTGGCCCTAGATTGTAAGGTTAACGTCAATAAAAATAGGTGCTTTACGTGTGGCGAAACAGGCCATTACGCGAAGGACTGCCCGAGAAAGAGGAAAGTTGGATCCCCTCAGGGAACTGCAACCACCCATCACCCCGGTGGGACATGCAGTGGCATTAACTCAGTTAAAGGTACGTTTTTTTTCACCCAGCTATCTTAATATTTACATTTTGTTTGACAATGGCGCCGATCGAAGTTTTATATCTAAGGATATTTGTCACAATGTTAAGAAACCTGTATCTTCCTTAGATAACGTGTATTCCATAGAACTAGGAAATGGTAACTTGATGAGAGCTGATAAGATTTATCGTGATTGTACTTTGATGTTAGAAAGTAAGCCTTTTAGCATTGATGTGATACCTATTAAACTGGGAAGTTTTGACCTCGTGGTTGGAATGGACTGGTTAGCTGATAACAAAGCCGAGGTGGTCTGTGACCTAAAGGCTATTCGTATTCCTATTGCTGACGGTGAACCTATGATGATTTATGGTGAAAAGAATGGTTCGCAATTACATCTCATTAACTGCTTGAAAGTCCAGAAGTATGTGAGAAAGGGATGTATCGCGTTCTTGGCTCATGTAAGTCAAATTGTACCAAAAGAAAGGAGACCCGAAGACGTTCCCATAGTTAAGGAATTTCTTGAAGTTTTTCCGGAGGAATTACCTGGTCTCCCACTGCACCGAAAAATTGAGTTTCAGATAGACTTAGTGCCAGGAGCAGCACCGGTGGCTCGTGCACCGTACAGACTTGCACCCCTAGAGCTTCAAGAATTGTCTACTCAATTGCAAGAGTTGTTAGACAAGGGATTTATTCGACCGAGTTCTTTGCCTTGGGGAGCTCCAGTCTTATTTGTTAAGAAGAAGGATGGGTCGATGAGATTGTGTATCGACTATAGAGAATTGAATAAGTTGACAATCAAGAATCGGTATCCGTTACCGAGGATTTGATGACTTATTTGATCAACTTTAGGGATCCAGTTGTTATTCAAAGATTGATTTGAGATCCGGGTATCACCAATTGAGAGTCAAAGAAGCTGATGTCCCGAAGACAGCGTTTAGAACACGTTATGGACATTATAAGTTTACTGTGATGTCATTTGGTTTGACGAACGCACCAGCAGTGTTCATGGACCTCATGAACCGTGTGTGTAAGCCATACCTAGATAAATTCATCATTGTGTTTATTGATGATATATTGGTGTACTCCAAGAATAGAGAAGAGCACGAGCAGCATCTACGTTCGATATTGACTATGCTTAGAGAAGAGCAGTTGTATGCAAAATTCTCTAAGTGTGACTTTTGGTTACCAGAAGTACAATTTCTTGGCCATGTTGTAGGGGCCAATGGAATACAGGTCGATCCAGCAAAGATTGAGTCAGTTAAGAATTGGGAAACTCCAAAGACGCCAACGCAGATTAGGCAATTTTTGGGTCTAGCTGGTTACTAACGGAGATTCATTGAAGGATTCTCTAAGATCGCCCGACCATTGACCGCGTTGACTCATAAGAGCAAGAAGTTTGAGTGGTCAGAGCCGCAAGAGACCGCATTTCAGTTGTTGAAAGAGAAGTTAACAACTGCACCAGTATTGTCTCTACCCGAGGGAAGTGAAGATTTTGTTGTTTATTGTGATGCCTCACGTCAAGGAATGGGTTGCGTGCTTATGCAACGAAACAAGGTTATTGCTTATGGATAGCGTCAGTTAAAGATTCACGAGCAGAACTACACTACGCATGACCTTGAGTTAGGAGATGTTGTCTTTGCACTTAAAATGTGGAGACACTACCTGTTTGGAACCAAGTTCACTATCTTCACTGACCATAAGAGTTTACAGCACATATTTGATCAGAAACATCTCAACATGAGACAACGACGTTGGATGGAACTACTTAACGATTATAACTGTGAACTTCAATACCATCCGGGCAAGGCGAATGTTGTGGCGGATACCTTAAGTAGAAAGGAGTGAGAGAAACCTCTTAGGGTTAAAGCGCTTAACATAGTTGTCCGTACGAATCTCACATCACAAATCCGCGAAGCACAACAAGAAGCCATGAAATAAGAAAATGTTGATGTTGAATTTCTCAGAGGAATGGATAAGAAATTTGACATCAAAGAGGATGAAACACGGTACTTTGCTAACCGAATTTGGGTACCAAAGTTTGGTGGATTGAGAGAACTAGTGTTGGAGAAAGCACACAAGTCGAGATACTCAATTCATCCGGGATCAGATAAAATGTACCAAGATTTGAAGGTGTTTTATTGGTGGCCAAATTTGAAAGCTGACATTACTACCTATGTCGGGAAGTGCTTGACTTGCGCTAAAGTTAAGGCTGAACATTAGAAGCCATCAGGATTATTAACTCAACCAAAGATTCCCAGTGGAAGTGGGAAGGTATTTCCATGGACTTCATTATGAAACTACCAAGAACGGTGGGAGGTCACGATACTATTTGGGTTATCGTGGATCGTCTCACTAAGTCCGCACACTTCTTACCGATAAGGAAAACTGATAAAATGGAGAAGTTGGCTCAGATCTACATTAAGGAAGTCGTCTCTAGGCATGGAGTGCCTATATCTATTATATCCGATCGCGACAGCAGATTTACTTCCAGGTTTTGGCAATCATTACAGAAAGCAATGGGGACCCGTCTAGATATGAGTACATCATATCACCCCTAGACGGATGGCCAGAGCGAACGAACTATTCAGACTTTTGAGGACATATTGAGAGTGTGTGTCATTGATTTCAGAAACGGATGGGATAAGTATTTACCACTGGCTAAGTTCTCATACAATAACAGCTACCATGCGAGCATTAAAGCTGCACCTTTCGAAGCATTGTATGGAAAAAAGTGTAGATCTCCCGTTTGTTGGAGCGAATCGGGAGATAGTCAGTTGACAGGTCCTGAGATTATTCAGGAGACAACTGAGAAAGTCCTACAGATTCAGGAATGACTGAGAACGGCTCGAAGTCATCAAAAGAGTTACGTCGATGTTAGGCGGAAGGACATAGAGTTCCAAGTTGGTGACAAGGTTATGTTTAAGGTATCACATTGGAAGGGTGTTGTACGATTTGGGAAACGAGGTAAACTGAGTCCTAGATATGTTGGACCATTCGAGATAACTGAAAGAGTTGGACCGGTAGCTTACAGGTTGGAATTGCCACAAGTACTTAGCGGTATTCATGACGTTTTCCATGTATCCAATCTAAAGAAGTGCCTAGCCGATGATAATTTAATTATTCCTTTAGAGGAACTATGTATCGACGACAAACTTCATTTCATTGAGGAACCTGTTGAAATGTTGGGCCGTGAGGTCAAACAGTTGAAGCAAAGCAGAATTTCTATCGTTAAAGTTCGGTGGAACGCGAGAAGAGGACCAGAGTTCACGTGGGAGCGTGAAGACCAGATGAGGCTGAAATATCCGCAATTGTTTCCCGAGAAAACTACTTCAGCGGACGATTACTAAAATTTAGGGACGAAATTTTCAATAACAGGTGGGTAATGTAACAACCCTGATTTTTTCGTTACTTCCGTTAACCTTCCGTTAGTTTATTTAACGGCGATTATTTAACTTTTATGTATTTTTGTGTAATAAATGCGTACTTGATCTTCGGAGGGTTACAATAATTAATATGGGTTGATATTAATTCAAATAAATATTTCGGATAATGAAATACAATACGATTTTTGATAATAGCTTTTAGAGCAACGAAACGCTCGCATTTATTTTAATAATTAATTCTATTAATTATTAACTTTTACAATATTTAATTTATTAGGTTTTTAATAAATTAAACGATTGGTTGCGTTTAACGATCGGGCTAGCGTTTCGAGACTTCGGTACGATTAAACGACACTTAAAACGGACCACGATTACACGGAATTGCAAAACGAGAGCCCGGAACCCCACCCCCCCCCCCCCCCCAACTTGGGCCATTCGGCCGACCCCTCCCCCATTCCCCCTTATTTTTCTATTTTGGGCTTATTTGCACTAGTGTGGTGTTTAAAGTTAGGCCCTAACAAATTATATTTAACAAGCAAATAATAGAAACCCTTCCCCATATTTTTTTTAGTCGACTTTTTGGCTCCCTCCCTCTCCCTTGCTGCCGTCGATCACATCACCACTACCACCATCAATTTTCAATTTTTAGAGCAAGCCTTGAACACGAAAGTTACAATTGTCGATCTCCTCTACGCGTTGGTATAATTCTTTTAGCGATCTAAGGTATAATTACATGAACCCTAATTCTTAAAATCTGATTTTCATGAGAGTTTCATAGTTATGTTGTCAATTGCTCAAGTCTATACGCGTACGTGTTAATCGTTATCGTTATTTTGATTGTTTGATGCGCTAGGGTTTAAAAACGAATTTGTTTTTGCTTGATCAGAAAAATTAAGTTTTTCAAATGTTAATTATTATGTTATAATCAGATTCCTTGCGAAAAACTATTGAGTTTAGGCTTTGGATTCGCTTGATTTCGTTTCCGTATGATTAAGTTATGTCAATTTGAATTATCGTTGTGTTTTTGTTGCTTGATCAGAAATCTGGAATTGTTAGACAATGAATTGGAATATGAAACTTATATCACTAGAAATATAATTTAAAAACACTCAATTTAGACTAGGATATCATGTCGTTTGCTTATGTATAGCCCGAGATATGCTTGAATTAGTGTAAAAGTAGTTTTATACAACACTTGCATGAAAATAACCTTATATGATAAAATGTGTTAACTTTTGTGATTAAAGCCTTGCATATTTGAAAAGCAGACAAAAATTACTTCATCTTTCATGTAGATATCATAGGGTAATTGTATCTATATCTTCAGATAATCGCGTACGAATGTGACTAACTAAATGAGAATCGAATCTGCAAATTGCTTACGGTTTTGTACTCTGTGGATTGTGTGTATGGCATGAGCATGTATGATTCTGGAAAATGAAACTTAACATGATATGTGACTTATTGTTAGTTTATGTAAATCTCTGAAACCTTATGCATTGGGCACAACAGAGCCATACTTTATGTAAATTCTGATTTGAGCAGAAAACTGAATGTTCAACTTGCACGAATAAACTGTACAAATTGGCTAAACAAAAGTTGCTAGATTTTTGATATGTGTTACTTTGATTTGTGTTTGAACTATGGCCACTGGTCTTGTATCAATTTAATGTTCCTAACTCCGGTTATAGCCAAAATGAGATCAGTGCGCGGTCAGAAACTGACCTGGTAAACCCCAAATGTATCCCTTCTGATTCCTTACATTTAATTGTCGTATGAGTCCCTGTCCAGACTTTTTGGAATCAATTTTAAGTATATTTATGATCTGGAGTTTACCATGTTTGCATGAATTATGTACTATGAGATAATATGCTAAGTATGCTACGTGTTCATGAACTTTGTGCATAACGATAAACTGAAATTGTGAAAATGATCATTCATGACCTAAAATGTATTGTTTGACTTAGGTTTGACATGTTGAACAATATTTGACATGAACCTACTGTTGTTGACTTTAGTTGACCACATTGACCAAGTTTGACTTTCGGTTAGACTTCGGTTGACTTTGTTTGACTTGCATGATATAGTTGACTTTTACTTTGAAACGCGTCGAGTCGAGCAATAAGACAACGTACACTATGAAACCACACTTGTTTAAGATACATATATTGACCAACCTAAATACGTATACTTAGGTTGCATTACTCGGCTATAAACCGTACAAGTTAATTGTTCACTTTTCAATCCGATCTTTATTCAAAGGCGAGTCTACAATCCCGCTTTTTACATGTTTTCAGGGATGAGAATACACGCTGTTATACTTACATTTTCAAATGCTTTTGTATTGACATGAGTAATATATATGCATATTGAGTTTGTTCAAAAAGCCTCTAGCTTGAATACTTTTAATACTATCGATGTAAGCACAATTTAGATGGACGGATCCGTTAGGTTGACAACCTCGCCCAAACAATATTAACCGTGGCGCATTTACTTTGAACATTAAATACATTTGAACAAGTGTATAACATTTTAGGAGGTAAAGGCGGGTATAGTGGCTTCTATACTCGGGTCATTGCTAGTATTCAGGTGCTCATATTATGCAAACGTTTTGCGACTTTGTGTTGTACTTGTAAAATATCGTGGTCAAGGAAATTAAACTATTTTTCTGATAACTGTTTTTTAGATACTGTTATACTTTTAAACCTGTAGATTCACCAACATTATTTGTTGACCTGTTTTTGCGTGTTGTTATTCTCAGGTCCTTAAGAGGTATGCTTCCGCTGTGTTTGCTGCATGACTGGCCGTGGAGTCAGCATATGATTTTAAAGAACATTATTTACTTTCGCATTTAAAACTTTTATACTGTCTAAATACTGTTGGCTTGTGGTTACGATCACAACAATGTTTCTGTTTTGGGATTATTGACTTGTGCTTTTGAAAGTTAATTTTTAAATAAAATTAAATGCGATTGCTTTAAACGTCTCATATAGAGGGTGTAACTGTGGGACCTGGATTAACACGCCGTCAGATGGTAATTTGGCGGGGTGTTATACTTTTATTAGGTAAATGTAATTGTGAAATGTTTATTAGATTTCTACATTTTCTTGTATCTAAATACCTTTAGTTATTATGTTGATCTAATGGTTGAACTTAGTACAAGTAACACTTTTTTCTTCCCAACACTGACATATTAATTTTATTGTTATATGGTGATATTACACATCAGCGAAAAACATGAGAAACTATGGTGGGCCACCATCGTTTGTTCACGTCATCAATCCTCAAGACACTGAACAACTGGTAATTATTTTTAATTCACTAATAACAGATATATAGGTAATTACGTATTATATGCATTGCAGATTTCTCCTTTTTGGTAAATGTATAATCGTTAAATATTTTGTACAGATGTTGCCAACAGATTTTATCAATATGCTATTTCCTAAATCTTGGTCTTCAAGGAACATATCTATTTACAGTAACACGGATTTAATCAAATTGAAAATTGTAAAAACACGGGTGAAAGGGGTTTCATAACAATCGGGTGGTCTAAGATTATGCAACAACTCATTTTAAGCAATGGTCATACAATATGCTTCACTGCCATTGAGGTTACTAAATGGGATTTGGTGGTTTATGGATGTGTATGTGCCAAACCAAATATTTCAATCTAGCACTACTCAACAACCCTACTGGATTTCATCTTAAGCTGTTCAACCGTTCTCCATACCGGCGATACCCTTCTTTCATCAAACCCATAACTGATTCCGAGCTTTCAGAACTGGTATTCTCATTTGATCTACATACCTCATATTTAATTCTAATTGCTATTAAAATAATATTAGTTTAAAATAGAAGGATATTGCTTTACCTGATTATAGCACTTTCCTGAACAATGGTCCCGTTGCTATTCTCTGCCTGAATTCCCAACAACCAACGTTTTCATAAACTCACTTGGATGATATAGAGTAAAGGTAGAGGTTCAGTTAGGCCCATCTAATGAAATGGTGTTTACAACTGGGTGGAAACAAGTTATGGAAGATCTTATGCTTGAAACTGATGATTGTTTAATTCTGTATAAAATTAATGATATCAACTTTCATATGGTCATGTATGGTTATGATGGGTGTGAGTGGATAAATCCAGACATAAAACACGTGGTGGAGATACAAACAGCTGCAAACAAATCAACCTCAAGTGTTTATGATATTACTAAAACTGATGAAGAAATGAAACAAGAACCTGATGTCGAGTCTGACGACATAACAGTTTTTTTTGGGGTGCCATATGGATGTTACTTGGTATGCTTCTTACACTCTCTTATGGTATTATATTTCAATATTATATGCTCACAATATATAACACAACTTTAGATTTAATGCATTTTACTTTCCAATTGTACTTTCATTTTTTGTAGGAATTGCCGTCTGCATTTGTTGGTCTTCGTGGAGTAAATGACGGTTGTACTGTCATTTGCAGAAATGCTCAAGGTGACCTATTTCATTGGTATGTTAAAAAAGATAAAACCAAGAATCTGCCAAATCGCTACGTGTACGGTGGTTGGCTCAAATTTGTAGGAGATAATAATTTAAACCCGCGTGATGTGTGTGAAGTTGTATGGAAAGGTGACATCGGTGAGTTCCGACTGGTTGGTGTTAGAAAACATACTTGGATGTAACCCGTTCAATCTACGCTAGATGCAGAATGTTGTGCTAGCTATATTGTGTATTTGTGTTTTGATACAATTGGCAAAGTTGTTAAGCTTACTTGATTAAACTACCGTATATGTATTTAAGCGTTGCTTAACATGTATGTAATTAAATATCGAACTTTATTGCAAACTACCGTCTATTGATACAACTGGCTATCCTTTATTGCATATTGAACAATGTAAAACATATCATATTTCAGGCACCACTCAACCAAAATTGTTAAAGTACTATAATGACCAATTTAACCTTTGAGGATAATTTTACCATTAAATGATAATTTTACCGGTTTGATGATATTTTGAACTCATAATGCCTAATTTACTCTTATATGTCGAAAATTTGAAAAACTTCATAGTAACTAAATAATTACCATTTCTTGATAATCTAATAACCTCATAATTAACAATGTACTCTTAGATGATAATTTAATGTATAAAGTTGTTAGGTTTAGTTTACTAGTTTCGAGCGATGTCCGGGATTGCCTATTGTATCCTGTTATAAAGATCCTTGTTTAGCTAGCGGGATAAATATGAAGTTCATAAACGTATCTAAAAGGAATTAACTACATATATGACCAAATATACATAGCATAATACTTGATTATACTATATAATACTTGATTATAAATTTAGTAACTAATGACCAAATTACCCTTTGATTATGATTTCACCATATAATGATGATCTCACCTTAAACCATAAAACTACACATTACACTTACGGGCAGTGTACCCGATCGTGCAATAGTATATGAAAGGGTAAATGTCGGTTATTATTAGATTATAAAATGATTGTGCATTGTCGTTCTCATCGGATCATGGAGTCCATAGAAGGTAACCACTGGTGGCTTATAGGAAAATCTGAAAAACCGGCCTCAATTGAGCTAATATATACATGAGATATCTCATGCAATTTCGATATTGGAGTTACCCGTTTACCATTTGATGCTAATTTTGCCTTTTAATGACAATTTTACCCTTTTATGATAATTTCGCCTCATAATACCTATTTTAATCTTAGATTTCAATTTGATCACCTCATAATTACCAAATGTATAGCTCATGCATTCATAATTGATGAATATATAAATGTTCATAATCATAACTAAGCAAAGTTGTAATTAAATTGATCTGTATATGTATAATTCAAATACGATGATATGATATGTATATTAAGAATTAATATATGATTAATATGAATGATAAGTTAATAGTATGTATTTTTTACTAATTATATTTTTCAAACATACAAATGGAAATTATAGGATAATATAAGCAAATTAGATTGTCACCAATATTATCTGCTAATAAAAAGGAAACAAACCAACTTATTTTTAGAAGTTACGTGACTTATTGGTACGTGAGTTGGAACCAAATTATAATTTTTTTTTATCGATATTCATTGTGTTTTACTGGGTGTTACAGATCTATATTCTGTTTCTACGTGAGTTGGAAAGAAACCAAGAGAAGCTATCACTTACGGAATTATTCCATCCAGAAATCCAATTTACAAGGTTACTTTGTGTCTCTGTTTAACTTATTTCGTTTAATGTCAAATAGATTACACATGTATATGTATATTTATTTGTATTATGTATTATGTATAGAATAATGATTAATGAATATGTTCATGTAGTTTTTTGTATGCATGAATATATGAATGAATGTTTAATCAATATTATGTGATATTCCGTATATACATCAATTGATATTTGTGAATGTTGTTTAATGAATATCTGATCCACTAGTCTAGTGTTCAATGAATATTTTGTTAAAAATTTGTGACTTTTTTTTTAATTCAGGTGTAGCATGGCAACGAGTTGGATGGGTTGCTCAAGAGCATCGAAAACATACCAAGAAGGTCTTGTTAATTATCTTGATCACATGTTTTCTACTAAAGGTAAAAATGGTGAGATACTATGTCCATGTGTAAAATGTGGTAATCATATGTGGGTGGGCCATGCAGCTGCTAAAAATCATTTGATTATTGACAGTTTTTATAAAGGTTATAAATTTGAACCTTATGTGTCTAAAAGAATTTATGATCCTATGTTGGATACCAAAGAAACTGAATTTGAAGATAACATGCAAGAAATGCTGAATGACTACTTCCATGAATTTGATGATAACAGCCAAGAAACTGAATTTTATGATAACAGCCACGAAAAGGAAACTGATACTATACCACACAAACATGAGAAAAGGTTTTATAATAGATTGAAAGATGTTGTGAAAGAACTATACCCTGGGTGTAAAAAGTTCCCAGCTCTTTCCTTTATCGTTAGGCTATATCATATCAAATGTATTGGTAAATGTAGTGACAAGGCTTTTGACATGATGCTTGATCTTTTAAGAGTGGCCTTCCCGGAAGCATCCATACCAAAGTCAGCATATGAACTAAAGAAGATAATAAGTGACTTTGGACTTGGTTATCAAGAAATTGATGCTTATCCTAATGATTGTATGTTGTACTGGAAAGATAAAAAGGACAAAACAGAATGTGATGTATGTAAAATGTCAAGGTATAAAAAAAATGAAAGTAATTCAGATGATGAGTCAACCACGAATGATAAAGAAAAGAAGAAAGGAGCAAAGATTTTGAGTTATTTTCCGCTCATACCACGGTTGCAAAGGTTGTATATGTCACCTGAATCTGCTGCGGCCATGAGATGGCATGCAGATAGTCGCACTAAAGATGTTTTTATGAGACATCCGGTGAAATGCCCCGTTCATATTAATTATAAACGTTTCATATTAATTGGTTTCTTTGCGAGGTTTTGACCTCTATATGAGACGTTTTTCAAATCTTGCATTCGTTTTTAAAAACAACCATAACCTTTATTCTTGAATAAAGGTATTAATGACATAATTTAGATTGTCTATCAAAGACAATCTCCTCAAATAAATAAGTTTTTACACAACCCATTACAATATGATCAAATATATTACAACAAATACTCCGAATGCAAGTTTAAACAATATAAACAATTATGCCAACTCCAAATCTTGACCTTGGGTTGGCATACGACAGCGGAAGCATTTTTAATATTCACCTGAGAATAAACATGCTTAAAACGTCAACAAAAATATTGGTGAGTCATAGGTTTAATTTCTATATAATAATCATAACATTTAATAAGCCACAAGATTTCATTTAATTTAATGCGCAGGATTATTACAACTGCAAAATCATTCATACGATGAGTCGCCTGGTAACCGACCTTAACATAGAGTTCTTAAGATATCTGGCATCATACATTCCACTATTTAAATGTATGACAAGAACCCTTCGAAGTACTAAAGCATTTCCACTATTCGAAAATGGGGGTGGTTGGTGCCCGTAGATCTACCTTTAGGATTCGTGTCAATTAGTGTTTTTCACTAATTCTTAGGTTACCAAGCATAATAATAATAACAAAACAGTCGTAGAATGTAGTTTCATGAACTTGTGCTTATTTTGTAAAATATTTATAAATTTGCATGTATTCTCATCCCAAAATAATTTAGATTGTGAAAATGGGACTATAACTCACTTGTGATGATTTCCGAATAGATGGTGATAAGACTTGGCCTTTTGACAAATTCACGAACCTAATAATAATATTCTTGTGTCAAGATATATATATATATATATATATATATATATATATATATATATATATATATATATATATATATATATATAGTATTCCATACTTATGATACTTGTGATAATTTTAATTGTCCATTGTTAGTAGTCCAACGTTCGTAGTCCAATAGTCCAATAGTCCAACAGTATAAATATATATATATAAATATAAATGCGTATATTGTGTTAGGATTCACTAACACTATAATATATTGTCTTAATATAATAAGACACATAATATGTATATTGTCTGAAGCAATCCGCGACCCATTGTATACATCTCGATCACAACTCAAAGTATATAATATTTTGGAATCCACTTCGACCCACAGCTAACTCGAAATTACTACCAATGGTGTCTTATAGTTCGTTCCAATAATATATATAAAAGAAATCAAAATGATATGTCAAAACGCTGTATACGGATCCACGGTGATCAAGTCATATATATATATGGTGCCTTACGATCTTTATTAAGACTATAATATATTGTCGTAGAACTTAATCACGACTATTATAAATTGTATTTTCATAAGTTCGGGAACAAGACATGTATAAATACATGTTGGATACAAGGTAAGTTAGCTAGAATAAGGTTAGCATCCATTTTTATTAATCAAAATCGTAGCTAAAAACAAGCAAAAATATCCAATTTTGTTTTACCCATAATTTCTTCGTTACAAATCCGTTTTGAGTGATTTAAGTTGCCATGGTTTCGTATCGAACTCAAAATTATTAATCTTAATAGAAAAATTATAGGTTTATATTCAAAAATATAGGTTAGGTGTCAAATAAGAGAAGATAGTCATATCCGTCGTAAGAACGACATCTTGATGACCCTTTTGAAAAACATACTTCCACTTAGAGTTTAACCATGGATTATGGATATATTTCATATCCATATAAAATAAGATTTTTCACCAAAGGAAATCTTTTAATTCAAAGTTTAAGATAGGTTTTTAAAATTAAACCCAAAACAGCCCCCTATGATCTATGACGGCGTATGTTCAGTTTTAAGGTGTTCTTCGTGTTTACAAGCTTTATATCCTTATGTTAGCTTGACGTACTGTCATAATACATGTGTTGAAGTATTTTAAAAGTCAAGTTAGAAGGATTAAGTTTATTTGCAAACAAGTTTAGAAATAATCTAAACTATGTTCTTGTTGTTATTAGTTATAACTCAAAATAAGATAGCTATATGGATATGAATCGAAAAAGATTATGAATAAGGTGACTACCTCAAATTAAATGAACAAAGTTTCTAAGAAAATAAGATGATAATCTTGTGATCCGAGATATCCTTGATGGCTTGTAATCCTTGGAGTGGAATCATAGAATGAACAAAAGTTCGAATAAGATTTCTATCTTGAATTAAGATAGTTATAAGTATATGAATTGAACCAAAGGTTATATATGATTCTTACCTTGATAAATAGGAGTAGATGAGTTAACAAAGTGTTCTTGAAGCTAGTTTATGATCAAAGTGAATGAAGATTTTATAGTACTTGAAGTATGTGTGTTTAAAGAGTAAGAAATGGAGAGAATACTTGGAGTTCTTGTGTATGAGTATTATGAGAGTGAAGGTAAGTTAAATAGCTGATATGAATGAGTAAAAAAAGTGTTAAAAGTTGTGGTTCATGCATATGGTTAAGAGACTTTATCAAAATTTGGAATATAGCATAATAATGCAAACTAGAAGTTAAATGTTGGTTCCCACAAGTCAAAATCATGTTTATCCTTGTCTTGTGACTCATAGGGCTTCTAAGGAGGCTATAATTGGTATTTCATATTGTTATATACTCATAGTATTTAAGTATGGAAGCTGGGTATGATACGAGTGTAAATACCGAATGAATACAAATAGAATTCTTGATGGAATTGAATGAGATTATGAGTATAGCTATCTTTGTTGAGTATAAGTATGTTAGCATATATGTTTAAGTCCTTCAAAAGTGTATTAATACATATTATTTATACATACATTTTAATTTAGAAGTTATTACAACGTTAATCGTTATATATATATATATATATATATATATATATATATATATATATATATATATATATATATATATATATATATATATAATCTTGAAGTCTTTAAGTTAGTAATCTCATTTTATGTATATAACCAATTGTTATTATATTTAATGAGATACTTAAATATCATTTTATCAAATCATAAGTATATATATATATATATATATATATATATATATATATACGTATATACATCATTATATAATTATTCTGAGTTATGACGTTCGTGAATCGTCAGACAAACTGGGTGGCCAAACATCTGTATAAAATTCATTTCAAATAACCCAATCTTAATGAGTTTGATTGCTTAACATGTTGAAAACATTAGTTATGTAAATATTAATCTTCTATATATTAGCGGAAAAATCCGAGTCATTACATTACACACCCGTTAAATTAAATTTCGTCCCGAAATTTAGAATTGTACCTAGTTAACGTGCGATATCGGGAAATAAATGTGGGTACTTCAGCTTCATTTGGTCTTCTCGTTCCCAAGTAAATTCAGGTCCTCTACGAGCATTCCATCGAACCTTAACGATTGGTATCTTACTTTGTTTGAGTCGTTTGACCTCACGATCCATAATTTCGACGGGTTCTTCGACGAAATTTAGTTTCTCGTCAATTTTAATCTCGTCTAAAGGAATAATTAGATCTTCGGTAGCTAGGCATTTCTTCAGGTTTGAAACATGGAAGGTGTTGTGAATCTTATCTAATTGTGGAGGTAGCTCAAGTTGATAGGCCACCGGCCCAATGCGTTTTTCAATCTTGAATGGCCCAATGTATCTTGGGCTCAATTTCCCCCGCTTTCTAAAACGAATAACACCTTTCCAAGGTGATAACTGCATAACCATATCACCTTCCTCATACTCTAAAGGTTTTCTTCTAACATCCGCATAGCTCTTTTGTCGACTCCGGGCTGTTTTCAATCATTGCTGAATCTGAATGATTTTATCGGTGGTTTCTTGGATAATTTCCGGACCTGTAATCTATTTATCCCCCACATCACTCCAACAAATCGGAGACCTGCACTTCCTCCTATAAAGTGCCTCGAATGGTGCCACCTCAATACTAGAATGATAGATGTTGTTGTAGGAAAACTCAGCTAACGGTAGATGTCGATCCCAACTTCTTCCAAAATCAATAACACATGCTCGTAGCATGTCTTCGAGTGTCTGAATCGTCCTTTCACTCTACCCATCAGTATGTGGGTGATAGGCAGTACTTAAATCTAGACGAGTTCCCAACGCTTCGTGTAATGCCTGCCAGAATCTGGAAGTAAATCTGCTATCACGATAAGAGATAATAGAGATTGGTATACCATGTCTAGAAATAACTTCTTTCAGGTATAATCGTGCTAATTTCTCTATACTATCCTTTTCTTTTATTGGTAGAAAGTGTGCTGACTTAGTAAGACGATCGACTATTACCCAAATCATATCATAACCACCTGTGGTTCTCGGTAACTTAGCAATGAAATCCATGGTAATGTTTTCCCATTTTCATTCTGGGATTTCAGGTTGTTGGAGTAGACCCGATGGTTTCTGATGTTCAGCTTTGACTTTAGAACAAGTCAAACATGCTCCTACATATGTGGCTATATCGGCCTTCATTCCTGGCCACCAAAAGTTTCTCTTGAGGTCTTGGTACATTTTCTCCGCTCCGAGATGTATTGAATATCTGGTTTTATGTGCTTCATCTAGTACCACTTTCCTCAAATCCCCATTCTTTGGTACCCAAATTCTTTCAGCTAAATACCTGGTTCCGTCTTCCCGAATATTAAGCTGTTTTTCTAATCCTTTGGGTATTTTCTTTCCAAAAATTCCTTCCTTCAAAACCTCCTGTTGTGCCTCTTTTATTCGAGTAGTAAGATTAGTATGAATAATCATGTTCATAGCTTTTACTCGAATATGTTCTCTTTCCTTTCGACTCAAGGAATCGGCTACCACATTCGCTTTTTCTGGGTGGTAACGGATTTCACAATCATAATCATTTAGCAACTCAACCCATCTACGCTGCCTCATGTTTAGTTGCTTTTGATTTAAAATATGTTGGAGACTTTTGTGGTCGGTGTATACGATAAACTTGACCCCATACAGATAATGTCTCCACATCTTTAATGCAAAAACAACGGCGCCCAATTCCAGATCATGTGTGGTTTAGTTTTGTTCATGAATTTTGAGTTGTCGAGAAGCATATGCAATCACCTTCTTCCGTTGCATAAGAACACACCCAAAACCCATTCTTGATGCGTTGCAGTAAATAACAAAATCTTCCATTCCATCAGGTAACGATAAAATAGGTGCCGTAGTCAACTTCTTTTTCAACAATTGGAAGGCACCCTCTTGTTCGGAAGTCCATTCATACTTCTTCCCCTTATGTGTCAAGGAAGTTAAAGATTTGGCTACTCGGGATAAATCTTGAATAAATCTCCTATAGTAACCGGCTAGACCCAAAAATTGACGTATTTGCATTGGAGTTTTTGAGATCTCCCAATTTTTGATGGCTTCAATCTTGGCGGGATCAACTTTGATTCCATTACTACTGACTACGTGGCCAAGAAATTATACTTCATTTAACCAAAAAGCGCACTTAGAGAATTTTGCATAAAGTTGTTCTTTTCTTAACAACTCTAATACAAGTCTCAAGTGTTGTTCGTGTTCTTGGTTATTCTTCAAATAGATAAGAATGTCATCAATAAAGACAATAACAAACTTATCTAAATATGGACTACATACTCAGTGCATGAGATCCATGAAAACTGCGGGTGCATTGGTTAGAACGAATGGCATAACCATGAATTCGTAATGGCCATAACGAGTTCTGAAGGCTGTTTTTGGTATATCGGCTTCTTTAACCCTCAGTTGATGATAACCAGACCTTAAGTCGATTTTGGAGTATACGCTCGAACCTTGGAGTTGATCAAATAGGTCGTCGATTCGAGGTAAAGGGTATCGGTTTTTGATGGTTACTTTGTTCAGCTCACGGTAATCGATACACATGCGAAAAGACCCATCTTTCTTTTTAACGAACAAAATTGGAGCTCCCCATGGTGACGTACTCGGTCGGATAAAACCATGTTCTAATAATTCTTGTAGCTGACTTTGTAATTCTTTCATTTCAGTGGGCGCAAGTCTATATGGAGCACGAGCTATTGGTGCGGCTCCTGGTACAAGATCTATTTGGAATTCAACGGATCGATGTGGAGGTAGTCCTGGTAATTCGTCTGGAAACACCTCAGGAAATTCTCTTGCAACGGGAACGTCATCGATTTTCTTTTCTTCTTTTTCAACCTTCTCGACATGTGCTAGTATGGCATAGCAACCTTTTCTTATTAGTTTGCGCGCCTTCAAACTACTAATAAGATTTAATTTGGCATTACCCTTTTCTCCGTAGACCATTAAGGGTAACCCGTTTTCTCTCGGAATGCGAATCGCCTTCTCATGACAAACAATTTCGACTTTCACCTTAGACATCCAGTCCATTCCAATAATTACATCGAAGCTTCTCAATTCCACCGGTATTAAATCAAGTGCAAACGTTTCGTTAACTAAACTAATTTTTCGATTTTGGCAAATTTTATCAACCTTAATTAGTTTACCGTTTGCTACTTCAACTATACACTTTTTATCCAAAGGCGTTAACGGACAATTTAATTTGGCACAAAATTCTCTACTCATATAACTTCTATCGGCACCCGAATCAAATAAAACATAAGCAGGTGTATTGTTGATAAGAAACGTACCCGTAACAAGCTCCGGGTCTTCCTGT
The DNA here is from genome assembly GCF_046630445.1 of Rutidosis leptorrhynchoides. Taxonomy (NCBI): domain Eukaryota; kingdom Viridiplantae; phylum Streptophyta; class Magnoliopsida; order Asterales; family Asteraceae; genus Rutidosis; species Rutidosis leptorrhynchoides. Next base: position 102,047,922 of record NC_092343.1, read on the forward strand.
GCTTTCTCCCCATTAATGTTGAAGGCTCTTCCACGGCCTTGCCTATTTCCATTCCGGCACTGGTTTATGGTATGACCCGTTTTTCGACATCCATAGCAAACAACGTCATTATTATTTGTTCCGACATTATTTGCTCCTCTGTTTCTATTTGGTCCATAGACTTCACACTTTGCCGCAATATGGCCATTCCTATTGTACTTGGTACATAACTCTCTACAAAATCATTCAGGATGAAACGTATCACACCTTGGGTATATAGTCCTTTGCTTTTTGTTGTCGTTGTTGTTGTTGTTCTTGTTAGGGTTATTGTTGTTGAGACGTTTGTTATTGTTATTGTTGTGATTGGGATTGTTGTTGTTATTATTATTGGGACAGTTGTTGCGGTTATTGTTGTTGTTGGGGTGGTTGCGATTGTTGTTGTAATTGTTGTTGTTGTTGTACTGGTGACCCTGATCACCGCTTTCCTCCCACTTTCGTTTCCCCTGTTTCATTATGGCCTCCTCGGTCGATGTAACGACCCGGATTTTTCGATCATTTTATACTTATGAGATTAATATTTACATAAAATAAACCTTACCAACATGATAAGCAATCCAAACTGTTGAGACTTATGTTTTTGAAAAGAGTTTCACACAACGTTTGACCGTCCAATTTGACCGATGATATCACGAACTATATAACACACGATAATTATACGATTATGTATATGTACATATCTATACATATTTAACATGATTTAAGGATGGTTTAACATTTCATTGTGAACTAACAACAATGAGTTATAAGTATACTTTGAGACCACAAACTTAAGTTTTCAAAACGATAACAATATGTACCGTTCTTTGACATATATACTTACAATCTATAATGTGTTGGTGATCTATGTCACCAATATGATTTAAGTGTAATGGGATTAATTTGTAACCAAAATAATCTTGATAAATATCGAACAAGTTTGGGGAAGTGTGGAGTGCACACTTGTTTGAACTTATCTTGATTATGACGGGGGTTCGGGGGCAGCGCCCCCGATAAGCGGGGTCCAAGGGGTGGCAACCCCTGGCGGGGTCCAAGGGGCAGAGCCCCAGGCTGGGGTCGAGCTGCCAGGTCAGCTTGGAAATTTTTTTTTGGCCTAACATTGCTTTATTAAAAATGTCTTAAAATTTTATTTTGGCCGGGTTTAACCCAAAAATAAAAGTCCAGTTTTTGAGCCTCTTTTACAGTTATAAACCCGTCCATATTTGAATTCTTGTTCCGATTCCTCAAAATTTCTACAAGTATATCTAGGGTATATGTAACCGTATCATACCCAACTTCTATACGTATTTACTATTGGTATATACCAACAATAAACTTCAATGATCAGCCACTAGACATGATGTTACATGTGGGAACCAGCCATTTAACCTCATGTGTGACTTTTGTGCAAGAAAACAAACTAAATCTCCTATATATCCATCCCATAATCATGCTATTTTGCACACACACATACAATTTCATTTCCAATTTTCTTTCAAGTTAATTCACTCCCTAATCTCTCTTCATTTACCTACTCAAGAACGTATCAATATAGTCATCCGATTTCAAGGAGATTACTTCCAATCTTTCAATCCCACTCCACCACTCTTTTGATTCCAAGATTTTTCTTACCTTTTCCAGTAGCTTTTCCAAGTAACTTGAGGTAGTAACCTTATTCATAACCTTATTCGATTCATATTTATATAGCTATCTTATTTTGTGTTGTAAAATTTTAACAACAAGAACATAGTTTGAGTGATTTCAAACTTGTTCGTAAACTAAATAGATCCTTCTAATTTGATTTTTAAAAACACTTCAAGACCTGTAATATATCATATTATGACAAAATCGGATTAATCATATCTTGGCTAATTAACATAATATTTAATATATATTTACTTATGATTTGATTTTATATATTTCAGGACCACCCGTAAACAACACGAGAAGATTAATCATAAGACCTCATGATTGTACGCAACACGTCATTTGACAACACGGTACTTTATGTACGCAACACGTCACTTGACAACATGGTACCATGGGTCGAGATTAATTCTGATCAATACGAATACGATGGAGTCTTTATTTATTTTATTTAAGCAACTAATTGTGGACCACTAACATCGGACTGCTAACTACGGACTAAGAAAATATTAAAAGTATATATATATATATATATATATATATATATATATATATATATATATATATATATATATATATATATATATATATATATATATATATATATATATATATATATATATATATATGTAACGATTACTTGAAAAGAAAATATGTTGATATATTATATATATGGTTAGGTTTGTGATATCAATCGGAGACCAAGTCGTGTTTATTACCTTCAAGGCAAAAGTGAGTATATAGTCCCACTTGTAAACTCTAAATATTTCGGGATGAGAATACATGCATTTTATGATTTACGTTATGGACACAAGTGATTAAAAATATATATTCTACGTTGAGTTGTACCACTGGCATACTTCCCTGTAGCTTGGTAACTATTATTTACATGAGGTATTGTAAACGCGAATCCTGTTGATAGATCTATCGGGCCAGACAACCCCAACCGGACTGGACGACCAGTATTTAACGGTTGCACAGTACTTCGTTTCGGTGACTACACTTGGTACGGTGTAGTAAGATTTCATAATAAAGGGAATATGCGACGTTGATTAAATGTTAAGTATGGTTATCAAGTGCTCAACAACCTAGAATATTTTTATTAAAACGTTTATATATGAAATCTTGTGGTCTATATTTATAACGCTGCCGGCATTAAACCTATATCTCACCAACTTTATGTTGACGTTTTAAGCATGTTTATTCTCAGGTGATAACTAAAAGCTTCCGCTGCAACATGTTGAATTTAGGCAAGATCTTGAGTATGCATATTTGTGTCAAAAATAAAACTGCATATCGGAGGATTTGTAATGTAAAATATGTTGGAGGTCGTATTGTTATTATCACATGTAAAGTTTGTAAGTCTAAGATTATCGCTAAACGAAATCATTATTAAGTTGTTTAAACCTTGTATTTGTAATAAAAGCTATGGTTTGTATTGTAAAAACGAATGCAGTTTTTGAAGAATGTCGCATATAGAGGTCAATACCTCGCGATGAAATCATATGTTATTGTATTCGTCCTTATGGTTAAGGTCGGGTTATGACATGTGGTATCAGAGCGTTGGTCTTAGAGAACCAGAAAATTTGCATTAGTGTGTCTTATCGAGTTTGTTAGAATGCATTAGTGAGTCTGGACTTTGACCGTGTTTGATTTCGAAAACTATTGCTTATCCTTGTTGGTTAAAAATTAATATGTAAATATTATGTGGTATTAACGTGCTAGTTGTTATGTGATAGATGTCTGGCTTAGAACTTATTATCACATTCAGCGACTCCGAACCAGAATCTTCAGATGGTGTTCCAGTCATTAACCTATCCGATGATGAAAACGACACCTTTGGGGAAGACTCACAAGTTCCGGATGAATCAATTGAAGAGGAACCAGAAAGTGATCCTGAGGAGGAAGAAATACAGGAAATTACGAAAGACAAGTTCGAACGAGGAAAGAAACGAAAGGCTACTGAAATGGAAAATCCAAATCCCGAGTCTAGAGAGAATGTTGTCGAACCAACTCCACCAGATACTTCCACACCTATTCCCGCTATTCCTATTAGTTCTATCCCGACATCCAGTTCTTCGGTTCCTCAGCCAAAATGCAGGGAGACAACCAGGATAACCTTTAAGCGATTTCTTTGAACACAAACGCTTTGGGTTAAATGATGCGCTGTTGTTTTAAACCATGGGATCATATAATGTTTTGTATAATATTACTAGTGTGGTTTGCTTAATGTTTGATGTAAGATAAGCATATGTAAAATAGTGAGGTGTGAAATGCAATAATTTTCCATGGTTAAGTATTATTTGGGTGGTAGTAATTGATTTTCGAACTAAGCTATTAAGTATGAACTTTAACGGGTAGGTACTACCCTAGATATAATTATAAAATGCTAATAAGAAGAAAAGGCTTTTATAATAATAACTGGTTCATATTATTAATAAGCTACGATGTACTATAAATACATACTACATCTATAATATTCATGTGATTAATTATTTTTTTTTCATTCTTGTTGAAGATTATGGCGCGATTGAACCGAATGACGGAACAAGAAATCCAGGAAATCATCAATCAGTGAGTGAATGACAGAATGTTATGGGTCGAGGCTGCAAGAGGTGCTGCAGTTAACCAAAATCCTCGTGTGGGGTGCACTTACAAAACTTTTCAAGGTTGCAAGCCCTCATCATTCAGTGGAACAGAAGGACCGGTTGGTTTAACCCGGTGGATCGAAAAGATTGAGTCTGTGTTTAAAATCAGTGGTTGTATTGAAAAGGACATGACCAAGTATGCATCGTGCACCCTACAAGATAGTGCACTCACGTGGTGGAAAAACTATGTGAAGGCCGTAGGAGGAGATGTAGCTTATGATACTCCTTGGGAAGAATTCAAAACAATGCTAATCAACGAATATTGTCCAAGGAACGAGGTTAGGAAGTTGGAAGCTGAATTACGAAGCTTGAAAGTTGTTGGTACTGAACTCACCAACTATAATCAGCGATTCATGGAATTAGCTTTGCTATGTCCCGAATTGGTACCAACCGAAGAACGGAAGATTGAACTGTACAAAGACGGTTTGCCTAAAAAGGTCAAGGCAAATGTTACAGCATCCAAACCCAAGACTATTCATGAAGCTATCACCATGGCGAACGAGTTGATGGACCAGATTATTCTGGATAAGAACACCGATGTCAAGACATCGGGAAATAAAAGAAAGTGGGAAGGTAATTATCAACAATCCAACAAGAAACAAGAAATCACGCAAGGTGCGGGTAGCGGTTCAAACTCAGGTTACAAAGGACGAAATCCTTTATGTAACAGATGCCACAAACATCACTCTGGTTATTGTAATGTGGTGTGCAATAATTGTAATCGAAAAGGTCATCTTGCTGAAGATTGTAGGGTTCCCGCTACAAATACAAACGGTACTAAGACTCCTGCCACCAATGCAAATAGAACTGCCTTGGCCACTGTTACTTGTTATGGGTGTGGGAAACATGGTCGTTATAAGAGTCAGTGCCCGAATCCAGAGAAGAATAACGGATCTGCACGTGGAAGAGCATTTGTTATTAATGCTAGAGAGGCGTATGAAGACCCGGAGCTTGTTACGGGTACGTTTACCATTAATAACTTATCCGCATCTATTATATTTGATACTGGTGCCGATAGAAGTTACGTGTGTAGAGACTTTCACGCTAAATTGAATTGTTCATCATTACCTCTAGATGCTAAGTACATGATTGAGTTAGCTAATGGTAACCTAATTAAAGCCGGTAAAATTTGCCGTGATTGTAAAATAAATTTAGCCGGAGAAACATTTAAGATTGATTTGATACCCGTAGAATTAGGAAGTTTTGATGTAATAGTCGGCATGGACTGGATGTCCAAAATAGGAGCTGAAGTTGTGTGCGCCAAGAAGGCAATTCGTATTCCTCGTAAGGATAGAACGCCATTAATGATTTATGGAGAGAAGGGTAACTCAAAGCTAAAACTCATTAATTGTTTGAAAGCTCAAAAGTGCTTGAAGAATGGGTGCTATGCTATCCTAGCACATGTTAATAAAGTTGAAACGAAGGAAAAAGTGAAGAGCATCAACGACGTGCCTGTGGCAAGAGATTTTCCTAAAGTATTTCCGGAAGAGTTGCCGGGATTACCTCCATTTAAATCTGTAGAATTTCAAATAGATCTAGTACCAGGAGCTGCACCAGTGGCTCGTGCTCCATATAGACTTGCACCATCTGAGATGAAAGAGTTACAAAGCTAGTTACAAGAATTACTGGACCGTGGTTTCATTCGACCGAGCACTTCACCGTGGGGAGCTCCGATTTTATTCGTCAAGAAGAAAGATGGATCTTTCCGAATGTGTATAGATTATCGTGAATTAAATAAGTTAACTATCAAGAATCGGTATCCACTACTGAGAATTGATGACTTATTTGATCAATTGCAAGGATCATGTGTTTACTCGAAAATCGACCTAAGGTCGAGCTATCATCAACTACGCGTCAAAGAAGAAGATATTCCGAAAACTGCTTTTCGGACACGCTACGGTCATTATGAATTTTTGGTCATGCCGTTTGGGTTAACTAATGCGCCAGCTGTATTCATGGACCTCATGAATCAAGTTTGTAGTCCGTATTTAGATAAGTTTGTTATCGTTTTCATTGACGATATTCTTATCTATTCCAAGAGTGAGCAAGAGCATGAGCAGCATTTAAGGTTGGTATTAGAATTGTTAAGAAAAGAACAGTTATACGCCAAATTTTCTAAGTGTGCATTTTGGTTGAAAGAAGTGCAATTTCTTGGCCACGTTGTTAGTAGCAAATGAATTCAGGTTGATCCAGCTAAAATTGAGGCCATTGAAAAATGGGAGACTCCTAAGACACCAACGCAGATACGCCAATTTTTGGGTTTAGCTGGTTATTATAGAAGGTTTATTCAAGATTTTTCCCGAATAGCTAAACCATTAACAGCGTTAACGCAAAAAGGGAAGAAGTACGAATGGACTTCTGAGCAAGAGAGTGCATTTCAATTACTGAAGAAGAAGTTGACTACATCACCTATTTTATCGTTACCTGAAGGGAACGATGATTTTGAGATATATTGTGACGCTTCGCGACAAGGTTTTGGTTGCGTCCTTATGCAACGGAAGAAAGTTATAGCATACGCATCCCGACAATTGAAGATTCACGAGCGGAATTATACGACGCATGATTTAGAATTGGGAGCAGTAGTGTTTGCATTGAAGATATGGAGACACTATTTATATGGGGTTAAATGCACTGTGTTTACTGATCATAAAAGCCTTCAACATATTTTTGATCAGAAACAGCTGAACATGAGGCAACGTAGGTGGGTCGAGCTGATAAACGACTATGATTGTGAGATTCGCTATTATCCCGGGAAAGCGAATGTAGTGGCCGACACTCTAAGCAGAAAGGAACGGGAACCAATTCGAGTACGAGCAATGAACATAAAAATTCGCATGAATCTCAACTCACAAATCAAAGAGGCTCAACGAGAAGCTCTTACTAAAGAAAACATAGGAAATGAAATAATGAAGAAGTATGAGAAGCAACTTGTTATACGGGAAGACGGAATTCGATATTTCGCAAACCGTATTTGGGTACCGAAGTTGGGTGGACTAAGGAAGTTGATATTAAACGAGGCACATAAGACAAGATACTCGATACATCCTGGAGTTGGAAAGATGTATCAAGATCTTAAGACGCATTATTGGTGGCCTAATTTAAAGACAGATGTTGCAACATATGTTGGGGAATGTTTAACTTGTTCCAAAGTCAAAGCAGAACACCAGAAGCCGTCAGGGTTACTTCAACAACCAGAAATCCCAGAATGGAAATGGGATGGTATTACCATGGATTTCATCACAAAGTTACTTAAGACTGCCTGGGGTTATGACACCATTTGGGTAATAGTTGATCGTCTCACCAAATCTGCACATTTCTTGCCTATAAAGGAAACGGATAGAATGGAGAAACTATTACGATTATACATAAAGGAAATTGTTTCAATGCATGGAATACCTATTTCCATTATATCCGATCGTGATAGTAGATTTACATCAAAGTTTTGGCAATCACTACAGGAGGCCCTGGGAACCCGTTTGGATATGAGCACCGCATATCATCCGCAAACTGATGGGCAGAGTGAAAGAACAATTTAGACTCTTGAAGACATGCTCAGGGCATGTGTGATCGATTTTGGAAACGGATGGGATAAATATCTACCATTAGCAGAATTCTCGCATAATAATAGTTATCATGCGAGCATTAAAGCTGCACCATTCGAAGCACTGTATGGAAGGAAGTGTAGATCCCCCATCTGTTGGAATGAAGTAGGAGATCGACAATTAACTGGTCCCGAGATCATCCATGAAACTACTGAGAAGATATTGCAAATCAAGGAGAGATTGAAAACAGCCCGTAGTCGCCAAAAGAGCTACGCCGAAGTCCAAAGGAAACCATTAGAGTTTCAGATCGGTGACATGGTTATGCTAAAGGTGTCACCTTGGAAAGGTGTAATACGTTTTGGAAAAAGGGGTAAACTGAACCCAAGGTATGTAGGCCCGTTCAAGATCATCGAACGCATCGGACCGGTAGCTTATCGACTCGAGTTACCACTACAACTTGCCGGGGTACATAATTCATTTCATGTCTCAAACCTCAAGAAATGTCTTGCAAAGGAAGATCTCACCATTCCTCTTGAAGAAATCCAAGTTGACGAGAAACTACAATTCATAGAAGAACGAGTCGAAATCATGGACCGTGAAGTTAAACAACTCAAGCAGAGCAACATACCAATCGTCAAGGTTCGTTGGAATGCTCGAAGGGGTCCCGAGTTTACTTGGGAATGATAGGATCAGATGAAACAAAAGTATCCACATTTGTTTCCCGACAACGCAAAATAGGTACAACTTTAAAATTTCGGGACAATATTTATTTAACGGGTAGGTACTGTAACGACCCGGATTTTTCGATCATTTTATACTTATGAGATTAATATTTACATAAAATAAACCTTACCAACATGATAAGCAATCCAAACTGTTGAGACTTATGTTTTTGAAAAGAGTTTCACACAACGTTTGACCGTCCAATTTGACCAATGATATCACGAACTATATAACACACGATAATTATACGATTATGTATATGTACATATCTATACATATTTAACATGATTTAAGGATGGTTTAACATTTCATTGTGAACTAACAACAATGAGTTATAAGTATACTTTGAGACCACAAACTTAAGTTTTCAAAACGATAACAATATGTACCGTTCTTTGACATATATACTTACAATCTATAATGTGTTGGTGATCTATGTCACCAATATGATTTAAGTGTAATGGGATTAATTTGTAACCAAAATAATCTTGATAAATATCGAACAAGTTTGGGGAAGTGTGGAGTGCACACTTGTTTGAACTTATCTTGATTATGACGGGGGTTCGGGGGCAGCGCCCCCGATAAGCGGGGTCCAAGGGGTGGCAACCCCTGGCGGGGTCCAAGGGGCAGAGCCCCAGGCTGGGGTCGAGCTGCCAGGTCAGCTTGGAAATTTTTTTTTGGGCTAACATTGCTTTATTAAAAATGTCTTAAAATTTTATTTTGGCCGGGTTTTACCCAAAAATAAAAGTCCAGTTTTTGAGCCTCTTTTACAGTTATAAACCCGTCCATATTTGAATTCTTGTTCCGATTCCTCAAAATTTCTACAAGTATATCTAGGGTATATGTAACCGTATCATACCCAACTTCTATACGTATTTACTATTGGTATATACCAACAATAAACTTCAATGATCAGCCACTAGACATGATGTTACATGTGGGAACCAGCCATTTAACCTCATGTGTGACTTTTGTGCAAGAAAACAAACTAAATCTCCTATATATCCATCCCATAATCATGCTATTTTGCACACACACATACAATTTCATTTCCAATTTTCTTTCAAGTTAATTCACTCCCTAATCTCTCTTCATTTACCTACTCAAGAACGTATCAATATAGTCATCCGATTTCAAGGAGATTACTTCTAATCTTTCAATCCCACTCCACCACTCTTTTGATTCCAAGATTTTTCTTACCTTTTCCAGTAGCTTTTCCAAGTAACTTGAGGTAGTAACCTTATTCATAACCTTATTCGATTCATATTTATATAGCTATCTTATTTTGTGTTGTAAAATTTTAACAACAAGAACATAGTTTGAGTGATTTCAAACTTGTTCGTAAACTAAATAGATCCTTCTAATTTGATTTTTAAAAACACTTCAAGACCTGTAATATATCATATTATGACAAAATCGGATTAATCATATCTTGGCTAATTAACATAATATTTAATATATATTTACTTATGATTTGATTTTATATATTTCAGGACCACCCGTAAACAACACGAGAAGATTAATCATAAGACCTCATGATTGTACGCAACACGTCATTTGACAACACGGTACTTTATGTACGCAACACGTCACTTGACAACATGGTACCATGGGTCGAGATTAATTCTGATCAATACGAATACGATGGAGTCTTTATTTATTTTATTTAAGCAACTAATTGTGGACCACTAACATCGGACTGCTAACTACGAACTAAGAAAATATTAAAAGTATATATATATATATATATATATATATATATATATATATATATATATATATATATATATATATATATATATATATATATATATATATATATATATATATATATATATATATATATATGTAACGATTACTTGAAAAGAAAATATATTGATATATTATATATATGGTTAGGTTTGTGATATCAATCGGAGACCAAGTCGTGTTTATTACCTTCAAGGCAAAAGTGAGTATATAGTCCCACTTGTAAACTCTAAATATTTCGGGATGAGAATACATGCATTTTATGATTTACGTTATGGACACAAGTGATTAAAAATATATATTCTACGTTGAGTTGTACCACTGGCATACTTCCCTGTAGCTTGGTAACTATTATTTACATGAGGTATTGTAAACGCGAATCCTGTTGATAGATCTATCGGGCCAGACAACCCCAACCGGACTGGACGACCAGTATTTAACGGTTGCACAGTACTTCGTTTCGGTGACTACACTTGGTACGGTGTAGTAAGATTTCATAATAAAGGGAATATGCGACGTTGATTAAATGTTAAGTATGGTTATCAAGTGCTCAACAACTTAGAATATTTTTATTAAAACGTTTATATATGAAATCTTGTGGTCTATATTTATAACGCTGCCGGCATTAAACCTATATCTCACCAACTTTATGTTGACGTTTTAAGCATGTTTATTCTCAGGTGATAACTAAAAGCTTCCGCTGCAACATGTTGAATTTAGGCAAGATCTTGAGTATGCATATTTGTGTCAAAAATAAAACTGCATATCGGAGGATTTGTAATGTAAAATATGTTGGAGGTCGTATTGTTATTATCACATGTAAAGTTTGTAAGTCTAAGATTATCGCTAAACGATAATCATTATTAAGTTGTTTAAACCTTGTATTTGTAATAAAAGCTATGGTTTGTATTGTAAAAACGAATGCAGTTTTTGAAGAATGTCGCATATAGAGGTCAATACCTCGTGATGAAATCATATGTTATTGTATTCGTCCTTATGGTTAAGGTCGGGTTATGACATGTGGTATCAGAGCGTTGGTCTTAGAGAACCAGAAAATTTGCATTAGTGTGTCTTATCGAGTTTGTTAGGATGCATTAGTGAGTCTGGACTTTGACCGTGTTTGATTTCGAAAACTATTGCTTATCCTTGTTGGTTAAAAATTAATATGTAAATATTATGTGGTATTAACATGCTAGTTGTTATGTGATAGATGTCTGGCTTAGAACTTATTATCACATTCAGCGACTCCGAACCAGAATCTTCAGATGGTGTTCTAGTCATTAACCTATCCGATGATGAAAACAACACCTTTGGGGAAGACTCACAAGTTCCGGATGAATCAATTGAAGAGGAACCAGAAAGTGATCCTGAGGAGGAAGAAATACAGGAAATTACGAAAGACAAATTCGAACGAGGAAAGAAACGAAAGGCTACTGAAATGGAAAATCCAAATCCCGAGTCTAGAGAGAATGTTGTCGCACCAACTCCACCAGATACTTCCACACCTATTCCCGCTATTCCTATTAGTTCTATCCCGACATCCAGTTCTTCGGTTCCTCAGCCAAAACGCAGGGAGACAACCAGGATAACCTTTAAGCGATTTCTTTGAACACAAACGCTTTGGGTTAAATGATGCGCTGTTGTTTTAAACCATGGGATCATATAATGTTTTGTATAATATTATTAGTGTGGTTTGCTTAATGTTTGATGTAAGATAAGCATATGTAAAATAGTGAAGTGTGAAATGCAATAATTTTCCATGGTTAAGTATTATTTGGGTGGTAGTAATTGATTTTCGTACTAAGCTATTAAGTATGAACTTTAACGGGTAGGTACTACCCTAGATATAATTATAAAACGCTAATAAGAAGAAAAGGCTTTTATAATAATAACTGGTTCATATTATTAATAAGCTACGATGTACTGTAAATACATACTACATCTATAATATTCCATGTGAATAATTATTTTTTTTTCATTCTTGTTGAAGATTATGGCCCGATTGAACCGAATGACGGAACAAGAAATCCAGGAACTCATCAATCAGCGAGTGAATGACAGAATGTTATGGGTCGAGGCTGCAAGAGGTGCTGCAGTTAACCAAAATCCTCGTGTGGGGTGCACTTACAAAACTTTTTAAGGTTGCAAGCCCTCATCATTCAGTGGAACAGAAGGACCGGTTGGTTTAACCCGGTGGATCGAAAAGATTGAGTCTGTGTTTAAAATCAGTGGTTGTATTGAAAAGGACATGACCAAGTATGCATCGTGCACCCTACAAGATAGTGCACTCACGTGGTGGAAAAACTATGTGAAGGCCGTAGGAGGAGATGTAGCTTATGATACTCCTTGGGAAGAATTCAAAACAATGCTAATCAACGAATATTGTCTAAGGAACGAGGTTAGGAAGTTGGAAGCTGAATTACGAAGCTTGAAAGTTGTTGGTACTGAACTCACCAACTATAATCAGCGATTCATGGAATTAGCTTTGCTATGTCCCGAATTGGTACCAACCGAAGAACGGAAGATTGAACTGTACAAAGACGGTTTGCCTAAAAAGGTCAAGGCAAATGTTACAGCATCCAAACCCAAGACTATTCATGAATCTATCACCATGGCGAACGAGTTGACGGACCAGATTATTCTGGATAAGAACACCGATGTCAAGACATCAGGAAATTAAAGAAAGTGGGAAGGTAATCATCAACAATCCAACAAGAAACAAGAAATCACGCAAGGTGCGGGTAGCGGTTCAAACTCAGGTTACAAAGGACGAAATCCTTTATGTAACAGATGCCACAAACATCACTCTGGTTATTGTAATGTGGTGTGCAACAATTGTAATCGAAAAGGTCATCTTGCTGAAGATTGTAGGGTTCCCGCTACAAATACAAACGGTACTAAGACTCCTGCCACCAATGCAAATAGAACTGCCTTGGCCACTGTTACTTGTTATGGGTGTGGGAAACAGGGTCATTATAAGAGTCAGTGCCCGAATCCAGAGAAGAATAACGGATCTAAACGTGGAAGAGCATTTGTTATTAATGCTAGAGAGGCGTATGAAGACCCGGAGCTTGTTACGGGTAGCTTTCTCCAATCTTTCAATCTCACTCCACCACTCTTTTGATTCCAAGATTTTTCTTACCTTTTCCAGTAGCTTTGTCCAAGTAACTTGAGGTAGTAACCTTATTCATAACCTTATTCGATTCATATTTATATAGCTATCTTATTTTGTGTTGTAAAATTTTAACAACAAGAACATAGTTTGAGTGATTTCAAACTTGCTCGTAAACTAAATAGATCCTTCTAATTTGATTTTTAAAAACACTTCAAGACCTGTAATATATCATATTATGACAAAATCGGATTAATCATATCTTGGCTAATTAACATAATATTTAATATATATTTACTTATGATTTGATTTTATATATTTCAGGACCACCCGTAAACAACACGAGAAGATTAATCATAAGACCTCATGATTGTACGCAACACGTCATTTGACAACACGGTACTTTATGTACGCAACACGTCACTTGACAACATGGTACCACGGGTCGAGATTAATTCTGATCAATACGAATACGATGGAGTCTTTATTTATTTTATTTAAGCAACTAATTGTGGACTACTAACATCGGACTGCTAACTACGGACTAAGAAAATATTAAAAGTATATATATATATATATATATATATATATATATATATATATATATATATATATATATATATATATATATATATATATATATATATATGTAACGATTACTTGAAAAGAAAATATGTTGATATATTATATATATGGTTAGGTTTGTGATATCAATCGGAGACCAAGTCGTGTTTATTACCTTCAAGGCAAAAGTGAGTATATAGTCCCACTTTTAAACTCTAAATATTTCGGGATGAGAATACATGCATTTTATGATTTACGTTATGGACACAAGTGACTAAAAATATATATTCTACGTTGAGTTGTACCACTGGCATACTTCCCTGTAGCTTGGTAACTATTATTTACATGAGGTATTGTAAACGCGAATCCTGTTGATAGATCTATCGGGCCTGACAACCCCAACCGGACTGGACGACCAGTATTTAACGGTTGCACAGTACTTCGTTTCGGTGACTACACTTGGTACGGTGTAGTAAGATTTCATAATAAAGGGAATATGCGATGTTGATTAAATGTTAAGTATGGTTATCAAGTGCTCAACAACTTAGAATATTTTTATTAAAACATTTATATATGAAATCTTGTGGTCTATATTTATAACGCTGCCGGCATTAAACCTATATCTCACCAACTTTATGTTGACGTTTTAAGCATGTTTATTCTCAGGTGATAACTAAAAGCTTCCGCTGCAACATGTTGAATTTAAGCAAGATCTTGAGTATGCATATTTGTGTCAAAAATAAAACTGCATATCGGAGGATTTGTAATGTAAAATATGTTGGAGGTCGTATTGTTATTATCACATGTAAAGTTTGTAAGTCTAAGATTATCGCTAAACGATAATCATTATTAAGTTGTTTAAACCTTGTATTTGTAATAAAAGCTATGGTTTGTATTGTAAAAACGAATGCAGTTTTTGAAGAATGTCGCATATAGAGGTCAATACCTCGCGATGAAATCATATGTTATTGTATTCGTCCTTATGGTTAAGGTCGGGTTATGACAGCCGATTCTTTCTTTATCCTTCCTGTAATTTGGCCTATCAATTTGTGGGCTATACGGCTCGCTTTCTGCATTGTTGCAGGGTCGTTATCACCTACATGCTCTTGGATTCGTTCCGGCAACCCTTTTATGAATGCTTCAATTTTTGCTTCTTCGTCCTCAAATGCTCCAGGACACATTAAAGCCAGTTCATTGAAACGTCGCTCGTAGGTAGTGACATCTAACCCTTGGGTTGTCAGTGCTTTAAGCTCTGCCTTGAGCTTGTTGATTTCGGTTCTGGGACGGTAGTCTTTCGTCATCATGTGCTTGAAAACGGACCATGGAAGTGCGTAGGTGGTATTCTATCCTACGTAATCCATGTAGGTATTCCAGCATGTCAAAGCAGTACCCCTGAAAGTATGTGTGGCATACTTAACTTTATCCTCTTCTGTGCAGTTGCTGATTGCGAACACTGCTTCAACCTTCTCTGTCCATCGCTTTAGTCCAACATGTCCTTCAGTTCCTTCAAACTCATTGGGTTTGCAGGCCATAAAAGCTTTGTAGGAACATCCTACCCGGTTGCCAATATTTTCCTCCACTGCTGGAACCCGATTGGTTATTGTTGTTCATTGCATTCACCACTGCAGCCATATTTGTAGCGAAAGCTTGAAGTTCTTCTGTGTTCAATTGTTGTTGTCTAGTAGCTGGAGGAGCCATTTCCTTCAAAAATAGCCGAATGAGTTAATCATATAGAATTTTTAGAAGTAGCCAAAAAGTATTTTGTAGCTTAATATGAATTATTATTATAAAAGCCTTTTCTTCATATTAGCGTTTTATAACTATAATAATGTTCATACTTAGCAGCTAACACAAAAATTAACTACTAAAATTCTAATATGAAAAACTACGGTAAGTTATTACGTTACTACGTAATAATAATTTGTAATAATAATAATAAACCTTCCATGCTTATTCTTATTATTATACAATCATAAGGAAAATTACATTGCGGATTTTCTTACAAACTTAAACACACAATATAATACATATTATACAATGCATGGAATACAGGATAGCTGCCTGTGGTTCAAGAACGGCGAGATTTCTTAGATGTTGACGTTGTTTCTTTCTCGGCCAAACGTTTGGATTTTCGTTTGGATAGTTCTTTTTCCAGTTCCTCCCAATTGGTTCTTTCGGCTAATTGTTTGGGAGCAAAACCAACAGTCGTTATACGAGCGGTCATTTTATAAACTGGTCTCTTAGGTGGTTCAGGTGGATGATCACTAACATTTTGGGTCATAATAGGTTCATTGGGTTTGGGATCGGGTATAACAGCCAAAGATTTTCCCAAATCACGTTGTGGTTCGGTAATTTCCACAACTTCTTCAGGATCCTCTTCTTTGGGTTCCTCCTCTGGATCTTCTTCCGGATCCTCTTCCAGAACCTCTTCTAGCAATTGTGAATCTTCCCAATTTTCCCAACAATTTTCCACTTTAATGGTAGCACCAAAAGTTAACTTTTTCGTTGGTTCATAAGTCGCATGCTTTTACTCAGCCTCCGAATCACTTGATAAGTAAATGAAATCTGAATCACTAGAGATGCTTATATGATCAGATGAAGTCATCTATAACATAATAGCAGGCACGTTAAGAGAATGATATATCTTATAATATTTATATGTTAATAATCTTATGTTTCCAACAATTATATTAAGTAATCATTTTTAAAATAATTACGGTCGAAGTCCAGACTCACTAATGCATCTAAAATCAGTTAGACATACTAATGAAAAATTTTCTAATTCTATAAGACCAACGCTCTGATACCAACTGAAATGCCCCGTTCATATTAATTATAAACGTTTCATATTAATTGGTTTCTTTGCGAGGTTTTGACCTCTATATGAGACATTTTTCAAATCTTGCATTCGTTTTTAAAATAAACCATAACCTTTATTATTGAATAAAGGTCTTAATGACATAATTTAGATTGTCTATCAAACACAATCTCCTTAAATAAATAAGTTTTTACACAACCCATTAGAATATGATCAAATATATTACAACAAATACTCCGAATGCAAGTTTAAACAATATAAACAATTATGCCGATTCCAAATCTTGACCTTGGGTTGGCATACGACAGCGGAAGCGTTTTTAATATTCACCTGAGAATAAACATGCTTAAAATGTCAACAAAAATATTGGTGAGTCATAGGTTTAATTTCTATATAATAATCATAACATTTAATAAGCCACAAGATTCCATTTAATTAAATGCGCAGGATCATTACAACTGCAAAAATCATTCATACGATGAGTCGCCTGGTAACCGACCTTAACATAGAGCGCTTAAGATATCTGGCATCATACATTCCACTATTCAAATGTATGACAAGAACCCTTCGAAGTACTAAAGCATTTTCACTATTCGAAAGTGGGGGTGGTTGGTGCCCGTAGATCTACCTTTAGGATTCGCGTCAATTAGTGTTTTTCACTAATTCTTAGGTTACCAAACATAATAATAATAAGTACAGATATCTGGTATAACAAAACAGTCATAGAATGTAGTTTCATGAACTTGTGCTTATTTTGTAAAACATTTATAAATTTGCATGTATTCTCATCCCAAAATAATTTAGATTGTGAAAATGGGACTATAACTCACTTGTGATGATTTCCGAATAGATGGTGATAAGACTTGGCCTTTTGACAAATTCACGAACCTAATAATAATATTCTTGTGTCAAGATATATATATATATATATATAATTAATATTCCATACTTATGATACTTGTGATAATTTTAATTGTCCATTGTTAGTAGTCCAACGTTCGTAGTTCAATAGTCCAATAGTCCAATAGTATAAATATATATATAAATATAAATGCGTATATTGTGTTAGGATTCACTAACACTATAATATATTGTCTTAATATAATAAGACACATAATATGTATATTGTCTGAAGCAATCCGCGACCCATTGTATACATGTCTCAGGCTCGATCACAACTCAAAGTATATAATATTTTGGAATCCACTTCGACCCACAGCTAACTCGAAATTACTGCCAATGGTGTCTTATAGTTCGTTCCAATAATATATATAGAAGAAATCAAAATGATATGTCAAAACACTGTATACGGATCCACGGTGATCAAGTCATATATATATATGGTGCCTTACGATCTTTATTAAGACTATAATATATTGTCGTAGAACTTAATCACGACTATTATAAATTGTATTTCCATAAGTTCAGGAATAAGACATGTATAAATACATGTAGGATACAAGGTAAGTTAGCTAGGATAAGGTTAGCATCCATTTTTATTAATCAAAACCGTAGCTAAAAACAAGCAAAAATATCCAATTTTGTTTTACCCATAATTTCTTCGTTACAAATCCATTTTGAGTGATTCGAGTTGCCATGGTTTCATATCGAACTCAACATTATTAATATTAACAGAAAAAGTATAGGTTTATAGTCGAAAATACAGCTTAGGTGTCAAATAAGAGAAGATAGTCATATCCGTCGTAAGAACGACATCTTGATGACCCTTTTGAAAAACATACTTCCACTTAGAGTTTAACCATGGATTTTGGATATATTTCATATCCATATAAAATAAGATTTTTCACCAAAGAAAATCTTTTAATTCAAAGTTTAAGATAGGTTTTTAAAATTAAACCCAAAACAGCCCCCGATGATCTATGACGGCGTATGTTCAGTTTTAAGGTGTTCTTCGTGTTTACAAGTTTTATATCCTTATGTTAGCTTGACATACTATCATAATACATGTGTTGAAGTATTTTAAAAGTTAAGTTAGAAGGATTAAGTTTATTTGCAAACAAGTTTAGAAATAATCTAAACTATGTTCTTGTTGTTATTAGTTATAACTCAAAATAAGATAGCTATATGGATATGAATCGAAAAAGATTAAGAACAAGGTGACTACCTCAAATTAAATGAACAAAGTTGCTGAGAAAATAAGATGATAATCTTGTGATTAAAGATATCCTTGATGGCTTGTAATCCTTGGAGTGGAATAATAGAATGAACAAAAGTTCGAATAAGATTTCTATCTTGAATTAAGATAGTTATAAGTATATGAATTGAACCAAAGCTTATATATGATTCTTACCTTGATAAAGAGGAGTAGATGAGTTAACAAAGTGTTCTTGAAGCTAGTTTATGATCAAAGTGAATGAAGATTTTCTAGTACTTGAAGTATGTGTGTTTAATGAGTGTTTAAAGAGTAAGAAATGGAGAGAATACTTGGAGTTCTTGTGTGTGAGTATTATGAGAGTGAAGGTAAGTTAAATAGCTGATATGAATGAGTAAAAAGAGTATTAAAAGTCGTGGTTCATGCATATGATTAAGAGACTTTATCAAAATTTGGAATATAGCATAATAATCCAAACTAGAAGTTAAATGTTGGTTCTCACAAGTCTCCATCATGTTTATCCTTGTCTTGTGACTCATAGGGCTGCTAAGGAGGCTATAATTGGTATTTCATATTGGTATATACTCATAGTATTTAAGTATGGAAGCTGGGTATGATACGGGTGTAAATACCGAATGAATACGAATAGAATTCTTGATGGAATTGAATGAGATTATGAGTATAGCTATCTTTGTTGAGTATAAGTATGTTAGTATATATGTTTAAGTCCTTAAAAAGTGTATTAATACATATTAATACAATACATATACATACATTTTAATTTAGAAGTTATTACAACGTTAATCGTTATATATATATGTATATAATCTTGAAGTCTTTAAGTTAGTAATCTCATTTTATGTATATAACCAATTGTTATTATATTTAATGAGATACTTAAATATCATTTTATCAAATCATAAGTATATATATATATATATATATATATATATATATATATATATACATCATTATATAATTATTTCGAGTTATGACGTTCGTGAATCGTCAGACAAACTGGGTGGCCAAACATTTGTATAAAATTCATTTCAAATAACCCAATCTTAATGAGTTTGATTGCTTAACATGTTGAAAACATTAATTATGTAAATATTAATCTTCTATATATTAGCGGAAAAATCCGGGTCGTTACATCCGGCAGATTCACCAGCTTAGAAAACAATCGATCATACCTATCCTAATTTTGCTAGGGAACTTTAGAATGTCAGGCTTATGTTAGCGAGTGATGGGTTTAACCTTTTTGGAGACATGAATGTTTCACACAGTATATGGCCTGTTGTTTTTATGCCATATAATCTGCCTCCATAGATGTGCATGAAAAAACCTTATTTATTTTTAACTTTACTTATACCTGGCACATTGGCTCTAGGTAATAATATAGATGTCTATCTACAACCTTTAATTGAGGAGTTAAAACAGTTGTGGGAAACTGCAGTAGAGACTTATGACGCATCAACAAAGAACACCTTTAATATGCGGGCTAGTTTGTTATGGACAATAAACGACTTTCCTGCATATGCGAATTTATCGGGTTGGAGCACTAAAGGTAAATATGCCTGTCCCGTATGTCATAAGCATACCAAATCAACACGATTAAAGCACTGCTCGAAACATATATACATGGCACATCGTCGATGGTTGGAAATTTTGCATCCTTTTAGTAAAAAAAGAAAATCTTTTGATGACACGGAAGAATTTGAAATTCAACCCCGTGGCTTAACAGGGGAACAAGTTCTAGGTCAGCTCCAGGGCATTCGAGAATTTAAGTTTGGAAAACTTGTGAAGACTAACCCAACCCTACCATATAACCGGAAGAAAAGAAGTATTTTTTTTATTTACCATATTGGAAAGATAACTTAATACGTCACAATTTAGATGTCATGCATATAGAAAAAAACTTTTGTGACAGTGTCCTTGGAACGCTACTGAATCTTGATGGATAAACCAAAGACCATTTAAAATCACGTCGTGATTTAGAAGAAATGAAAATCAGAGCTGAGCTTCACCCTACACCCCTTTCAAATGGAAAAGTGTATCTGCCGCCTGCATGTTTCACAATGGATAAAAAAGAGAAAGAACTATTTTGTGAGGTTCTTATGGGGGTGAAAGTACCAGATGGATATTCAGCTAATATCTCAAGGTGCGTTCAACAAAAACCCCCGAAACTGTCGGGACTTAAAAGCCACGATAATCATATTTTGATGCAGCATCTGCTTCCAGTTGCTGTACAAAATGTATTACCTAAGAAAGTGCATTCTGTTGTGATGAACCTATGTTGATACTACAGACAACTATGCTCAAAGGTTCTAAATCCTTATGATTTAGTTCAAATGGAAATTGACATTGGAAAAATACTTTGCGAGCTAGAAATAATTTTTCCTCCATCATTCTTTGACATCATGATTCATCTTTCAGTTCATCTTGCTACTGAAGCCAAACAAGGGGGACCAGTTCATTACCGTTGGATGTATCCAATAGAAAGGTGTGCATTTATAAATTGGTCATTACTATTGATGTAATTTTTATTTTGAATATTTTATTGCTAACATGATCATACATACTTGCTGATCACCCAGGTATTTAGGTACCTTAAAATTATACGTGTGAAACAAGGCTAAACCCGAAGGATCAATTGCCAAAGGATATTTAGCTGAGGAGTGTTTGGCATTTTGTTCACTGTACTTATCCAGTGATGTCGAGGCGATACATAATAAGAAAAGTAGAAACTACGATGACGGTGGTAAGGAGGATGTCTTACCTATATTTTCAATGACTGGTAGACCCATTGTGTAGTGACCCGAACTTTTCCATGTTTTTATATATTAAATGAAATTGATATTTACATGATTAAATGTTTCCAACATGTTAATCAATCAAACTTGTTAAGACTTGATTAAATGAAATAAGTTTCATATAGACAATTGATCACCCAAGTTGACCGGCGATTCACGAACGTTACAAATTTGTAAAAACTACATGTTGTGGTATATATAGACATATATATATGATTGACATGAGATTATTATGAGTAAGTATCTCACTAAGTATATTAACAATGTGTGATATACATAAGAAATGAGAATACTAAGTTAAGAAACTCGAAATGATATATATATAACGATTATCGTTATGATAACATCTACTAAATACATATGTATCATATTAAGATATGGATACACTATATTTAACATGATAAAATGATATTTAAATATATCATTAAGTGTGTTAATAATAAACTACATATGTAAAAACAAGACTACTACCTCAAGAATTACGAAACGAGACTTATATGTAACGATTATCGTTGTAACGATATTTTAATGTATATATCATACTAAGATATATTAATATATCATAATATCATGATAATGTAATAATATAACATCTCATTAGATATAATAAACATTGGGTTAACAACATTTAACACGATCGTTAACTTAAAGGTTTCAAATCAACATTTACATGTAACGACTAACGATGACTTAACGACTCAGTTAAAATGTATATATATGTAGTGTTTTAATATATATTCATACACTTTTGAAAGACTTCAAAACACTTATCAAAATACTTCTACTTAACAAAAATGCTTCCAATTACATCCTCGTTCAGTTTCATCAATAATTCTATTCGTATGCACCCGTATTCGTACTCGTACAATACACAGCTTTTAGATGTATGTACTATTGGTATATACACTCTAATAATCAGCTCTTATCAGCCCATGTGAGTCACCTAACACATGTGGGAACCATCATTTGGCAACTAGCATGAAATATCTCATAAAATTACAAAAATATGAGTAATCATTCATGACTTATTTACATGAAAACAAAATTACACATCCTTTATATCTAATCCATATACCAACGACCAAAAACACCTACAAACACTTTCATTCTTCAATTTTATTCATCTAAGTGATCTCTCTCAAGTTCCATCTTCAAGTTCTAAGTGTTCTTCATAAATTCTACACGTTCTAGTTTCATAAAATCAAGAATACTTCCAAGTTTGCTAGCTTACTTCCAATCTTGTAGAGTGATCATCCAACCTCAATAAATCTTTATTATTTACAGTAAGATATCTTTTTAATACAAGGTAATACTTTTATTCAAACGTTGATTCAATTTCTATAACTATAACAATCTTATTTCGAGTGGAAATCTTACTTGAACTTGTTTTCGTGTCATGATTCTTCTTCAAGAACTTTCAAGCCATCCAAGGATCCTTTGAAGCTAGATCCATTTTTCTCATTTCCAGTAGCTTTATACAGAAAACCTGAGGTAGTAATGATGTTCATAACATCATTCGATTCATACATATAAAGCTATCTTATTCGAATGTTTAAACTTGTAATCACTAGAACATAGTTTAGTTAATTCTAAACTTGTTCGCAAATAAAAGTTAATCCTTCTAACTTGACTTTTAAAATCAACTAAACACATGTTCTATATCTATATGATATGCTAACTTAATGATTTAAAACCTGGAAACACGAAGAACACTGTAAAAACCGGACATACGCCGTCGTAGTAACACCGCGGGCTGTTTTGGATTAGTTAATTAAAAACTATGATAAACTTTGATTTAAAAGTTGTTCTTCTGGGAAAATGATTTTTCTTATGAACATGAAACTATATCCAAAAATCATGGTTAAACTCAAAGTGGAAGTATGTTTTCTAAAATGGTCATCTAGACGTCGTTCTTTCGACTGAAATGACTACCTTTATAAAAAAGACTTGTAACTTATATTTCCGACTATAAACCTATACTTTTTCTGTTTAGATTCATAAAATAGAGTTCAATATGAAACCATAGCAATTTGATTCACTCAAATCGGATTTAAAATGAAGAAGTTAAGGGTAAAACAAGATTGGATAATTTTTCTTGTTGTAGCAACGTGAAAATTGATAACAAATCTATATTAATCATATCCTAGCTAACTTATATTGTATTATACATGTATTCTAATATATTATATAATCTTGGGATACCATAGACACGTATGCAAATGTTTTGACATATCATATCGACCCATGTGTATATATTATTTGGAACAACCATAGACACTCTATATATGCAGTAATGTGGGAGTTAGCTATACAGGGTTGAGGTTGATTCCAAAAATATATATACTTTGAGTTGTAATCTAGCCTGAGACGTGTATACACTGGGTTGTGGATTGATTCAAGATAATATATATCAATTTTTTTTCTGTACATCTAACGTTGGACAACTAGTTGTAGGTTACTAACGAGGACAGCTGACTTAATAAACTTAAAACATCAAAATGTATTAAAAGTGTTGTAAATATATTTTAAATATACTTTGATATATATGTACATATTTCTTATAGGTTCGTGAATCGACCAGTGGCCAAGTCTTACTTCCCGACGAAGTAAAAATCTGTGAAAGTGAGTTATAGTCCCACTTTTAAAATCTAATATTTTTGGGATGATAATACATGCAGGTTTTATAAATGATTTACAAAATAGACACAAGTACGTGAAACTACATTCTATGGTTGAATTATCGAAATCGAATATGCCCCTTTTTATTAAGTCTGGTAATCTAAGAATTAGGGAACAGACACCCAAATTGACGCGAATCCTAAAGATAGATCTATTGGGCCTAACAAACTCCATCCAAAGTACCGGATGCTTTAGTACTTTGAAATTTATATCAAATTCGAAGGGTGTTCCGGAATGATGGGGAAATTCTTATATATGCATCTTGTTAATGTCGATTACCAGGTGTTCACCATATGAATGATTTTTATCTCTATGTATGGGATGTATATTGAAATATAAAATCTTGTGGTCTATTGTTACTATTTGATATATATAGGTTAAACCTATAACTCACCAACATTTTTGTTGATGTTTAAAGCATGTTTATTCTCAGGTGAATATTAAGAGCTTCCGCTGTTGCATACTAAAATAAGGACAAGATTTAGAGTCCATGTTTGTATGATATTATGTAAAAACTGCATTCAAGAAACATATGTCGATGTAATATATTTCTATTGTAAACCATTATGTAATGGTCGTGTGTAAACAGTATATTTTAGATTATCATTATTTGATAATATACGTAATGCTTTTGAAACCTTTATTGATAAAAAAAAGGTTATGGTTGTTTTAAAAATGAATGCAGTCTTTGAAAAACGTCTCATATAGAGGTCAAAAGCTCGCAACGAAATCAATTAATATGGAACGTTTATAATCAATATGAACGGGACATTTCAGTTGGTATCCGAGCGTTGGTCTTAGAGAATCAGAAAATTTGCATTAGTGTGTCTTATCGAGTTTGTTAGGATGCATTAGTGAGTCTGGACTTAAACCGTGTTCTCTTTAAAAATGATTGCTTAACATTTTTGTTGGAAACTATATATTTTTAACATGTGAATATTATGTGATATATTAATCTCTTAACGTGTTTGAGAGTGATAGATGTCTACCTCTAGAACAAGTCCCATTGACTCACCTAATAATAATGAAGAGTCAAATGTAAATTGGAATGATTCGTGGACTGATTCACAAGTTCCCGAAGAGGAACCGGAAGAAGAGTCGGAACCGGAAGAAGAATCGGAATCGGAAGAAGAATCGGAACCGGAAGAAGAAATAGAACCAGTGGGGGAAATAATTAAACGGTTAAGTAGAAGAAAATCCTCAACCAACCGACCAAAGTTAATTATGGTCAATGGTGTTTCCGCCAAGGAAGCAAAGTATTGGGAGGATTACCAATTCTCCGATGAATCGGATCCCGACAAGGATTCCGATGATGTTATAGAAATTACCCCAACACAATTAAATAAGGCAAAAGAGAACAATAAGGGAAAGGGCATAAAAATAGAGAAATTTGATTCCAAACTCGATGAACTTTATATGTATCGTCAACACCCGTATTTCTTAAGTTGTGACAATAACCCGAAAACCTCTAAACCACCAGGTTTTTCTAAACCAATGTGGAAAACGACGGCTCATATTAGGGGAACATCATATATCCCTAGAAACTTGGCAAAACGAACCAAAACCGAAGAAGAAGAAATGAGCGAGTCGGAATAAGATAGTTGTATTCGTGTGGTGTAATATATGTAATATAGTGTGCTTATGCTTTATGATATATGTAAAAATTGTTTGTATTAATAAGTATTTTTTTATGAATCTAACTCTTGTCTATTTTACAGTATAAAAACACAAAATGGATAGACAACCCAATATTTTAAGAGACCTACCGGGAGACATGATTGATGAAATCTTGTCTAGAGTCGGTCAGAATTCCTCGGCACAACTATTTAAGGCAAGATCAGTTTGTAAGACATTCGAAGAACGTTCCAAGAATGCCTTGATTTATAAAAGGCTTTCATTCGAAAGATGGGGGATATCACATTGGGAAATCCATAAGTTACGATGTGTTTACTTTGACGCATATATTGCAGGGAACCCAAATGCTATTTTACGCAACGGGTTAAGAAATTATTTTGACTCAATATATCCGAATATAGGACTTCGTGATTTAGAAAAAGCGGCTAACATGCAACATAAAGAAGCATGTTATGCTTACGGGTTAGTAATGTTCGCTTCTCACCAAAGTGAGAACAAGAACATCGGGCTACAACTATTAAACAAAACGTTCCCTCAAGTGACGGAGTCGGTAATTGGGGTAAGAAATGAGGTTTTTAGGTTATTACGAGACTGTTTGTCATTACGTAACCTTCATCCTTTGACGACGTTACAACACATTGTCTTACTATCGCTCACAACGGTTATGTTCCACAAAACCAAGGATAGGAAGTGGTATTAGTAAAACCAGAATGCATGACTTGTTTCTGGACGTATGAATTACGTGTCTTTATTGCCTTTGCTGAATGCCTTATTTATTAACTAGAATTATCTTCGCAACTACTTTGTATCAAAGTTTTATGTGCTATTGTAACGACCCGACCAAATCGTCATTGACGGCGCCGCTACTTAGGTCCCGTTGCGTGGTCATAGTCCCTATATGAGACTCGTTTGACCAAAATTATGTCGCGTTCATTTGAAACGTGCATGACTTGCAAAGTTTAGTTCACCAAACGGATCGACAACAAGTTTAAGTTTACAAAAGTAGTAAAGTACAAAGGAAATATCTTGCGACATAATTAGTTTAAAATCACAGTTGCTATAAATAGCGTAAGTATGTAAACAATATGTTTGAATCCAAAGGTGCTATCACTAGCGTATGCATGTATGTATGCTTGACCCCAAGCAAGTATGAATGTACGCGGAAGCATGTATCAAATAGCCATGTATGAACCTGAGAAACATATAGAAAACTGTCAACAAAAAACGTTGGTGAAATCATAGGTGTATTAGTAAACGTTATATTTTGAACCACAAGATTTAGTATTTCCATAAATTGATCATCCAAAAGTTGCATTCCAAAAGTTGGTTCGCGAGCACCCAATTATCAAAGCTTAACATTCCTTCCATTGTATACCCCATCACTTAGTGCTAGAACAAACACTGATTCTCGAAAATATATTTCATCCGTAGACGGTAGCGAACCGTCAAAGATGAGGGTTGTCAACCCATATGGCCATATAACATAAGTTCTCGCTTACACCCGGCAAGTGTAACTAATGATAATCGAATTGAGGATTTTCGTTCTAAACTCGCTGTAGAATGTTTGTTTTCCTTGTACTTGTGTTCAAAGTATAAAAGTAAGTAGTACAAAATGTAACAAAGTATATGTTTCTCAGCCCACAATTTAAAAGTATAAAAAGTTGTTGAAAAGGTGGGACTATGATCTCACCTCGAGTGCACGAGTATAAAGGTACTTCACAAAGTAAACGTGTGCATGAAAGTTGCTTAGTCTTGACCTAAACAAGTAAATTGTATCAATTAACCGGTTACGACACATGGTTGGGTGAAATGTGTTCAATTAGTCCTATGGCTCGTTACGACTCGAATAGTATAGCATGTGAATCACGTTGTCAAGTTTCATGCAAGAATCAAGTATAAAAGCATGTTAGAACGATTGTAATAAAGTTTGAGTTGACATTTCAAAACCTTAACATTAGAAAGGAAATCTTATTACGTTTCCAACGATATTTGATTCATCGAAAACGGAGTTACGGTCAAAAAGTTATGGCCAAAACAAGTTTGCTGAAGTTCGGATGAAACAGGCAATTGTCACGGCGCGACAAATTGCTCCGCGGCGCGACAAATGCCTATGTTGAAGGTCAGAAAGCTTGAAAAACATGTTCTAAAATCACCCTTTGGGCCACGGCGCGACAAATTGCTCCGCGGCGCGACAATGGCCGTGGCCTGGTCCCTGGCCTGTTTCACTTGTTCAAGGCTTGGTAAAATTTCAAACAAACGCAAAACTCAAACCGTAAACAATTAGGAAGCGTATCTTATACCGTTGGAAAGCTCTTTTGACAAGGAACACAACTAAACATGTTTCATCAAACAAAAACAACATTTTCCATAACCGATTTCTCGTCAAGTGATCGTTTAAAAGTCCATTTTCAAAGTTTCAAGTTCATCAATTGCATTTTAAGTTTCGGAAATCCAATTCACACATACGATATGCCGTTTCGAAGGTAATTAAGCATACATTACAACTAATCACTAACAATTAACATTCCATGGCATTCAAGCATCAAAAGTTCATGTCAAGAACTATCAAACCCTAGTCAAACATCACAAAATCATTAATCGGATTTTTGAAGTTTTCTTAATCAACCTACACATCAAAATGTGGCTAATGATACTAGTAACACAATTAAAACATGCACTTTAACAATCTAACAACATTAACTCATCCAAAATCAAGGATTAAGCAAACCCATTTCAAATGTTCAAACTAGTTACTCAAAACAACAAATCGAGCAAGTAAATCATATATTCATGCTAGACACGAGCCATAGACACTAACTAACACAATTTCAAGTCAAAAACACGAATTTAAAGAAATCTAGAGTTTTAGAAATGTTACCCAAACGAGATGAAGTTTGTATCAAAATGTAGAGGATGAAGAGAGGATCACGAAAATGTAATCGGATTTGTTGTGAGCTTCCAAGATTGAATTTAGATGATGAATGATTGAATTGGGTGTTTGTGTGTGTGTTCTTGCTAGAGAGAAAGAGAGAGAGGTGGAGGTGATTGAATGGAGGAGGGTGAAGGTTGACTAGTTGACCTAGTCATCTCTTTGCCCTCTTGGCAAGTTTAGTCCCTCAAGTTTCAAAGCGGGTGCGGGAATTAACCAAACGAATATTTTAAGAACGCTCGAGTAAACGAGTGATGTTATAATTAAATAACGAGAATATTATGAACGTTTGTTAACGGAATCCACGAATACAAATAACGAAAGATATTATTTAAAAAAAAAGACAGTGTTAAAAATAAATTTAACGGAAAAACGCGGGATGTTACATTATCCACACCTCAAAAGAAATTTCGTCCCGAAATTTAGTTGGAAGTAGTAGTTGTTGAATCTTACTCGAGATCTTGCGTTGTAAATTCTACGAATAAAGGAGAAGTACGTCCTAGGGTATTTCAACGAATTTTGACTGTCGGGATCATATGTTGTTTTAGGGTTTGGCTTCACGATTTATGGTTTCAACCGGTCCTCCTAGGAAGTGAGGGTTATCGTCGATAGTGAGTTCATCAAAGGAGATAACAAGTTCTCGTTTCGCAAAACACGTCTTTGAGTTGATACATCGAATGTAGGATAAACGGAGACCCAAAATGAGTCGGAAAAGTCTAAACGGCTAGCGACGGGTCCAAAACACCCCAAGAATTTAAAGGATCAAAATATCGCGGATTTAGCTTCCTACGTTTCCCGAAACGGATTGCACTTTTCCAAGGTGCGACTCTTAACGTGACGCGGTTTATTTGAAATGTTTACGTCTAACATCGGCGTAGCTCTTGGTGATTACGAGTCGCGTAGGGTTTTACCTGAATATGACTAAATTTTCTCGGTTGCTCACGAATAACCTCGGCCCCGGTGAATTGATCATCGTTTACTTGGTTCGACAAAAGGAGAATGACGTTTCCGGTCACATGTGGTTTCAAAAGGAGTGACGTTAAAACTCGAATGAAAATCATTGTAGTACGAGGATTCGGTTTAAGGAAAATACTTTTCTTAAATAAATTTGAAGTTGGTAATACAAACTTGTATTATGGTTTCCAAGGTTTAAATCGCATGTTTGTTCGGTCCGTCGGGTTGTGGATGGTACGCGGTACTCATGTCTAAACGCGGTCCCGAGGCTTTTTGTAAGGTACTCCAAAATCTAGAAGTGAAACGAGGATCTCGATCCGAAACGGGGTACATTTCCCTAAGGCATATTGAACAAGTTTGCTAGGAATTGAAAACGTTAGCTAGGACAAGTTTCTCAAGAAAATTCGCGTCGCAGAAGATTTATCGGTTTCCAAAAACGTTCGTCGGGGCAAGTTCTTATCGGGTTTTGAAAACGATTGTTAGGACTATCCACCCTCGCGGCGAATACTTGTATGACGTGAAGAGTCGCTCTCCATTGAGAATTTAGAATAAGGACCTCCTGAACCGGAAGTACGAGGGTGATGCAAGAGAAGTTTCCGCCCCGATGTGAGCATAACGAGTAAATTGTAGTTAGTCAATAAGACTGCGCGAGGACGAGCTAGTATACCCGTGTGACATACGGTTGAAGTCGAATGGAATCGGTAATTCATTCGGAAGCATAAGTATAGTTCGACAAAAATCGAAGGTGTGTCCCCGGTATGGTTGTTATAAATATTCTCGGAGTTTTCGGATGTCCAAACCTGAAAGGATGAAGTCATGTACATGGCACATGGTGGTGTTTAGGTTGATCGAGTCTAACCACCATCACGCGTCACTAGAACTTTGGTATGTCTTACCGTAATATAACCACATTGATCGAGTGCCGTTATATTACGCTAACTCATACCTCCATTCCCACATCACTCTATAGATTCAAGTTCGTGTCATCGCGAAAATCTAAAATGAACAAAATGTAACGACGTCTCAAACGTGACTCGTATTAAATCGAAATAGTTTCTACAACTCTAAAGAAGCGTTTCCCCGCGGGAAATGTATAAACGATTGTTAACGTCAAATCGGTTCGATTCAAACAATAATGTATTTAGGTATGAAAAGAGTAACGAGTCATGATAACGAGTAGTACGCAACCGTAGTGATAAATGTTGATGACGATACTCACCTAGAGTAGTGATGGTAGTAACACTAAAAAGTAGATAGTAAGAAACACCAGTGGGAAACCGATAGTAAGTTGAAACGGTGGCAAATAACAATCCGGGAGACAGAGTTCCCGAACAAGTGTGACTAATGAATTCGTCGTCATCCATACGTGTATGAATCATGAATTTACGTGTGTTACCAAAAAGTGGCGGAATACGAGTTCGTATGATGAAGGTTGGGTACCATTAAAAAGTTTGCCTAAGAATGATTCAAGTATAATGCACAAGTAGTCAAGTAAGTGCTATCTATAGCAAATGTATGCCAGAATGCAAATGCTAACTATCCGGTTGTAGTCTAGACTCACTAATGCGTCCTAACGACTCTGTTAGACACACTAATGCACGTCCTAGTTCCCTACAACCAATGCTCTGATACCATCTGTAACGACCCGACCAAATCGTCATTGACGGCGCCGCTACTTAGGTCCCGTTGCGTGGTCATAGTCCCTATATGAGACTCGTTTGACCAAAATTATGTCGCGTTCATTTGAAACGTGCATGACTTGCAAAGTTTAGTTCACCAAACGGATCGACAACAAGTTTAAGTTTACAAAAGTAGTAAAGTACAAAGGAAATATCTTGCGACATAATTAGTTTAAAATCACAGTTGCTATAAATAGCGTAAGTATGTAAACAATATGTTTGAATCCAAAGGTGCTATCACTAGCGTATGCATGTATGTATGCTTGACCCCAAGCAAGTATGAATGTACGCGGAAGCATGTATCAAATAGCCATGTATGAACCTGAGAAACATATAGAAAACTGTCAACGAAAAACGTTGGTGAAATCATAGGTGTATTAGTAAACGTTATATTTTGAACCACAAGATTTAGTATTTCCATAAATTGATCATCCAAAAGTTGCATTCCAAAAGTTGGTTCGCGAGCACCCAATTATCAAAGCTTAACATTCCTTCCATTGTATACCCCATCACTTAGTGCTAGAACAAACACTGATTCTCGAAAATATATTTCATCCGTAGACGGTAGCGAACCGTCAAAGATGAGGGTTGTCAACCCATATGGCCATATAACATAAGTTCTCGCTTACACCCGGCAAGTGTAACTAATGATAATCGAATTGAGGATTTTCGTTCTAAACTCGCTGTAGAATGTTTGTTTTCCTTGTACTTGTGTTCAAAGTATAAAAGTAAGTAGTACAAAATGTAACAAAGTATATGTTTCTCAGCCCACAATTTAAAAGTATAAAAAGTTGTTGAAAAGGTGGGACTATGATCTCACCTCGAGTGCACGAGTATAAAGGTACTTCACAAAGTAAACGTGTGCATGAAAGTTGCTTAGTCTTGACCTAAACAAGTAAATTGTATCAATTAACCGGTTACGACACATGGTTGGGTGAAATGTGTTCAATTAGTCCTATGGCTCGTTACGACTCGAATAGTATAGCATGTGAATCACGTTGTCAAGTTTCATGCAAGAATCAAGTATAAAAGCATGTTAGAACGATTGTAATAAAGTTTGAGTTGACATTTCAAAACCTTACCATTAGAAAGGAAATCTTATTACGTTTCCAACGATATTTGATTCATCGAAAACGGAGTTACGGTCAAAAAGTTATGGCCAAAACAAGTTTGCTGAAGTTCGGATGAAACAGGCAATTGTCACGGCGCGACAAATTTCTCCGCGGCGCGACAAATGCCTATGTTGAAGGTCAGAAAGCTTGAAAAACATGTTCTAAAATCACCCTTTGGGCCACGGCGCGACAAATTGCTCCGCGGCGCGACAATGGCCGTGGCCTGGTCCCTGGCCTGTTTCACTTGTTCAAGGCTTGGTAAAATTTCAAACAAACGCAAAACTCAAACCGTAAACAATTAGGAAGCGTATCTTATACCGTTGGAAAGCTCTTTTGACAAGGAACACAACTAAACATGTTTCATCAAACAAAAACAACATTTTCCATAACCGATTTCTCGTCAAGTGATCGTTTAAAAGTCCATTTTCAAAGTTTCAAGTTCATCAATTGCATTTTAAGTTTCGGAAATCCAATTCACACATACGATATGCCGTTTCGAAGGTAATTAAGCATACATTACAACTAATCACTAACAATTAACATTCCATGGCATTCAAGCATCAAAAGTTCATGTCAAGAACTATCAAACCCTAGTCAAACATCACAAAATCATTAATCGGGTTTTTAAAGTTTTCTTAATCAACCTACACATCAAAATGTGGCTAATGATACTAGTAACACAATTAAAACATGCACTTTAACAATCTAACAACATTAACTCATCCAAAATCAAGGATTAAGCAAACCCATTTCAAATGTTCAAACTAGTTACTCAAAACAACAAATCGAGCAAGTAAATCATATATTCATGCTAGACACGAGCCATAGACACTAACTAACACAATTTCAAGTCAAAAACACGAATTTAAAGAAATCTAGAGTTTTAGAAATGTTACCCAAACGAGATGAAGTTTGTATCAAAATGTAGAGGATGAAGAGAGGATCACGAAAATGTAATCGGATTTGTTGTGAGCTTCCAAGATTGAATTTAGATGATGAATGATTGAATTGGGTGTTTGTGTGTGTGTTCTTGCTAGAGAGAAAGAGAGAGAGGTGGAGGTGATTGAATGGAGGAGGGTGAAGGTTGACTAGTTGACCTAGTCATCTCTTTGCCCTCTTGGCAAGTTTAGTCCCTCAAGTTTCAAAGCGGGTGCGGGAATTAACCAAACGAATATTTTAAGAACGCTCGAGTAAACGAGTGATGTTATAATTAAATAACGAGAATATTATGAACGTTTGTTAACGGAATCCACGAATACAAATAACGAAAGATATTATTTAAAAAAAAAAGACAGTGTTAAAAATAAATTTAACGGAAAAACGCGGGATGTTACAGCTATATTTCATGCTATATGTAAAAAAAAAGCGGTATTGTAAGTTTGCAAGTTATTGTATAAATGTTTGAATATGATTTTTTTTTTTGTGATTAGTTTTTCAAATAGAATTGTAGTAGTTGAAATGGTATGTTAGCTACTAAGTATGAACTTAACGGGTAGGTACTACCCGAATTAAAGAGTATAAAACGCTAATATGAAGAAAGAGCTTTCATAAATAAGTTCATATTACGCTACGAAATACTATTGACTACTCTTGATATTCTATATGATTAACTCGTTTCATTTGACTATTTTGAAGGAAATGGCACCGACTACTCGACACACCTTGAATATGAGCGAAGAGGAATTTCGTGCCTTTCTTGCTTCAAACATAGCCGCAGTACAGGCTGCACTACATACCAACAATAACTCCGAATCTAGCAATGCAGCTAACGGCGCAAGAAATCGTGTAGGATGCACCTACAAAGAATTCACTGCCTGCAAACCTTTGGAATTTGATGGAACCGAAGGACCAATCAGATTGAAACGGTGGACAGAGAAGGTCGAATCGGTGTTTGCCATAAGTAAGTGTACTGAAGAGGACAAAGTGAAGTACGCTACGCATACCTTCACAGGTACTGTGTTAACATGGTGGAATACCTATCTAGAGCAAGTGGGACAAGATGATGCTTACGCACTACCGTGGTCAGTATTCAAGCACTTGATGAACGAGAAGTACCGTCCCAGAACCGAGGTCAATAAGCTCAAGACAGAACTTAGAGGGTTACGAACCCAAGGATTTGATATTACCACGTACGAAAGACGATTCACAAAATTGTGCCTATTGTGTCCGAGAGCGTTCGAAGATGAGGAAGAGAAGATCGACGCATTTGTGAAAGGATTACCGGAAAGAATCCAAGAAGATATAAGTTCACACGAGCCCGCCTCCATACAACAGGCATGTAGAATGGCTCACAAACTAGTGAACCAGATTGAGGAAAGAATTAAAGAACAGGCGGCTGAAGAGGCCAATGTGAAGCAAGTCAAAAGAAAGTGGGAGGAAAACGGTGATAAGAATCACCAATACAACAACAACAACAATTACAACAATAATCGCAACAACTATCCCAACAATCGCAACATCAATCACAACTACAACAAACGGCCCAACAACAACAACAACAACAACAACAGCAACTACAACAATCATCCCAACAACAATAACAACCGCAACAACAACAACAACAATCAGAAGCAGCTATGCCAAAGGTGTGAAAAGTATCACTCGGGGTTCTGCACCAAATTTTGCAACAAGTGTAAAAGAAATGGTCATAGCGCGGCGAAGTGTGAGGTCTACGGACCAGGGGTTAACAGAACGAAAGGAATAAATGGTGTCAGAACGAGTAATGGCGGAGCAAGTAGTGTCGGAGCAAGTTATGCCAATGTAGTTTGTTATAAATGTGGAAAACCGGGCCACATTATTAGAAATTGCCCGAACCAGGAGAACACGAATGGACAAGGCCGTGGAAGAGTTTTCAATATTAATGCGGCAGAGGCACAGGAAGACCCAGAGCTTGTTACGGGTACGTTTCTTATTGATAATAAATCTGCTTACGTTTTATTTGATTCGGGTGCGGATAGAAGCTATATGAGTAGAGATTTTTGTGCTAAATTAAGTTGTCCATTGACGCCGTTGGATAGTAAATTTTTACTCGAATTAGCAAACGGTAAATTAATTTCAGCAGATTATATATGCCGGAATCGAGAAATTAAACTGGGTAGCGAAATATTTAAGATTGATTTGATACCCGTAGAGTTAGGGAGTTTTGATGTAATAGTTGGCATAGACTGGCTGAAGAAGGTGAAAGCAGAGATCGTATGTTATAAAAATGTAATTCGCATTGTACGAGAAGAAGGAGAACCCTTAATGGTGTACGGAGAAAAGGGCAACACGAAGCTAGATCTTATTAGTAATTTGAAGGCACAAAAACTAATAAGAAAAGTTTGCTATGCTGTTCTAGCACACGTCGAGAAAGTACAAACTGAAGAAAAGAGCATCAATGATGTTCCCGTCGCAAAAGAATTTCACGATGTATTTCCGAAAGAATTACCAGGACTACCTCCACATCGATCTGTTGAATTTCAAATAGATCTTATACCAGGAGCTGCACTAATAGCTCGTGCTCCTTATAGACTCGCATCCAGCGAGATGAAAGAACGGCAAAGCCAACTGCAAGAACTATCAGAACGTGGTTTTATTCGACCAAGCACATCACCATGGGGAGCTCCTGTTTTGTTTGTCAAGAAGAAGGATGGTACATTTAGGTTGTGTATTGACTACAGAGAGTTGAACAAACTTACCATCAAAAACTGTTATCCACTGCCGTGAATTGACGACTTACTTGATCAACTACAAGGCTCGTCCATTTATTCGAAGATCGATTTACGTTCTGGATATCATCAAATGTGAGTAAAGGAGGATGATATTCCAAAAACTGCTTTTAGGACGCGTTATGGTCATTATGAGTTTATGGTTATGCCGTTTGGATTGATTAACGCACCAGTTGTGTTCATGGACCTTATGAACCGAGTGTGTGGGCCATATCTTGACAAGTTTGTCATTGTTTTCATCGATGACATACTTATTTACTCAAAGAATGATCAAGAGCACGAAGAACATTTGAGAAAAGTGCTAGAAGTATCGAGGAAAGAAAAACTGTACGCTAAGTTTTCAAAGTGTGCATTTTGGTTGGAAGAAGTTCAATTCCTCGGTCACATAGTGAACAAAGAAGGTATCCAGGTGGTCCCGGCAAAGATCAAAACCGTTGAAAAGTGGGAAACCCCAAAAACTTTGAAGCATATACGTCAATTTTTAAGATTGGCTGGTTACTACAGAAGATTCATCCAAGATTTCTCCAAAATAGCAAAACCCTTGACTGCATGAACGCATAAAGGGAAGAAATTTGAATGGAAGGATGAACAAGAGAAGGCGTTTCAATTATTGAAGAAAAAGCTAACTACGGCACCTATATTGTCATTGCCTGAAGGGAATGATGATTTTGTGATTTATTGTGATGCTTCAAAGCAAGGTCTCAGTTATGTATTAATGCAACGGACGAAGGTGATTGCTTATGAGTCTAGACAATTGAAGATTCACGAGCAAAATTATACGACGCATGATTTGGAATTAGGTGCGGTTGTTTTTGCATTAAAGACTTGGAGGCACTACTTATATGGGGTCAAAAGTATTATATATACCGACCACAAAAGTCTTCAACACATATTTAATCAGAAACAACTGAATATGAGGCAGCGTATGTGGATTGAATTGTTGAATGATTATGACTTTGAGATTCGTTACCACCCGGGGAAGGCAAATGTGGTAGCCGACGCCTTGAGCAGAAAGGACAGAGAACCCATTCGAGTAAAATCTATGAATATAATGATTCACACTAACCTTACTACTCAAATAAAGGAGGCGCAACAAGGAGTTTTAAAAGAGGGGAATTTAAAGGATGAAATAACCAAAGGATCGGAGAAGCATCTTAATATTCCGGAAGACGGAACCCGGTATAGGGCTGAAAGAATTTGGGTACCAAAATTTGGAGATATGAGAGAAATGGTACTTAGAGAAGCTCATAAAATCAGATACTCAATACATCCTGGAACGGGGAAGATGTACAAGGATCTTAAGAAACATTTTTGGTGGCCAGGTATGAAAGCCGATATTGCTAAATATGTAGGAGAATGTTTGACGTGTTCTAAGGTCAAAGCTGAACATCAGAAACCATCAGGTTTACTACAACAACCTGAAATCCCGGAATGGAAATGAGAAAACATTACCATGGATTTCATTACTAAATTGCCAAGGACTGCAAGTGGTTATGATACTATTTAGGTAATAGTTGATCGTCTCACAAAGTCAGCACACTTTCTGCCAATAAGAGAAGATGACAAGATGGAGAAGTTAGTACGACTGTATTTGAAGGAAGTCGTCTCCAGACATGGAATACCAATCTCTATTATCTCTGATAGGGATGGCAGATTTATTTCAAGATTTTGGCAGACATTACAGCAAGCATTAGGAACTCGTCTAGACATGAGTACTACCTATCATTCATAAACTGATGGGCAGAGCGAAAGGATGATACAAATGCTTGAAGACATGCTATGAGTATGTGTTATTGATTTCGGAAACAGTTGGGATCGACATCTACCATTAGCAGAATTTTCCTACAACAACAGCTATCATTCAAGCATTGAGATGGCGCCGTTTGAAGCACTTTATGGTAGAAAGTGCAGGTCTTCGATTTGTTGGAGTGAAGTGGGGGATAGACAGATTACGGGTCTGGAGATAATACAAGAAACTACCGAGAAGATCATCCAAATTCAACAACAGTTGAAAACCGCCCAAAGTCGACAAAAGAACTACGCCGACATTAAAAGAAAAGACATAGAATTTGAAATTGGAGAAATGGTCATGCTTAAGGTTGCACCTTGGAAAGGTGTTGTTCGATTTGGTAAACGGGGGAAATTAAATCCAAGGTATATTGGACCATTCAAGATTATTGATCGTGTCGGACCAGTAGCTTACCGACTTGAGTTACCTCAACAACTTGCGAATGTACATAACACTTTCCACGTCTCGAATTTGAAGAAATGTTTTGCTAAAGAAGATCTCACTATTCCGTTGGACGAAATCTAAATCAATGAAAAACTTCAATTCATTGAAGAACCCGTCGAAATAATGGATCGTGAGGTTAAGAGACTTAAACAAAACAAGATACCGATTGTTAATGTTCGATGGAATGCTCTAGAGGACCCGAGTTTACCTGGGAGCATGAAGATCAGATGAAGAAGAAATACCTGCATCTATTTCCAGAAGATTCGTCAACACTTTCAACAGCTTAAAATTTCAGGACGAAATTTATTTAACGGGTAGGTACTGTAGTGACCCGAACTTTTCCATGTTTTTATATATTAAATGAAATTTATATTTACATGATTAAATGTTTCCAACATGTTAAGCAATCAAACTTGTTAAGACTTGATTAAATGAAATAAGTTTCATATAGACAATTGATCACTCAAGTTGACCGGCGATTCACGAACGTTACAAATTTGTAAAAACTACATGTTGTGGTATATATATATATATATATATATATATATATATATATATATATATATATATATATATATATATATATATATATATATATGATTGACATGAGATTATGATGAGTAAGTATCTCACTAAGTATATTAACAATGTGTGATATACATAAGAAATGAGAATACTAAGTTAAGAAACTCGAAATGATATATATATATATATATATATATATATATATATATATATATATATATATAACGATTATCGTTATGATAACGTCTACTAAATACATATGTATCATATTAAGATATGGATACACTATATTTAACATGATAAAATGATATTTAAATATATCATTAAGTGTGTTAACAATGAACTACATACGTAAAAACAAGACTATTAACTCAAGAATTACGAAACCAGACTTATATGTAACAATTATCGTTGTAACGATATTTTAATGTATATATCATACTAAGATATATTAATATATCATAATATCATGATAATGTAATAATATAACATCTCATTATATATAATAAACATTGGGTTAACAACATTTAACATGATCGTTAACTTAAAGGTTTCAAATCAACATTTACATGTAACGACTAACGACGACTTAACGACTCAGTTAAAATGTATATACATGTAGTGTTTTAATATGTATTCATACACTTTTGAAAGACTTCAAAACACTTATCAAAATACTTCTACTTAACAAAAATGCTTCCAATTACATCCTCGTTCAGTTTCATCAACAATTCTATTCGTATGCACCCGTATTCGTACTCGTACAATACACAGCTTTTAGATGTATGTACTATTGGTATATACACTCCAATGATCAGCTCTTAGTTGCCCATGTGAGTCACCTAACATATGTGGGAACCATTATTTGGCAACTAGCATGAAATATCTCATAAAATTACAAAAATATGAGTAATCATTCATGACTTATTTACATGAAAACAAAATTACACATCCTTTATATCTAATCCATATACCAACGACCAAAAACACCTACAAACACTTTCATTCTTCAATTTTCTTCATCTAAGTGATCTCTTTCAAGTTCCATCTTCAAGTTCTAAGTGTTTTCATAAATTCTACAAGTTCTAGTTTCATAAAATCAAGAATACTTCCAAGTTTGCTAGCTTACTTCCAATCTTGTAGAGTGATCATCCAACCTCAAGAAATCTTTATTATTTACAGTAAGATATATTTCTAATACAAGGTAATACTCATATTCA
The DNA here is from genome assembly GCF_046630445.1 of Rutidosis leptorrhynchoides. Taxonomy (NCBI): domain Eukaryota; kingdom Viridiplantae; phylum Streptophyta; class Magnoliopsida; order Asterales; family Asteraceae; genus Rutidosis; species Rutidosis leptorrhynchoides. The sequence goes on from NC_092343.1 coordinate 102,088,339, forward strand.
AACTTTGATTCAATTTCTATAAGTATAACAATCTTATTTCGAGTGGAAATCTTACTTGAACTTGTTTTCGTGTCATGATTCTGCTTCAAGAACTTTCAAGCCATCCAAGGATCCTTTGAAGCTAGATCTATTTTTCTCATTTCCAGTAGCTTTATTCAGAAAACTTGAGGTAGTAATGATGTTCATAACATCATTCGATTCATACATATAAAGCTATCTTATTCGAATGTTTAAACTTGTAATCACTAGAACATAGTTTAGTTAATTCTAAACTTGTTCGCAAACAAAAGTTAATCCTTCTAACTTGACTTTTAAAATCAAATAAACACATGTTTTATATCTATATGATATGCTAACTTAATGATTTAAAACCTGGAAACACGAAGAACACTGTAAAACCGGACATACGCCGTCGTAGTAACACCGCGTGCTGTTTTGGGTTAGTTAATTAAAAATATGATAAACTTTGATTTAAAAGTTGTTCTTTTTTGAAAATGATTTTTCTTATGAACATGAAACTATATTAAAAAATCATGATTAAACTCAAAGTGGAAGTATGTTTTCTAAAATGGTCATCTAGACGTCGTTCTTTCGACTGAAATAACTACCTTTACAAAAACGACTTGTAACTTATATTTCCGACTATAAACCTATACTTTTTATGTTTAGATTCATAAAATAGAGTTCAATATGAAACCATAGCAATTTGATTCACTCAAAACGGATTTAAAATGAAGAAGTTATGGGTAAAACAAGATTGGATAATTTTTCTTGTTGTAGCAACGTGAAAATTGATAACAAATCTATATTAATCATATCCTAGCTAACTTATATTGTATTATACATGTATTCTAATATATTATGTAATCTTGGGATACCATAGACACGTATGCAAATGTTTTGACATATCATATCGACCCATGTGTATATATTATTTGGAACAACCATAGACACTCTATACGCAGTAATGTGGGAGTTAGCTATACAGGGTTGAGGTTGATTCCAAAAATATATATACTTTGAGTTGTGATCTAGCCTGAGACGTTTATACACTGGGTCGTGGATTGATTCAAGATAATATATATCAATTTTTTTTCTGTACATCTAACGTTGGACAACTAGTTGTAGGTTACTAATGAGGACAGCTGACTTAATAAACTTAAAACATCAAAATGTATTAAAAGTGTTGTAAATATATTTTGAATATACTTTGATATATATGTACATATTTCTTATAGGTTCGTGAATCGACCAGTGGCCAAGTCTTACTTCCCGACGAAGTAAAAATCTGTGAAAGTGAGTTATAGTCCCACTTTTAAAATCTAATATTTTTGGGATGATAATACATGCAGGTTTTATAAATGATTACAAAATAGACACAAGTACGTGAAACTACATTCTATGGTTGAATTATCGAAATCGAATATGCCCCTTTTTATTAAGTCTGGTAATCTAAGAATTAGGGAATAGACACCCTAATTGACGCGAATCCTAAAGATAGATCTATTGGGCCTAACAAACCCCATCCAAAGTACCGGATGCTTTAGTACTTCGAAATTTATATCATATCCGAAGGGTGTCCCGGAATGATGGGGTTATTCTTATATATGCATCTTGTTAATGTCGGTTACCAGGTGTTCACCATATGAATGATTTTTATCTCTATGTATGGGATGTATATTAAAATATAAAATCTTGTGGTCTATTGTTACGATTTGATATATATAGGTTAAACCTATAACTCACCAACATTTTTGTTGACGTTTAAAGCATGTTTATTCTCAGGTGAATATTAAGAGCTTCCGTTGTTGCATACTAAAATAAGGACAAGATTTGGAGTCCATGTTTGTATGATATTATGTAAAAACTGCATTCAAGAAACATATGTCGATGTAATATATTTCTATTGTAAACCATTATGTAATGGTCGTGTATAAACAGTATATTTTAGATTATCATTATTTGATAATCTACGTAATGCTTTTGAAACCTTTATTGATAAAATAAAGGTTTGGTTGTTTTAAAAATGAATGCAGTCTTTGAAAAACGTCTCATATAGAGGTCAAAACCTCGTAATGAAATCAATTAATATGGAACGTTTATAATCAATATGAACGGGACATTTCACATTGGTGCTACAGTGGCATCACGGCTAGACCTTGAGACCTTGGATAAAGCACATTCCTATGTATTGTTCAATTGTAGCAAACTAGATTCTTTTAGAACGTGAGTAACGTTATTAAATATTGTTTAATTCGCAGTTTATATTATTTTCTCAATTGACCTTACACGCTGTCATCATCATATTTATACAATGCAGAGAACATCTGCAAATTTTACGTGATCAGAATAGAAAATTCCGTAAGCAGCAGCTGGAGCGCTTGCACAGTCAGACTTTCGCTCGTGGTTTGCCAAACGTGTAAGGACTAATCTTTTCAAACCCTATAACAATTGGTAAGTAGCAGATTTTTTAAAAATATGTTGCACAATTTCAGGTTACACATCTGGATAAGATAGGGGATAATATCATTACAGATGAACTATGGCACTTGGAAAATGGCCCATGTGAATTTGTCAAAACATATAAAGGATTTATCGTAAATGGTTACCGTTTTCACATAAAAGATGTTGAAAAGAAAAGAAAAACCCAGAATAGTGGTGTTATTCTTGAGGCCCTGACAAAAAGCTTCTCGAGCACTAGAGATAACAATCCTGTCACTGGAGATGTAACGTACTACGGGGTTATAAAAGAGATAATTGAGCTGCAGTATTCTGTTGAGAATAAAATAGTTTTGTTCCGCTGTGATTGGATTTCTAATGGTTCAAGGAAAAAAGTTGATGAGAATGGATTTACTCTACTCAATTTTGTAGGTGTGAAGCCTGATAAAGAGCCCTACATATTAGCAAGTCAAGCACAACAGGTGTTTTATGTCAAAGATCGTGTTCACAAGGGATGGAAGGTCATTATCAAGACAACGCCTAGGGATTCATATGACATGGATGAGCAAACAAATGTTGACGTCAATATGCTTTTACAAAGTGCAATGTCTACAGGTCCTGATAAAGATGTGGATGTGGATATTGAAATGGTTAGAAGGGATTTAGAGGGGACTGTTGTTGAAATTACTACCTTACAAAGTGAAACACTTGATGAAAATGTTGCTGAAGAGGCTTCATGATATGGACTGTCGTCTATATTGTTTTTCACATTGTGTCAGTTGATTAAAACAGATTTTGAGTTGTAATTTTCTATATGGTAGAATATTACATGTATTTACTCATACATGCTATTTTAACTGATTTGTATTGGGCATGATTGTCCAGAATAAATGCTTCTCTATTAGTTGTTATTTTGACAGACTTTGTTAAAACAGATTTTGTGTTGTATTTTTGTACATGCAAGATATTCGTTATCATCATATAGTAATGGCCATGATTGTACAGAATAAATACGGTAGGTGCAACTTAAGTGATTTGTACTTAATTGGCAGTCAAATGAGAAGTATTGCAACTATATAATTTAAACAACAACAAAGGATTAATTTATACAATTCAAACATAAAACAAGTTTTACATTAATACCCTAAAGGGTGATGTACATCAAGAACAACAAAAAACTTTCCTAACGTACGAGAGAACCCAATCAAACATTTTTTACCCAGCCTGAATACACTACCAGCTTCCTATTTGTTACACCTCTTGCTTGTTTCAAACCAAATTTATGGGTTCTCCCATCCAGATCGAAGCAATCATACTTACAATCGGGTCTCAGCTCTTCTAGTTGATTCAACTCTTCAGGCAGCTCCTAAATAACAATTGAAATATATCAGTAAAAAAATTGTTAATGATTTCTTAATAATAAATATAATTAAATGGTAATCAATATTATAACTTAAAATTTAAATAAGTCACCCAAAAAGTTCCTCATGGTATAGTCACGATGACATATGCTATATCATCAGTGCTCAAATGGTTGTGGCTTTCCAACATATTTAGCTGGTGGTTGGCAATTTCACGTTTCTCCCTGTTAGTAAGATAATTGCCTGCACTTGCATACAGTAATACTATTTATTATTACGTTTTATTTAAAGTAAACTTCATAATAATCTTTAAAGCATTACACAATATGTAAAGTTAAGCAGACTTGAATACTCAATTGATAACAACAGAAACAAACCAAACAATTGTAAAATTACACACAATTCATACAATCGACAATCCAAAATACTTTAGCATTGTGTGTATCTGTGACAATCCAATTTTGCTTAATATTCAAACAAATAATATAAAATTCATGTATGTATCTGTGAAGCAAAACACAGCTATTAATTACACAAACTTTTTTGAGATTAAACCGATTTATGTGTAAATAAAGCACCTAACTCAATATAAAGTGAAGATCCATAGTTTGATTTTAATTTTTTTAATTATAATATGTGATGATAAACCTTAAAAAAAATTAATCAGGTTTTCCCCTTGTTTTTTTTTTTTTGTGAAAAACCTCAACGATTACAAAGCATCACAAGCCTATACTATCAATAACAACAAACATTAGATGAAACTAGACTAACCCTGGCTCGATCAACCTTATATATACACACTACATAATTACAAATGAAGATAAACAACAAAAATCCTTGTTTAGAATATGTTGATTTTCATTAAATGTAAACTAAATTAAAGTTTATTCTTGAAAACACACTAACCTGAATTCGCCATTGACGATGATGTATGTTAAGAAGAATTAGAAAGCAAATGTGTCCTGGCAAGTGACTAATTTTTTGCAAATGGAGAGTAGATGAAGAGTTGAGGAGCTTATGTGTTTATATTTTTATATTTATCAAATAAGTACAAAGCGCAATCATTTTTAAGCCGCCATTTTTTAGTTTCGTTTGGCTCAATAATCTCTTGGAAACACCATCGATAATTAATCATTAAAATTATTAAAATAATTAAAAGGAAAAAAAGATACGGATTAGTATTACAGAGTATATTACATGTGAGCATGGTTTACACCTTTTTATTTTTTATTTTTGTATACTACTTATATTAGCTAACAAATATTTATTTTTGTTACGTGATAATTTTACATAAAATAATTAAAACAAACAATTAATAATTATCAATAAAAGATGTATTAGTATAATATCTAAAAAATGACTAATACAATCCTGCCAATTCAACTCCAAGAATTACGGTTACAATTTCCTCAATATCCTTCCAAATTATCTCCATCAAATCAAACCTAAACCTCCTCTAAGTACGACTATCTTCAAGAAATCAAAGGGTATGTAAGATTTCGAATCCATCTTTTGTACATCTTTTTTCAGGTATGATTATTTAACAATGAGTTTGTGATTACATTTGGTTTTTAAATATGAAGGCTAACTTGATTAGGTATAATCAGTCATCTGATTAGGTACATTAGGTTTCATTTATTAAACATTGCATGCATTATTTTAATGGCTGAGTACAATTTCTTATGGGTTATTCGAACTATCCTTAGCCAATTTTCGGTTTCAGTGTGTTGATGAGATCTGATGACTTAGGATTTTACAATTGGTGTAAAATCCATAAACCATTGGATGCACTTAATTTATTTCTGTTTATGAGGTCATACTAAGAATGAGTATATTCATTATCTGTTTTGGATAAATCTCTAAAATTAGTGTATTATCATTGATGTAGCCTTAAAAATTAACCTTTGTATAGTTGCTGCTACTTTATGTATATTCACTCTTTTCCTTTAACTCCAGTACTTTATGTATATTATTAAGATTGACATGAATAAATACACTACCCATGGTATGTCAATTATCTGTTGTTTGTGTATTTTGTTAATATGTTCGGTTTTTTTACACAAGATTTACTAATAATAATATCTTTTAATTAGCTTTAAAGTTTTGATTAACTTTGTACTTATTTTTTCATTATCAATACAGTATTGTAGTGTTAGCAGAATTTGCGAAGATTAAAGACAATGGCAAAAAGAAAAAGTAACCAATCAATTGCTCAAACACAAAATCAAAAAAAATCCGCAAATTCCAAAAAACAAAACAGATAACATATCGTTGACTTCTTTAAACCAGCAATCCCATTATGACATAACACACTAGTTGGAGCCCCACCCACCCTTCCTAAACCACCAAGTTCTGCAGAAGCACCCGAAGAAAAAAATCGAAGATCTTGTAGAATTGCTAATGCCGCTAAACGTACTAATAAGTTGGATGATACAAAGATTAGCCAACAAGATTATACTGAAATATTCAATAGTATCTCTGATTCTGATGATGCCACACAAATCAAACAAATAAAAAATAAGAAAACATTGGAGACACAGAATACAACAAAGCATTTGCCATCACCAAAAAATGCTGCTTCGACTAATAAGCACGAACGAGCAATGAATACCCCTCTATCACCTGATATAACATCAACTTTACCCAAATCCACAGATGGTACCACATCATCTAAAGGATTGAATAGGGAAAACATCAGAGAAGAGAATGTACCAGATACTTATTGTAACTTTGATTCTGATGATGTGGTTGTTGGTGCTGAAGTTTCAAGATTAGAGAGGATTCGCGAGAATAAGAAGAAGTTCAATGCTTTATGACTCCCAGAGATTGCTAAGTCGTTCAATCGTACGATACATGGTGGAAAAAAAAGAAGGAAAACGAGAAAGAGATTGACACGTCTGATTCAGATGGTGAATATGTTCCTCAGTTTGAATCTGAAGCTGTGTTATATGGTGATAAGGAGCCGGCTACTCATGATGAACCTACAATAGTTGAAGTTTCGACAAAGGTATTGTTCACAAATATGCTAATATGGTTACCTAATTGACCTAAACTTATTCTTTTATATTTACGTGTTCTACTTATTTATTTGTAGTCATTAACTTTCTTTAATGATAGAAAAGGGTTGGCCCTAAAATGAAGTCAGCACCAAGCAGAAGTGAGAAACAAACTTAACCACATGCACATCCCATTGTAGCTTCTGGAGATACCCGTGACACTTCTATTATGGGCGAGTTACAATGGCTTAGTAAAGCTGTTTACTTTTTGATTAAAAAAAGGATATTCATTTGATCCACCACCGCATATGGTTGCTGCTGATTAGAGAACTTATGGTACCACTACTCAATCCGCTCATAAATAACATGCTGAGGGTGCAGTTCAGGGAACTTCTAAGGCTGTTTGCACTTTTGTTATCAAACAAACATGTTTATTATTCCAATGGTACTAATTTTTTTGTCTAAATAAGCAGTTTTTGATTAGTGTTTGCGTTGTGACTATTATTATGCTAGGTTTTACTATGTTTTATGGTGTTGCTTATGGATTGTTTAAGATATTATGAACTATGTTTTATGATGTTGCTTATGAATAATGTAAGATATTATGAAGTATGTTATGTTTTATTCAGTTTATCTATTATTACTTATGTATTGTTGGCTGTGGTGTTGCCTTCGATAGTTTGTTATCATTATCCATTCATGGCCTTGAAGTATTGTAATTTCTGTATGTGAACTTTTCTACATGTTAAGTGTATAGGGTTCGAGCCACTTCGGGTTTCTTTATTGTACTTTTCGTTGAATACGTTTTCTATTGGAAAATGTGTTTGTTATAAAATTAATAGTCGACAATCTGTAATCTTTACAAAATACATTGTTTTTTCATTTTAAAACGATCTCTGTTAAATAACTATCGTAATTGCATAAAATTAGCATTAGATGTGTAGTCAATAACCATCGTAGTCGCATTGATGGTAATTTTACCACACTAAAATTGTTTTTGTTTTTAGTTGGGGTTCCCAGCGTCATCACATACAATTATTATAAAATAGAACATAAATAGAATAAAAAAAATATGTTAAAATATATGTATAAAAATCTAATATTCTAAAATTTTAAAAAATTATACTTCCGTCTTCCAAGTTTATTGAATGGGCATTATAGAATTGGGGTTGTTTTTTATCCTAAATTTCGGTCAACACTATCTTCATCAAATCCGACCTACCATCCTCATTCATCGACATCTCAAACCGTTCAAGAAATCGACAGGTATGTTAACTTTCCGAACCATATTCTCTACTTCCTTTTCTCAGTTTTGAAGATTTAACAACCGGGCTGTGATCATATTCATGTTTTAATTATGAGGGTTAACTTGATTATGTATAATCATAATCAGTCAATATATTACAACTATTATATGCACTAACAACCCGTTAAATGGATAATTCTGACTTAATGAAGGCTGATTTGTGAGTCGATTATGTATAAAATAAAACACCTACCAGTAATTAGTGGAATAGTGGTTAGTTCTGATGTTAATGTAATGTAGAATCGGTTGGTTTGTGTGATGCCCCGTATAAAACCATCGTGTATGAATCATCAACAACAGGATCATTACAAGGTCAAATACTATGTGCTGTTTCAAAACAAGTTTGCATTCATGAATAAAGGTGACGTTTTAACCAACGTCAAATGTTTAACATCCAAAAGTATGCTTCTACGAACAGCAGGCAAAAATAATAGTACGTGACCCATAGGTCGTTACAAATACATCGTTTCAAAAGTAATAAAGTTTGAATGCACGATAAAATGATTCATGCGAAGACATCTCTAGTAAGCACAGCGGGAGTCTACATGGCATGACTAGTACAGCGAAAGCAAGCAAACCTTAAGCAGTTGAGAGAAACATGCTTAAAAACGTCAACACAAAGGTTGGTGAGCTATAGTTTAAGTATAACAGTAATGTAAGGTAGGCCATGAGATTTTAGTGCTTCAACAGCGTTTCAAAACAGTATGAAAAGTATATGTATAACCGTAGGCACTTGGTAACTAACTTAACGTTTATCACCCCCTAAAAGTACACTTGGCGAGTGCGTATGTTTATGAAGTATTAAACACCCGTTAAATGCTAGCACTACTAGCCCGAGTGGGGATGTCAAACCCTATAGATCCATATCTAAGATTCGCGTTCACCGGTTCAAAGACCAATGACTAAACGTTACCGAGCTAAAGGAAAAGTTTATGCTGTTGTATAACCCACACATATATAAAGTTTAAATACTCGTGCCTAGTATGTAAAACGTAAAATGCTCATGTATTCTCAGTTCCCAAAATAGTTAAAGTAAAAAGGGATGCTATAACTCACAGTGAAAAGTAATAGTAAAGTTGGTTCGGGAAAAGTAAGCAAGTATGTTGTCCAAAAGGTCCTCAACCAAAGTCAAAAGTTACTAAGTCAGTAAATTGTTCCTAAAGGTTTAAAAGTAAGTAAGTTAGGTCTTAAGTATCATCATCATTCATCATCAAACAAAAAGTACAAAGTAAGTTTCATTCAAGAATAAGGTTTGAAACAAAGGCTGACTTCGTTCAGTCGCCATGGCCTATATAAAAACTGAAAAGAGGTGATACCAATGGCCATGGCTCCGTATATGAGTCCCCTAGATGCTGACCAATTTTCAGAACCAAACTCGTCTTCGTTTGACTGTGGTGACGGTTTAAGTGCGAGTAGGTCAGAAATTTTAGCACAACGTTAAAAGGACATAGTGACATTTGGAGGGCCATAAATCCTAAACCGTAACTCGGATTAAGAAGAGTCTTAAATGAAAAGTCATCTACACAAACTGAGAAAACTGAGATTCAACTTTACAGTAGCCCAGGTGGTCTGATCAGTTCCAGAAACAGTAGCAAAAGGTGTTCCGTTGGGTTCTTGGTGCTTGATGCTCGTCACGGTTCTCATCCTTGATGCTTGTAGCTTCAAGTGTATAACTCGTTGATGGGTTTGCATCATCTTTACCAATTTTTGACCATCATAACAACTAGTGTAAGTCTAAGATATGTAGCACAACTTACTTAAGTGTTGTAAGTAGTTTGATGAACCAAAGTTACATCAAGATCTTAGATCCGACACATACATGAGTTCTAAAAGTAATATAAAGCTATAAACTTGAAAGTAAACTAAATAAATAAGATCTTAAGTTGTAGAACATAGTTCTTAGTTAGAAATTGAAGATCCTAGACCCAAAAGTCTAGATCTAACGTTCTTAAGTTAGATCCAAAGTTATAAGTCTTGGATCTTTACTTTAATGAAACCATAAGTCATGAAACTTAGATTTTCATCTTGCAAAGTGTATATAAGATTATAAGCTCTTGTTTACAACAAAATAAGAAGACCATAAGCTATAGAAACTTAGATCCAACATAAGTATATGAAGTTATAACTAGTAAGTTATACTTCCATGTTCTTGAACTTACAAGTTAACTTTAGTTCAAGAAGAATGAAATCAAGATTAACTAGTAATACTTGACCCATAACAACAAGAATCACGAAAACAACAAGAATCACGAATTGCTTTAAGTACAAAAGAAAGAAATAAAATAGATCGACAAGTATAATATTCATGTTTGTTTCATACTTAGGAAGATTCAAATAAAAGTTTGAATCTTAGGATTTAAGTCTATAAACATGAAAACAAAGAAGATCATCAAGTTTATGAACTCTAGATCTTGAAAACACTTAAGTATAGAACCACAAACTAACAATTTTTAGGTTCTTGTTCTTGGTTCTTCATCAAACAAGAGATGGAAGTAACCAAGATCCATGAAGATGCAAACTAGGAAGTTTGATCTTGAATAACCACCAACAAACAACAAGTAACAAGCAAGTAATTAAGATGATGATGATGATGTATATATGTTACGGTTTTTAGAAGAGAAAAAGAAGAGGAATAATGTTGTTACTTACAATATTTTGAGAGAGAAATGAGAGAAAAATGAAGTGTTGTATGTAAGTGTGTAAAGGAAATGAAATGCAAGTAAATAAGTAACAAGGTAAAAGAAATTTGAACTCCTCCTCACTTCTCAAAAAGCCGTCGGTTTGCAAGGATAAAAGAGGGAAGTCGATTGCTACTTTCATGTGTTGGAATGGTGGTAATGCTAGGAAAGGGTAGTGAGTTAAATGCATGGGAGAAGGGTGTAGCATGCTTGAAGTAATTTGTCTCCTAATTAGCTTAATTAACCCATGCTTTTCCTTAATGTAATACTAGCATAGTACATGGGCTTACAAGTCCATTAAGAGTGTAAGGTGGGCTTACTAGTCCATGTAATAAAAGTCCAAGCCCAAGTATCCAATAAATAAATAAAAAGCCCAAGTAATTAACTACTAACCTTAGTTAATTAAAAATGATTAAATAAAAATTAATCATGAATGTAAATAATATTCAAAAATATTATTCGTGAATAGTACGTGTGTCACAAAGACAAGTCGGTCCAAGTAAAGTTAAATACGATAACAAGTAAATTTATAAAAATACATTTATTAGAACACAAGTATTAATTATAAATATTAATAATTAAACGTTGAAAAATCCAGGGTCGTTACATTACCCACCTGTTAAAGAAAATTTCGTCCCGAAATTTTAAGCTGAGGTAGATGGAGGAGTTGAGAAAAGGTGAGGATACTTCTGCATCATTTGATCCTCTCATTCCCAGGTAAACTCAGGTCCTCGTTTGGCATTTCATCGTACTCAACTGATCGGAATCTTATTGTGTTTCAAAGTTTTGACCTCACGGTCCATAATCTCTACAGGTTCTTCCACGAAGTGGAGTTTGTCATCAATCGTAAGTTCCTCCAATGGTATGACGAGTTCCGGTGGAGCAAGACACTTCTTCAAATTCGATACATGAAAGGTAGGATGAACTGAGCTCAATTGTGTTGGAAGATCCAGACGGTAAGCAACGGGTCCAACACGCTCCAAGATTTCGAAAGGACCAATGTATCCCGGGTTTAACTTTCCGCGTTTTCCAAAACGGATCACACCTTTCCAAGGTGCGACCTTCAACATTACACGGTCACCCACGTTGAATTCCAAGCCTTTACGTTTTAGGTCGGCATAACTCTTTTGACGATCACGGGCCGTCTTGAGTCTCGCTTGAATTTAGGCAATCTTCTCCGTTGTTTCATGGACTACCTCGGGTCCAGTGATTATCTTTTTGCCTACTTCGGCCCAACAAATAGGAGAACGGCACTTGCGGCCATATAACACTTCAAAAAGTGCGGCATTAATACTCGAATGATAACTGTTGTTGTAAGAGAATTCAGCTAGCGGCAAGTGCCTTTCCCAGGCCTTTCCGAAATCAATAACACCTGCACGCAACATGTCCTCCAAAGTCTGAATCGTGCGTTCACTTTGCCCATCGATCTGTGGGTGTTATGCAGTACTCATGTCGAGACGGGTTCCCATGGCTTCTTGTAAGGAACGCCAAAATCTGGAAGCAAAACGGGGATCGCGATCTGAGATGATCAACAAGGGCACACCATGACGAGATACAACCTCTTTTATGTATAGTTGAGCGAGTCTTTCCATCGTATCCATTTCCTTCATGGCCAAGAAGTGTGCAGATTTGGTAAGACGGTCAACGATAACCCAGATGGTATCGTATCCGCCCACCGTCTTTGGTAGCTTGGTAATGAAATCCATTGTTATCCTTTCCCACTTCCATTGCGGGATTTCCAGTTGCTGAAGTAATCCAGAGAGCCTCTGATGTTCGGCCTTAACTTTTAAGCAAGTCAAACACTTACCAACATAAGTTGCAATGTCCTTCTTAAGATTAGGCCACCAATACTGTTCCTTGAGATCGTGGTACATTTTGCCCGCTCCGGGATGAATAGAATATCTCGACTTGTGGGCTTCATCTAAAATAAGACTCCGCAGATCTCCATAACATGGTACCCAGATTCTTCCGGCATAACATTGGAGTCCAGTCTCCCTAACCTCGAATCGAGAGACAAGAATGTTCAAATGTTCATGAGAAATATTCTCCTCCTTGAGAGCCTCATCTTGGTCTGCTCGAATCTGGCTGTTGAGATTCGAATGAATGGTGATGTTCAAGGCTCGGACACGAAGAGGTGCCATCCTCTCCTTTTGGCTCAATGCGTCAGCTACAACATTGGCCTTGCCAGGGTGATAAAGAAGTTCACAATCATAGTCGTTCAGCGTCTCGATCCATCGACGCTATCTCATATTCAGTTGCTTCTGATCGAAGATGTGTTGGAGGCTTTTATGATCGGTGAAAATAGTGCTCTTAGTTCCATAAAGATAGTGTCTCCACAGCTTTAATGCAAAGACTACGGCTCCAATCTCGAGATCGTGCGTAGTGTAATTTCGCTCGTGAATCTTCAGTTGACGAGAGGCGTAAGCGATAACCTTTGTTCGTTGCATCAGTACACAACCAAAACCACTTTTCGAAGCATCGCAATAAACGACGAAATTGTCACTGCCTTCAGGAAGTGATAAGATAGGTGCGGTGGTTAACTTCTTTTTCAAGGTTTGAAATGCTGATTCCTGTTCGGGTTCCCAAATGAATTTCTTCCCTTTGTGAGTTAGCGCGGTCAAAGGTCGCGCAATCAGAGAGAAACCTTCAATAAACCTTCGGTAGTAACCGGCGAGACCTAAAAATTGACGGATATGAGTCGGAGTAGTAGGGGTTTCCCACTTGCTGATAACTTCAATCTTCGTGGGATCAACTTTGATACCTTGATCACTCATAACGTGACCCAGAAATTGGACTTCCTTCAACCAAAATTCACACTTGGAGAATTTGGCAAAGAGTTGCTCTTGTCTCAAGAGTTCGAGTACTAGACGAAGATTTTGCTCATGTTCTTCTTCGCTTTTGGAGTAGATGAGGATATCATCTATGAAGACGATGACGAACTTATCCAGGTATGGCTTGCAAACACGATTCATGAGATCCATGAACACGGCAGGTGCGTTGGTTAAACCGAATGGCATCACGAGAAACTCATAATGACCATAACGAGTTCTGAATGCAGTCTTCATCACATCACTTTCCTTCACCCTCAACTGGTGATAACAGGATCGCAAATCGATCTTAGAGTAAACGCTTGATCCTTGTAGCTGATCGAAAAGATCGTCAATTCGGGGAAGAGGATACCGGTTCTTGATCGTCAATTTGTTGAGTTCATGGTAGTCGATACACATGCGGAAGGAGCCGTCCTTCTTCTTCACAAATAAAACAGGCGCACCCCAAGGCGAGAAACTTGGTTGGATAAATCCACGGTCTAGCAGTTCTTGTAGTTGGCTCTGCAACTCTTACATTTCGGAAGGTGCGAGTCGATAAGGTGCGCGAGCTACAGGTGCAGCTCCTGGCACTAAATTGATCTGAAACTCTACTACTCTCGGTGGCAGTAATCCATGCAATTCTTCTGGGAACACATCGGAAAATTTGTTCACAATTCGTACGTCATCCACGCTCTTCACCTTAGTTTCTAATGTTTTCACATGTGCCAAAACAGCAAGTCATCCTTTCTTCATGATCTTTTGTGCTTTCATGCAACTAATGAGATTCATTTTCGAGCTACATCTCTCTCCGTAAATAATCAGTGGTTCACCATTTCCGTGCAGTATACGAAGAGCTTTATCTCCGCAGATAATGTCGGCCCTTATCTTGGTTAACCAGTCCATACCAACAATAACGTCAAAGCTTCCCAATTTATTGGGTAGTAATTCAATCTCGAAATCCACACCAGCTATGTTGATAATAGCTCCTCAACTAATTTGGTCAACTTTCTCAAGTTTTCCATTGGCTACTTCTACAAGCATACTTTCCTTTAAAGGAACTAACGACTAATTTATCTTAGAGCAAAAGTGTCTACATATATAACTTCTATCGGTACCAGTATCAAATAGAACAGAAGCTAATAAATTGTTGATAGTGAATATACCTGTGACCAAGTCGGGGTTCTCACGGGCATCCCTTGCGTTTACATTGAATGCTCTTCCACGCGGTGGTCCGCCATCCTTTCGCTTGTTGGGACACTCATTTCTGAAGTGGCCCATTTGTCCGCATTAATAACACTTTCTCGGTCCAGTGGGGTTCGGCTTCCCAATCATGGTGGTGATCTTACAGTCGTTGCCAATATGCCAGGTCCTTTTGCACTTTTCACAGACAACATTATAGTACCCGGTATGGTGCTTGTAGCACCTCTTACACTGTGGCAGACTACCCTTGTAGTTAGGGTTAGAGTTGGTGTTTGGATTGGGGTTCCTCCCATCGTTGTGCCTCTTGGTGGGGGTTTGATCATAGGCTCTCCCCTTGTTGTTATCCCACTTACACTTATCACTACTACCCGCTTCGGATTTTGCCTTTTTCGGTTCATCGATGATGATTTGGTTCATTAAGGTGTGCGCCATGCGCATTGCTTCTGGGACATTTAGTGGCTTCGACAAGGTGACATTTCCCTTAATAGACTTAGGAAGTCCCCACAAGTACCTTTACATACGCTTAAACTCCGGGGTAACCATGGTAGGACACATCAGGACTAATTCTAGATACCTACGGTTATAACCATCGAGATTGTTTCCCACAACCTTCAACTGCATAAACTCAATCTCCATTTTCTGGATCTATGTCCTAGGGCAATACTCCTCAATCATGGCCCCCTTAAACTCTTCCCATAGAGTGGCATATGCCTCATCAATACCCTTTGCTTGAGCCAATGTGTTCCACCAAGTTAGTGCGCCGTCTAACAGCGTACATGAAGCAAACTTGGTTTTGTTCGCCTCTGAGCAGTTACTAACTCGAAATACAGATTCTAATTTCTCAAACCACCTAGTGAGACCAACTGTCCCCTCATTTCCACTAAAGTTGTGAGGCTTGCAGCTTTGAAACTCTTTGTATGTACACCCATTACGAATGGGCTGGATAACCGGTGGCGGTGGAGCTTGGGGGTTCATTTCTGCTAAAGCTGCGGCGACTCGTTCATTGATCATTTCCTCGATTTGTGCTGCGGTTGGCGTTGATCTTCTGTTGGCCATTGATGTTCTAAACAAAAATTTTGACTCAAGTCAAAATCCAGTATTCAAATAATAATAATACAGTATACGTTAACCAACATGGAATCAACACATCACATGTTAATTAAGTAACACAAATAGATACAGATACGACGGATTTATCATACAGTAACGTAAATAGAACACTGTGCAAGAATTAAACAACACAAAGTTCCATTTATTAATAAAAAGTTGCATACATCAGCATAGGTTCGGACAATACATAAGTAATACATGAAATTACAAACAAGATTACATAAAGAAATCTAATACAAAAGCCCTATGGTGAAGGTGGGTAAAGGATGTCCATCATGTGGGATACCTGGTCCTCGAGCTCAGTTACCCGAGCACGGAGGAAATCCACCTCCCACATCAGTTCCTCGACAGAGGGAGAGACTGATGGAGCAGGCGGTGCTGATGGTGCAGGTGGTGCTGGTGGTGCGGGTGGTGCAGACAGTCCAGCACCAGAAGTAGATGCTGCATAGTGGTAAGGCTTACGGATGAAGGGATCAGCAGGGTACGACACAAGCCGCTTACGGGCAGTAACTCTAGTCCTCAGTCCATGTGCGTTAATGGATGATCTCCCTCCGTTAACCCCGGGAATAATAGTACCATTGAAACGATACCGCTTCTTCGGCGGGGTAGAGGGTGGCTGCACGGGTGCCTCATCAGGGTCCTCATCGGAATCCTCATCACTAGTGTTGTTAGAGGATGAGTCATCAGATGAAGAGTCGGCGGATGATGGGTTGTCTAAATCGGCTGGGGGTGGCTGTACGGGTGGCTCTCCTCGGGCGGCCATCATCAGTCGGTATCTAGAAGGCGGGATCGGCACTAAACGTCCATCAAGAAGGCATCGACACCAATGGTTATGCTCATTACGGACCGGACCTTCCCCAAGTTGCGCGGGAATCACAGCACCACCGAGATGGTGCTGTGGCTCTGGAGGTCCTGGGGCAAGTGGAGCTGGAATCTCTGGTGGGTCCTCGGCTCCGTCTGAGGTAATCACTGGGCCGGGTGCATGGCTACTAGCTCCGAAGGACGAAGCGCCTGAGTCACTAGAGGGTGTCGACGACGGGATATGAGAGTCGGCAACAATGGCAGGTGAGGTGGCGGACGAGTCTGAATTGCTCTCCAAAATGATAATAGGTGGAATATCCGACATCTGAACAAGGAAAAATAACTTTTTCCATGTCAGTAAGTCATAAAGCAAGCACGTATTAGGCAAAGTAACTACGACAGTCTAAATCATGTATAGCAGTAAATAGCATGGCAATAACAACGAATCCTGCAGAAGTAGCATGCAATCAAAAGCAAATAATATCACGCAGTAGAGTAAACATGTAGTAGTATACGGCATATAGCAGTAAAAGTAAGCAGCAGCACGCAGCAAGTTCCACAGAAACAAGTAAACTAGCAAGTTGTAGATTAGTCCTATTAGTGAATCCTACTCGGGTAGGTCCAGACTCACTAATGCAACCTAATTCCCTACAACCAATGCTCTGGTACCAAATTTTATGCCCCGTACAAAACCATCGTGTACGAATCATCAACAACAGGATCATTACAAGGTCAAATACTATATGCTGTTTCAAAACAAGTTTGCATTCATTAATAAAGGTAAGGTTTTAACCAACGTCAAATGTTTAACATCCGAAAGTATGCTTTTACGAACAGCAGGCAAAAATAATAGTACATGACCCATAGGTCGTTACAAATACATCGTTTCAAAAGTAATAAAGTTTGAATGCAAGATAAAATGTTTCATGCTAAGACATCTCTAGTAAGCACAGCGGGAGTCTACAAGGTATGACTAGTACAGCGGAAGCAAGCAAACCTTAAGCACTTGAGAAAAACATGCTTAAAAATGACAACACAAAGGTTGGTGAACTATAGTTTAAGTATAACAGTAATGTAAGGTAGGCCACGAGATTTTAGTGCTTCAACAGCGTTTCAAAACAGTATGAAACGTATATGTATAACCGTGGGCACTTGGTAACTAACATAACGTTTATCACCCCCTAAAAGTACACTTGGCGAGTGCGTATGTTTACGAAGTATTAAACACCCATTAAATGCTAGCGCTACTAGCCCGAGTGGGGATGTCAAACCCTATGGATCCATATCTAAGATTCGCGTTCACCGGTTCAAAGACCAATGACTAAACGTTACCGAGCTAAGGGGAAATTTTATGCCATTGTATAACCCACACATATATAAAGTTTAAGTACTCATGCCTAGTATGTAAAATGTAAAATGCGCATGTATTCTCAGTTCCCAAAATAGTTAAAGTAAAAAGGGATGCTATAACTCACAGTGGAAAGTAGTAGTAAAGTTGTTTCGGGAAAAGTAAGCAAGTATGTTGTCCAAAAGGTCCTCAACCTAAGTCAAAAGTTACTAAGTTAGTAAATCGGTCCCAAAGGTTTAAAAGTAAGTAAATTAGGTCTTAAGTCTCATCATCATTCATCATCAAACAAAAAGTACAAAGTAAGTTTCATTCAAGAATAAGGTTTGAAACAAAGGCTGACTTCGTTCAGTCGCCACCGCCTCAATACAAACTGAAAAGAGGTGATACCAGTGGCCTTGGCTCTGTATATGAGTCCCCTAGATGCTGACCAATTTCCAGAACCAAAATCATCTTTGTTTGACCGTGGTGACGGTTTAAGTGCGAGTAGGTCAGAAATTTCAGCACAACGTTAAAAGGACATAGTGACATTTGGAAGGCCATAAATCCTAAACCGTAACTCGGATTAAGACGAGTCTTAAATGAAAAGTCATCTACACGAACTGAGAAAACTTAAAATAAACTTTACAGTAGCCCAGGTGGTTTGATCAGTTCCAGAAACAGTAGCTAAAGGTGTTCCAGTGGGTTCTAGGTGCTTGATTCTCATCACGGTTCTCATCCTTGATGCTTGTAGCTTCAAGTGTACAACTCGTTGATGGGTTTGCATCATCTTTACCAATTTTTGACCATCATAACAACTAGTGTAAGTCTAAGATATGTAGCACAACTCACTTAAGTGTTGTAAGTAGTTTGATGAACCAAAGTTACATCAAGATCTTAGATCCGACACATACATGAGTTCTAAAAGTAATATAAAGCTATAAACTTGAAAGTAAACTAAGTAAACAAGATCTTAAATTGTAGAACATAGTTCTTAGTTATATCTTGAAGATCCTAGACCCAAAAGTCTAGATCTAAGTTCTTAAGTTAGATCCAAAGTTATAAGTCTTGGATCTTTACTTTAATGAAACCATAAGTCATGAAACTTAGATTTTCATCTTGCAAAGTGTATATAAGATTATAAGCTCTTGTTTACAACAAAATAAAAAGACCATAAGCTATAGAAACTTAGATCCAACATAAGTATATGAAGTTATAACTAGTAAGTTATACTTCCATGTTCTTGAACTTACAAGTTAACTTTAGTTCAAGAAGAATGAAATCAAGATTAACTAGTAATACTTGACCCATAACAACAAGAATCACGAATTGCTTTAAGTACAAAAGAAAGAAATAAAATAGATCTACAAGTTTAATATTCATGTTTGTTTCATACTTAGGAAGATTCAAATCAAAGTTTGAATCTTAGGATTTAAGTCTACAAACATGAAAACAAAGAAGATCATCAAGTTTATGAACTCTAGATCTTGAAAACACTTAAGTATAGAACCACAAACTAACAACTTTTAGGTTCTTGTTCTTGGTTCTTCATCAAACAAGAGATAGAAGTAACCATGATCCATGAAGATGCAAACTAGGAAGTTTGATCTTGAATAACAACCAACAAACAACAAGTAACAAGCAAGTAATTAAGATGATGATGATGATGTATATATGTTACGATTTTTAGAAGAGAAAAAGAAGAGGAATAATGTTGTTACTTACAATATTTTGAGAGAGAAATGAGAGAAAAATGAAGTGTTGTATGTAAGTGTGTGTAAAGGAAATGAAATGCAAGTAAATAAGTAACAAGGTAAAAGAAATTTGAACTCCTCCTCACTTCTCAAAAAGCCGTCGGTTTGCAAGGATAAAGAGGGAAGTCAATTGCTACTTTCATGTGTTAGAATGGTGGTAATGCTAGGAAAGGGTAGTAAGTTAAATGCATGGGAGAAGGGTGTAGCATGCTTGAAGTAATTTGTCTCCTAATTAGCTTAATTAACCCATGCTTTTCCTTAATGTAATACTAGCATAGTACATGGGCTTACAAGTCCATTAAGAGTGTAGGGTGGGCTTACTAGTCTATGTAATAAAAGCCCAAGTAACCAATAAATAAATAAAAAGCCCAAGTAATTAACTACTAACCTTAGTTAATTAAAATTGATTAAATAAAAATTAATCATGAATGTAAATAATATTCAAAAATATTATTCGTGAAAAGTACGTGTGTCACAAAGACAAGTCGGGCCAAGTAAAGTTAAATACGATAACAAGTAAATTTATAAAAATTCATTTATTAGAACACAAGTATTAATTATAAATATTAATAATTAAACGTTGAAAAATCCAGGGTCGTTACAGTTTGATTCACAAAACATTACATGCATTATTTTAACATCAACTTTACCCTTTTTATAGTTACTGATAATTTATGTACATTAAGATTGTCATTAGTTACAATGGTATGTCAATTTTCATGTGTATGTGTATGCGTATGTTGTTTATAAGTTGGGGGTTTGTTGTGACATACTAATACATAATACCTTTTCACAACATTTGATTAACTTTTTACTTACTTTTTCATGATTAATTAACTAATTTAATTTTCTGTTTGCAGAAAATGGGTAGGTAAAAGACAATGGCAAAAAGAACACATGGACAAAAAAGAAAACAAACATACACAAACCAAGCAGCTGCTGTACAAGAACCCGAAGTCAAAAAATGCAGATCAGTGAGAATTTGGAACAACGACAAACCCACAAAAGATTATAATGTAAAAAAGATCAGCCAAGAAGAGCCACAAGTTCTATTTCTGAGCGATTCTGTTGATAGTGCAGATGCTAACGACCCTAAAAAGGTAACGCTTATATGTCTCGTAATATTTGAAATAGAAATAGCATGATGGTTGTTGTATCGTACAATTGAGTAACTAATTACTACATACATCGTATAATACCTTTTAAGGTTACATAATTGACCTTTACTAATTATTATATGTATTCCATAATGTTCGGTATGAGCAAAATCATTACTCATGTTAACTTATTTATGTTTATTAACTTTTTTTATAATTCCAGCAAAGGGGAAAATCAAAGAAGACTACAGGACCAACCCATACGTATGCTGTACCAATTTCAATTCCACCTGCAGTGACTTTGGAACAGCTTAAGAAGATAAAAAAGTTTGTAGGCCATCGTAGATTGTATTGGCCAACTCTGTGTCGTCTTACTGTGGGCGGTGTTAATGTGGGTTCTATATTCAGCAAATGGTGTTCTCCTGCTTGGGGTCGTTTTTTTAATATATCGCACAATATGTATGAAGAACTCGTCTATGAGTTCTTTAGCACTTACCGGTTAAACTTAAACACGGAGGACGTGATGTCAAAGTCAGCCATGTCTTTCAGTTTATGTGGTAAGAAGTTCAATCTTTCGTTTTCTGAGTTTGGTGTTGCTATGAAAATATATAAGGCCGAGGAAGTGAAAAGTGAATCATTTAAGTCTGGTATAACTGGTTGGCCCGCTGATGAGTCATCTGAAGAATTTTAGTCATGTTTTGGTTCTGGGAAGTTCAAAAACAACATTTCAGACAATCATATCCTTAGCCCCGTCTATAGGATCCTGCATCGCGCTGTGGCTGAAACAATTAATCAGTGAGGCAGTTGCACTAACCTTGTCAATTATGAGGACCTGTTTTACATGTACTGTATTGTTCATAACAAGCCTTGTAATTTGACTACGTGTCTTGGAAAGTTCTTGTATAACTGCATGTAGAGGAGTGAAAGTAGTAAAATGTGTGGAGGTGAGTTTATAACCCGATTAGCTATTGGATTACGGGTGGTGAATGAGGAAGATTTGAAGCGGTTGAAAGTGATAGCCTATAATAAGTTGATTGAGGAAGATTACTTAAGAAACCTGGAAATAGTGGAGAAGGATGCTCCTTTGCGGTTTGTTGGTAACACTAAAAAGCCACAAACCAATGCACAAAAGGATACAACTAGATCTGCGACACAACCACCCAGTGACGCTCCACTCGAGCCCCAGGTAAAATAGTACTGTATCTAACTATGGTAATAATATTAGTAGAGTACAAAATAAAAATAAAAATAAAAAATACAAAAAAAATTTAAAAAAATGTATTATTATGTATAGGCATTGCATGATCGATGATGTATATTTTCACAGTTCATTAATTACAATCAGTTAGGTTGATAATGTGCAGACTAGTATTGCAAAACATTGACACTAATTTATTTTACTTATTTATATTTTTAATGCAGGAAAAACCCAAAGAAAAGTAGGAAATACCAGCAACAAACAAACGGCAAACTCGTGGTTTAATTGATTATGAAGCTTTGAGACAACAAAGGATTAAAGAAAACAAAGACAAAGTGGAATCTTTGGGACTGAAACATATTGCCAAATGTTTAAGGGACATGGGAAATGGATGTAAATCGAGGAAAGGTAAAGAGAAGGAGGTTGATAGGTCTGATCCAGATGGAGAGTATATGCCGCCATCTGATTCTGAAAATGAAGTTATGTTTATGAAATGTCTCATTCATATCGATTATAAACGTTTCTTATTTATTGGTTTCGTTGTGAGGTTTTGACTTCTATATGAGATGTTTTTTTTAAAGAATGCATTCGTTTTTAAAACAAACCATAACCTTTATTCTATCGATAAAGGTTTAATAATTATAACGTAGATTATTAAGTAATGATAATCTAAAATATCACGCTTACACACGACCATTACCTAATAGTTTACAATAATTAATATGTTACAACAAAGTAAACTCTCGAATGCAGTTTTTAAACAATATTAAACAAGCATGGACTCCAAATCTTGTCCTTAATTTAGTATGCAACAACGGACGCTCTTAACAATTACCTGAGAATAAACATGCTTAAAACGTCAACAAAAATGTTGGTGAGTTATAGGTTTAACCTATATATTTATCAATTGTAATAATAGACCACAAGATTTCCTTTTCATTTCTCATAAATATACATCTCATATCAGACATTTCGCAAACTGCATAGAGATAAAAATCATTCATATGGTGAACACCTGGTAACCAACCTTAACAAGATGCATATAGAATATCCCCATCATTCCGGGACATCCTTCGGACATGATAAATTCAAAGTACTAAAGCATCCGCGACATGGATGGGGCTCGTTGGGGCCGATAGTGTAGTGACCCGAACTTTTCCATGATTATATATTATATGAGATTAATATTTACATGAATAAAAGTTTCCAACATGTTAAGCAATCAAACTTGTTAAGACTTGATTAATTGAAATAGGTTTCATGTAGACAATTGACCACCCAAATTGACCGGCTATTCACGAACGTTAAAACTTGTAAAAGCTATATGATGGATATATATATATATATATATATATATATATATATATATATATATATATATATATATATATATATATATATATATATATATATATATATATATATATATATATATAGTTAACATGATATTATGATAAGTAAGTATCTTGATGTGCGTAGAGGTGTATACGAAATAGCTTATATTTTACTAGGAAATACTATTAAATACGATACAATTTTACACAAGTTATTTATTTATTTATAGAGTGGATATACCTAAACATTGCTACAACACTTATAGGCAGTGTACCTAATCGTACAGTAGTGTAGTTTTTAGTATGTCCGTTTCGTTCCACAGGGATCTAGCCAACGCTATATTTTTAAAACTATATTTATATATAAATATGTATATAGGTAGTATTACAATTATAAAAGGAGGTTTTTACTGTTTAATGACCGGTTTGTCGATTTTAAAACTTTAGTCGCAGTTAAAACCTAATGTAAAATAAAAATAACTTAATTTAAAGCGTAAAGTAAATGACAATAATTAAAGTGCGATAAATTAAAGTGCGATAAAATGACAATAAATAAAATTGCGATAATTAAAAAGTACGATAATTAAAAGTGCAATTAAATAAAATGACAGTAAATAAAAATGCGATGAAATATGAAATAAAGGAATTATGCTTATTTAAACTTCCATAATCATGATGTTTGACGTGTTGATTTTAGTTTATTACCATGGGTTAATTGTCCTTTGTCCTGGATTATTCAATATGTCCATCTGGTTTTTGTCCATAACAGTCCATCAGTCATAAATATAAAGTGCAAGTGTCCTCGTCAAATTATCCTTATATCCGAAGTCAAATATTCCAACTAATTGGGGACTTAAACTATAATTACATCAATTTTCCTTGTATGTAATTCACCCCTGTTTTAATAAGTCCATTGACTATTAATCCATTCCCGTGTCTGGTTAAATAAAGATTATTAGTACTTATAAATATCTCACCCATCGTGTCCGATCGAGTGTATGTGGTTATTTATAATTACATCCAATTGTAAATCTTTATATTAAATTAACGAACTATCATTCAATTAAATAAATATAAAGCCCATTAATAGCCCATAGTCTAATTTCCACAAGTGTCATTCTTTTATTCAAACCCCAATTATGGTACAAAGCCCAATTACCCAATTTTAATATTTAGCCCAACATCATCATTACTTCGGCATTAAATAAGCATAATAATAACTTAGCTACGAGACATTAATTTAAAAATGTTGAACATAACTTACAATGATTAATAATAGCGTAGCGTTACACAGACAGAATTTCGACTTACACACTTACATCATTCGCTAACATACCCTTATTATTATTAAATTAAAATTAAAATTATAAATTATATATATATATATATATATATATATATATATATATATATATATATATATATATATATATATATATATATATATATATATATATATATATATATCGTAAGAGTGAGAGATAGATTAGAAAAAGGTGTGTTAAAATCGATCAGAATGTGCGACTTTTATAGCCCCACATTTCACTCTATATCTCCGCGAGTGCTGAACTTTTAAGCTTTAAACCTCCGCGAGTGCGGAGGTCTGGAATCCAGCTCACAAATTGAATTAAACGTGGGCTGCTTTGATTAAAATAATATATAATATATATATAATTAATTATATATAATATTATATTCTTGTGCATAGTTAACTTGTAATTTTTGGTCCGTTGCGTCGCGCACTGAAAGTTGGTTCATGTCTCGGTTCCAGATTTTCGAACGCCTTTTCGTACAATTTAATATCTTGTACTTTGTGTTTCACGGCTTGTACTCTTGTAATTTTTAGACGTTTCTCATCAATAATTTGAACCACTTTGATTGTACTTTGTACTTTTGAGCTTTTTGGTCGTTTACGTCTTCAATTCGTCGAATCTGTCTTTTGTCTTCACCTTTTATTATTTAAACGAATATCACTTGTAAATAGAACAATTGCAACTAAAAGCTTGTCTTTCTTGAGGGATAATGCTATGAAATATATGTTCATTTTTAGCATTATCAAATATTCCCACACTTGAGCATTGCTTGTCCTCAAGTAATATAGTCTTGAAATAAAAATACTAGAATCACTTCTTTATTCTTCACACTTTGTACATCATTGATTTCTATACGGCGGTATGAACAATGGTAATAACATTGTGGTTTACAGTCCCACATGACTATAAAAATTTAGATCCTTTAGGAAATTGGATCTTTATGTAAACATTTGATCTTTTTTTTTTTAAATTAAATCTAGCTTTTACCCTAGATAAGTTTTCCGAAATAACCCTTCACCGGTGTTTGCAAAATCTTTTAGTGGGTTTTGTGGGTTTCAGATTTGAAAATTTTAGCTCAAAACTTGCGATTTTGTGTCACCCACTTGCTAACCTTATATTGAGAAAGCAACACGTCCAGTATACTTGCTCCGTATATTACCTTTCAGTAAACTACCATCCGGTTGTAAAGGAAAGCGTTGAACAAGCAACTGTGAAGGCAATGTCCCGTGACATGCTTTTGATTATGGTCTATATCGTGTCGAATGCAATTACTATCCTTTGTAGGAGCAATAGTAAAGCTCACCCTATGGTTTTTGGGTCTGGTATAAGGTGCTGTCTTTGATCATGCTGTGCAACCACCGTTCTTACGGTTGACACCCGATTTGGTTCAGGTGACCTAATGAATTCCAGGTGAATTTCTAGGATTTTACGTTCAATGTTAATGAACGCATTGAAAATAGGGTTTTCAGAAAACAAATCGATTTGTAATTTGATCAAAATATTTTCTCGTTCAAGCTCGAGTTTAGATATCATCGAATTCCATGAGTTTGAATTCTCAATCTTTAAGGTCAATCTCAAGGATTGAGTAATATCAGTCTTAAAAGCTGATTTTTGATCTTTAAGAAGATTATCCTTTCTGGGGATCTGATTCATTAGACTTATAAGCTAATTTGCACGGTGCCCCCCATTGTACGAGACAGATCCTCTCATGGTTAGGATAAGTATGACCACTTGGCGACCCTGTTTGATGCTGAGGTCCGTGGATTTCCAGCTGATTTTCGAGAAAACTTTTCAAGGTTTTTCGTAGACTCTACAACTGGTCTGGACGAAAACTTCCTGACCTAAATCAAGAAGCGCATGTATTTTTCTCTCGGAAGACTTTACTTCCTTTTATATTACAATAAACTGGGTAAAACTGATAAATATCGTCCAAAACAAAAGTATCTTCAATTATTTGTACAAAAATATGTGACATATGTTCTAAATAACTTGGTAAATTTTTCCCACACTTGGCTTTTATTTTTTCTTTCTTTGCCTTTTTATTTTTCTCTATTCCATTTTAAATGAATTCTAACATTTTAGGTTGTTTCTCAATTTATGTCCTTTCCAAGGTAACAATAATTTCGGTGTTAACACCTAGTTTTATCGTTCATAAATATGTATAAACATGATTTTGAGTTCATTTAATTGAAAATTTTGAAAAATTTTACTAGAATTAGGTAGTCAGTATATAAGACTAGGGCTGTTCTTTATTATCAGAGAGCACTAGATTCTAATACAACTACTGTGTTACTAGTATTTTTAATGGTAACCAAGTGTATAAGTCAAAAAATTTTAAAAAAAAATCTGAAAGAATTTAACCCCTTCCCACACTTAAGATCTTGCAATGCCCTCATTTGCAAAAAATCAGTAACAATTTAAATTATTGAGGGTGATTAGAGTAGAAAAATGATTAAATTTTACCAAAGTTTCCAAACATATTGGCGTTTGTTTGTTGAATGATAAATGGTGCACATCATTTGTTCATTCCTGCAGTTGTTATTTCGCATATATTTTGCATCTTGTCGTCAAAATTAGTTGCTTTTGCTGAACTTAATGCCAGTCTTTGAAAATGTGCCGTTTTACCCTGTTTTGTACATGAGATAAACTACAAACATATATATACATAATTTTGAAGTTGGGTATATCACCCCACATTCAAATATTATTAAAAATCTAATAATAAAAGTTAGAAAATTATAAAAACTATAATAGTATCAAAAGAAATATTAAAAGTATAAAATTACAAGTTACCAAATAAATAAAAATAAGCATAAAAGAAAATTAGGGTTGATGAGGATGGTGCCAGTAGGGATCCCATTCATAGCCGTATGTGCTGTAGAATGCTTGAGCTGGGTCATATGTAGGGTACGGTGGTCGAGTCTGTATAGTCCAGGGAGGAAATACGGGCATTGGAGTAGCAATGTAGTTTGCATTTATGTGTGCACGATGACTTATGATTTGGTTTCGATGATACTGCCAATCTTGAAATGCTCGTTGTCTAGCCATTTCATACTCATGATGAGCCATAAAAAGTTGCATTTCTGTCATCTGATTCCCCCTCCCACATTACCTTGCTGCTGATCTCTTTCGACCTGTGGGTGCGGGCCATCATATGGTGCTGCAGCATTATGTCGTTTCTTTAAAACCTTAGCACCATGATATACTTTCAAACCAATTGGATCACGGGGTTCTGGTGCTGTAATTATTAATCCCCCCTCCCCCCGACTTCTATCGACACCGAGATACTCAGCAATTAAAGTAACAAAGATACCACCTCCTATTATACCATTAGGCCGTATACTCTTAACCATAGCCGATAAATAATAACCCACACAATAAGGTATACTCACAGCACTCTGTGGGTCTCGAATACACATGAGATAAAATAAATCATTCACATTTACTTTTTCTTTGTTCTTACCTCGCTGTGTAATCGAGTTTGCTAAGAACCTATTTATTACTCTTAGCTCAGCTCTATCAATATCAGTATAAGAGTTATTCCCCCCACAAAATCGGTTATGCCTAGTCATTCTACTCCATATTTCATGCATATCAAAATTTTCATCAACCCTCCTACCATTAACTATCAACCTTTGACAATCAGTAGATGCTAGTTCCTCATGCGTATATATACACAAAGCCTGAGCCATGTCTAGTAAAGACATATGGCGCATCACACCTCCTAATAAAAATCTAATAAAACTACGATCGGTTAATGTAGCTACCCGATCATTTATTTCAACACTACATAATAATTCCACACACCATTCTCTATATACACGCCTATGTATATTAAACAAACATTCCTAATCATTAAAAGTATAATTACCATACCTTTGTGTAAGTAATTCTCTGATTGAACCGACCAATCTCACTATTTCTAACGGTTCCCAATCTATTACTCTGGGTACTTCAACAACATTAGACTGAAGGGTGTGCAAGTTCCTCTGGTATTTTGGATAATCTATCCAATGTCGATCAAACATTAAATTAGGATGTAAATCTGCCAATTCTATATTTGAATATGAAATGAATTGATGTGGTAGATTTTGTCTATAGTGGTCGTTAATCTCCCGTTCTTCTGCATTCTCAGGAGGAGCATTGTGTGCCTGAGATGCTGATGAAGATTCACCCCTTTCAGTCTGCAAAACACATTAGACACAATTTTTGTGCATCCAAATATGCATTAGTGTTAGCAAAATCATAAATCAAAACAATCATACTGACATGTTTAATCCATATTAAACTTTATATGCATTTTCACAATATTAACAATTCTACACTTTTACAAATAAACATATATGAAAATGTATACAATGTTCTTTAACTTTTATCTCAAATAACATGTCAAAATAATCATTACTAGCAATTAAACAAGTTCCAATTGGCATTCATATCAATTAAATTGAGTTCATACATTTTTGACTCAAAAAGTCTACTTTAATACTTGAAAATCATGTTTAGGATCAAAGTTTTGATCATTTAGCAACATAAACATATTACACTACTCAATTTAGTATAAACTAACAATAAAATTTGGCCATAACCCGTTTATATCAAAAAGCCCCAATTTTGCTCAAGAACACAAACCCTAGATTACTCAAAATTTGAAGTTTAAGGCTTCTAATCATGTTAAATAGCATCAATCTAGGTTATACAAGCATAATACACAAACAATTTGACCATAATTAAACTAGAAATCATCAAAATCAAATTAGGAATAAATTAATTCAAGAGCACTAATAATTCGAATTAAAGAGTGTTTAGATGTAGAAATTACTGATCTCCTTGAGAAACTTCTTGGTAGCATCCTTCTCAACATGATTTTAGAAAAAAATTTGATGTTTAACGGTGAAAAATCGCGATTTTTAGAGGGTTTTGTGTGTGTTTTCCGCAGAAAATATGGGTGTGGGTTGTGTTGGGGACTGGTCTGTTCGACCAATTATCCTCATCTGGGTTTTGAAACCTCCGCGAGTGCGGATGTAGGCCCCTTTAAAGTACCGCGAGTGCGTTTTTTTTTTAAAACCTTTAACTAATAAAACATAAATTAATAATTTTTTTTAAAAATTTGTTTCTTTTAAGAATGAGGGCGTTTCAGATCAGTGTCCTAGTCCGTCTCTCAACAAAGTTTTAAAATTTGTTACTTTTTAAGCGTTGTTTTAAAAGCAAAGATTTTTTTATTTTTTAATGTTTTTGGCATACTTTAATTCAATAAGATTAAAAATAATGATAATAAAAGTTCTCGTCCCGCCCTCGGGTAAAGCAATTTCGGTTCAACGACCTAGTCTTCAACTCACGACGAATTTTAAATATCAAATTTTTAACTTAATGAAATAAAGTAAATTTTTGTTTTTAAATTCACACCAAACTTAAATTTAAAATGCATAAAACTAAAAATTCATATTAATATTATTAATATTTTTATACATTAATTTTACAAACTTATATTGAAAATATTAATTTTTTTTAAATATTTACAAACTTAATTATATTGATTTAAAAATATTTACAATATTAATTTAATATTTATATATTAATTTTAAAAACAAGGAAAAAAATTAAAATTAAAAATCTTTTTGGTTTTTTTATCCCCCTTTAATCAATCAAATATTATCAAAAATATACGCCCCTCTTTTCGGTAAAGTAATTTCGGTTCCATAACCTAGTTTTATTCCTGACAAATTTTTGAAATATTTTAGGTTGAATGATTAAAGATATTTATACCTTAAGAATAAACGATAAATTTCGCAGTGATGTAATAAATTTTTGTATGATATCAATAATTTCGGTTACGCATACCTAATTTTATTGAATACCAATTTAATACTTTATAGCGAACGATTCAGCGTTTATTATCAAAAGGTTAAAAACAATAAAAATAAAAATAAAAACTGTACATACTTACCTATGAGAAAGAATTCTCAGAGACCTGCTTTAGCCGACTCATAAGAGAGTCGTGTGATTTGGTTTTTCATAGCTACGTAAGCGTAACCTCGATTCTTCAATATCTTTTCTTCTAAACATATAAACGGTCCTTCTCTGCATAGAGTAACAAATTCGGTATTTGAATATATTTGATTATTTGAACATTTACCTTCATGTGACCATTTTCCGCATTTATAACATCTTTCAAGGTGTCTTGCTCTTCTTTTTGTTGCGGACTTTGATTTGCCTTTACCAAAATGTATCTTATGATGATCTTTCCTGAGTTCTTTTATTACTTCGTCACATCTGCTTCTTATTACTGACACCAGGTCACTCGGGAGTGTGTCATTATTACGTTTAGTAATCATAGCGTGTAGTAGTAGACCATGGTTCAGATCAAAGGAATTCTTCATCTCGTAAAACCTAAAAAAATAAAAATTCAGAATGGAGGGAGAAGACTATTTCTTTAGGGTCTGCTAGGGAAAGACCATGCGGATTTCATTCTCGAGAACTACACGAAAACAGAATATCTGATTCTAACAGAAATACATATTACCCTAAAAAGATTCAAATTTTCCCACACTTAGTTAGTTGTGGTATCGAAATTGTGATTAACTTCATCTTCAACTTCCATTGGACTATCTATGTAATGTTTAACTCTGTGACCATTAACCTTAAATTCAATTCCATTTGAATTTATTAATTCTACTGTTCCGTACGGGAAAACTCTTTTGACTATGAATGGTCCAGACCATCTTGATTTTAATTTTCCAGGAAATAGCTTGAATCGTGAATTGAAAAGAAGAACTCTGTCTCCTTTAAATTCTTTTGAACTTCTGATTCTTTTATCATGCTATTTCTTCGTTCTTTCTTTATAGATTAACGAATTTTCATATGCTTCATGTCTCAATTCTTCTAATTCGTTTAATTGACTTAACCGTAGACGTCCGGCTTCATGTAAATCAAGATTACATGTCTTCAAAGCACAAAATGGTTTGTGCCCAATTTCTACTGGAAGGTGACATGCTTTTCCGTAAACGAGTCTAAAAGGTGTGGTTCCAATTGGAGTTTTGTAGGCTGTTCTAAAAGCCCAGAGTGCATCCTCCAATTTCATGGACCATTCCTTCAGATTTGATCCTACGGTTTTCTCTAAAATACATTTTAAAGCTCGGTTGGTATTTTCAACTTGTCCACTTGTTTGTGAATGATAAGCGGTTGAGATTTTATGAGTTACTCCATATCTTTTGAGAACTTTCTCAAGTTGATTATTACAAAAATGAGTACCCCGATCACTTATTAAAGCTTTCGGTGTTCCGAATCTAGCAAAAAGACGTTTTAAAAAGTTGACTACAACTCGTGCATCGTTAGTTGGGAGAGCTTGTGCTTCCACCCATTTAGATACATAATCAATAGCAACGAGAATGTAGAGATTATTATGAGATTTTGGAATGGACCCATAAAGTCAATACCCCAAATGTCAAATACTTCACATACTTGAATGACATTTTGTGGCATTTCATCACGTTGACTTATTTTTCTGGCCCTTTGACATGCATCACAGGATTTGCAAAATTGTAGGCCAATAGAATTGTAGGCCAATAGAATCCAGCATCGTAAACTTTTCTTGCTGTAAGTTGAGGCCTATAATGCCCTCCTGTTGGTCCTGTGTGACAATGGTTTAAGATTTACTAGCTTCTTCTCCGAATACAAATTGGCGTATTATTCCATCGGGACAACTTTTAAACAAATGTGGATCTTTCCAGAAATAGTGTTTTATATCACTAAAGAATTTCTTTCGTTTTTGGTACGACAACCCTTTTTCAAGGAATCCACATACTAAGTAGTTTGCATAGTCTGAAAACCATGGAATTTCATTATAATCGATCTTCAAAAGATATTCATCAGGAAAGTTATCTTGTATAGCCGATTCATTTAGAACTTCTAATTCGGGATTTTCAAGACGAGAAAGATGATCAGCGGCGAGATTTTCTGCTCCCTTTTTGTCTCAGATTTCAATATCGAACTCTTGTAAGAGTAAGATCCAATGGATTAATCGTGGTTTAGCATCTTGTTTTGAAAATAAGTATCTAAGAGCAGAATGGTCAGTATAGACCACCGTTTTAGCTAAAACGAGATATGAATGAAATTTGTCTAAAGCAAAGACAATAGCAAGGAGTTCTTTTTCAGTAGTTGTGTAATTTGTTTGTGCTCCTTGTAACGTCTTACTAGCGTAATAAATAGGTTGAAATCATTTTTCAATCGTTTGACCTAAAACGGCCCCCATTGCAAAATCACTTGCATCGCACATGAATTCAAATGGTAAATTCCAATTTGGAGTTATCATGATCGGCGCATTAGTGAGTTTTTCTTTAAGAATATTAAAAGATTTGATGCATTCATCTGAAAAGATGAATGGAGCATCCTTTTCTAGGAGTTTATTCATAGGAGTGGCAATTTTAGAAAAATCTTTTATGAAATGCCGGTAAAAACCAGCATGCCCTAGAAAACTCCTAACTCCTCTAACATGGGTGGGATGTGGAAGTTTAGCAATTACATCTACTTTAGCTCTATCCACTTCAATTCCTTCTTTTGAAATTTTATGACCAAGAACGATGCCTTCTGTAACCATGAAATGGCATTTCTCCCAATTAAGTACTAGATTTGATTGTTCGCATCTAATTAGCATTCGTTCAAGATTAACTAGACATGTTTCAAAAGTATCACCGAAGACTGAAAAGTCATCCATGGAAACTTCCATGCATTCTTCTATCATGTCGTGAAAAATCGCCGTCATGCACCTTTGAAAGGTTGCAGGGGTGTTGCAAAGTCCAAATGGCATGCGTTTGTAAGCAAAAGTACCATAAGGGCACGTGAATGTGGTTTTCTCTTGATCCTCGGGTGCTATTGGAATTTAAAAGTATCCAGAAAAACCGTCAATAAAACAATAGTAACTATTTCCGGCTAATCTTTCCAACATTTGATCAATGAAAGGTAAGGGAAAGTGATCTTTTCTGGTGGCATCATTTAATTTTCTATAATCAATACAAACACGCCATCCTGTTACAGTCCTAGTAGGAATAAGCTCATTTTTTCATTTGTGATGACAGTCATGCCACCCTATTTAGGTACGCATTGAACTGGGCTTACCCATGGACTATTAGAGATTGGATAAATTAAACCTGCATCTAGCAGTTTAATAATTTCTTTCTTGACAACATCTTGCATATTAGGATTTAGTCTTCGTTGGCGTTACACATACGTTTTATGACCTTCTTCCATAAGGATTTTATGTGTGCAATACGAAGGACTCATGCCTTTAATGTCATGAATCTTCCATGTAATAGCTGGTTTATGAGCTTTTAGCACAGAAATGAGTTGAGATTTTTCATTTTCAGTAAGAGAAGACGATATTGTTACAGGTAATTCAGATTCACCATGTAAATAAGCGTATTCCAAATGGTTTGGAAGTGGCTTTAACTCTAATGTCGGTGGTTCTTCTATCGATGATTTGTATCGATATCTGTCTTCTTCTTTTAGCATTTGAAGTTCTTCTGTTGTTGGTTCATAATCATTAGCCATAAGTGCGGCTAACATTTCAGCTTCCTCAATTGGTTCAGTTCCCTCTCCTAAAGAACATTCGCCTGTTCCTTGTAATTCTTGAAATTCTTCTAACAATTCTGCATGTGAATCTATAGTTTGAATATAATAACATGTATCATCTGCAGATTGCGGTTGTTGCATGGCTCTATCCACAGAAAAGTTAACACTCTCGTCCTCTCTACTTAGGGTTAGTTTCTTACCGAACACATCAATTATTGCTTTAGCCGTGTTTAAGAATGGTTTTCCTAATATGAGAGGAACTCGAGAATCTTCTTCCATGTCCAGAATAACAAAATCTACTGGAAATACTAAAGTACCAACTTTAACTAGCATGTTCTCCATTATCCCTCTAGGATATTTTACTGATCGATTGGCTAGTTGTATGCTTATTCGTGTTGGTTTCAATTCTCCAAGGTCTAGTTTAGCATATAGTGAATACGGCATTAAATTTATACTAGCACCTAAATCTGCCAATGCTTCTATTGAACTAAGACTTCCCAGAAAACATGGAATCGTGAAACTTCCTGGATCTGATAATTTTTCTGGTATCTTATTCAATAGTACTGTAGAGCAATTAACATTCATTGTAACAGCCGAGAGTTCTTCCATTTTCTTTCTATTTGTGATTAGATCTTTCAGGAATTTAGCATATCTTGGCATTCCTTAAATTACATCAATGAAAGGAAGATTTACATTTATTTGTTTAAACATATACAAGAATTTGGATTGCTCGGCTTCAAGTCTCTTTTTTCTCATTTTACTCGGGTAAGGAAGTGGTGGTTGGTATGGTTTAACATAAGGTTTAGCCTTAACTGTGTTATCTTCATTAACCTTTTCAACTACCGGTTCTGTTTCCTTATCTTGCTCAGATTGTGGTTCTTGTGGAGTAGGAATAGAGTCCTCAGAAATTACAGGTATTTCAGGTGGTTTAAGTGTAATACCACTTCTTGTGGTAATTGCTTTAGCTGTTTCATTCTGGGGGTTAGCATTTGTATCGCTAGGTAGACTTCCCGGTTGTCTTTCACCTATCAACCTTGCTAGGTTGCTTACTTCTTGTTCCAAATTTTGAATAGAAGCTTGTTGATTTCTAAATGCTTGAGCATTTTGTTCATTGGTTTGTTTCTGAGATGTGAAAAACTGCGTTTGAGATTCAACTAGCTTTGACATCATATCTTCTAAATTTGGCTTTTTATCATCGGTTTGTGGTGTTTTGTTTTGAAAAATAGGTCTTTGCTGATTGTAAGTATTATTGGATACTTGTTGATTACTAGGACCTTGTTAATTGTTGTATGGAACATTTCGGTTATAGTTCTGATTTTGATTGTAGATCGGTCTTGACGGTTGATAATTATTTTGATAATTATTTCCAGGCCTTTGGTTCATGTATGAAACATTCTCTCTTTGTTCCATTGTTTGTTCAATACTGAGACAATCTTTTGTCAAATGTGGTCCTCCACATTGCTCACAACTAATTCATATTGAGTGAATATCTTTAGTCATCTTTTCCATTCGTCTCTCGACAGCATCTATCTTTGCAGATATGGAATCAAAGTCATGGCTAGAATCGGCTCTAGCCGCTTTAGATGATCTAACGATATCTTTTTCTTGATGCCACTCATGTGAGTGGGAAGCAGTGTTATCAATAATTTTGTAAGCTTCAGTTGCTGTTTTCTTCATAATGGAACCACCAGCTGCTATATCGATGTCTTTTCTTGTAGTGATGTTACATCCTTGGTAGAATATTTGTACTATTTGATAAGTGTCTAAACCATGTTGCGGACATCCTCTCAATAACTTTCCAAATCTTGTCCACGCCTCATATAGAGTTTCATTTGGCTTTTGTGTGAACGTAACAATTTATCCTTGAAGTCTTACGGCTTTAGATGCCGGAATGAATTGTTTAAGAAATTTTTCAACTAAAACGTCCCTTGTATCAATTGCCCCTTCAGGTAACGATTCTAACCAATCTTTGGCTTCTCCCTTTAAAGTCCAGGGAAATAACATGAGATATATCTGTTCATCCTCCACTTCTCGGATTTTAAATAGAGTACAAATCCTATTAAAGGTACGAAGATGTTCATTTGGATCTTCCTTCGGCGCACCACTAAATTGGCATTGATTAGTTACCATGTGTAGAATTTGTCCTTTGATTTCATAATCTGGCGCATTAATGTCTGGTTGAGTAATTGCGTGACCTTGACCAGTGCGTTTAGCTCTCATTCGGTCTTCCATACTTAGCGGTTCCAGATTTTCCATGATTGAATTTGTTGAATCTGAATCACTAGAGGATTCTGATTTAATGGTTTGTTCCTCGACAATCTCTGTTTGAATGATTGGTGGTTCCGGAGGATAGATTAATGGTTCAGGATCTCGGAATTATCCCTGAATATCCTCCGGATTCTCAATTGTGAGGTCGGGTTCAAAAAATGGATTATCGGAAATTTGAATTGGAGTACTTGGTCGACTAGATGATGATTCTAAAGAAAAATCAACGGCAACAATATTGGCTAAATGTCTTGATCGAGTTACAGGTGGTGAACGTATGAAAGGTGATGAACGTTTTGCTCGGTGCATTCACTGAATATCCTATTAGTTATAAAAGATAAAAATTATATAAGTTATCAAATTAATAGACTTTTCTGATTTTGTCCACGTTTCGAATAGCCAATAGATGCAGTAGGTAGTCAGGACCCTTTAAATCGGAAGCCCACAACTCGCCACTAACAAATCCAACTATTACTACGAACCAGAAAATTTTGGATGTCTATCAATTTAACCACTTAAAATAATTTTTCGTTGAAATTTAAAGAAATTTTAGAGAAGAAATAGAAAATTCTATGTCCTAAAAACTAGAGCGTCGAAAAATAAGAAAGAAAAAGAGCGCGTCGGAAAACGTCGAAAAATAAAAGGTCGAAAAATAATAAAAAGAACGTAGCGCGTCGAAACTTAAAAGTCTAAAAACTAAAAGTTAAAAGTTACGTCTAAAGGTATTAAAGCTTAAAGGAATTCTAAATTCATAATGGCAATAACTTAAAAAGTACTAAATTTTATAAAACGGCGTCGCAAAATTCTAAAGCACCTAAATCTTAATCTAAAGAAAAAGCACTTAAGGGATGTTACGGCAAAGCCTAAAAATCTAGAAATATAAAATAACTAGGGCAAAAACTATATCTTAAAACTAGTTACGAGCGATAAAAATACAAATTACGTACTAAATAATAAAAATATACAATTTATAAAAAGAGACAAAAAATGATAAAATTACTAATTTTTATAAAAATATTATTTTTAATATTATTATTTTTATAAAAGTATTAATTTTATAAATAATAAAACTAATTTAAACTAAATATTACAAATTAAATAAAATTAAAACTAATTAATAAAATAACTAACCCTAATTAGGGTTTAATAATAATAATATTTATTAATTTAAACCCTAAATCGTAATAATTACTGTCCAATGTTTGACCTGTCAGAAACCTCTGCGAGTGCGGATCCTAGATGGCAAAAAGTACCGCGAGTGCGGATTATGCAGACTCAGCTGAGGTGTAGGTCAAATTTGTGCAGGTTCAGTGTTTTTTTTTTTAATTTTTCTGTTTTTAATATATATAAAATATAAATATAAATTATTACTTTATTATAACTTTTTCACAATAAAAAAAATATAAACTTTTTAATTTAACTAAACTTAAAAATAAAAATATATTTTTATTTTTCTTGTATTTTTAATATTTAAAACGTATATTTTTACAGAAATAGATTACGACTTAATAAAAATCTTTTTTTTATAGCGTTGCGCTTTCGGCGTTTAGGATTCCCCGGCAGCGGCGCCAAAAATACTTGATGTGCGTAGAGGTGTATACGAAATAGCTTATATTTTACTAGGAAATACTATTAAATATGATACAATTTTACACAAGTTATTTATTTATTTATAGAGTGGATATACCTAAACCCTGCTACAACACTTATAGGCAGTGTACCTAATCGTACAGTAGTGTAGTTTTTAGTAAGTCCGGTTTGTTCCATAGGGATCTAGCCAACGCTATATTTTTAAAACTATATTTATATATAAATATGTATACAGATAGTATTATAATTATAAAAGGGGGTTTTTACCGTTTAATGACCGGTTTGTCGATTTTAAAACTTTAGTCGCAGTTAAAACCTAATGTAAAATAAAAATAACTTAATTTAAAGCGTAAAGTAAATGACAATAATTAAAGTGCGATAAATTAAAGTGCGATAAAATGACAATAAATAAAATTGCTATAATTAAAAAGTACGATAATTAAAAGTGCAATTAAATAAAATGACAGTAAATAAAAATGCGATGAAATATGAAATAAAGGAATTATGCTTATTTAAACTTCCATAATCATGATGTTTGACGTGTTGATTTTAGTTTATTACCATGGGTTAATTGTCCTTTGTCCTGGATTATTCAATATGTCCATCTGGTTTTTGTCCATAACAGTCTATCAGTCATAAATATAAAGTGCGAGTGTCCTCGTCAAATTATCCTTATATCCAAAGTCAAATATTCCAACTAATTGGGGACTTAAACTATAATTACACCAATTTTC
Source organism: Rutidosis leptorrhynchoides (assembly GCF_046630445.1). Classification (NCBI taxonomy): domain Eukaryota; kingdom Viridiplantae; phylum Streptophyta; class Magnoliopsida; order Asterales; family Asteraceae; genus Rutidosis; species Rutidosis leptorrhynchoides. The sequence goes on from NC_092343.1 coordinate 102,127,213, forward strand.
CTTGTATGTAATTCACCCCTGTTTTAATAAGTCCATTGACTATTAATCCATTCCCGTGTCCGGTTAAATGAACGATTATTAGTACTTATAAATATCCCGCCCATCGTGTCCGATCGAGTGTATGTGGTTATTTATAATTATGTCCAATTGTAAATCTTTATATTAAATTAACGAACTATCATTCAATTAAACAAATATAAAGCCCATTAATAGCGCATAGTCTAATTTCCACAAGTGTTGTTCTTTTATTCAAACCTCAATTATGGTACAAAGCCCAATTATCCAATTTTAATATTTAGCCCAACATCATGATTACTTCAGCATTAAATAAGCATAATAATAACTTAGCTACGAGACATTAATTTAAAAAGGTTGAACATAACTTACAATGATTAATAATAGCGTAGCGTTACACGGACAAAATTTTGACTTACACACTTACAACATTCGCTAACATACCCTTATTATTATTAAATTAAAATTAAAATTAAAATTAAAATTAAAATTATAAATTATATATATATATATATATATATATATATATATATATATATATATATATATATATATATATATATATATATCGTAAGAGTGAGAGATAGATTAGAAAAAGGTGTGTTAAAATCGATCAGAATGCGCGACTTTTATAGCCCCACATTTCACTGTATATCTCCGCGAGTGCTGAACTTTTAAGCTTTAAACCTCCGCGAGTGCGGAGGTCTGGAATCCAGCTCACAAATTGAATTAAACGTGGTCTGCTTTGATTAAAATAATATATAATATATATATAATTAATTATATATAATATTATATTCTTGTGCATAGTTAACTTGTAATTTTTGGTCCGTTGCGTCGCGCACTGAAAGTTGGTTCATGTCTCAGTTCCGAATTTTCGAACGCCTTTTCGTACAATTTAATATCTTGTACTTTGTGTTTCACGGCTTGTACTCTTGTAATTTTTAGACGTTTCTCATCAATAATTTGAACCACTTTGATTGTACTTTGTACTTTTGAGCTTTTTAGTCGTTTGCGTCTTCAATTCGTCGAATCTGTCTTTTGTCTTCACCTTTTATTATTTAAACGAATATCACTTGTAAATAGAACAATTGCAACTAAAACTTGTCTTTCTTGAGGGATAATGTTATGAAATATATGTTCGTTTTTAGCATTATCATATCTCATTAGGTATATTAACAATGAGTTATATACATAATAATGAGACTACTAAGTTAAGAAACTCGAAACGATATATATAACGATTATCGTTATAACAACGTCTTACTAAATACATATGTATCATATTAAGATATTGTTACACTATATTTAACATGATAAAATGATAATTATATATATCATTAAGTATGTTAACAATGAACTACATATGTAAAACAAGGCTACTAACTTAAGAATTTAGAAACGAGACTTATATGTAACGATTATCGTTGTAACGACATTTTAATGTATATATATCATATTAAGACATATTCAAACATTATAATATCATGATAATGTAATAATTTAACATCTTATTAGATATAATAAACAATGGGTTAACAACATTAAATGAGATCATTAACTTAAAGGTTTCAAAACAACACTTACATGTAACGACTAACGATGACTTAACGACTCAGTTAAAATGTATATACATGTAGTATATTAAGATGTATTAGTACACTTTTGAAAGACTTCAAGACACATATCAAAGTACTTCTACTTAACAAAAATGCTTACAATTGCATTCTCATTCATTTTCATCAACAATTCTACTCGTATACACTCGTATTCGTACTCGTACAATACACAGCTCCTAGATGTATATACTATTAGTATATACACATAAAAATCTTCTCCTTAGCAGCCCTAAATGATTAATAATATGTGTGACTCAAAGCTTTGTCATCTAATACCAAATATCTAACTAGAAAACAAGTTACATGTTTTATATCATGAATTATTAAACTAAAATACAAACTAGAATTTTCTTTAAATCCCATCCATGATTCACGACCAAAAATACCTACAAACACTTTCATTCTTCAATTTTCTTCATCTAATTAATCTCTCTCAAGTTCTATCTTCAAGTTCTAAGTGTTCTTCATAAATTCTTTAAGTTCTAGTTTCATAAAATCAAGAATACTTTCAAGTTTGCAAGTATACTTCCAAGCTTTCTAATCCATTCCAAGTAATTATCTAAGATCAAGGAACCTTTGTTACTTACAGTAAGTTATCATTCTAATTCAAGGTAATACTCATATTTAAACTTTGATTCAATTTCTATAACTATAACTATCTTAATTCGAGTAGAAAATCTTACTTGAATTTGTTTTCGTGTCATGATTCTACTTCAAAAACTTTCAAGCCATCCAAGATCCTTTGAAGCTAGATCATTTCTTCTCACTTCCAGTAGGTTTACCTACTAAATTTGAGGTAGTAATGATGTTCATAACATCATTCGATTCATATATATATATATATATATATATATATATATATATATATATATATATATATATATATATATATATATATATATATATATATATATATATATATATATATATATATATATATATATATATATATATAACTATCGTATTCGAAGATCTAAACTTGTAATCACTAGAACGTAGTTTAGTTAATTCTAAACTTGTTCGCAAACAAAGTTAATCCTTCTAACTTGACTTTTAAAATCAACTAAACATATGTTATATATCTATATGATATGCTAACTTACTGATTTAAAACCTGGAAACACGAAGAACACCGTAAAACCGGACATACGCCGTCGTAGTGAAATCGGGGGCTGTTTTGGGTTAGATAATTAAAAACTATGTTAAAATTTGATTTAAAAGTTTTTCTTCTGGGAAAATAATTTTTCTCATGAACATGAAACTATATCCAAAAATCATGGTTAAACTCAAAGTGGAAGTATCTTTTTCAAAATGGTCATCAAAACGTCATTTTTTTTACTGAAATGACTACCTCTTACAAAATTGACTTGTAACCTGTATTTTCGACTATAAACTTATACTTTTTCTGTTTAGTTTCATAAATTTCAGTTCATTATGAAACCATAGCAACTTGAATCACTCAAAACGGATTTAAAACGAAGAAGTTATGGGTAAAACAAAATTGAATAATTTTTCTTGTTGTAGCTACGTGAAATTTGTTACAAATCCATAATAACCATAACTTAAGTAACTTATATTGTACTCTAACATATTATGTAACCTTGATAGACCATAGACACATATGAAATGTTTTGACATATCATATTGACATCATCTATATATATATTATTTGGAACAACCATAGACACTCTATATGCGGTAATGATCGAGTTAGCTATACAGGGTTGAGGTTGATTCCAAAATAATATATATACTTTGAGTTGTGATCGAGTCTGAGACTTGTATGCACTGGGTCGTGGATTGATTCGAGATAATATATATTGATTTATTTCTGTACTACTAACTGTGGACAATTATTTGTGGACTACAAATGTTGGACTATCAACTTAACAAACTTAAATCGTTAAAACATAATAAAATATGGTATAATTATATTTCGATCATACTTTGATATATATATATATATATATATATATATATATATATATATATATATATATATATATATATATATATATATATATATATATATACACATATTTGTTATAGGTTCGTGAATCGATCAGTGGCCAAGTGTTATTTTCCGACGAAGTAATAATCTGTGAAAGTGAGTTATAGTCCCATTTTTACTATCTAATATTTTGGGATGAGAATACATGCAGTTTTGTAAATGTTTTACAAAATAGACCCAAGTACTTGAAATTACATTCTATTTTAGATTATGAATACCGAATATCACCCTTTTAGATTGGTAACCTAAGAATTAGGGAACATACATCCTAATTGACGCGAATCCTAAAGGTAGATCTACGGGCACTAACTCCCCCCATACTGAAAAATGGTATGCTTTAGTACTTCGAGTTATTAATACAGATGGATTTCTATTTTGGAGATATTGTATATGCATTTTGTTAATGTCGGTTACCAGGTGTTCAACATATGAATGGTTTTTATGCAGTTTGCATGTTATTGAAAAATGGAAATGAAAATCTTGTGGTCTATTTTTACGATTTGATAAATATATAGGTTAAACCTATAACTCACCAATATTTTTGTTGACTTTTAAGCATGTTTATTCTCAGGTGATTATTAAGAACTTCCGCTGTTGCATGCTAATTTAAGTACAAGAATTGGAGTCAGCATGCTTGTAATATATTGTTTAAAAACTGCATTCGGAGATTTAAATTGATGTGTAATATTGTTGTAAACCAATATGTAATATTTGTGTGTATAACGTTATCTTTTAGATTATCATTACTTGATAATCTACGTTATGGTTATTGAACCTTTATTGATAAAATAAAGGTTATGGTTTGTTTTAAATAAAACGAATGCAGTCTTTAAAAAACGTCTCATATAGAGGTCAAACCTCGCAACGAAATTAATTAATATGAAATGTTTATAATCGATATGAACGGGACATTTCAGTTGGTATCCGAGCGTTGGTCTTAGAGAACCAGAAATTTGCATTAGTGTGTCTAACCGAGTTTTTTAGGATGCATTAGTGAGTCTGGACTTCGACCGTGTTTACTTGAAAAACGATTGCTTAACACTTTTGTTGGAAACTACATATTTTTTTTATATGTAAATATTATGTGATATATTAATCTCTTAACGTGTTTGATATTGTGTGATAGATGTCTACCTCTAGTACAAATTCCATCGACTCACATAATAATAATGAAGAGCCGAATGTATTTTAGGAAGATTCACAAATTCCCGAAGAGGAACCGGAAGAAGAGGAACCGGAAGAAGAGGAACCCGAAGAGGAGGAACTCGAAGAGGAGGAACCCGAAGAAGAAGAGGTTCCAGAGGAAGAAATATTAATAACTACATAAAAACGTTTAAATAAAAGAAATCCTCAACCAATGGACCAAAGTTAAAAATGGTCAGTGGTGTTTCCGCCGAGGAAGAAAAATATTGGGAAAATTACCAATTTTCCGATGAATCGAATCCCGACGAGGATTCCGATGATGTTATAGAAATTACCCCGGCTCAATTTAATAAGGCAAAAGAAAATAATAAAGGAAAAGCAATCAAAATAAAAAAACTCGAGTCCAAAACAGATGAACTCTATGTTAACAAGAAATATCCCGATGGGATATATCGTACACACCCGTATTTATTAAACTTTCACTATAACCCGGTAACATCTAAGCCACCAGGTTTTTCTAGACCATTTGTGAAAACTACGGCTCGTATTAGAGGAGCACCATCTATCCCTAGAAAATTAGCAAAACGAAATGAGTCTGAAGAAGAAGAAACAAGTGAGTCGGAATGAAGAATAGTAACCATGATGTGTAATATATGTATTGAAGTGTGCTTGTACTTTTATGTTATATATAAATATTGCTTGTATTGTGTGTTAATTATCTTTTATGAATCTAATCCTCGTCTATTTTACAGTATAAAAACACACAATAGACGTTAAGGATAGACAACCAAATATTTTAGAAGACTTACCAGAGGATATGATTGATGAAATCTTGTCTAAAGTCGGTCAGAATTCATCGACACAATTATTTATGGCGAAATTAGTTTGTAGAACATTTGAAAGACGTTCCAGGCATACCTTTGTTTATAAAAGGCTTTCCTTTAATAGATGGTGTATATCAAATTGGGGAGAATCTAAGTTACGCCGTGTTTTCTTTAAGGCATTAAGTGCGGGAAACCCTACTGCAACTTTCCACTACGGGTTGAGAGCCTATTTTTACTCCACATATCCCAACATAGGACTTCGTTCTTTAGAAAGAGCTTCAAATATGCAACATAAAGAAGCATGTTATGTTTATGGGTTAGTGATGTTTGCTTCTCACCAAATTGAGAAAAAGAACATTGGGTTGCAACTTCTAAATAAAACATTCCCACAAGTGACGGATTCAGTAGTTGAAGTGAGAAATAAGGTTTTTAGATTGTTACGGGGCTGTTGGGCATTACATAACCCTCGTCCTTTTGATGACGTTACAACATGCTGCCTAGCCAACGGCCATAACATTTATTTTCCACACGACCAAGGATGGGAAATAGTATTAGTAAAACCCGAATGCATGACTTGCTTCTGAACCTATGAATTACGTATCTTTAAACTAGAATTATCTTCGCAATTGCCTTGTATCAAAGTTATTGTGTGCTATATTTCATGCTATATGTAAAATAGCGGTATTGTACATTTGTAATTTATTGTATAAAAGTTTGAACGTGAAATTTATTGTAATCAGTTTTTCATATAGAATTGTAGTAGTTGAATTGTATGTTAGCTACTAAGTATGAACTTAACGGGTAGGTACTACCCGAATTAAAATTTATAAAACACTAATATGAAGAAAAAAAGCTTTTATAAATAAGTTCATATTATGCTACGAAATACTATTGACTACTCTTAATATTCTATATGATTAACTCAATTCTTTTGGCTATTTTTGAAGGAAATGGCACCGACGACTCGTCAGAACTTAAAACTAAGCGAGGAAGACTTCCGTGCTTTTCTTGTTGCGAACATAGCCGCAGTGCAGGCCGCAATACAAAATAACAACAATAACTCCAGATCTAGCAGTGGAATTAATTCCACAAGGAATCGTGTAGGATGCTCCTACAAAGAATTCACTCCCTGTAAACCTCTAGAATTCGATGAAACCGAAGGACCAATCAGATTGAAGCGGTGGTCCGAGAAGGTCGAATCAGTGTTTGCCATAAGTAAGTGCACTGAAGAAGATAAAGTAAAGTGCACTACGCATACCTTCACAGGTACATCGTTAACATGGTGGAACACCTATCTTGAGCTAGTGGGACAAGATGCTGCTTACACACTACCGTGGTCAGCATTCAAGCACTTGATGAACGAGCAGTATCGTCCCAGAAATGAGGTCAATAAGCTCAAGGTAGAGCTTAAAGGATTACGAACGCAAAGTTTTGACATCACCACGTACGAACGACGATTCACAGAGTTGTGCCTATTGTGTCCTAGAGCATTCGAAGATGAAGAAGAGAAGATCGACGCATTTGTAAAAGGGTTACCAGAAAGAATTCAAGAAGATGTGAGTTCGCATGAACCCGCCTCCATACAAAAGGCAAGTCGAATGGCTCACAAGCTCATAAATCAGATTGAAGGAAGGATTAAAGAACATGCGGCCGAAGATACCAACACGAAACAAGTCAAGAGAAAGTGGGAAGAAACCAGTGACAAGGGTCACCAATACAACAACGACAATAATCACAATCACAATCTCAACAACTATCCCAACAACCGTAACATCAACCACAACAACAAAAATCGCAACCCCAATAACAACTATAACAACTGATTCAATAACAACAACAACCACAACAACAAACATCCCAACAATAATAACAAAAGGCAGAAGCCATGCCAGAGGTGTGAAGGATACCATCCGACTGGGTTCTACCTGACAACGTGTACTATTTGTAAAAGAAGTGGTCATGGCACAACGAAGTGTGAAGTCTACGGACCGGTGATTAACAAAAATAATGCAACAAATAATGTCGGGACAAATAATGCTGGCTCTATTTGTTATGGATGTGGGAAACCGGGCCACTTCAAGAGTAAATGCCCAAACCAAGGGAATACAAATGGACAAAGTCGTGGAAGAGTCTTTAACATCAATGCGGCAGAAGCGCAGGAAGACCCGGAGCTTGTTACGGGTACGTTTCTTATTGATGAAAAACCTGGCCTATGTTTTATTTGATTCGGGTGCGGATAGAAGCTATATGAGTAGAGATTTTTGTGCTAAATTAAGTTGCCCAGTGATGCCTTTTGTGACGCCCCGTACAAAATCATCGTGTACGGTACATCAACAACAGGATCATTACAAGGTCAAACACTATATGCTGTTTGAAAACTAGTTTTGCATTCATGAACAGATAATGTTTTACAAAAGATGAATAGGAAACATTAACATGAGTACATGATACTAAGGTCATTACAAAGCTATTGTTTTGAAAATAAAATAAGTTGGGAATGCAAAGTAAAAGTTTCATGTTTGAGACATCTCTAAGTAATGCAGCGGAAGTCTAACACAGCAAGTCTGTAACAGCAAGTCTATACACCGAGACTAGAACAACAAGGCTAACAGCAGAAGCAACAACGTCTAAACACCTGAGAAATACATGCTTAAAAAGTCAACACGAATGTTGGTGAGCTATAGTTTGTTTGTATTCAGTAATGTAATGTAGGCCACGAGATTTCAGTGCTTCAAACAAGCATTTCAAATCAGTAATTCAAATCAGTATGATTAAGTATATGCTCAACCGTGGGCACTCGGTAACTAACTTAACGTTTATACCCCCTGAAAGTACACTTGGCAAGTGCGTATGTTTATGAAGTATTAAACACTCGTTAAATGCTAGTGCTACTAGCCTGAGTGGGGATGTCAAACCCTATGGATCCATATCTAAGATTCGCGTTCACGGTTCAAAAACCGATGATTAAACGTTACCGAGCTAAAGGGAATGTTTATGCAGTTGTATAACCCACACATATATAAGTTTAAGTACTCGTGCCTAGTATGTAAAACATAAAATCCGCATGTATTCTCAGTTCCCAAAATAAGTTAAAGTAAAAAGGGAATGCTATAACTCACAGTGATAAAAGCGGTAAAGTCGGTAATGAAAGTACGCAAGTAGTAAGTCGGTCCAAAAGGTCGTTAACCTAAATCAAGGGTTACTAGGTCAGTAGGTTGTTTTTATAAATTCTAATAGTGCATAAAATAAGTTTAAGTGTCATCATCATCATCATTCATCATCATAAAAGCTAAGTAAGTTCGACAAGAATAGTGATCGAAACAATAGGCTGACTTCGGTCAGCTGCTGCGACCTCTACGTAAATCGAAAAGATTCATAGTCAGTGGCTATGGATCCGTATGTGAGTCCCCTAACCGCTGACCAATTTTCAGAACCTAACTCATCTTTGTTTGACCGTGGCGACAGTTTAAGTGCGAGTAGGTCAGAAATTTTAGCACAACGTTAATAGGGTGTAGTGACTCTCGGAGGGCCATAAATCCTAAACCGTAACTCGGATTAATACGAGGCCTAAACGGAAAATCATCTACTCGAACCGAACTAACTGAAAATTAACTTTCCAGTAGCCCAGGTGGTCTGATAAGATAAGAAAATCAGTGGACAAGTGCTCCGGTGATGTTCTTGGTGCTTGATGCTCATCACGGTTCTCATCCTTGATGCTTGTAGCTTCAAGTGTACAACTCGTTGATGGTTTAGCATCACTTTTGACCAAGATTCTACCATAAATACACAATATGTTAAGACCAAGTGGTAACACAACTCATTTAAGAGTCTTAGATGGATGATGAACCAAGGTTACATCATATCCTTAGTCTTAACACAATTACAAGTCCTATTTACAAACAAAGTTACAAACTTTACATCAATCAAACAAGTATGAACATGATCCAAGTCAAAAGAGGTGATGGAACCCTAAGCTAGAGAGCTTGGATCCCTTTCACACAATTTATAAGGTCACAAAGCTAAAAGCTTGAACCTTTAGTGTTCTTGAAGATCTTGAAGCATAAAGCTTGGATCTTTAAGATATATGAAGATAACAAACAAAAGTTTGAATCTTTATCACAAAATAACAAGATTAAAGTAAAAGAAAGATGAATCTACAAAGTTGATGAAGATTCAAAGCTAGAAAGCTTGAATCTTCCATGTTCTTGAAAGATTCATGCTTGAATCAACAAGATATAAACAAGATCAAAGCTAAAAGGAACTTTGATCTCCATAATATGATGATGATGGCCACGAAAATGAAAGGAAAAGAAGAAAAAGAAGACTTACAAGCAATACTAGAAAGGAAAGAAAGAAAGAACAAGTGTGTGTGAAAACCAAATGAGCAAGTGATTTGAATGAGAGGTAAATGGCTAGTATTTATAAGCAAGGAATTTGACAAGGATTGATGACATGGACAAGGGCTAATATTTATAAGCAAGGAATTTGACAAGGATTGATGACATGGAAAAGGGCCAGTATTTATAAGCAAGGAATTTGAAAAGGATTGATGACATGGACAAGGGCTAATTAATTGGGTCACTAGCTAGAGTAGGGTGGGCTTGAGCCCAACAAGGTAGAAAGTCCAACAAGACTAACTATTGTGCATAATTAAATTACTACGCGTAATTAAGCATCCAAAAACCCAGGTAATTATTATTATAAAATAATAATTAATATTTCGCAGTCATAATATTCCGATTATGACAAAAGTTAAACGTGCGCGCAAGTTCGCGGTTTATTCGAAACGTCAAATAACACTAACGGTTATAAAGGCTTCCAATGATCAAGTTATGTATCCTACGTACTCTAAGGCACGTTTTAACATATAAATGGAAGTAAACCACGTAAATCAAGTTTCCAGAGTATAAAGTAACACAGTACGCACAAATACGCAGTTTCGCAAAAACACAAGGCACAAAAGAAAGTCGAAAAAGCCAGGTTGTTACATTACCCACCTGTTAATGGAAATTTCGTCCCGAAATTTGAGGAGTGACAAAAAAAAATGGAATCGTATTTAAATAAGAAGTAGCGTATCAAAGTTCCGAAAGATTCGTGGGCTAAAAAGTGAGCTATTTACCTTGAAAGGTACTCTGGCGTATAAAAGTAAGAATAGGTATATGCTATTAATTAAGTCTCTTAGGAGATTAACAAATTGATTTCGTTTCTGGTTAACATGAGTATGTTGTCTGAATATATCTACAAAAGAAAAGATGATGTTTTTAGCCTTACAGGCATCTTTAGTAAGCTGGATGCATGAAATACATCATGAATGTTACTAAACTCATCTAAAACATTGAGCGCTTATGTCGCAATACAAAGCTGACAGGTAGGATGGAAAACATGGTGATCATAACCATGCGATTTGATGTCTGGATAGTGTTAGCCACGGATTTTACTAACCCCTTGATTTCGAAAAGAGACTATAGGCATAAAGAACTCGATATTTAAGAACGTTTCATTTGACTATATGAATTGAAACTTTTGCTAAAAGTGAATAATCGGACTTATATGCAATGCAAGCCATAATTATCTATAGTGCCTTCAGGACAGTCTGAACGAACAATGAAGGATATCACCCAGTTTACCATACTGCAGGTGAACTTATCCTTAGATGGAATGAAAGAACAGTTCCATAATGTAACTTTATCCTTTCAGTTACATGTTGAAGTTAGGGTTAACATTAACTAGAACAACATATAGTTGCAACTAACGAAGAAAGGAATGTGTAGAGTAACCATATCCGTATTACAGATGTTTTAAGCAGTCCCTTCCAAGAGGATAACAAGATTCATAGATTCCTAAAGTATGTTACTTTACATTTTCGAAAGAGAATCGCACGAAAGGTGTGATCTTTGAACCAGGGTGAACTCTTCGAGCGGTTTGTTCTGAATTTATCCTTATACTTAAGGAGATGCGCGGACAAGAAGATACGTGGACCCTTGGTCGTAAAGAACGGTTTACTCTAAGTGAAAAGAATCTCAAAACGATTCCTTGTACCTCAACCTACTAATTCATAGAGATGATTTTTACGAGGACGTTGCGATTAGCAGTGAAATATTGAGAATAGAAACCCACCTAGTGCCCTTCCTACAATGGGGTGACCATTGAGTGTACCTCAGAAAACTGATTTATCGGCCCGCGATTTTGCCATGTTTAACCTTAAAAGGAACATTTTTCGAGTACAAAGACTTCCTAACAAATTTTTTTTTTTATAAATCTGCCACCCAAAGTGGCTCAAGCGTTTTTAACAAGGATTTTAATAGTAAGCTTCATCCCTAACGGAGGGAGAGAAGAAGTGTGATCCCTACATGGTGTAGTCTAATACGGAAACCTTTAATAAAATCAACCGAGGAAGTTTTGAAAAACCTTTAAACGTTTGATGCGACAACATAAATGGAACGAAGTTCTTGGTAAATTTAGAAGTATGTATAACGAGTACCATTTACACAAAATTATTTGACTTAAAACAACTCAATAAAGGAGCGATTTTTAATCATCTTGAAGGTATAACTTAGTATGTACTAACCCAAAATAAGTAAGGGTAAATTTATACATATATGATTTTATAAATCGCGTAAGTGATAGAAAAGTTTTTAGTACTTCCATTTGTCCATAAATCTAGCACTGCACAAATAAGCAACGTGTAAATCAACGTGTAAAAATTTTGATAAACATAGTTTTTCGTATTTCAGAGGTTACGAGTTGAAAAAGGTCGAGTGAAAAATCTTTGAATCATCGGTTGACATGTTACTAGGTAATGAAAACTAATGAATTAAATGTAGTTTTGATGATTATCCGGACTTAAGTCTTTGGCCCAAAAATGTTTACGTGCGAAGCCGTTGCTAAAAAGTGAGGTATGAAGGATAGAGCATGAGGATGAAAAGTTAATCGCTTCTTGACTTTGCAGAATGCCACACAGGTTATGGCTAATATTAAATTCAGAATACTAATGATGTTAATATCGCTAGATGAGAATTTCCTTGGAATAGGTCAGGACTTTGAGTTATGTAAGATAGAGCATCGCTCTGACAGGTGTGAAGAATAAGATCCCTGGGGTAACGCAGTAATCTTGAATGGTTTAAGTGTTTGTGGATGCCCGAAGGCTCTGCATGACGTGGTAGTAAGTGCCTTCATCACATACACACACATGAATCTCTTAGTTTCGACAGTTGTCTGTCTTCATGATGACTTGGATACGAATAAGCAACGAAAAATTTTATATTGACAAGCAACGAAAATTTTATAGAATTCATTTAAGGTGACGATGTAAGAAAAGAAATTAAGTTCTTAGCAAACTAGGGTTATGTACAACACGTACCATTCAAGGTAAAATATCCTTTGAATAAAAGATTTGATTTGTAAAAGTGAAAGTAAAATTTCATATGTATTTGTCAAAAATAAGTAATTATTTACTTTATTTTATATAACGTATACGATTTCAAAAATTTGCACGAATGGCAAATAAAATAAATTTATTTTTATTAAGTTTTGAGAGGATCGCACAGTAAAATAGTGTAAGTAAAATTTTGGCAAACAAAATTTTCATATTTCGGAGGTTACAAGTTGAAAAAAGATTGATGAGAATCGAGTAAAAGACTTTTGAAAATCTCGGGTGATATTTGAGCAAAAATGTTACGAGGTAATGAAAACTGTTGAATTTTAATGTGGTTGATGACTATTAGTAGGGCATAAGTCCTTCGACCAAAAATACTTAAGTATAAAGTTGTTGCTTATAAGTGAGAAACGAAAGGGAGAGTATGAGGACGGGGATTAACTACCCATTGATTTTGGAAATTCTGAACTGGTATGACTAATATCGAAGTAAGAAGGGTGATGGTGTGATTATCATTGATTAAGAATTCTCTCGGAATAAGTTAGGATTCAGTGTCGCATAAGAATGAGTATCAAATACGATTCTTGGGTAGTATAGAATTTGAATTGCTGAAGTAACGGGATACAATTTACTTTATGTATCGTTGTCCATTGTATCGGTTTCTTTCATGGCTAGAAAGTGAGCAGATTTGGTGAGGCGTTCAACGATAACCCCGATAGTGTCATAACTGCCAACTGTTTTTGGTAGTTTCAGAATGAAATCCATCGTCATCCCTTCCCATTTCCATTCTGGGATCTCGGGTTGTTGAAGTAATCCAGATGGCTTTTGGCTCACCATTCTCGCGAGGTATACGAATAATCTTCTTACTATAAATAACTTTCGCTTTCGTCCTTGAAAGTCAGTCCGTTTCAACTATTTCCTCAAAGCTTTCTAACTCGATGAGTATTAGGTTAATTTTAAGGTCCATTCCAACCAAATCTTATTATACTGCCGTGAAAATTTTTATCAACCTTCTCAAATAACATCTGCTTGTGTGCATGTAACTAATCCTTTCCAACTACTACTATATAACTTCCAAGTTTTGTTGGCATGAGGTCATCTCCAAATGACCCACCTGTTAATTTTTAAGGTACTATCTTAAATTACTCCTCTATCTCTGCCAACTTACCATTAGCTTGTCCTATAGAATACTTAACTCTCATGATTGTTAATGGCTTATTAGTCATCACACTAGGATTCTTAGATATAAGGTTTCTATCACTCTAGTATTAAACAATTCCGAGACGATAAATCGTTGTGAAGAAACGTACCCTAGCTAAAATCAGGATCCATGCGAGTCTCCATAGCTGAAATAACGATTGCTCTATCGTATGTGAGTCCAAAGGTTTTTTTTTCCTATTTGAGAACTTTTTCCTTAAGTATCCAGGGTGTCTATATCTATAAAAAATTTCGGGTTATCAATTCTGCAGTCCAGGCCCTTCTCGTACAGTATCTAGACCAACTGGTTATTCCTGCCTTTATCAGACCATAATGCGTATACTCAAGTGGTTCCTACCAAAATTTCCTTTGAATCGCTTCATATTCCTTATGTAGTAACATTGGGACTTCTGCATGATTCACTTCAATATAATTACGCTGGCCTGGCGTCATTATATTGTACTAAATCGTACGTTCATTCCAATATCACTCCATATGGTCAATGTAATGTGATCACTTTCAGTTCTACTCAATTTCATCCAACGGTGCTTTATCTATTCTATCTCAAAACAAAATCTACATAATTAATCTCACGGTTTCTCGGTGTGGGTGCGTAAGTTCCGTAGGTCATGCACCAATGCCTAAATGTCCTGAAATTTCTTCAAAATGTTCAGGTTCAGGTAACATCGTTAGGTTCCTTTCTACAAATTCAATCTGGGTCTCGCGTCGAGTTGTATGTGTAGCAAGTAGTAGTACGATATGTCTTCAGGCAACTCCCAAGTCTTTGGGTACTAAATGCCTAAGAGTGTTAGGGTACTAAATCCAGAGATGTCTAAGAGTTGAAAGGAGATGTCCTCCCGACTTCCCCAATGCCTAAGAGTGTTAGGGTACTAAATCCAGAAATGTCGTCAGATCGTCGAGCAGTGGTGAAGAACGAAAGAGATAAGTGACGGTCATGAAAGCGTACGAGATACGAGCCATCTTGCAGGAACTGAACAACCTTCGAATGTTCACACGTCGTACGTGGCTATTTAGAGTGAGCTCGGGGTGCGGTTACTCCGACAAATCCTCCAATATCTCCTCCTCCGAGGATCGACTTTAGTGGGCGTGTAATTCGAGGGGTACTCCTCCTAGATTGCGTGAAGAATCGTTTCGATCTCTGGAACGGTGGAACAGTAGTAACAGGTGGATTACCATACTAATCCTTAGGGTTAGACGTGTGGGAAATGGGTTCAGAAGAACATCTGAACTAGGAAAGGTAAGTTTTTCCAAGTCGGTGCAGCGAATAGCAGGCATGAAGCAAACACGTAATCAGGCACTACAGCAACCTAGCTCGTTTACAGCAGTATATAGCATGGCAATATTAACAGTACTAAACAGAAGTAACATGCAATCGAAAGCAGATAGTAGAATGCAGTAGCTAGAATAAGCAAAAGCATGCAGCGAGTTTACATAGCAGTAAAAGGAAACGGTAGCATGCAGCAAGTTCATACGGTAGTAAAAGTAAGCAGTGGCATGCAGTAGTAATAAGCAGTAACATGTAGTAATATAACACAGTAGCATGCAGCAGGTTCCGCAGAAACAAGTAAACTAGCAAGTTGTAGATTAGTCCTATTAGTGAATCCTACTCGGGTCGGTCCTAGTCTCACTAATGCAACCAAATTCCCTACAACCAATGCTCTGATACCAACTGTGATGCCCCGTACAAAATCATCGTGTACGGTACATCAACAACATGATCATTACAAGTTCAAACACTATATGCTGTTTGAAAACCAGTTTTGCATTCATGAACAGATAATGTTTTACAAAAGATGAATAGGAAACATTAACATGAGTACATGATACTAAGGTCATTACAAAGCTATTGTTTTGAAAATAACATAAGTTGGGAATGCAAAGTAAAAGTTTCATGTTTGAGACATCTCTAAGTAATGCAGCAGAAGTCTAACACAGCAAGTCTGTAACAGCAAGTCTATACACCGAGACTAGAACAGCAAGGCTAACAGCAGAAGCAACAACGTCTAAACACCTGAGAAATACATACTTAAAAAGTCAACACGAATGTTGGTGAGCTATAGTTTGTTTGTATTCAGTAATGTAATGTAGGCCACGAGATTTCAGTGCTTCAAACAAGCGTTTCAAATCAGTATGATTAAGTATATTCTCAACCGTGGGCACTCGGTAACTAACTTAACGTTTATACCCCCTGAAAGTACACTTGGCAAGTGCGTATGTTTACGAAGTATTAAACACTCGTTAAATGCTAGCGCTACTAGCCCGAGTGGGGATGTCAAACCCTATGGATCCATATCTAAGATTTGCGTTCACGGTTCAAAAACCGATGATTAAACGTTACTGAGCTAAAGGGAATGTTTATGCCGTTGTATATGTAGTGACCCGAACTTTTCCATGTTTATATATATTAATTGAGATTGATATTTACATGATTAAATGTTTCCAACATGTTAAGCAATCAAACTTGTTAAGACTTGATTAATTGAAATATGTTTCATATAGACAATTGACCACCCAAGTTGACCGGTGATTCACGAACGTTAAAACTTGTAAAAACTATATGATGACATATATATGGATATATATATAGTTAACATGATACTATGATAAGTAAACATATCATTAAGTATATTAACAATGAACTACATATGTAAAAACAAGACTACTAACTTAATGATTTTTAAACGAGACATATATGTAACGATTATCGTTGTAAAGACATTTAATGTATATATATCATATTAAGAGATATTCATACATGATAATATCATGATAATATAATAATTTAAAATCTCATTTGATATTATAAACATTGGGTTAACAACATTTAACAAGATCGTTAACCTAAAAGTTTCAAAACAACACTTACATGTAACGACTAACGATGACTTAACGACTCAGTTAAAATGTATATACATGTAGTGTTTTAATATGTATTTATACACTTTTGAAAGACTTCAATACACTTATCAAAATACTTCTACTTAACAAAAATGCTTACAATTACATCCTCGTTCATTTTCATCAACAATTCTACTCGTATGCACCCGTATTCGTACTCGTACAATACACAGCTTTTAGATGTATGTACTATTGGTATATACACTCCAATGATCAGCTCTTAGCAGCCCATGTGAGTCACCTAACACATGTGGGAACCATCATTTGGCAACTAGCATGAAATATCTCATAAAATTACAAAAATATGAGTAATCATTCATGACTTATTTACATGAAAACAAAATTACATATCCTTTATATCTAATCCATACACCAACGACCAAAAACACCTACAAACACTTTCATTCTTCAATTTTCTTCATCTAATTGATCTCTCTCAAGTTCTATCTTCAAGTTCTAAGTGTTCTTCATATATTCTACAAGTTCTAGTTACATAAAATCAAGAATACTTTCAAGTTTGCTAGCTCACTTCCAATCTTGTAAGGTGATCATCCAACCTCAAGAAATATTTGTTTCTTACAGTAGGTTATCATTCTAATACAAGGTAATAATCATATTCAAACTTTGGTTCAATTTCTATAACTATAACAATCTTATTTCAAGTGATGATCTTACTTGAACTTGTTTTCGTGTCATGATTCTGCTTCAAGAACTTCGAGCCATCCAAGGATCCATTGAAGTTAGATCCATTTTTCTCTTTTCCAGTAGGTTTATCCAAGGAACTTAAGGTAGTAATGATGTTCATAACATCATTCGATTCATACATATAAAGCTATCTTATTCGAAGGTTTAAACTCGTAATCACTAGAACATAGTTTACTTAATTCTAAACTTGTTCGCAAACAAAAGTTAATCCTTCTAACTTGACTTTTAAAATTAACTACACACATGTTCTATATCTATATGATATGCTAACTTAATGATTTAAAACCTGGAAACACGAAAAACACCGTAAAACCGAATTTACGCCGTCGTAGTAACACCGCGGGCTGTTTTGGGTTAGTTAATTAAAAACTATGATAAACTTTGATTTTAAAGTTGTTATTCTGAGAAAATGATTTTTATTATGAACATGAAACTATATCCAAAAATTATGATTAAACTCAAAGTGGAAGTATGTTTTCTAAAATGGTCATCTAGACGTCGTTCTTTCGACTGAAATGACTACCTTTACAAAAACGACTTGTAACTTATTTTTCCGACTATAAACCTATACTTTTCTGTTTAGATTCATAAAATAGAGTTCAATATGAAACCATAGCAATTTGATTCACTCAAAACGGATTTAAAATGAAGAAGTTATGGGTAAAACAAGATTGGATAATTTTTCTCATTTTAGCTACGTGAAAATTGGTAACAAATCTATTCCAACCATAACTTAATCAACTTGTATTGTATATTATGTAATCTTGAGATACCATAGACACGTATACAATGTTTCGACCTATCATGTCGACACATCTATATATATTTCGGAACAACCATAGACACTCTATATGTGAATGTTGGAGTTAGCTATACAGGGTTGAGGTTGATTCCAAAATATATATAGTTTGAGTTGTGATCAATACTGAGATACGTATACACTGGGTCGTGGATTGATTCAAGATAATATTTATCGATTTATTTCTGTACATCCAACTGTGGACAACTAGTTGTAGGTTACTAACGAGGACAGCTGACTTAATAAACTTAAAACATCAAAATATATTAAAAGTGTTGTAAATATATTTTGAACATACTTTGATATATATGTATATATTGTTATAGGTTCGTGAATCAACCAGTGGCCAAGTCTTACTTCCCGACGAAGTAAAAATCTGTGAAAGTGAGTTATAGTCCCACTTTTAAAATCTAATATTTTTGGGATGAGAATACATGCAGGTTTTATAAATGATTTACAAAATAGACACAAGTACGTGAAACTACATTCTATGGTTGAATTATCGAAATCGAATATGCCCCTTTTTATTAAGTCTGGTAATCTAAGAATTAGGGAACAGACACCCTAATTGACGCGAATCCTAAAGATAGATCTATCGGGCCCAACAAGCCCCATCCAAAGTACCGGATGCTTTAGTACTTCGAAATTTATATCATATCCGAAGGGTGTCCCGGAATGATGGGGATATTCTTATATATGCATCTTGTTAATGTCGGTTACCAGGTGTTCACCATATGAATGACTTTTATCTCTATGTATGGGATGTGTATTGAAATATGAAATCTTGTGGTCTATTATTATGATTTGATATATATAGGTTAAACCTATAACTCACCAACATTTTTGTTGACGTTTTAAGCATGTTTATTTTCAGGTGATTATTAAGAGCTTCCGCTGTCGCATACTTAAATAAGGACGAGATTTGGAGTCCATGTTTGTATGATATTGTGTAAAAACTGCATTCAATAAACTTATTTTGTTGTAACATATTTGTATTGTAAACCATTATGTAATGGTCATGTGTAAACAGGATATTTTAGATTATCATTATTTGATAATCTACGTAAAGCTTTTTAAACCTTTATTGATGAAATAAAGGTTATGGTTTGTTTTAAAATGAATGCAGTCTTTGAAAAACGTCTCATATAGAGGTCAAAACCTCGCAACGAAATCAATTAATATGGAACGTTTTTAATCAATAAGAACGGGACATTTCAGTTGGTATCCGAGCGTTGGTCTTAGAGAACCAGAAAATTTGCATTAGTGTGTCTTATCGAGTTTGTTAGGATGCATTAGTGAGTCTGGACTTCGACCGTGTTTTCTTTAAAAATGATTGCTTAACATTTTTGTTGGAAACTATATATTTTTAACATATGAATATTATGTGATATATTAATCTCTTAACGTGTTTGATATTATGTGATAGATGTCTACCTCTAGAACAAGTCCCATTGACTCACCTAATAATAATGAAGAGTCAAATGTAAATTGGAATGATTCGTGGACTGATTCACAAGTTCCCGAAGAGGAACCGGAAGAGGAGTCGGAACCGGAAGAAGAATCGGAACCGGAAGAAGAATCAGAACCTGAAGAAGAAATAGAACCGGTGGGGGAAATAATAAAACGGTTAAGTAAAAGAGAATCCTCAACCAACCGACCAAGGTTAATTATGGTCAATGGTGTTTCCGCCAAGGAAGCAAAATATTGGGAGGATTACCAATTCTCCGATGAATCGGATTCCGACGAGAATTCCAATGATGTTATAGAAATTACCCCAACTGAATTTAAAAAGGCAAAAGAAAATAATAAGGGAAAGGGCATAAAAATAGAGAAATCTAATTCCAACCCCGATGAACTTTATATGTATCGTCAACCCCCGAAGTTCTTAAGTTGTAACAATGACCCGGGAACCTCTAAACCACCAGGTTTTTCTAAACCAATGTGGACAACGACGGCTCGTATTAGGGGAACATCATATATCCCTAGAAACTTGGCAAAACGAACCAAAACCGAAGAAGAAGAAACGAGCGAGTCGGAATAAGATAGTTGTATTCGTGTGGTGTAATATATGTAATATAGTGTTCTTATGCTTTATGATATATGTAAAAATTTCTTGTATTAATAAGTATTTTTTTATGAATCTAACTCTTGTCTATTTTACAGTTTAAAAACACAAAATGGATAGACAACCCAATATTTTAAGAGACCTACCCGGAGACATGATTGATGAAATCTTGTCTAGAGTCGGCCAGAATTCCTCGGCACAACTATTTAAGGCAAGATCAGTTTGTAAGACATTCGAAGAACGTTCCAAGAATGTCTTGGTTTATAAGAGACTTTCGTTTGAAAGATGGGGGATATCACATTGGGAAACCCATAAGTTACGATGTGTTTACTTTGACGCATATATTGCGGGGAACCCAAATGCTATTTTACGCAACGGGTTAAGAAATTATTTTGACTCAATATATCCGAATATTGGACTTCGTGATTTAGAAAAAGCGGCTAACATGCAACATAAAGAAGCATGTTATGCTTACGGATTAGTAATGTTCGCTTCTCACCAAAGTGAGAACAAGAACATCGGGCTACAACTATTAAACAAAACGTTTCCACAAGTGACGGAGTCGGTAATTGGGGTAAGAAATGAGGTTTTTAGATTGTTACGGGACTGTTGGACATTACGTAACCCTCGTCCCTTTGACGACGTTACAACACGCTGTCTTATCAACGGCCATAACGGTTATGTTGCACAAGACCAAGGATGGGAAGTAGTCCTAGTAAAACCAGAATGCATGACTTGTTTCTGGACGTATGAATTACGTGTCTTTATTGCCTTTGCTGAACGACTTGTGTACTAGCTAGAATTATCTTCACAACTATCTTGTATCAAAGTTATTGTGTGCTATATTTCATGCTTTATGTAAAATAAGCAGTATTGTAAGTTTGTAAAATATTGTATAAAAGTTTGAACGCGAAGTATTATTATAATCAGTTTTTCATATAGAATTGTAGTAGTTGAATTGTATATTAGCTATTAAGTATGAACTTAACGGGTAGGTACTACCCGAATTTAAACTTATAAAACGCTAATATGAAGAAAAAGCTTTTATAAATGAGTTCATATTATGCTACGAAATACTATTAACTACTCTTAATATTCTGTATGATTAACTTGTTCCATTTGACTATTTTGAAGGAAATGGCACCGACTACTCGACACACCGTGAATATGAATGAAGAGGAATTCCGTACTTTTCTAGCTTCAAACATAGCCGCAGTACAGGCTGCGCTACATACCAACAATAACCTTGGATCTAGCAGTACAGGAAATCGTGTAGGATGCACCTACAAAGAATTCACTGCCTGCAAACCTTTGGAATTTGATGGAACCGAAGGACCGATCGGATTGAAACGGTGGACCGAGAAGGTCGAATCGGTGTTTGCCATAAGTAAGTGTACTGAAGAGGACAAAGTGAAGTACGCTACGCATACCTTCACAGGTTCTGCGTTAACATGGTGGAATACCTATCTAGAGCAAGTGGGACAAGACGATGCGTACGCACTACCGTGGTCAGCATTCAAGCACTTGATGAACGAGAAGTACCGTCCCAGAACCGAGGTCAATAAGCTCAAGACAGAACTTAGAGGGTTACGAACCCAAGGATTTGATATTACCACGTACGAAAGACGATTCACAGAATTGTGCCTATTGTGTCCGGGAGCATTTGAAGATGAGGAAGAGAAGATCGACGCATTTGTGAAAGGATTACCGGAAAGAATCCAAGAAGATATAAGTTCACACGAGCCCGCCTCTATACAACAGGCATGTAGAATGGCTCACAAACTAGTGAACCAGATTGAAGAAAGAATTAAAGAACAGACTGCTGAAGAGGCCAATGTGAAGCAAGTCAAAAGAAAGTGGGAGGAAAACGGTGATAAGAATCACCAATACAACAACAACAGCAATTACAACAATAACCGCAACAATTATCCCAACAATCGCAACATCAATCGCAACTACAACAAACGGTCCAACAATAACAACAACAACAACAACAGCAACATCAACTACAACAATCATCCCAACAACAATAATAACCACAACAACAACAACAATCAGAAGCAGCTATGCCAAAGGTGTGAAAAGTATCACTCGGGGTTCTGCACCAAATTTTGCAACAAGTGTAAAAGAAATGGTCATAGCGCGGCGAAGTGTGAGGTCTACGGACCAGGGGTTAATAGAACGAAAGGAACAAATGGTGTCAGAACGAGTAATGGCGGAGCAAGTAGTGTCGGAGCAAGTTATGCCAATGTAGTTTGTTATAAATGTGGAAAACCGGGCCACATTATTAGAAATTGCCCGAACCAGGAGAACACGAATGGACAAGGCCGCGTTCAATATTAATGCGGCAGAGGCACAGGAAGACCCGGAGCTTGTTACGGGTACGTTTCTTATTGATAATAAATCTGCTTACGTTTTATTTGATTCGGGTGCGGATAGAAGCTATATGAGTAGAGATTTTTGTGCTAAATTAAGTTGTCCATTGACGCCTTTGGATAGTAAATTTTTACTCGAATTAGCAAATGGTAAATTAATTTCAGCAGATAATATATGTCGGAATCGAGAAATTAAACTGGTTAGCGAAACATTTAAGATTGATTTGATACCAGTAGAGTTAGGGAGTTTTGATGTGATAATCGGTATGGACTGGTTGAAAGAAGTGAAAGCAGAGATCGTTTGTTACAAAAATGCAATTCGCATTATACGAGAAAAAGGAAAACCCTTAATGGTGTACGGAGAAAAGGGCAACACGAAGCTACATCTTATTAGTAATTTGAAGGCACAAAAACTAATAAGAAAAGGTTGCTATGCTGTTTTAGCACACGTCGAGAAAGTACAAATTGAAGAAAAGAGCATCAATGATGTTCCCATTGCAAAAGAATTTCCCGATGTATTTCCGAAAGAATTACCGGGATTACCCCCACATCGATCCGTTGAATTTCAAATAGATCTTGTACCAGGAGCTGCACCAATAGCTCGTGCTCCTTACAGACTCGCACCCAGCGAGATGAAAGAACTGCAAAGCCAATTACAAGAACTTTTAGAGCGTGGTTTCATTCGACCAAGCACATCACCGTGGGGAGCTCCTGTTTTGTTTGTCAAGAAGAAAGATGGTACATTCAGGTTGTGTATCGACTACCGAGAGTTGAACAAACTTACCATCAAGAACCGCTACCCACTACCGAGAATCGATGACTTATTTGATCAACTACAAGGCTCGTCTGTTTATTCAAAGATTGACTTACGTTCCGGGTATCATCAAATGCGGGTGAAAGAAGATGATATTCCAAAGACTGCTTTCAGAACACGTTACGGTCATTACGAGTTTATGGTCATGCCGTTTGGTTTAACTAATGCACCAGCTGTGTTCATGGACCTTATGAACCGAGTGTGTGGACCATACCTTGACAAGTTTGTCATTGTTTTCATTGATGACATACTTATTTACTCAAAGAATGACCAAGAACACGGTGAACATTTGAGAAAGGTGTTAGAAGTATTGAGGAAGGAAGAATTGTACGCTAAGTTTTCAAAGTGTGCATTTTGGTTGGAAGAAGTTCAATTCCTCGGTCACATAGTGAACAAAGAAGGTATTAAGGTGGATCCGACAAAGATAGAAACTGTTGAAAAGTGGGAAACCCCGAAAACTCCGAAACACATACGCCAGTTTTTAGGACTAGCTGGTTACTACAGAAGGTTCATCCAAGACTTTTCCAGAATAGCAAAACCCTTGACTGCATTAACGCATAAAGGGAAGAAATTTGAATGGAATGATGAACAAGAGAAAGCGTTTCAGTTATTGAAGAAAAAGCTAACTACGGCACCTATATTGTCATTGCCTGAAGGGAATGATGATTTTGTGATTTATTGTGACGCATCAAAGCAAGGTCTCGGTTGTGTATTAATGCAACGAACGAAGGTGATTGCTTATGCGTCTAGACAATTGAAGATTCACGAACAAAATTATACGACGCATGATTTGGAATTAGGCGCGGTTGTTTTTGCATTAAAGACTTGGAGGCACTACTTATATGGGGTCAAAAGTATTATATATACCGACCACAAAAGTCTTCAACACATATTTAATCAGAAACAACTGAATATGAGGCAGCGTAGGTGGATTGAATTGTTGAATGATTACGACTTTGAGATTCGTTACCACCCGGGGAAGGCAAATGTGGTAGCCGATGCCTTGAGTAGGAAGGACAGAGAACCCATTCGAGTAAAATCTATGAATATAATGATTCATAATAACCTTACTACTCAAATAAAGGAGGCGCAACAAGGAGTTTTAAAAGAGGGAAATTTAAAGGATGAAATACCCAAAGGATCGGAGAAGCATCTTAATATTCAGGAAGACGGAACCCGGTATAGGGCTGAAAGGATTTGGGTACCAAAATTTGGAGATATGAGAGAAATGGTACTTAGAGAAGCTCATAAAACCAGATACTCAATACATTCTGGAATGGGGAAGATGTACAAGGATCTCAAGAAACATTTTTGGTGGCCGGGTATGAAAGCCGATGTTGCTAAATACGTAGGAGAATGTTTGACGTGTTCTAAGGTCAAAGCTGAGCATCAGAAACCATCAGGTCTACTTCAACAACCCGAAATCCCGGAATGGAAATGGGAAAACATTACCATGGATTTCATCACTAAATTGCCAAGGACTGCAAGTGGTTTTAATACTATTTGGGTAATAGTTGATCGTCTCACCAAATCAGCACACTTCCTGCCAATAAGAGAAGATGACAAGATGGAGAAGTTAGCACGACTGTATTTGAAGGAAGTCGTCTCCAGACATGGAATACCAATCTCTATTATCTCTGATAGGGATGGCAGATTTATTTCAAGATTCTGGCAGACATTGCAGCAAGCATTAGGAACTCGTCTAGACATGAGTACTGCCTATCATCCACAAACTGATGGGCAGAACGAAAGGACGATACAAACACTTGAAGACATGCTACGAGCATGTGTTCTTGATTTCGGAAACAGTTGGGATCGACATCTACCGTTAGCAGAATTTTCCTACAACAACAGCTACCATTCAAGCATTGAGATGGCGCCGTTTGAAGCACTTTATGGTAGAAAGTGCAGGTCTCCAATTTGTTGGAGTGAAGTGGGGGATAGACAGATTACGGGTCCAGAGATTATACAAGAAACTACCGAGAAGATCATCCAAATTCAACAACGGTTGAAAACCGCCCAAAGTCGACAAAAGAGCTACGCTGACATTAAAAGAAAAGATATAGAATTTGAAATCGGAGAGATGGTCATGCTTAAAGTTGCACCTTGGAAAGGCGTTGTTCGATTTGGTAAACGAGGGAAATTAAATCCAAGGTATATTGGACCATTCAAAATTATTGATCGTGTCGGACCAGTAGCTTACCGACTTGAGTTACCTCAACAACTCGCGACTGTACATAACACTTTCCTCGTCTCGAATTTGAAGAAATGTTTTGCTAAAGAAGATCTCACTATTCCATTAGATGAAATCCAAATCAATGAAAAACTTCAATTCATCGAAGAACCCGTCGAAATAATGGATCGTGAGGTTAAAAGACTTAAGCAAAACAAGATACCAATTGTTAAGGTTCGATGGAATGCTCGTAGAGGACCTGAGTTCACCTGGGAGCGTGAAGATCAGATGAAGAAGAAATACCCGCATCTATTTCCAGAAGATTCGTCAACACCTTCAACAGCTTAAAATTTCGGGACGAAATTTATTTAACGGGTAGGTACTGTAGTGACCCGAACTTTTCCATGTTTATATATATTAATTGAGATTGATATTTACATGATTAAATGTTTCCAACATGTTAAGCAATCAAACTTGTTAAGACTTGATTAATTGAAATATGTTTCATATAGACAATTGACCACCCAAGTTGACCGGTGATTCACGAACGTTAAAACTTGTAAAAACTATATGATGACATATATATGGATATATATATAGTTAACATGATACTATGATAAGTAAACATATCATTAAGTATATTAACAATGAACTACATATGTAAAAACAAGACTACTAACTTAATGATTTTTAAACGAGACATATATGTAACGATTATCGTTGTAAAGACATTTAATGTATATATATCATATTAAGAGATATTCATACATGATAATATCATGATAATATAATAATTTAAAATCTCATTTGATATTATAAACATTGGGTTAACAACATTTAACAAGATCGTTAACCTAAAAGTTTCAAAACAACACTTACATGTAACGACTAACGATGACTTAACGACTCAGTTAAAATGTATATACATGTAGTGTTTTAATATGTATTTATACACTTTTGAAAGACTTCAATACACTTATCAAAATACTTCTACTTAACAAAAATGCTTACAATTACATCCTCGTTCATTTTCATCAACAATTCTACTCGTATGCACCCGTATTCGTACTCGTACAATACACAGCTTTTAGATGTATGTACTATTGGTATATACACTCCAATGATCAGCTCTTAGCAGCCCATGTGAGTCACCTAACACATGTGGGAACCATCATTTGGCAACTAGCATGAAATATCTCATAAAATTACAAAAATATGAGTAATCATTCATGACTTATTTACATGAAAACAAAATTACATATCCTTTATATCTAATCCATACACCAACGACCAAAAACACCTACAAACACTTTCATTCTTCAATTTTCTTCATCTAATTGATCTCTCTCAAGTTCTATCTTCAAGTTCTAAGTGTTCTTCATATATTCTACAAGTTCTAGTTACATAAAATCAAGAATACTTTCAAGTTTGCTAGCTCACTTCCAATCTTGTAAGGTGATCATCCAACCTCAAGAAATATTTGTTTCTTACAGTAGGTTATCATTCTAATACAAGGTAATAATCATATTCAAACTTTGGTTCAATTTCTATAACTATAACAATCTTATTTCAAGTGATGATCTTACTTGAACTTGTTTTCGTGTCATGATTCTGCTTCAAGAACTTCGAGCCATCCAAGGATCCATTGAAGCTAGATCCATTTTTCTCTTTTCCAGTAGGTTTATCCAAGGAACTTAAGGTAGTAATGATGTTCATAACATCATTCGATTCATACATATAAAGCTATCTTATTCGAAGGTTTAAACTCGTAATCACTAGAACATAGTTTAGTTAATTCTAAACTTGTTCGCAAACAAAAGTTAATCCTTCTAACTTGACTTTTAAAATTAACTACACACATGTTCTATATCTATATGATATGCTAACTTAATGATTTAAAACCTGGAAACACGAAAAACACCGTAAAACCGAATTTACGCCGTCGTAGTAACACCGCGGGCTGTTTTGGGTTAGTTAATTAAAAACTATGATAAACTTTGATTTTAAAGTTGTTATTCTGAGAAAATGATTTTTATTATGAACATGAAACTATATCCAAAAATTATGATTAAACTCAAAGTGGAAGTATGTTTTCTAAAATGGTCATCTAGACGTCGTTCTTTCGACTGAAATGACTACCTTTACAAAAACGACTTGTAACTTATTTTTCCGACTATAAACCTATACTTTTCTGTTTAGATTCATAAAATAGAGTTCAATATGAAACCATAGCAATTTGATTCACTCAAAACGGATTTAAAATGAAGAAGTTATGGGTAAAACAAGATTGGATAATTTTTCTCATTTTAGCTACGTGAAAATTGGTAACAAATCTATTCCAACCATAACTTAATCAACTTGTATTGTATATTATGTAATCTTGAGATACCATAGACACGTATACAATGTTTCGACCTATCATGTCGACACATCTATATATATTTCGGAACAACCATAGACACTCTATATGTGAATGTTGGAGTTAGCTATACAGGGTTGAGGTTGATTCCAAAATATATATAGTTTGAGTTCTGATCAATACTGAGATACGTATACACTGGGTCGTGGATTGATTCAAGATAATATTTATCGATTTATTTCTGTACATCCAACTGTGGACAACTAGTTGTAGGTTACTAACGAGGACAGCTGACTTAATAAACTTAAAACATCAAAATATATTAAAAGTGTTGTAAATATATTTTGAACATACTTTGATATATATGTATATATTGTTATAGGTTCGTGAATCAACCAGTGGCCAAGTCTTACTTCCCGACGAAGTAAAAATCTGTGAAAGTGAGTTATAGTCCCACTTTTAAAATCTAATATTTTTGGGATGAGAATACATGCAGGTTTTATAAATGATTTACAAAATAGACACAAGTACGTGAAACTACATTCTATGGTTGAATTATCGAAATCGAATATGCCCCTTTTTATTAAGTCTGGTAATCTAAGAATTAGGGAACAGACACCCTAATTGACGCGAATCCTAAAGATAGATCTATCGGGCCCAACAAGCCCCATCCAAAGTACCGGATGCTTTAGTACTTCGAAATTTATATCATATCCGAAGGGTGTCCCGGAATGATGGGGATATTCTTATATATGCATCTTGTTATTGTCGGTTACCAGGTGTTCACCATATGAATGACTTTTATCTCTATGTATGGGATGTGTATTGAAATATGAAATCTTGTGGTCTATTATTATGATTTGATATATATAGGTTAAACCTATAACTCACCAACATTTTTGTTGACGTTTTAAGCATGTTTATTCTCAGGTGATTATTAAGAGCTTCCGCTGTCGCATACTTAAATAAGGACGAGATTTGGAGTCCATGTTTGTATGATATTGTGTAAAAACTGCATTCAATAAACTTATTTTGTTGTAACATATTTGTATTGTAAACCATTATGTAATGGTCATGTGTAAACAGGATATTTTAGATTATCATTATTTGATAATCTACGTAAAGCTTTTTAAACCTTTATTGATGAAATAAAGGTTATGGTTTGTTTTAAAATGAATGCAGTCTTTGAAAAACGTCTCATATAGAGGTCAAAACCTCGCAACGAAATCAATTAATATGGAACGTTTTTAATCAATAAGAACGGGACATTTCAGTATAACCCACACATATATAAGTTTAAGTACTCGTGCCTAGTATGTAAAACATAAAATCCGCATGTATTCTCAGTTCCCAAAATAAGTTAAAGCAAAAAGGGAATGCTATAACTCACAGTGATAAAAGCGGTAAAGTCGGTAATGAAAGTACGCAAGTAGTAAGTCGGTCCGAAAGGTCGTCAACCTAAATCAAGGGTTACTAGGTTAGTAGGTTGTTTTTATAAATTCTAATAGTGCATAAAATAAGTTTAAGTGTCATCATCATCATCATTCATCATCATAAAAGCTAAGTAAGTTCGACAAGAATAGTGATCGAAACAATAGGCTGACTTCGGTCAGCTGCTGCGACCTCTACGTAAATCGAAAAGATGCATAGTCAGTGGCTATGGATCCGTATATGAGTCCCCTAACCGCTGACCAATTTTCAGAACCTAACTCATCTTCGTTTGACCGTGGCGACGGTTTAAGTGCGAGTAGGTCAGAAATTTCAGCACAACGTTAATAGGGTGTAGTGACTCTCGGAGGGCCATAAATCCTAAACCGTAACTCGGATTAAGACGAGGCCTAAACGGAAAATCATCTACTCGAACCGAACTAACAGAAAATCAACTTTACAGTAGCCCAGGTGGTATGATCAGATAAGAAAATCAGTGGACAAGTGCTCCGGTGAGGTTCTTGGTGCTTGATGCTCATCACGGTTCTCATCCTTGATGCTTGTAGCTTCAAGTGTACAACTCGTTGATGGTTTAGCATCACTTTTGACCAAGATTCTACCATAAATACACAATATGTTAAGACCAAGTGGTAACACAACTCATTTAAGAGTCTTAGATGGATGATGAACCAAGGTTACATAATATCCTTAGTCTTAACACAATTACAAGTCCTATTTACAAACAAAGTTACAAACTTTACATCAATCAAACAAGTATGAACATGATCCAAGTCAAAAGAGGTGATGGAACCCTAAGCTAGAGAGCTTGGATCCCTTTCACACAATTTATAAGGTCACAAAGCTAGAAAGCTTGAACCTTTAGTGTTCTTGAAGATCTTGAAGCATAAAGCTTGGATCTTTAAGATATATGAAGATAACAAACAAAAGTTTGAATCTTTATCACAAAATAACAAGATTAAAGTAAAAGAAAGATGAATCTACAAAGTTGATGAAGATTCAAAGCTAGAAAGCTTGAATCTTCCATGTTCTTGAAAGATTCATGCTTGAATCAACAAGATATAAGCAAGATCAAAGCTAAAAGGAACTTTGATCTCCATAATATGATGATGATGGCCACGAAAATGAAAGGAAAAGAAGAAAAAGAAGACTTACAAGCAATACTAGAAAGGAAAGAAAGAAAGAACAAGTGTGTGTGAAAACCAAATGAGCAAGTGATTTGAATGAGAGGTAAATGGCTAGTATTTATAAGCAAGGAATTTGACAAGGATTGATGACATGGACAAGGGCTAATATTTATAAGCAAGGAATTTGACAAGGATTGATGACATGGACAAGGGCCAGTATTTATAAGCAAGGAATTTGACAAGGATTGATGACATGGACAAGGGCTAATTAATTGGGTCACTAGCTAGAGTAGGGTGGGCTTGAGCCCAACAAGGTAGAAAGTCCAACAAGACTAACTATTGTGCATAATTAAATTACTACGCGTAATTAAGCATCCAAAAACTATTATAAAATAATAATTAATATTTCGCAGTCATAATATTCTGATTATGACAAAAGTTAAACGTGCGCGCAAGTTCGCGGTTTATTCGAAACGTCAAATAACACTAACGGTTATAAAGGCTTCCAATGATCAAGTTATGTATCCTACGTACTCTAAGGCACGTTTTAACATATAAATGGAAGTAAACCACGTAAATCAAGTTTTCAGAGTATAAAGTAACACAGTACGCACAAATACGCAGTTTCGCAAAAACACAAGGCACAAAAGCAAGTCGAAAAAGTCGGGTTGTTACACCTTTGGATAATAAATTTTTACTCGAATTAGCAAACGGTAAATTAATTACAGCAGATAATATATGTCAGAATCAAGAAATTAAACTGGTTAGCGAAATGTTTAAGATTGATTTGATACCAGTAGAGTTAGGGAGTTTTGATGTGATAATTGACATGGACTGGTTGAAAGAAGTGAAAGCAGAGATCGTTTATTACAAAAATGTGATTCGTATTGTACGCGAAAAAGGAAAACCTTTAATGGTGTACGGAGAAAAGAGCAACCCGAAGTTAAATCTTATTTGTAGTTTGAAGGCACAAAAACTAATAAGAAAAGGTTGCTATGTCATTCTAGCACACATCGAGGAAGTCAAACCCGAAGAAAAGAACATCAATGATGTTCCCGTCACAAAAGAATTTCCCGATGTATTTTCGAATGAATTACCGGGACTACCTCCACACCGATCCGTTGAATTTCAAATAGATCTTGTACCGGGAGCTGCACCAATAGCTCGTGCTCCATACAGACTCGCACCCAGCGAAATGAAGGAACTCCAGAGTCAATTACAATAATTTTTAGAGCATGGTTTCATTTGACCAAGCACATCACCGTGGGGAGCACCTATTTTTTTTGTCAAGAAGAAAGATGGTACATTCAGGTTGTGTATAGACTACCGAGAGTTGAACAAACTTACCATCAAGAACCGTTACCCACTACCGAGAATCGACGACTTATTTGATCAACTACAAGGCTCGTCGGTTTATTCGAAGATCGATTTACGATTCGGATATCATCAAATGCGGGTGAAGGAGGATGATATTCCGAAGACTGCTTTCAGAACGCGTTACGGTAATTATGAGTTTATGGTTATGTCGTTTGGGTTGACTAATGCACCAACTGTGTTCATGGACCTCATGAACCGAGAGTGTGGACCATATCTTGACAAGTTTGTCATTGTCTTCATCGATGACATACTTATTTACTCTAAAAATGATCAAGAGCACGAAGAACATTTGAGAAAAGTGCTAGAATTATTAAGAAAAGAAAAACTGTATGCCAAGTTTTCAAAGTGTGCATTTTGGTTAAAAGAAGTTCAATTCCTCGGTCACATATGTGACGACCCGGGAATTTCCGACCAAATTTAAACTTAATCTTTATATGTTCCCAAAACGATAAGCAAAGTCTGTAATGTTGAAATCTAAAAAAAAAAAAAAAAAAAAAAAAACTTTGAACTGTGTTTATATAATCAATTACCTTTTGACTATGCCCGACGATTCATGAACACTGGTTTGTAAATAAATATGTATATATAAATATAATTATAAGTATATATATAAATATATATAATATTTTGAATTAATAAAATATACTTTAATCAATGGGAATTGAAAATTGTAAAATAATAATTAGAATAACTAAATTAATATTAAAAATAATATATAAAAATGTATATATGAGATTATGAATTTATATATGATTTCTGTTAATGAGTATTAATATATTGTAATATATATAAAATATATAAATATTAAATATTCAAATATGTTAAATATATAAAATAAGTGTTACATAATTAATAATATGTGAGGTTAATATATTAACTATAATTACAAGTTAAAAATATAATTGTTATGTTTTTATTGTTATTATTCTTATTATTGTTATTAATATCAATACTATTAGTTGTATTATTAATATTATTATAACATGTAATAAACAATTATGAAGTTGATACGTTTAATATGTTATAGCATTATTATTATTAATATTATTGTTATTAATATCATTATTTTTATAATTAATAGTAAAATTATGATTTTTATTAATATTATGATTAATATTATTATTATTATTAACATTATTATTATTATTATTAATTATTATTATCAATATTATTATCATTATTATTATTTATTATTGATATAATTATTATTCATTAAAATAATTTACATAAATATAAATATTGCATTACAAATGCAATTGCTAAACGAATCTGTCTGTTCTTTTTGTTTTCTTCCCCAGATTGCTTATTCGCGTACTTCCTGTCTACAATATTGCTAAACGTCAACTTCACAAAATCAATTAGGATCAAATGTGACTGTTAAATCATGTACTTGATATTATTATATGAATTACCTACTGCTATTTGAGAATCAAAAAAAACAAAATACAGCTCAAAAGCTCGAAAACTCTGTACTTTCACTTTTTAGCTAAAACTCGGATACGAACCAATCTTCAAAAAGTAAGTATGCCAAGTTGTTAGTAATCTTTCACTCAATATATCTGCAAAAACTTAGTCTTCAATTTTTCCAAACGAGTATGAATTCCTGAGTCAAAGTTTTTGAACAAAAAAAAAAGTCAAACATTGTTCATCTAAGAAATTCGAGCTTTCTGACGAAATTCAAGTTAAATTGAGAATTTTTATAATTTCTAGAGGTGATTTGAAACGTATTTGGTTTTATAATATTTGGCTAAAACATTCCACAATTCAAAATCAAATATTTTTTTTCTTTCTTAAAATCGTCGCACAGCAACTACTGAGTTCTTTTTTTTTTTATTTTTTTTCTTTACAATTTATCACAATTAATCTTTTTAAATGTTGGATATTAAATCCTAAAACATGATTTTTGTAACTAATATTAAGACTAAGGGATTTTGGGTTCCATGTCTGACTCGATTATTACTGAAGAAGAAGAAAGAAATAGATAACAGATCGGTATAGTTTAATTAAATAATAGGACGGTATAAATACAGAGAAACGAGCATGGAGGGATGGTTTGGAAGGGGTGTCGGGGTTCGAGTGGTCGTGGGTTCGAAACCCAGCTGGGGCAGCAACTCTTTTTTTTTTAACTCAAAAAGTCGTAGTTTCCTTATTATTATTATTATTATTATTATTATTATTATTATTATTATTATTATTATTATTATTATTATTATTATTATTATTATTATTATTATTATTATTATTATTATTATTATTATTGTAATTATTATTATTATTATTATTATTATTATTATTATTTATATTATTATTATTATTATTATTGTTAGTACTATTATTAATTTTTGTTATTATTACAAGTATTAATATTATTGTTATTGTTATTGTTATTAATATAAGCATTAGTTATTATTTATTATTACCATCATGATTATAATTACAATTATTATTATCATTACTATTATCACTACTATTATTAATATTATTGCTATAAGTATTATTAATATGTTAATTATTGTTAAATTTTATCATTTATGAAATATAGCTATTGTTACTAATATATGTATTAATATTATTATGATTAGGGTTATTATTACTATTATGGAAATAATACAAGTTATCATTTTTTCTCATTTATATTAGTACTTGTATCACTTTTGTAACTATTAGTATTATTATTATTATTATTAAACAAAGGTATCATTATTAACAATATCTTTATTAATATTATCATTTTTTTTCAAAGTTATTATTATTATTATTAGTAAATCATTAATTCCAAAAACTACCTTTTTAAACAGATAAATATTTTGTACATAAAATATACTTATTACCTATACTAAAATTATATTAAAAATCTCACATAACTATATATATATATATATATATATATATATATATATATATATATATATATATCAAACCTATTAATATTAGTTACATAAATACATACAAATAACAAAACTATCAAATTTTAAATATAACATTTAAACAATTATGTATATAAACATGGATATATTAATATAATTATATGAATATTAACCATTTTAAATATATACACAAATTAAATATACAAAATAAAGATATAATAAATAAATTTGTTCAGTTACGATTATGTGTATTAATAAATATCCAAATAATATAGGTTCGTGAATCCGAGGCCAACCCTGCATTGTTCAATATCGTCGTATGAATATTTTTATTACAAAATATTATAGGTGAGTTTCATTTGCCTTTTTACCCTTTATATTTTTGGGCTGAGAATACATGCGCAATTTTTTATAAATGTTTTACGAAATAGACACAAGTAATTGAAACTACATTATATGGGCGAATGATCGAAGCCGAATATGCCCCTTTTGCTTGATAACCTAAGAATTAGTAAACCGATCTACTAATTGACGCGAATCCTAAAGATAGATCTATTGGGCCTAACGAACCCCATCCATGGTTGCGGATGCTTTAGTACTTCGATGTTGTTTTATCATGTCCAAAGGATTTCCCGAAATGATAGGGAATATTCTTATATGCATCTTGTTAATTTCGGTTACCAGGTGTTCACCATATGAATGATTTTTGTCTCTATGCATGGGACGTATATTTATGAGAACTGGAAATGAAATTCTTGTGGTCTATTAAAATGATGAAAATGAATGATTATGATAAACTAATGAACTCTCCAACCTTTTAGTTGACACTTGAAAGCATGTTTATTCTCTGGTATAAAAGAAATCTTCCGCTGTGCATTTGCTCATATTAGAGATATTAGTTGGAGTCATTCATGACATATTTCAAAAGACATTGCATTCGAGTCGTCGAGTTCATCAAGATTATTATTAAGTCAATTATAGTTGGATATATTATGAAATGGTATGCATGCCGTCAACTTTCGATGTAATGAAAGATTGTCTTTTCAAAAACGAATGCAATGTTTGTAAAATGTATCATATAGAGGTCAAGTACCTCGCGATGTAAACAAATGTAATGTATTCGTCCAGATGGATTTGGATGGGTCGTTAGAGTTGGTATCAGAGCGGTGGTCTTAGCGAACCAGGTCTGTATTAGTGTGTCTAACTGATAAGTCGTTAGGATGCATTAGTTAGTCTGGACTTCGACTGTGTCTGCATGTCAAAAGTTTTGCTTATCTTTTTCGTCAGAAAATTACCTGCTTATCATTCTTAGTCTAGACACATCTTATTGCATTGATTGCATGAATACTGTATAGACAAAATTCATATTTTAGCATATCTGCTAATTCATATCTTAGCGTATCTGTTACTGTACGATTTGCCTGACATATCCCGCAAATTCCTCCGTAATCTACGAAATCTTTTGTTCAATATCTATGAATATTCTATGTAATTAGAATACCATCCGATAACCGAAAATCATTTCATATCGAAAAATCCTTATTCAATCGTACGAAATGGAATTCGTCATTAGTTCAAGTCCCTCAGATTCTGAAATGAAATCCCACTCAAGCTCCGAAAGCAGTATGACCGGAATGGACTAACCAATCAGCCATCATCTATTCTAGATGAATTGGGGATGGGTTCGTAGCCTCCTTAATCATTGGAGACAAGAAGAAGGCGATCCTTTCCATCCACCATATTGCCCTCTTGGCGAAAAACCTGAAGCACTTACCGGCGAACCTGTTCGAGACACCATTTTCTCTCTCATTTCTAGAGTATCTCATCACAATTACATACTACATCAAATTCTAGATTTTATTTATCCGCTCGTCCGAACCGACAATCACCCCGGTGTAATAGAAGAAGTCAACGAGCTTCGCGCTCGGGCAGTGGCTTTGGAGAATATGGTGCAAAAGTTACAAACACACACCAGCAGCAACACCAGCAGCATAACCAGTACCACCATCATCAACGCCAACAACAACGGGGTGATTGTCACCAACAACAACCGCATCACAAACTTCAACTTCACAATCTGTCACACGAACATCAACGTCATACGCACCATAGATACCAAGGAGTACCAACAACAATGAACGATGAAGTATTAATTCATAACTTCATTGAAGAAATATTCTGCGAAGAATATGTGGTTTTTAAAAGTTTTGGAGATTATTTATTCTAGCTCAAACAAAAAAAAATCAAATGAGTTTAATATCATATTGACTCATTAAATCCATAATTACCTCTGAAGAATATATATATATATATATATATATATATATATATATATATATATATATATATATATATATATATATATATATATTCATAAAGATTGTAATTGAAAATTCTTTCGTACAAACTGTTAATGATGAAAATATTTTAACGGGTAGGTAATACCCGAGGAATATTTAGATTTCACATTAATAAGTTACACTGTACATTCTTTCAATTTGATTCAACAGTCATTTACTATTCTACTTACATCCACAGATATACGAATCCGTTCACCACAGAATAACCATTTTTATTCAATTTCATATTTGGACTTTGACTTATCAGAATCCAATAAGTGGCATAATGAAGAAAACATTTGACAAAATTAAATTTGTTAGAAACAAACAAATTAACTATGAGAAATTTTGTTAAGAATCCACGCTAACAAAATCCTAGCTAACTGTTCCTAGCTAACTGTTAATTCCTTATTACATTTATTTATTGCAATTTAAATATCGCAATTTATTTATCGCAATTTAAATTCTCGCAATTTTATTTATCGTCATTTAAATTCTGTTATTTATTTTACGCACTTTAAATATCGGGACACGTATACAAGGTTTTGACATATCATATCGACACATCTATATATATTATTTGGAATAACCATACACACTCTATATGATGTAATGATCGAGTTCGCTATACAGGGTTGAGGTTGATTCTGCAGTAATATATATACTTTAAGTTATGATCGAGTCCGAGACATGTACACGGGTCACGATACGTATTAATTAATTCGAATATTATATATTAAACTATATATGAATGATTGGACTATTAACTGTGGACTATCGACTGTGGACGAATAATATTGGACAATTAAAATGAATTAAAATACTGATTATAACATATGAAACTAAATAATTCTTCAAGTTTGCCACTTGATTTCATCTTAAACCTCATTTGTATCTTGACGATTACAATCTGCATTCAAACCTTTCATGATACTTGAAAACACCTCAATCGAGAGGATGAACCAACCGCACTTCATCTACGGAAGAAAAGATTGATGCATATAGTTATGCACCTAAAAACACTCGGAACCTGAGTAAACGTTTAACACGTATCTGTGCTAGCTTCTTTGGCATTGTTATTACCGAAAATAACATTGCAATTATTTTTCAAATTAGCCAATTTTGTCACAGCTCCAGCAAATCAACTTCGACTTTTCATTCGAATTAGCCTTATTATAACCTCGATATATAAGTTTGCCTTTCTACATCGTTATCAGGGAACCGTTTATGTTCCACCACATTAGCAGTAAACTTACCAGCAACTTCATTACTCATTGGCCTAAGTCTCTCCGAAGAACCATTATATTTGTTCGTTAAACTCTATCATGTACTTATTCGCATCTGATAACGAGAACTGCCATATCAATTACCGGATATCAGCAATCAGTATTTTGAAATCTCGCAGCATATCTACATCAACAGTTATATGTATACATATAACATTTATCTCTTAGAATTATGATCTTCCATTCTGAAATTCTGAAAAAGCTGAATACAGCAGCAAAAACTGTACACAACCTTAACAGTCGAAGGTATAAAGATAAAGAATAAGTGTGTTGGCAAAGCTTAGGAAAGTTGGAACTGTAAAACGGATTAAGCAAACCACGAAGGAGGCTGTGGACAAATCATAAAGACTAAACCTACCCTCAAAGGATCCAAATGATTCAATATCTGCTGAAGTCATTAACAAATACTTTGCTTTTGACTCTAAACTTTTGCAGACAAATTTTCTTCATCATCCATCGATATTAGAAATTCTAAGATATCATTGTATCTTTCTTTATTAATATCCTCAATATTTCTGAAGATATCTTCATAAATATTCTCGTCCGATATTAATTATCTCTCTGCGCTATCTGTATTATATCATAAAAGGAAACTGTTTTAGTTTCTATATTCTGTGAACCTTCGAATTTAAAATACGAATGTTTTTGAAGTAGTGTTGGGAACTGATGCATGAGTTAGTATAATATAATGACACTTAATCAACGTGATTATATTACAGTAAGTCATGCTGAGTTTCTAATGGAACGTGATGATTCACAGATCATAACATCATCATGTGCCATTTTACACGACTCTTACATTCTACCCAATCTTCAAACATATTAAGAACATATTTTCTTAATAAATTCTATCTTTCCCTTGAATTCTGGTAATTTAATCAATCAAGATCATGCTATTACAATTTCTCTTTTAGAACATTAGTCATGTTCATTCGAAACTTCATACTTACGAATTCTGGACCATTACTTGATGTGCTTACTGGATAGAAGAGAAAACAGAGCATAAAGCTTCGAAGCGTAAATAGGGGTATAAATCACAGCAAATAGGAGAGAGCATTAACTGCGGATGACAATGATTATAGGAGACAGAAGCAGGGACATCAAAATATAAGAGAAAATATATAACTCAATAATAACACGGAGGTTACAAACCGTGGATATTAATACGAATAGCAATATAAAGACACGGTAGAAGTAAGAATCATGTCAAGGTAATAGTAGAAGTAAACAGATTTTTTCAGGTGGAAGATTAAAAAGAAGAATGACAGAAATGATAACTAGAAAAATATCAAAGATTAGAACGGGATTAAGCATTTTCACAATCTTTTAGAAGTATGAACTAAGAAAGAAAGTATAGGAATGGTGAGAATAATGGAACGGAAAAGTTTAATTTATAATGGAAATACCAGACAGAGTAATCAAGGCAGATCTCCGCATTTAATTAGAGAGATCCTGATTTCCTTATTCGCCAAAGAATCAGATCTTATAAAATTCCAAAGATTTTCTTTTAAATTCCTTAAATTCCAGAAATCCACCGTGACTACGTCAAAAGTTAAATCTCTATCTCAATATTTTGTGACAGCTTCACTCGTACGCTTCACATAATTGAATTTTTTTATCTATATTAGTCAATAATGGTAAAACTCTATTTATCGACTCATATTCGTCATGAAAACATTTTTATTGTTAGCCATGATGACCTCACTCAAATTTCGGGACGAAATTTCTTTAACGGGTAGGTACTGTGACGACCCGGGAATTTCTGACCAAATTTAAACTTAATCTTTATATGTTCCCGACATGATAAGCAAAGTCTGTAATGTTGAAATAAAAAAAAATAATAAAATAAAAAACTTTGAACTGTGTTTATATAATCAATTACCTTTTGACTATGCCCGACGATTCATGAACACTGGTTTGTAAATAAATATGTATATATAAATATAATTATAAGTATATATATATAAGTATATATAATATTTTGAATTAAAAAAATATACTTTAATCAATGGGAATTGAAAATTGTAAAATAATAATTAGAATAATTAAATCACTATTAAAAATAATACATAAAAATGTATATATGAGATTATGAATTTATATATGATTTCTATTAAAGAGTATTAATATATTGTAATATATATAAAATATATAAATATTAAATATTCAAATATGTTAAATATATAAAATAAGATTTACATAATTAATAATATGTGAGGTTAATATATTAACTATAATTACAAGTTAAAAATATAATAGTTATGTTTTTATTGTTATTATTGTTATTAATATCAATATTATTAGTTGTATTATTAATATTATTATAACATGTAATAAACAAATATGAAGTTGATACATTTAATATGTTATAGATTTATTATTATTAATATTATTGTTATTAATATCATTATTTTTATAATTAATAGTAAAATTATGATTTTTATTAATATTATGATTAATATTATTATTATTATTAAAAAGTACAAATTTTATTACTATCAACATATTATTATTATTAATAATTATTATTATCATCAGTATTATTATTATTTATTATTGATATAATTATTATTCATTAAAATAATTTACATAAATATAAATATTGCATTACAAATGCAATTGCTAAACGAATCTATCCGTTCTTTTTGTTTTCTTCCCATGATTGCTTATTCGCGTACTTCCTGTCTACAATATTACTAAACGTCAACTTCACAAAATCAATTAGGATCAAATGTGACTGTTAAATCATGTACTTGATCTTATTATATGAATTACCTACTGCCATTTGAGAATAAAAAAAACAAAATACAACTCAAAAGCTCGAAAACTCTATACTTTCACTTTTTAGCTAAAACTCGGATTCGAACCGATCTTCAAAAAGTAAGTATGCCAAGTTGTTAGTAATCTTTCACTCAATATATCTACAAAAACTCAGTCTTTAATTTTTCCAAACGAGTATGAATTCCTGAGTCAAAGTTTTTGAACAAAAAAAAAGTCAAACATTGTTCATCTAAGAAATTCGAGCTTTCTGAAGAAATTCAAGTTAAATTAAGAATTTTTATAATTTCTAGAGGTGATTTGAAACGTATTTGGTTTTATAATATTTGGCTAAAACATTCCACAATTCAAAATCAATTATTTTTTTTTCTTTCTTAAAACCATCGCACAGTAACTACTGAGTTCTTTTTTTTATTTTTTTCTTTACAATTTATCACAATTAATCTTTTTAAATGTTGGATATTAAATCCTAAAACTTGATTTTTGTAACTAATATTAAGACTAAGGGATTTTGAGTTCCATCTCTGACTCGATTATTACTGAAGAAGAAGAAAGAAATAGATAACAGATAGGTATAGTTTAATTAAATAATAGGACGGTATAAATACAGAGAAACGAGCATGGAGGGATGGTTTGGAAGGGGTGTCAGGGTCTGAGTGGTCGTGTGTTCGAAACCCAGCTGGGGCAGCAACTTTTTTTTTTTTGGAACTCAAAAAGAGGTAGTTTCCTTATTATTATTATTATTATTATTATTATTATTATTATTATTATTATTATTATTATTATTATTATTATTATTATTATTATTATTATTATTATCATTATTATTATTATATTATTATTCTTATTATTATTATTATTATTATTATTATTATTATTATTATTATTATTATTATTGTTATTAATATTAATATTATTAATTGTTGTTATTATTATAAGTATTAATATTATTGTTATTGTTATTGTTATTGTTATTGTTATTAATATAAGCATTAGTTATTATTTATTATTACCATCATGATTATAATTACAATTATTATTATCATTACTATTATTACTACTATTATTAATATTATTGCTATAAGTATTATTAATATGTTAATTATTGTTAAATTTTATCATTTATGAAATATAGCTATTGTTACTAATATATGTATTAATATTATTATGATTAGCGTTATTATTACTATTATGAAAATAATACAAGTTATCATTTTTTTCTCATTTATATTAGTACTTTTATCACTTTTGTAACTATTAGTATTATTATTATTATTATTATTAAACAAAAGTATCATTATTAACAATATCTTTATTAATATTATCATATTTTTTTTCAAAGTTATTATTATTATTATTATTATTAGTAAATCATTAATACCAAAAACTACCTTTTTAAACAGATAAATATTTTGTAAATAAAATATACTTATTACCTATACTAAAATTATATTAAAAATCTCACATAACTATATATATATCAAACCTATTAATATTAGTTACATAAATACATACAAATAACAAAACTATCAAATTTTAAATATAACATTTAAACAATTATGTATATAAACATGGATATATTAATATAATTATATGAATATTAACCATTTTAAATATATACACAAATTAAATATACAAAATAAAGATATAATAAATAAATTTGTTCAGTTACAATTATGTGTATTAATAAATATCCAAATAATATAGGTTCGTGAATCCGAGGCCA
The DNA here is from genome assembly GCF_046630445.1 of Rutidosis leptorrhynchoides. Classification (NCBI taxonomy): domain Eukaryota; kingdom Viridiplantae; phylum Streptophyta; class Magnoliopsida; order Asterales; family Asteraceae; genus Rutidosis; species Rutidosis leptorrhynchoides. The sequence continues at coordinate 102,170,552 of NC_092343.1, forward strand.
ACCCTGCATTGTTCAATATCGTCGTATGAATATTTTTACTACAAAATATTATAGGTGAGTTTCATTTGCCTTTTACCCTTTATATTTTTGGGCTGAGAATACATGCGCAATTTTTTATAAATGTTTTACGAAATAGACACAAGTAATTGAAACTACATTATATGGGTGAATGATCGAAGCCGAATATACCCCTTTTGCTTGGTAACCTAAGAATTAGTAAACCGATCTACTAATTGACACAAATCCTAAAGATAGATCTATTGGTCCTAACGAACCCCATCCATGGTTGCGGATGCTTTAGTACTTCGATGTTGTGACCCGAACTTTTCCATGTTTATATATATTAATTGAGATTGATATTTACATGACTAAATGTTTCCAACGTGTTAAGCAATCAAACTTGTTAAGACTTGATTAAATGAAATAAGTTTCATATAGACAATTGATCACCCAAGTTGACCGGCGATTCACGAACGTTACAAATTTGTAAAAACTATATGTTGTGGTATATATAGACATATATATATATATATGGTTGACATGAGATTATGATGAGTAAGTATCTAACTAAGTATATTAACAATGTGTGATATACATAAGAAATGAGATTACTAAGTTAAGAAACTCGAAATGATATATATAACGATTATCGTTATGATAACGTCTACTAAATACATATGTATCATATTAAGATATTGATACACTATATTTAACATGATAAAATGATATTTAAATATATCATTAAGTGTGTTAACAATGAACTACATATGTAAAAACAAGACTACTAACTCAAGAATTACGAAACGAGACTTATATGTAACGATTATCGTTGTAACGATATTTTAATGTATATATCATATTAAGAGATATTCATACATCATAATATCATGATAACATAATAATTTAACATCTCATTTAATATAATAAACATTGGGTTAACAACATTAATTGAGATCGTTAACTTAAAGGTTTCAAAATAACACTTACATGTAACGACTAACGAAGACTTAACGACTCCATTAGAATGTATATACATGTTGTGTTTTGATATGTATTCTGAAAGGACCCGTTCATATATATTATAAACGATTCACAATAGTTGATTACATCGCGAGGTATTTGACCTCTATATGATACGTTTTACAAACATTGCATTCGTTTTTAAAAGACAAACTTTCTTTACATCAAAAATTGACGGCATGCATACCATTTCATATTACATCCAACTATAATTGACTTAATATTAATCTTGATGAACTCAACGACTCGAATGCAACGTCTTTCAAAGTTTGTCATGAATGACTCCAGGTAATATCCTTAAAATGAGCTAATGCACAGCGGAAGATTTCTTTAATACTTGAGAATAAACATGCTTTAAAGTGTCAACCAAAAGGTTGGTGAGTTCATTAGTTTATCATAATCAATCATTTCCGTAATAGTAATAGACCACAAGATTTCAGTTTCTATAAATATTCGTACACTCGCAAGTGTTTAAAAGTATTCTATAAGTTGTAGGCACCCGGTAACAAGCCTTAACATTCATGTTTTACCCTCTGAAGTACACCAGATCAGGTGTGTTTAAAATAACCTCGAAGTACTAAAGCATCCCATTGTCAGGATGGGGTTTGTCAGGCCCAATAGATCTATCTTTAGGATTCGCGCCTACCGTACATAGACAAGTAGTTTAATGTTACCAAGCTAAGGGTATATTTCTGGTTTAAACCCACATAGAATTAGTTTTAGTACTTGTGCCTACTTCGTAAAACATTTATAAAACAGCGCATGTATTCTCAGCCCAAAAATATATATTGCAAAAGCAATTAAAAAGGGAGCAAATGAAACTCACAATACTGTATTTCGTAGCAATTATGTATATGACGGCACTGAACAAGTGCATGGTTTGTCTCGGATTCACGAACATATCAATATTGTGATTCAATATTGCAGGAAAGTACGTAGACGCAACGAAAATGATAAACGTTAGGTTGACCTTACGAGCAATACCCTCGATCAATACCCATAACCTCCATAGCTATAACCCATAATTTCCTTAGCTCTATCCCGTTTGAAAACTTATTTTGAAATCGTCCGAGTATAACTTCGTCGTAGTATTTTATGTATACTAATAATATCTTGAAATAATACAAAGAAAATATATATATGTAATTCGATTAAGAGAGTTTAGAGAAATATATTTTCAAGTTTCTATGAAATAATGAAACCTATTGAATTCTATTTATAATAGATTTTTGAATTATTAAAGTGAATTATTAAAGTATGAATTATTAAAGTGAATTATTAAAATATGAATTATTAAAGTGAATTATTAAAGTATGAATTATTAAAGTTAAAGTAAAATAAAAGTAAAGTAAAGGTAAAGTTAAAGTATAGTAAAAGTATAAAAATATATACGTATAATACGCGTATAAATATATATAATGTTAATTTAAATCGTTATATATATTTAATAAAATAAAATATAAATATCGTTATCTTTATCATACTGGTTAAGTAATGAGTTGTCAAAAGTGGTTCTAGATATTTATAAAAGATACATACGTTTTAATAATAAAGTTCTTTTTAAACTAAAAACGTTTTTTGTACTTTTGAAACTAAATCAAATAAATATGATAATTTTGTTTTCCAAAACTAAATATATTTAAGAATCATTTTGTTAAAAGGTTAAAATAATGGAAATCGTTATATCATAAAACATTTTAGAAAAGTAGAATTATATATATTCATAATAGGTTTCAAGTTTTTAAATTACAGTCTGTTGGTGAAGCATGGGATAAAGTCCAAAGGTTAAATAAACGTATGAAATCATCTTAATGAAAAATGTCGAGTTACTTAACTTGTCGATATTCAACATCTAAGTTATTTACACTCCACGTTCTTATTTTCATATTAAATAAAATGAAAGTTAACATAGTTATCTTATCAAGGTCATGAGGAAAATATTATAAAACATGCCTTGGAAATTAAACAGGAATTTCCACTAACCCTTGTCTAGTTCCCGTTAATTGACACATTTGTTCTTATTTATAAATCACTTTACCATTTTCCGAATGTTGTCAAAAAGAATAGATTTCTTAAATCACAGTGGACCTCATAACATAGGCCCGTAATCATATCATAATGTATCTGATAATTCAATCATTTGATATTATCTCTTAATTCTGTCGATAAATATATCGAAACAAATACGTTCATGTAAAGTATCATGTATCTAATACTTTGTTAATGTTTTCAGTTAATATTATATATTATATATACATATCTATATACTCATAATTGTTCGTGAATCGTCGAACACGGTCAAAGGGTAATTGATTACATGAATGTAGTTCCAAACTTTTTGAGATTCAACATTACAAATTCTGCTTATCGTGTCGGAAACATATAAAGGTTAAGTTTAAATTTGGTCGGAAATTTCCGGGTCGTCACATATTCTTACACTTTTGAAAGACTTCAAGACACATATTAAAGTCCTTCTATTTAACAAAAATTCTTACAATTACATCCTCGTTCAGTTTCATCAACAATTCTACTCGTATGCACCCGTATTCGTACTCGTACAATACACAGCTTTTAGATGTATGTACTATTAGTATATACACTCCAATGATCAGCTCTTAGCTGCTCATGTGAGTCACCTAACACATGTGGGAACCATCATTTGGCAACTAGCATGAAATATCTCATAAAATTACAAAAATATTAGTAATCATTCATGACTTATTTACATGAAAACAAAATTACATATCCTTAATATCTAATCCATATACCAATGATCAAAAACACCTACAAACACTTTCATTCTTCAATTTTCTTCATCTAATTGATCTCTCTCAAGTTCCATCTTCAAGTTCTAAGTGTTCTTCATAAATTCCATAAGTATAGTTTCATAAAAATCAAGAATACTTCCAAGTTTGCAAGTCTACTTCCAAGCTTTCTAATCCATTCCAAGTAATCATCTAAGATCAAGGAACCTTTGTTATTTATAGTAGGTTATCTTTCTAATTCAAGGTAATATTCATATTCAAACTTTGATTCAATTTCTACAACTATAACAATCTTATTTCGAGTGAAAATCTTACTTGAACTGTTTTCGTGTCATGATTCTGCTTCAAGAACTTTAAAGCCATCCAAGGATCCTTTGAAGCTAGATCCATTTTTCTCATTTCCAGTAGTTTTATCCAGAAAACTTGAGGTAGTAATGATGTTCATAACATCATTCGATTCATACATATAAAGCTATCTTATTCGAAGGTTTAAACTTGTAATCACTAGAACATAGTTTAGTTAATTCTAAACTTGTTAGCAAACAAAAGTTAATCCTTCTAACTTGACTTTTAAAATCAACTAAATACATATTATATATCTATATGATATGCTAACTTAATGATTTAAAACCTGGAAACACGATGAACACCATAAAATCGGATATACGCCGTCGTAGTGAAACCGGGGGCTGTTTTGGTTTGGATAATTAAAAACTATGATAAACTTTGATTTAAAAGTTGTTCTTCTGGGAAAATGATTTTTCATATGAACATGAAACTATATCCAAAAATCTTGGTTAAACTCAAAGTGAAAGTATGTTTTTCAAAATGGTCATCAATATGCAGTAATGTTGGAGTTAGCTATACAGGGTTGAGGTTGATTCCAAAAATATATATACTTTGAGTTGTGATCTAGCCTGAGACATGTATACACTGGGTCGTGGATTGATTCAAGATAATATATATATCGATTTATTTCTGTACATCTAACTGTGAACAACTAGTTGTAGGTTATTAACGAGGACAGCTGACTTAATACACTCAAATCTTTAAAACATAATAAAAATGGTTGTAATTATATTTTGATCATACTTTGATATATATGTACATATTTGTATAGGTTCGTGAATCGATCCGTGGCCAAGTCTTATTTCTAAGGAAGGAAATATCTGTGAAAGTGAGTTATAGTCCCACTTTTAAAATCTAATATTTTTGGGATGAGAATACATGTAGGTTTTATAAATGATTTACAAAATAGACACAAGTACGTGAAACTACATTCTATGGTTGAATTATCAAAATCGAATATGCCCCTTTTTATTAAGTCTGGTAATCTAAGAATTAGGGAACAGATACCCTAATTGACGCGAATCCTAAAGATAGATATATTGGGCCTAACAAACCCCATCCAAAGTACCGGATGCTTTAGTACTTCAAAATTTATATCATATCCGAAGGGTGTCCCAGAATGATGGGGATATTCTTATATATGCATCTTGTTAATGTCGGTTACCAGGTGTTCACCATATGAATGATTTTTATCTCTATGTGTGGGATGTGTATTGAAATATGAAATCTTATGGTCTATTGTTACGATTTGATATACATATATATATATATATATATATATATATATATATATATATATATATATATATATATATATATATATATATATATATATATATATATATATATATATATATATATATATATATATATATATATATATATATATATATATATATAGGTTAAACCTATAACTTACCAACATTTTTGTTGACGTTTAAAGCATATTTATTCTCAGGTGAATACTAAGAGCTTCCACTGTTGCATACTAAAATAAGGACAAGATTTAGAGTCCATTTTTGTATGATATTGTGTAAAAAATGCATTCAAGAAATATATGTCGATGTAATATATTTCTATTGTAAACCATTATGTAATGATCATGTGTAAACAGTATATTTTAGATTATCATAATTGATAATCTACGTAATGCTTTTAAAACCTTTATTGATAAAATAAAGGTTATGGTTGTTTTAAAAATGAATGCAGTCTTTGAAAAACCGTCTCATATAGAGGTCAAAACCTCGCAACGAAATCAATTAATATGGAACGTTTATAATCAATATGAATGGGACATTTCAGTTGGTATCCGAGCGTTGGTCTTAGAGAACCTGAAAATTTGCATTAGTGTGTCTTATCGAGTTTGTTAGGATGCATTAGTGAGTCAGGACTTCGACCGTGTTTTCTTTAAAAATGATTGCTTAACATTTTTGTTGGAAACTATATATTATTAACATGTAAATATTATGTGATATATTAATCTCTTAACATGTTTGATATTGTGTGATAGATGTCTACCTCTAGCACAAATCCCATTGACTCACCTAATAATAACGAAGAGTCGAATATATATTGGCAAGATTCACAAGTTCCCGAAGAACCGGAAGAAGAGGAAACGGAACCGGAAGAAGAGGAACCGGAAGAAGAGGAACCGGAAGAAGAAGAGGTTCCGGAGGGGGAATAGTAGGAACCACAGAAAACCGGTCAAATAAAAGAAAATCCTCAACCAATGGACCAAAGTTAATAATGGTCAATGGTGTTTCCGCTAAGGAAGCAAAATATTGAGAAAATTACCAATTTTTTGATGAATCGGATCCCGATGAGGATTCCGATGATGTTATAGAAATTACCCCGACCCAATTTAATGAGGCAAAAGAAAATAATAAGGGAAAAGGCATCAAAATAGAGAAATCTGATTCCGACCCCGATGAACTTTATATGCACCGTCAACACCTGTATTTTCAATATCATGACAATAACTCGGGAACCTCTAAACCACCAGATTTTTCTAAACCAATGTGGAAAACGAAGGCTCGTATTAGAGGAACATCATATATCCCTAGAAAATTAGGAAAAAGAACCAAGTCCGAAGAAGAAGAAACCATTGATTCAGATTAGAGGGGTGTGAGCTTGTTGTATAATAAATGTATTGTAGTGTCCTTGTACTTTTATGTTCTATGTAAAAATTGCTTGTATTGTTTGTTTTTACGAATCTAATCCTTGTCTATTTTACATTATAAAAACAAAATGGACGTTAAGGGTAGACAAATGAATATTTTAGAAGACCTACCAGAGGATATGATTGAGGAAATCTTATCTAGAGTCGGTCAAAATTCATCAGCACATTTAGTTATGGAAATTAACTTGTCAAACATTTGAAAGACTTTCCATAAATGCCTTAGTTTATAAAAGGCTTTCCTTTGATAGGTGGGGTATATCACATTGAGGAGACTTTAAGTTACGCCGTGTTTTCTTTAAAGCGTTAAATGCGGGGAACCCAAATGCAATTTTACGCTACGGGTTAAGAACCTATTCTGAATCAACATATCCCAACATAGGATTTCATGAATTAGAAAGAGCTTCTAACATGAAACATAAAGAAGCATGTTATGCTTACGGGTTAGTGATGTTCGCTTCTTACCAAAGTGAGAAAAAGAACATCGGATTGCAGCTTTTAAATAAAACTTTCCCACAAGTGACGGATTCAGTAGTTGGAGTGAGAAACAAGGTTTTTAAATTATTACAGGGCTGTTGGACATTACAAAACCCTCGTCCTTTTGACGACATTACAACATGCTGCCTAGCCAATGGTCATAACTGTTATTTTCCATAAGACCAAGGATGGGAAGTCGTCTTAGTAAAACCAGAATGCATGACTTGTTTCTGGACTTATAAATTACGTGTCTTTATTTCCTTTGCTGAACAACTTGCGTATTAACTAGATTTATCTTCAAAACTGTCATGTATCATAGTGTACTATATTTCATGTTATATGTAATATAGTGAAGTTGTAAGTTTGAAGAATATTTATATGTGATATATTATTATAATCAGTTTTTCATATGGAATTGTAGTAGTTGAATTGTATATTAACTACTAAGTAGGAACTTAACGGGTAGGTAGTACCCGAATTTAAACTTATAAAACGCTAATATGAAGAAAAAGCTTTTATAAATGAGTTCATATTATGCTACGAGATACTATTGACTACTCTTAATATTCTGTATGATTAACTTGTTTCATTTGACTATTTTGAAGGAAATGGCACCGACTACTCGACACACCTTGAATATGAGTGAAGAGGAATTTCGTGCCTTTCTTGCTTCAAACATAGCCGCAGTACAGGCCGCGCTACATACCAACAATAACTCTGAATCTAGCAATACACTAACGGCGCAAGAAATCGTGTAGGATGCTCCTGTAGTGACCCGAACTTTTCCATGTTTATATATATATTAAATAAAATTGTTATTTACATGATTAAGTGTTTCCAACATGTTAAGTAATCAAACTTGTTAAGACTTGATTAATTGAAATATGTTTCATATAGACAATTGACCACCCAAGTTGACCGGTGATTCACGAACGTTAAAACTTGTAAAAACTATATGATGACATATATATGGATATATATATATATATAGTTAACATGATACTATGATTAGTAAACATATCATTAAGTATATTAACAATGAACTACATATGTAAAAACAAGACTACTAACTTAATGATTTTTAAACGAGACATATATGTAACGATTATCCTTGTAAAGACATTTAATGTATATATATCATATTAAGAGATATTCATACATGATAATATCATGATAATATAATAATTTAAAATCTCATTTGATATTATAAACATTGGGTTAACAACATTTAACAAAATCGTTAACCTAAAGGTTTCAAAACAACACTTACATGTAACGACTAACGATGACTTAACGACTCAGTTAAAATGTATATACATGTAGTGTTTTAATATGTATTTATACACTTTTGAAAGACTTCAATACACTTATCAAAATACTTCTACTTAACAAAAATGCTTACAATTACATCCTCGTTCAGTTTCATCAACAATTCTACTCGTATGCACCCGTATTCGTACTCGTACAATACACAGCTTTTAGATGTATGTACTATTGGCATATACACTCCAATGATCAGCTCTTAACAGCCCATGTGAGTTACCTAACACATGTAGGAACCATCATTTGGCAACTAGCATGAAATATCTCATAAAATTACAAAAATATGAGTAATCATTCATGACTTATTTACATGAAAACAAAATTACATATCCTTTATATCTAATCCATACACCAACGACTAAAAACACCTACAAACACTTTCATTCTTCAATTTTATTCATCTAATTGATCTCTCTCAAGTTCTATCTTCAAGTTCTAAGTGTTCTTCATATATTCTACAAGTTCTAGTTACATAAAATCAAGAATACTTTCAAGTTTGCTAGCTCACTTCCAATCTTGTAAGGTGATCATCCAACCTCAAGAAATCTTTGTTTCTTACAGTAGGTTATCATTCTAATACAAGGTAATAATCATATTCAAACTTTGGTTCAATTTCTATAACTATAACAATCTTATTTCAAGTGATGATCTTACTTGAACTTGTTTTTGTGTCATGATTCTGCTTCAAAAACTTCGAGCCATCCAAGGATCCGTTGAAGCTAGATCCATTTTTATCTTTTCCAGTAGGTTTATCCAAGGAACTTAAGGTAGTAATGATGTTCATAACATCATTCGATTCATACATATAAAGCTATCTTATTCGAAGGTTTAAACTTGTAATCACTAGAACATAGTTTAGTTAATTCTAAACTTGTTCGCAAACAAAAGTTAATCCTTCTAACTTGACTTTTAAAATCAACTAAATACATGTTCTATATCTATATGATATGCTAACTTAATGATTTAAAACTTGGAAACACGAAAAACACCGTAAAACCGGATTTACGCCGTCGTAGTAACACCGCGGGCTGTTTTGGGTTAGTTAATTAAAAACTATGATAAACTTTGATTTAAAAGTTGTTATTCTGAGAAAATGATTTTTATTATGAACATGAAACTATATCCAAAAACTATGGTTAAACTCAAAGTGGAAGTATGTTTTCTAAAATGGTCATCTAGACGTCGTTCTTTCGACTGAAATGACTACCTTTACAAAAATGACTTGTAACTTATTTTTTTGACTATAAACCTATACTTTTTCTATTTAGATTCATAAAATAGAGTTCAATATGAAACCATAGCAATTTGATTCACTCAAAACGGATTTAAAATGAAGAAGTTATGGGTAAAAAACAAGATTGGATAATTTTTCTCATTTTAGCTACGTGAAAATTGGTAACAAATCTATTCCAACCATAACTTAATCAACTTGTATTGTATATTATGTAATCTTGAGATACCATAGACACGTATACAATGTTTCGACCTATCATGTTGACACATCTATATATATTTCGGAACAACCATAGACACTCTATATGTGAATGTTGGAGTTAGCTATACAGGGTTGAGGTTGATTCCAAAATGTATATAGTTTGAGTTGTGATCAATACTGAGATACGTATACACTGGGTTGTGGATTGATTCAAGATAATATTTATCGATTTATTTCTGTACATCTAACTGTGGACAACTAGTTGTAGGTTACTAACGAGGACAACTGACTTAATAAACTTAAAACATCAAAATATATTAAAAGTGTTGTAAATATATTTTGAACATACTTTGATATATATGTATATATTGTTATAGGTTCGTGAATCAACCAGTGGCCAAGTCTTACTTCCCGACGAAGTAAAAATCTGTGAAAGTGAGTTATAGTCCAACTTTTAAAATCTAATATTTTTGGGATGAGAATACATGCAGGTTTTATAAATGATTTACAAAATAGACACAAGTACGTGAAACTACATTCTATGGTTGAATTATCGAAATCGAATATGCCCTTTTTTTATTAAGTCTGGTAATCTAAGAATTAGGGAACAGACACCCTAATTGACGCGAATCCTAAAGATAGATCTATTGGGCCTAACAAACCCCATCCAAAGTACCGGATGCTTTAGTACTTCGAAATTTATATCATATCCGAAGGGTGTCCCGGAATGATGGAGATATTCTTATATATGCATCTTGTTAATGTCGGTTACCAGGTGTTCACCATATGAATGATTTTTATCTCTATGTATGGGATGTGTATTGAAATATGAAATCTTGTGGTCTATTATTATGATTTGATATATATAGGTTAAACCTATAACTCACAAACATTTTTGTTGACGTTTTAAGCATGTTTATTCTCAGGTGATTATTAAGAGCTTCCGCTGTCGCATACTTAAATAAGGACGAGATTTGGAGTCCATGCTTGTATGATATTGTGTAAAAACTGCATTCAAGAAACTTATTTTGTTGTAACATATTTGTATTGTAAACCATTATGTAATGGTCGTGTGTAAACAGGATATTTTAGATTATCATTATTTGATAATCTACGTAAAGCTTTTTAAAACCTTTATCTATGAAATAAAGGTTATGGTTTGTTTTAAAAATGAATGCAGTCTTTGAAAAACGTCTCATATAGAGGTCAAAACCTCGCCACGAAATCAATTAATATGGAATGTTTTTAATCAATAAGAACGGGACATTTCAGTTGGTATCCGAGCGTTGGTCTTAGAGAATTAGAATTTTGCATTAGTGTGTCTTATCGAGTTTGTTAGGATGCATTAGTGAGTCTGGACTTCGATCGTGTTTACTTGAAAAATGATTGCTTAACAAATTTTGTTGGAAACTATATATTTTTAATATGTGAATATTATGTGATATATTAATCTCTTAACACGTTTGATATTATGTGATAGATGTCTACCTCTAGAACAAGTCCCATTGACTCACCTAATAATAATGAAGAGTCAAATGTAAATTGGAATGATTCGTGGACTGATTCACAAGTTCCCGAAGAGGAACCGGAAGAAGAGTCGGAACCGGAAGAAGAATCGGAACCGGAAGAAGAATCGGAACCGGATGAAGAAATAGAACCGGTGGGGGAAATAATAAAATGGTTAAGTAAAAGAAAATCCTCAACCAACCGACCAAGGTTAATTATGGTCAATGGTGTTTCCGCCAAGGAAGCAAAATATTGGGAGGATTACCAATTCTCCGATGAATCGGATTCCGACGAGAATTTCGATGATGTTATAGAAATTACCCCAACTGAATTTAAAAAGGCAAAAGAAAATAATAAGGGAAAGGGCATAAAAATAGAGAAATCTAATTCCAACCCCGATGAACTTTATATGTATCGTCAACCCCCGAAGCCCTTAAGTTGTAACAATGACCCGGGAACCTCTAAACCACCAGGTTTTTCTAAACCAATGTGGAAAACGACGGCTCGTATTAGGGGAACATCATATATCCCTAGAAACTTGGCAAAATGAACCAAAACCGAAGAAGAAGAAGAAACAAGCGAGTCGGAATAAGATAGTTATATTCGTGTGGTGTAATATATGTAATATAGTGTGCTTATGCTTTATGATATATGTAAAAATTGCTTGTATTGATAAGTATTTTTTTATGAATTTAACTCTTGTCTATTTTACAGTATAAAAACACAAAATGGAGAGACAACCCAATATTTTAAGAGACCTACCCGGAGACATGATTGATGAAATCTTGTCTAGAGTCGGTCAGAATTCTTCGGCACAACTATTTAAGGAAAGATCAGTTTGTAAGACATTCGAAGAACGTTCCAAGAATGCCTTGGTTTATAAAAGGCTTTCGTTCGAAAGATGGGGGATATCACATTGGGAAATCCATAAGTTACGATGTGTTTACTTTGATGCATATATTGCGGGGAACCCAAATTCTATTTTACGCAATGGGTTAAGAAATTATTTTGACTCAATATTTCCGAATATTGAACTTCGTGATTTAGAAAAAGTGGCTAACATGCAACATAAAGAAGCATGTTATGCTTACGGATTAGTAATGTTCGCTTCTCACCAAAGTGAGAATAAGAACATCGGGCTACCACTATTAAACAAAACGTTTCCACAAGTGACGGAGTCGGTAATTGGGGTAAGAAATGAGGTTTTTAGATTGTTACGGGACTGTTGGACATTACGTAACCCTCGTCCCTTTGACGACGTTACAACACACTGTCTTATCAACGGCCATAACGGTTATGTTCTACAAGACCAAGGATGGGAAGTAATCCTAGTAAAACCAGAATGCATGACTTGTTTCTGGACGTATGAATTACGTGTCTTTATTGCCTTTGCTGAACGACTTGTGTACTAGCTAGAATTATCTTCACAACCATCTTGTATCATGCTATATGTAAAATAAGTGGTATTGTAAGTTTGTAAAATATTGTGTAAAAGTTTGAACGCGAAATATTATTATAATCAGTTTTTCATATAGAATTGTAGTAGTTGAATTGTATATTAGCTACCAAGTATGAACTTAACGGGTAGGTACTACCCGAATTTAAACTTATAAAACGCTAATATGAAGAAAAAGCTTTTATAAATGAGTTCATATTATGCTACGAAATACTATTAACTACTCTTAATATTCTGTACGATTAACTTGTTCCATTTGACTATTTTGAAGGAAATGGCACCGACTACTCGACACACCGTGAATATGAATGAAGAGGAATTCCGTACTTTTCTAGCTTCAAACATAGCCGCAGCACAGGCTGCGCTACATACCAACAATAACCTTGGATCTAGCAGTACAGGAAATCGTGTAGGATGCACCTACAAAGAATTCACTGCCTGCAAACCTTTGGAATTTGATGGAACCGAAGGACCGATCGGATTGAAACGGTGGACCGAGAAGGTCAAATCTGTGTTTGCCATAAGTAAGTGTACTGAAGAGGACAAAGTGAAGTACGCTACGCATACCTTCACAGGTTCTGCGTTAACATGGTGGAATACCTATCTAGAGCAAGTGGGACAAGACGATGCGTACGCACTACCGTGGTCAGCATTCAAGCACTTGATGAACAAGAAGTACCGTCCCAAAACCGAGGTCAATAAGCTCAAGACAGAACTTAGAGGGTTACGAACCCAAGGATTTGATATTACCACGTACGAAAGACGATTCACAGAATTGTGCCTATTGTGTCCTGGAGCATTCGAAGATGAGGAAGAGAAGATTGACGCGTTTGTGAAAGGATTTCCGAAAAGAATCCAAGAAGATATAAGTTAACACGAGCCCACCTCCATACAACAGGCATGTAGAATGGCTCACAAACTAGTGAACCAGATTGAAGAAAGAATTAAAGAACAGACTGCTGAAGAGGCCAATGTGAAGCAAGTCAAAAGAAAGTGGGAGGAAAATGGTGATAAGAATCACCAATAGAACAACAACAGTAATTACAACAATAATCGCAACAATTATCCCAACAATCGCAACATCAATCGCAACTACAACAAACAGCCCAACAACAACAACAACAACAATAACAGCAACTACAACAATCATCCCAACAACAATAATAACCACAACAACAACAACAATCAGAAGCAGCTATGCCAAAGGTGTGAAAAGTATCACTCGGGGTTCTGCACCAAATTTTGCAACAAGTGTAAAAGAAATAGTCATAGCGCGGCGAAGTGTGAGGTCTACGGACCAGGGGTTAATAGAATGAAAGGAACAAATGGTGTCAGAACGAGTAATGGCGGAGCAAGTAGTGTCGGAGCAAGTTATGCCAATGTAGTTTGTTATAAATATGGAAAACCGGGCCACATTATTAGAAATTGCCCGAACCAGGAGAACACGAATGGACAAGGCCGCGGAAGAGTTTTCAATATTAATGCGGCAGAGGCACAGGAAGACCCGAAGCTTGTTACGGGTACGTTTCTTATTGACAATAAATCTACTTACGTTTTATTTGATTCGGGTGCGGATAGAAGCTATATGAGTAGAGATTTTTGTGCTAAATTAAGTTGTCCATTGACGCCTTTGGATAGTAAATTTTTACTCGAATTAGCAAATGGTAAATTAATTTCAGCAGATAATATATGTCGGAATCGAGAAATTAAACTGGTTAGCGAAACATTTAAGATTGATTTGATACCAGTAGAGTTAGGGAGTTTTGATGTGATAATCGGTATGGACTGGTTGAAAGAAGTGAAAGCAGAGATCGTTTGTTACAAAAATGCAATCCGCATTATACGAGAAAAAGGAAAACCCTTAATGGTTTACGGAGAAAAGGGCAACACGAAGCTACATCTTATTAGTAATTTGAAGGCACAAAAACTAATAAGAAAAGGTTGCTATGCTGTTCTAGCACACGTCGAGAAAGTACAAACTGAAGAAAAGAGCATCAATGATGTTCCCATTGCAAAAGAATTTCCCGATGTATTTCCTAAAGAATTACTGGGATTACCCCCACATCGATCCGTTAAATTACAAATAGATCTTGTACCAGGAGCTGCACCAATAGCTCGTGCTCCTTACAGACTCGCACCCAGCGAGATGAAAGAACTGTAAAGCCAATTACAAGAACTTTTAGAGCGTGGTTTCATTCGACCAAGCACATCACCGTGGGGAGCTCCTGTTTTGTTTGTCAAGAAGAAAGATGGTACATTCAGGTTGTGTATCGACTACCGAGAGTTGAACAAACTTACCATCAAGAACCGCTACCCACTACCGAGAATTGACGACTTATTTGATCAACTACAAGGCTCGTCGGTTTATTCGAAGATCGATTTACGTTCTGGATATCATCAAATGCGAGTAAAGGAGGATGATATTCCAAAAACTGCTTTTAGGACGCGTTATGGTCATTACGAGTTTATGGTTATGCCGTTTGGATTGACTAACGCACCAGCTGTGTTCATGGACCTTATGAACAGAGTGTGTGGGCCATATCTTGACAAGTTTGTCATTGTTTTCATCAATGACATACTTATTTACTCAAAGAATGATCAAGAGCACGAAGAACATTTGAGAAAAGTGCTAGAAGTATTGAGGAAAGAAAAACTGTACGCTAAGTTTTCAAAGTGTGCATTTTGGTTGGAAGAAGTTCAATTCCTCGGTCACATAGTGAACAAAAAAGGTATCCAGGTGGACCCAGCAAAGATTGAAACCGTTGAAAAGTGGGAAACCCCAAAAACTCCGAAGCATATACGTCAATTTTTAGGAT
Organism: Rutidosis leptorrhynchoides; assembly: GCF_046630445.1. Lineage (NCBI taxonomy): Eukaryota > Viridiplantae > Streptophyta > Magnoliopsida > Asterales > Asteraceae > Rutidosis > Rutidosis leptorrhynchoides. The sequence goes on from NC_092343.1 coordinate 102,186,375, forward strand.
TGGCTGGTTACTATAGAAGATTCATCCACGATTTCTCCAAAATAGCAAAACCCTTGACTGCATTAACGCATAAAGGGAAGAAATTTGAATGGAAGGATGAACAAGAGAAGGCGTTTCAATTATTGAAGAAAAAGCTAACTACGGCACCTATATTGTCATTGCCTGAAGGGAATGATGATTTTGTGATTTATTGCTACGCATCAAAGCAAGGTCTCAGTTGTGTATTAATGCAACGGACGAAGGTGATTGCTTATGCGTCTAGACAATTGAAGATTCACGAGAAAAATTATACGATGCATGATTTGGAATTAGGCGCGGTTGTTTTTGCATTAAAGACTTGGAGGCACTACTTATATGGGGTCAAAAGTATTATATATACCGACCACAAAAGTCTTCAACACATATTTAATCAGAAACAACTGAATATGAGGCAGCGTAGGTGGATTGAATTGTTGAATGATTACGACTTCGAGATTCGTTACCACCCGGGGAAGGCAAATGTGGTAGCCAACGCCTTGGGCAGAAAGGACAGAGAACCCATTCGAGTAAAATCTATGAATATAATGATTCACACTAACCTTACTACTCAAATAAAGGAGGCGCAACAAGGAGTTTTAAAAGAGGGAAATTTAAAGGATGAAATACCCAAAGGATCGGAGAAGCATCTTAATATTCGGGAAGACGGAACCCGGTATAGGGCTGAAAGAATTTGGGTACCAAAATTTGGAGATATGAGAGAAATGGTACTTAGAGAAGCTCATAAAACCAGATACTCAATACATCCTGGAACGGGGAAGATGTACAAGGATCTCAAGAAACATTTTTGGTGGCCGGGTATGAAAGCCGATGTTGATAAATACGTAGGAGAATGTTTGACGTGTTCTAAGGTCAAAGCTGAACATCATAAACCATCAGGTCTACTTCAACAACCCGAAATCCCGGAATGGAAATGGGAAAACATTACCATGGATTTCATCACTAAATTGCTAAGGACTGCAAGTGGTTTTGATACTATTTGGGTAATAGTTGATCGTCTCACCAAATCAGCACACTTCCTGTCAATAAGAGAAGATGACAAGATGGAGAAGTTAGCACGACTGTATTTGAAGGAAGTCGTCTCCAGACATGGAATACCAATCTCTATTATCTCTGATAGGGATGGCAGATTTATTTCAAGATTCTGGCAGACATTACAGCAAGCATTAGGAACTCGTCTAGACATGAGTACTGCCTATCATCCACAAACTGATGGGCAGAGCGAAAGGACGATACAAACGCTTGAAGACATGCTACGAGCATGTGTTATTGATTTCAGAAACAGTTGGGATCGACATCTACCGTTAGCAGAATTTTCCTACAACAACAGCTACCATTCAAGCATTGAGATGGCGCCGTTTGAAGCACTTTATGGTAGAAAGTGTAGGTCTCCGATTTTTTGGAGTGAAGTGGGGGATAGACAAATTACGGGTCCGGAGATAATACAAGAAACTACCGAGAAAATCATCCAAATTCAACAAAGATTGAAAACCGCCCAGAGTCGACAAAAGAGCTACGCGGACAGTAAAAGAAAAGATATAGAGTTTGAAATTGGAGAAATGGTCATGCTTAAGGTTTCACCTTGGAAAGGCGTTGTTCGATTTGGTAAACGGGGGAAACTAAATCCAAGGTACATTGGACCATTCAAGATTATAGATCGTGTCGGACCAGTAGCTTACCAACTAGAGCTACCTCAACAACTCGCGGCTGTACATAACACTTTCCACGTCTCAAATTTGAAGAAATGTTTTGCTAAAGAAGATCTCACTATTTCGTTGGACGAAATCCAAATCAATGAAAAACTTCAATTCATTGAAGAACCTGTCGAAATAATGGATCGTGAGGTTAAGAGACTTAAACAAAACAAGATACCGATTGTTAAGGTTCGATGGAATGCTCGTAGAGGACCCGAGTTCACCTGGGAGCGTGAAGATCAGATGAAGAAGAAATACCCGCATTTATTTCCTGAAGAGACGTCAACACCTCCAATTGCTTAAAATTTCGGGACGAAATTTATTTAACGGGTAGGTACTGTAGTGACCCGAACTTTTCCATGTTTATATATATATTAAATGAAATTGTTATTTACATGATTAAGTGTTTCCAACATGTTAAGCAATCAAACTTGTTAAGACTTGATTAATTGAAATATGTTTCATATAGACAATTGACCACCCAAGTTGACCGGTGATTCACGAACGTTAAAACTTGTAAAAACTATATGATGACATATATATGGATATATATATAGTTAACATGATACTATGATAAGTAAACATATCATTAAGTATATTAACAATGAACTACATATGTAAAAACAAGACTACTAGCTTAATGATTTTTAAACGAGACATATATGTAACGATTATCGTTGTAAAGACATTTAATGTATATATATCATATTAAGAGATATTCATACATGATAATATCATGATAATATAATAATTTAAAATCTCATTTGATATTATAAACATTGGGTTAACAACATTTAACAAGATTGTTAACCTAAAGGTTTCAAAACAACACTTACATGTAACGACTAACGATGACTTAACGACTCAGTTAAAATGTATATACATGTAGTGTTTTAATATGTATTTATACACTTTTGAAAGACTTCAATACACTTATCAAAATACTTCTACTTAACAAAAATGCTTACAATTACATCCTCGTTCAGTTTCATCAACAATTCTACTCGTATGCACCCGTATTCGTACTCGTACAATACACAGCTTTTAGATGTATGTACTATTGGTATATACACTTCAATGATCAGCTCTTAGCAGCCCATGTGAGTCATCTAACACATGTGGGAACCATCATTTGGCAACTAGCATGAAATATCTCATAAAATTACAAAAATATGAGTAATCATTCATGTCTTATTTACATGAAAACAAAATTACATATCCTTTATATCTAATCCATACACCAACGACCAAAAACACCTACAAACACTTTCATTCTTCAATTTTATTCATCTAATTGATCTCTCTCAAGTTCTATGTTCAAGTTCTAAGTGTTCTTCATATATTCTACAAGTTCTAGTTACATAAAATCAAGAATACTTTCAAGTTTGCTAGCTCACTTCCAATCTTGTAAGGTGATCATCCAACCTCGAGAAATCTTTGTTTCTTACAGTAGGTTATCATTCTAATACAAGGTAATAATCATATTCAAACTTTGGTTCAATTTCTATAACTATAACAATCTTATTTCAAGTGATGATCTTACTTGAACTTGTTTTTGTGTCATGATTCTGCTTCAAGAACTTCGAGCCATCCAAGGATTCGTTGAAGCTAGATCCATTTTTCTATTTTCCAGTAGGTTTATCCAAGGAACTTAAGGTAGTAATGATGTTCATAACATCATTCGATTCATACATATAAAGCTATCTTATTCGAAGGTTTAAACTTGTAATCACTAGAACATAGTTTAGTTAATTCTAAACTTGTTCGCAAATAAAAGTTAATCCTTATAACTTGACTTTTAAAATCAACTAAAAACATGTTCTATATCTATATGATATGCTAACTTAATGATTTAAAACTTGGAAACACGAAAAACACCGTAAAACCGGATTTACGCCGTCGTAGTAACACCGCGGGCTGTTTTGGGTTAGTTAATTAAAAACTATGATAAACTTTGATTTAAAAGTTGTTATTCTGAGAAAATGATTTTTATTATGAACATGAAACTATATCCAAAAACTATGGTTAAACTCAAAGTGGAAGTATGTTTTCTAAAATGGTCATCTAGACGTCGTTCTTTCGACTGAAATGACTACCTTTACAAAAACGACTTGTAACTTATTTTTCCGACTATAAACCTATACTTTTTCTGTTTAGATTCATAAAATAGAGTTCAATATAAAACCATAACAATTTGATTCACTCAAAACGGATTTAAAATGAAGAAGTTATGGGTAAAAAACAAGATTGGATAATTTTTCTCATTTTAGCTACGTGAAAATTGGTAACAAATCTATTCCAACCATAACTTAATCAACTTGTATTGTATATTATGTAATCTTGAGATACCATAGACACGTATACAATGTTTCGACCTATCATGTTGACACATCTATATATATTTCGGAACAACCATAGACACTCTATATGTGAATGTTGGAGTTAGCTATACAGGGTTGAGGTTGATTCCAAAATATATATAGTTTGAGTTGTGATCAATACTGAGATACGTATACACTGGGTCGTGGATTGATTCAAGATAATATTTATCGATTTATTTAAGTACATCTAACTGTGGACAACTAGTTGTAGGTTACTAACGAGGACAACTGACTTAATAAACTTAAAACATCAAAATATATTAAAAGTGTTGTAAATATATTTTGAACATACTTTGATATATATGTATATATTGTTATAGGTTCGTGAATCAACCAGTGGCCAAGTCTTACTTCCCGACGAAGTAAAAATCTGTGAAAGTGAGTTATAGTCCCACTTTTAAAATCTAATATTTTTGGGATGAGAATACATGCAGGTTTTATAAATGATTTACAAAATAGACACAAGTACGTGAAACTACATTCTATGGTTGAATTATCGAAATCGAATATGCTCTTTTTTTATTAAGTCTGGTAATCTAAGAATTAGGGAACAGACACCCTAATTGACGCGAATCCTAAAGATAGATCTATTGGGCCTAACAAACCCCATCCAAAGTACCGGATGCTTTAGTACTTCGAAATTTATATCATATCCGAAGGGTGTCCCGGAATGATGGGGATATTCTTATATATGCATCTTGTTAATGTCAGTTACCAGGTGTTCACCATATGAATGATTTTTATCTCTATGTATGGGATGTGTATTGAAATATGAAATCTTGTGGTCTATTATTATGATTTGATATATATAGGTTAAACCTATAACTCACCAACATTTTTGTTGACGTTTTAAGCATGTTTATTCTCAGGTGATTATTAAGAGCTTCCGCTGTCGCATACTTAAATAAGGACGAGATTTGGAGTCCATGCTTGTATGATATTGTGTAAAAACTGCATTCAAGAAACTTATTTTGTTGTAACATATTTGTATTGTAAACCATTATGTAATGGTCGTGTGTAAACAGGATATTTTAGATTATCATTATTTGATAATCTACGTAAAGCTTTTTAAAACCTTTATCTATGAAATAAAGGTTATGGTTTGTTTTAACAATGAATGCAGTCTTTGAAAAATGTCTCATATAGAGGTCAAAACCTCGCAACGAAATCAATTAATATGGAACGTTTTTAATCAATAAGAACGGAACATTTCAGTTGGTATCCGAGCGTTGGTCTTAGAGAATTAGAATTTTGCATTAGTGTGTCTTATCGAGTTTGTTAGGATGCATTAGTGAGTCTGGACTTCGACCGTGTTTACTTGAAAAATGATTGCTTAACAAATTTTGTTGGAAACTATATATTTTTAATATGTGAATATTATGTGATATATTAATCTCTTAACACGTTTGATATTATGTGATAGATGTATACCTCTAGAACAAGTCCCATTGACTCACCTAATAATAATGAAGAGTCAAATGTAAATTGGAATGATTCGTGGACTGATTCACAAGTTCCCGAAGAGGAACCGGAAGAAGAGTCGGAACCGGAAGAAGAATCGGAACCGGAAGAAGAATCGGAACCGGATGAAGAAATAGAACCGGTGGGGGAAATAATAAAATGGTTAAGTAAAAGAAAATCCTCAACCAACCGACCAAGGTTAATTATGGTCAATGGTGTTTCCTCCAAGGAAGCAAAATATTGGGAGGATTACCAATTCTCCGATGAATCGGATTCCGACGAGAATTTCGATGATGTTATAGAAATTACCCCAACTGAATTTAAAAAGGCAAAAGAAAATAATAAGGGAAAGGGCATAAAAATAGAGAAATCTAATTCCAACTCCGATGAACTTTATATGTATCGTCAACTCCCGAAGTCCTTAAGTTGTAACAATGCCCCGGGAACCTCTAAACCACCAGGTTTTTCTAAACCAATGTGGAAAACAACGGCTCGTATTAGGGGAACATCATATATCCCTAGAAACTTGGCAAAACGAACCAAAACCGAAGAAGAAGAAGAAACAAGCGAGTCGGAATAAGATAGTTGTATTCGTGTGGTGTAATATATGTAATATAGTGTGCTTATGCTTTATGATATATGTAAAAATTGCTTGTATTGATAAGTATTTTTTTTATGAATTTAACTCTTGTCTATTTTACAGTATAAAAACACAAAATGGAGAGACAACCCAATATTTTAAGAGACCTACCCGGAGACATGATTGATGAAATCTTGTCTAGAGTCGGTCAAAATTCTTCGGCACAACTATTTAAGGCGAGATCAGTTTGTAAGACATTCGAAGAACGTTCCAAGAATGCCTTGGTTTATAAAAGGCTTTCGTTCACATTGGGAAATCCATAAGTTACGATGTGTTTACTTTGACGCATATATTGCGGGGAACCCAAATGCTATTTTACGCAATGGGTTAAGAAATTATTTTGACTCAATATATCTGAATATTAGACTTCGTGATTTAGAAAAAGCGGCTAACATGCAACATAAAGAAGCATGTTATGCTTACGGATTAGTAATGTTCGCTTCTCACCAAAGTGAGAATAAGAACATCGGGCTACAACTATTAAACAAAACGTTTCCACAAGTGACGGAGTCGGTAATTGGGGTAAGAAATGAGGTTTTTAGATTGTTACGGGACTGTTGGACATTACGTAACCCTCGTCCCTTTGACGACGTTACAACACACTGTCTTATCAACGGCCATAACGGTTATGTTCCACAAGACCAAGGATGGGAAGTAATCCTAGTAAAACCAGAATGCATGACTTGTTTCTGGACGTATGAATTACATGTCTTTATTGCCTTTGCTGAACGACTTGTGTACTAGCTAGAATTATCTTCACAACCATCTTGTATCAAATTTATTGTGTGCTATATTTCATGCTATATGTAAAATAAGTGGTATTGTAAGTTTGTAAAATATTGTGTAAAAGTTTGAACGCGAAATATTATTATAATCAGTTTTTCATATAGAATTGTAGTAGTTGAATTGTATATTAGCTACCAAGTATGAACTTAACGGGTAGGTACTACCCGAATTTAAACTTATAAAACGCTAATATGAAGAAAAAGCTTTTATAAATGAGTTCATATTATGCTACGAAATACTATTAACTACTCTTAATATTCTGTACGATTAACTTGTTCCATTTGACTATTTTGAAGGAAATGGCACCGACTACTCGACACACCGTGAATATGAATGAAGAGGAATTCCGTACTTTTCTAGCTTCAAACATAGCCACAGTACAGGCTGCGCTACATACCAACAATAACCTTGGATCTAGCAGTACAGGAAATTGTGTAGGATGCACCTATAAAGAATTCACTGCCTGCAAACCTTTGGAATTTGATGGAACCGAAGGACCGATCGGATTGAAACGGTGGACCGAGAAGGTCGAATCTGTGTTTGCCATAAGTAAGTGTACTGAAGAGGACAAAGTGAAGTACGCTACGCATACCTTCACAGGTTCTACGTTAACATGGTGGAATACCTATCTAGAGCAAGTGGGACAAGACGATGCGTACGCACTACCGTGGTCAGCATTCAAGCACTTGATGAACGAGAAGTACCGTCCCATAACCGAGGTCAATAAGCTCAAGACAGAACTTAGAGGGTTACGAACTCAAGGATTTGATATTACCACGTACGAAAGACGATTCACAGAATTGTGCCTATTGTGTCCGGGAGCATTCGAAGATGAGGAAGAGAAGATTGACGCGTTTGTGAAAGGATTACTGGAAAGAATCCAAGAAGATATAAGTTCACACGAGCCCGCCTCCATACAACAGGCATGTAGAATAGCTCACAAACTAGTGAACCATATTGAAGAAAGAATTAAAGAACAGACTGCTGAAGAGGCCAATGTGAAGCAAGTCAAAAGAAAGTGGGAGGAAAATGGTGATAAGAATCACCAATACAACAACAACAGTAATTACAACAATAATCGCAACAATTATCCCAAAAATCGCAACATCAATCGCAACTACAACAAACGGCCCAACAACAACAACAACAACAATAACAGCAACTACAACAATCATCCCAACAACAATAATAACCGCAACAACAACAACAATCAGAAGCAGCTATGCCAAAGGTGTGAAAAGTATCACTCGGGGTTCTGCACAAAATTTTGCAACAAGTGTAAAAGAAATGGTCATAGCGCGGCGAAGTGTGAGGTCTACGGACCAGGGGTTAATAGAATGATAGGAACAAATGGTGTCGGAACGAGTAATGGCGAAGCAAGTAGTGTCGGAGCAAGTTATGCCAATGTAGTTTGTTATAAATGTGGAAAACCGGGCCACATTATTAGAAATTTCCCGAACCAGGAGAACACGAATGGACAAGGCCGCGGAAGAGTTTTCAATATTAATGCAGCAGAGGCACATGAAGACCCGGAGCTTGTTACGGGTACGTTTCTTATTGACAATAAATCTGCTTACGTTTTATTTGATTCGGGTGCGGATAGAAGCTATATGAGTAGAGATTTTTGTGCTAAATTAAGTTGTCCATTGACACCGTTGGATAGTAAATTTTTACTCGAATTAGCAAACGATAAATTAATTTCAGCAGATTATATATGCCGGAATCGAGAAATTAAACTGGGTAGCGAAATATTTAAGATTGATTTGATACCAGTAGAGTTAGGGAGTTTTGATGTAATAGTTGGCATGGACTGGCTGAAGGAGATGAAAGCAGAGATCGTATGTTACAAAAACGCAATTCGCATTGTACGAGAAGAAGGAGAACCCTTAATGGTGTACGGAGAAAAGGGCAACACGAAGCTACATCTTATTAGTAATTTGAAGGCACAAAAACTAATCAGAAAAGGTTGCTATGCTGTTCTAGCACACGTCGAGAAAGTACAAACTGAAGAAAAGAGCATCAATGATGTTCCCGTCGCAAAAGAATTTCCCGATGTATTTCCGAAAGAATTACCGGGACTACCTCCTCATCGATCTGTTTAATTTCAAATAGATCTTGTACCAGAAGCTGCACCAATAGCTCGTGCTCCTTACAGACTCGCACCCAGCGAAATGAAAGAACTGCAAAGCGAACTGCAAGAACTATTAGAACGTGGTTTCATTCGACCAAGCACACCACCATGGGGAGCTCCTGTTTTGTTTGTCAAGAAGAAGGATGGTAAATTTAGGTTGTGTATTGACTACAGAGAGTTGAATAAACTTACCATCAAAAACCGTTATCCACTACCGAGAATTGACGACTTATTTGATCAACTACAAGGCTCTTCGGTTTATTCGAAAATTGATTTACGTTCTGGATATCATCAAATGCGAGTAAAGGAGGATGATATTCCAAAAACTGCTTTTAGGACGTGTTATTATCATTACGAGTTTATGGTTATGCCGTTTGGATTGACTAACGCACCCGCTGTGTTCATGGACCTTATGAACTGAGTGTGTGGCCATATCTTGACAAGTTTGTCATTGTTTTCATCGATGACATACTTATTTACTCAAAGAATGATCAAGAGCACGAAGAACATTTGAGAAAAGTGCTAGAAGTATTGAGGAAAGAAAAACTGTACGCTAAGTTTTCAAAGTGTGCATTTTGGTTGGAAGAAGTTCAATTCCTCGGTCACATAGTGAACAAAAAAGGTATCCAGGTGGACCCGGCAAAGATTGAAACCGTTGAAAAGTGGGAAACCCCAAAAACTCCGAAGCATATACGTCAATTTTTAGGATTGGCTGGTTACTATAGAAGATTCATCCACGATTTCTCCAAAATAGCAAAACCCTTGACTGCATTAATGCATAAAGGGAAGAAATTTGAATGGAAGGATGAACAAGAGAAGGCGTTTCAATTATTGAAGAAAAAGCTAACTACGGCACCTATATTGTCATTGCCTGAAGGGAATGATGATTTTGTGATTTATTGCTACGCATCAAAGCAAGGTCTCGGTTGTGTATTAATGCAACGGACGAAGGTGATTGCTTATGCGTCTAGACAATTGAAGATTCACGAGCAAAATTATACGACTCACGATTTGGAATTGGGTGCTGTTGTTTTTGCATTAAAGACTTGGAGGCATTATTTATATGGGGTCAAAAGTATTATATATACCGACCACAAAAGTCTCCAACATATATTTAATCAGAAGCAACTGAATATGAGACAACGCAGGTGGATTGAACTATTGAATGATTATGATTTTGAGATTCGATACCACCCGGGGAAGGCTAATGTGGTAGCTGACGCTTTGAGTAGAAAGGACAGAGAACCTATACGGGTAAAAGCTATGAATATAATTATTTGTACTAACCTTACTACTCAAATAAAGGAGGCGCAACAGGGGGTTGTAAAAGAAAGAAAGTTAAAGAATGAGATACCCAAAGGATCAGAGAAACATCTTAATATTCGGGAAGACAGAACCCGATATAGGGCTGATAGAATTTGGGTACCAAGGTTTGGAGATGTGAGAGAAATGGTACTTAAGGAAGCACATAATACCAGATATTCAATACATCCCGGAGCGGGGAAGATGTATAAAGATCTCAAGAAACAATTTTGGTGGCCGGGTATGAAAGCCGATATTGCTAAATATGTAGGAGAATGTTTGACGTGTTCTAAGGTCAAAGCTGGACATCAGAAACCATCAGGTCTACTACAACAACCTGAAATCCCGGAATGGAAATGGGAAAACATTACCATGGATTTCATTACTAAATTGCCAAGGACTGCAAGTGGTTATGATACTATTTGGGTAATAGTTGATCGTCTCACCAAGTCAGCATACTTCCTGCCAATGAGAGAAGATAACAAAATGGAGAAGTTGGCACGATTGTATTTGAAGGAGGTTGTCTCTAGACATAGAATACCCGTCTTTATTATCTCTGATAGGGATGGTAGATTTGTTTCAAGGTTCTGGCAGACGTTGCAACAAGCATTGGGGACTCGTCTAGACATGAGTACTGCCTATCATCCACAAACTGATGGGCAGAGCGAAAGGACAATACAAACGCTTGAAGACATGCTACGAGCATGTGTTATTGATTTCGGAAATAGTTGGGATCGACACCTACCGTTAGCAGAATTTTCCTACAACAACAGTTATCATTCTAGTATTGAGATTGCGCCGTTTGAGGCACTTTATGGTAGAAAGTGCAGGTCTCCGATTTGTTAGAATGAAGTAGGGGATAGACAGATTACGGGTCCGGAGATAATACAAGAAACTACCGAGAAAATCATCCAAATTCAACAATGATTGAAAACCGCCCAGAGTCGACAAAAGAGCTACGCGGACAGTAAAAGAAAAGATATAGAGTTTGAAATTGGAGAAATGGTCATGCTTAAGGTTTCACCTTGGAAAGGCGTTGTTCGATTTGGTAAACGGGGGAAACTAAATCCAAGGTACATTGGACCATTCAAGATTATAGATCGTGTCGGACCAGTAGCTTACCAACTGGACCTATCTCAACAACTCGCGGCTGTACATAACACTTTCCACGTCTCGAATTTGAAGAAATGTTTTGCTAAAGAAGATCTCACTATTCCATTGGATGAAATCAAAATCAATGAAAAACTTCAATTCATTGAAGAACTCATCGAAATAATGGATCGTGAGGTTAAGAGACTTAAGCAAAACAAGATACCGATTGTTAAGGTTCGATGGAATGCTCGTAGATGACCCGAGTTCACCTGGGAGCATGAAGATCAGATGAAGAAGAAATACCAGCATCTATTTCTAGAAGATTCGTCAACACCTTCAACAGCTTAAAATTTCGGGACGAAATTTATTTAACGGGTAGGTACTGTAGTGACCCGAACTTTTCCATGTTTATATATATTAATTGAGATTGATATTTACATGACTAAATGTTTCCAACGTGTTAAGCAATCAAACTTGTTAAGATTTGATTAAATGAAATAAGTTTCATATAGACAATTGATCACCCAAGTTGACCGGCGATTCACGAACGTTACAAATTTGTAAAAACTACATATTGTGGTATATATAGACATATATATATATATATATATATATATATATATATATATATATATATATATGGTTGACATGAGATTATGATGAGTAAGTATCTCACTAAGTATATTAACAATGTGTGATATACATAAGAAATGAGATTACTAAGTTAAGAAACTCGAAATGATATATATAACGATTATCGTTATGATAACGTCTACTAAATACATATGTATCATATTAAGATATTGATACACTATATTTAACATGATAAATTGATATTTAAATATATCATTAAGTGTGTTAACAATGAACTACATATGTAAAAACAAGAATACTAACTCAAGAATTACGAAACGAGACTTATATGTAACGATTATCGTTGTAACGATATTTTAATGTATATTTCATATTAAGAGATATTAATACATCATAATATCATGATAACATAATAATTTAACATCTCATTTGATATAATAAACATTGGGTTAACAACATTAATTGAGATCGTTAACTTAAAGGTTTCAAAACAACACTTACATGTAACGACTAACGAAGACTTAACGATTCCATTAGAATGTATATACATGTTGTGTTTTGATAGGTATTCTTACACTTTTGAAAGACTTCAAGACACATATAAAAGTACTTCTACTTAACAAAAATTCTTACAATTACATCCTCGTTCAGTTTCATCAACAATTCTACTCGTATGCACCCGTATTCATACTCGTACAATACACAGCTTTTAGATGTATGTACTATTGGTATATACACTCCAATGATCAGCTCTTAGTAGCCCATGTAAGTCACCTAACACATGTGGGAACCATCATTTGGCAACTAGCATGAAATATCTCATAAAATTACAAAAATATTAGTAATCATTCATGACTTATTTACATGAAAACAAAATTACATATCCTTTATATCTAATCCATATACCAACGACCAAAAACACCTACAAACACTTTCATTCTTCAATTTTCTTTATCTAATTGATCTCTCTCAAGTTCTATCTTCAAGTTCTAAGTGTTTTTCATAAATTCCATAAGTATAGTTTCATAAAAATCAAGAATACTTCCAAGTTTGCAAGTCTACTTCCAAGCTTTCTAATCCATTCCAAGTAATCATCTAAGATTAAGGAACCTATGTTATTTATAGTAGGTTATCTTTCTAATTCAAGGTAATATTCATATTCAAACTTTGATTCAATTTCTACAACTATAACAATCTTATTTCGAGTGAAAATCTTACTTGAACTGTTTTGTGTCATGATTCTGCTTCAAGAACTTTTATGCCATCTAAGGATCCTTTGAAGCTAGATCTATTTTTCTCATTTCCAGTAGTTTTATCCAGAAAACTTGAGGTAGTAATGATGTTCATAACATCATTCGATTCATACATATAAAGCTATCTTATTCAAAGGTTTAAACTTGTAATCACTAGAACATAGTTTAGTTAATTCTAAACTTATTCGCAAACAAAAGTTAATCCTTCTAACTTGACTTTTAAAATCAACTAAACACATGTTCTATATCTATATGATATGCTAACTTAATGATTTAAAACCTGGAAACACGATGAACACCATAAAATCGGATATACGCCGTCGTAGTGAAACCGGGGGCTGTTTTGGTTTGGATAATTAAAAACTATGATAAACTTTGATTTAAAAGTTGTTCTTCTGAGAAAATAATTTTTCATAAGAACATGAAACTATATCCAAAAATCTTGGTTAAACTCAAAGTGAAATTATGTTTTTCAAAATGGTCATCAAGATGTCGTTCTTTCGACGGAAATGACTACCTCTTTAGTAATTGACATGTAACTTAAATTTCCGACTATAAACCTATACTTTTTCTGTTTGTATTCTCAAATTAGAGTTCAATATGAAACCATAGCAATTTGATTCACTCAAAACGGATTTAAAATGAAGAAGTTATGGGTAAAACAAGATTGGATATTTTTGATCTTTTTAGCTACGTGAAATGTTTAACAAATCTATACAAATCATATCCTAGCTAACTTATATTGTATTATACATGTATTTTAATATATTATGTAATCTTGGAATACCATAGACACGTATGCAAATGTTTTGACATATCATATCGACCCATGTATATATATTATTTGGAACAACCATAGACACTCTATATGCAGTAATGTTGGAGTTAGCTATACAGGGTTGAGGTTGATTCCAAAAATATATATACTTTGATTTGTGATCTAGCCTAAGACATGTATACACTGGGTCGTAGATTGATTCAAGATAATATATATCGATTTATTTCTGTACACCTAACTGTGGACAACTAGTTGTAGGTTATTAACGAAGACAGCTGACTTAATACACTTAAATCTTTAAAACATAATAAAAATGGTTGTAATTATATTTTGATCATACTTTGATATATATGTACATATTTGTATAGGTTCGTGAATCGATCCGTGGCCAAGTCTTATTTCCGAGGAAGGAAATATCTGTGAAAGTGAGTTATAGTCCCACTTTTAAAATCTAATATTTTTAGGATGAGAATACATGCAGGTTTTATAAATGATTTACAAAATAGAAACAAGTACGTGAAACTACATTCAATGGTTGAATTATCGAAATCGAATATGCCCCTTTTTATTAAGTTTGGTAATCTAAGAATTAGGGAACATACACCCTAATTGACGCGAATCCTAAAGATAGATCTATTGGGCCTAATAAACCCCATCCAAAGTACCGGATGCTTTAGTACTTCGAAATTTATATCATATCCGAAGGGTGTCCCAGAATGATGGGGATATTCTTATATATGTATCTTGTTAATGTCGGTTACCAGGTGTTCACCATATGAATGATTTTTATCTCTATGTATGAGATATGTATTGAAATATGAAATCTTGTGGTCTATTGATACGATTTGATATATATAGGTTAAACCTATAACTCACCAACATTTTTGTTGACGTTTAAAGCATGTTTATTCTCAGGTGAATACTAAGAGCTTCCGCTGTTGCATACTAAAATAAGGACAAGATTTGGAGTCCATGTTTGTATGATATTGTGTAAAAACTGCATTCAAGAAACATATGTCGATGTAATATATTTCTATTGTAAACCATTATGTAATGGTCATGTGTAAACAATATATTTTAGATTATCATTATTTGATAATCTACGTAATGATTTTAAAACCTTTATTGAAAAAATAAAGGTTATGGTTGTTTTAAAAATGAATGCAGTCTTTGAAAAATGTCTCATATAGAGGTTAAAACCTCGCAACGAAATCAATTAATATGGAACGTTTATAATCAATATGAATGGGACATTTCATGATAGGGGATATTCTTATATACATCTTGTTAATGTCGGTTACCAGGTGTTCACCATATGAATGATTTTTGTCTCTATGCATGGGACGCATATTTATGAGAACTAGAAATGAAATTCTTGTGATCTATTAAAATGATGAAAATGAATGATTATGATAAACTAATGAACTCACCAACCTTTTAGTTGACACTTGAAAGCATGTTTATTCTCAGGTATGAAAGAAATCTTCCGCTGTGCATTTGCTCATATTAGATATATTACTTGGAGTCATTCATGACATATTTCAAAAGACGTTGCATTCGAGTCGTCGAGTTCATCAAGATTATTATTAAGTCAATTATAGTTGGATATATTATGAAATGGTATGCATGCCGTCAACTTTCGATGTAATGAAAGATTGTCTTTTCAAAAACGAATGCAATGTTTGTAAAATGTATCATATAGAGGTCAAGTACCTCACGATGTAACCTAATGTAATGTATTCATCCAGATGGATTAGGACGGGTCGTTAGAACATAGTGAGTAAAGAAGGTATTCAGGTTGATCCGGCAAAGATTGAAACCGTTGAAAAGTGGGAAACACCGAAAACCCCGACGCGGATACACCAATTTTTAGGATTGGCTGGTTACTACCAAAGATTCATCCAAGATTTTTCCAAAATAGCAAAACCCTTGACTGCATTAACGCATAAAGGAAAGAAATTTGAATGGAAGGATGAGCAGGAGAAAGCGTTTCAATGGTTGAAGAAAAAGTTAACTACGACACCTATATTGTCATTGCCTGAAGGGAATGATGATTTTGTGATATATTGTGATGCCTCAAAGCAAGATCTCGGTTGTGTATTAATGCAACGAACGAAGGTAATTGCTTATGCATCTAGACAATTGAAGATTCATGACCAGAATTATACGACACATGATTTGGAATTAGGCGCGGTTGTTTTTGCATTAAAGACTTGGAGACACTACATATATGGGGTCAAAAGTATCATATATGCTGACCACAAAAGTCTCCAACATATATTAGATCAGAAACAGTTGAAAATGAGGCAACGTAAGTGGATTGAACTGTTGAACGATTACGACTTTGAGATTCGATATCACCCGGGGAAGGCGAATGTGGTAGCCGACGCTTTGAGTAGAAAGGACAGAGAACATATACGGGTAAAAGCTATGAATATAATTATTCGTAATAACCTTACTACTCAAATAAAGGAGGCGCAGCAGGGAGTTTTAAAATAAGGAAATTTGAAGAATGAAATATCTAAAGGATTGAAAAAACATCTTAATATTCGGGAAGACCGAACCCTATATAGAGCTGAAAGAATTTGGGTACCAAAGTTTGGAGATGTGAGAGAAATGGTACTTAAGGAAGCACATAAGACCAGATATTCAATACATCCCGGAGTGGGGAAGATGAACAAAGATCTCAAGAAACACTTTTGGTGGCCGGGTATGAAAACCGATATTGCTAAATACGTAGGAGAATGTTTCACATGTTCTAAAGTCAAAGCTGAACATCATAAACCATCGGGTCTACTTCAACAAACTGAAATCCCAGAATGGAAATGGGAAAACATTACCATGGATTTCATTACTAAATTGCAAAGGACTGCAATTGGTTATGATAATATTTGGGTAATAGTCGATCGTCTCACCAAATCAGCACACTTTTTGCCACTGAGAGAAGATGATAAAATGGAGAAGTTGGCACGTTTATACTTGAAAGAAGTCGTCTCCAGCCATGGAATACCCGTCTCTATTATCTCTGATAGGGATGGCAGATTTGTTTCAAGATTCTGGTAGACGTTACAACAAGCATTGGGGACTCGTCTAGACATGAGTACTGCCTATCACCCACAAACTGATGAGCATAGTGAAAGGATGATACAGACCCTTGAAGACATGCTACGAGCATGTGTCATTGATTTCGAAAACAGTTGGGATCGACATCTACCGTTAGAAGAATTTTCCTACAATAACAGTTACCATTCACGTATTGAGATGGTGCCGTTTGAGGCACTTTATGGTAGAAAGTACAGGTCTCCGATTTGTTGGAGTGAAGAGGGGGATAGACAGATTACAAGTCCACAAATTCTCCAAGAAACTACAGAGAAAATCATTCAAATTCAACAACGGTTGAAATCCACCCAAAGTCGACAAAAGGGCTACGCAGACAGTAAAAGAAAAGATATAGAATTTGAAATTGGTGACATGGTCATGCTTAAGGTATCACCTTGGAAAGGTGTTGTTCGATTTGGTAAACGGGGGAAACTGAATCCAAGGTACATTGGACCATTCAAGATTATAGATCGTGTCGGACCAGTAGCTTACCGACTTGAATTACCTCAACAACTCGCTGTCGTACATGATACTTTTCACGAATCGAATCTGAAGAAATGGTTAGCCAAAGAAGATCTCACTATCCCTTTAGACGAAATACAAATCAATGAAAAACTTTAATTCATTGAAGAACCCTTCGAAATAATGGATCGTGAGGTTAAAAGACTTAAGCAAAACAAGATACCAATTGTTAAGGTTCGATGGAATGCTCGTAGAGGACACGAGTTCACCTGGGAACGTGAAGATCAGATGAAGAAGAAATACCCGCACCTATATCCAGAAGATGCGTCAACACCTCCAACAGCTTGAAATTTCGGGACGAAATTTATTTAACGGGTAGGTACTGTAGTGACCCGAACTTTTCCATGATTATATATTATATGAGATTAATATTTACATGAATAAATATTTCCAACATGTTAAGTAATCAAACTTGTTAAGACTTGATTAATTGAAATAGGTTTCATGTAGACAATTGACCACCAAAATTGACCGGCGATTCACGAACGTTAAAACTTGTAAAAGCTATATGATATTGATATATATATATATATATATATATATATATATATATATATATATATATATATATATATATATATATATATATATATATATATATATATATATATAGTTAACATGATATTATGATAAGTAAGTATCTCATTAGGTATATTAACAATGAGTTATATACAAAATAATGAGACTACTAAGTTAAGAAACTCGAAACGAAATATATAACGATTATTGTTATAACAACGTCTTACTAAATACATATGTATCATATTAAGATATTGTTACACTATATTTAACATGATAAAATGATAATTATATATATCATTAAGTATGTTAACAATGAACTACATATGTAGAACAAGACTACTAACTTAAGAATTTCGAAACGAGACTTATATGTAACGATTATCGTTGTAACGACATTTTAATATATATATATATATATATATATATATATATATATATATATATATATATATATATATATATATATATATATATATATATATATATATATATATATATATATATATCATATTAAGATATATTCATACATTATAATATCATGATAATGTAATAATTTAACATCTCATTAGATATAATAAACAATGGGTTAACAACATTAAATGAGATCGTTAACTTAAAGGTTTCAAAACAACACTTACATGTAACGACTAACGATGACTTAACGACTCAGTTAAAATGTATATACATGTAGTATATTAATATGTATTAGTGCACTTTTGAAAGACTTCAAGACACATATCAAAGTATTTCTACTTAATAAAAATGCTTACAATTGCATTCTCATTCATTTTCATCAACAATTCTACTCGTATACACTCGTATTCGTACTCGTACAATACACAGCTCCTAGATGTATATACTATTGGTATATAAACATAAAAATCTGCTCCTTAGTAGCCCTAAATAATTAATAACATGTGGGACTCAAAGCTTTGTCATCTAATACCAAATATCTAACTAGAAAACAAGTTACATATTTTATATCATGAATTATTAAACTAAAATACAAACTAGAATTTCCTTTAAATCCCATCCATGATTCACGACCAAAAACACCTACAAACACTTTCATTCTTCAATTTTATTCATCTAATTAATCTCTCTCAAGTTCTATCTTCAAGTTATAAGTGTTCTTCATAAATTCTTTAAGTTCTAGTTTCATAAAATCAAGAATACTTTCAAGTTTGCAAGTATACTTCCAAGCTTTCTAATCCATTCCAAGTAATCATCTAAGATCAAGGAACCTTTTTTACTTACAGTAGGTGATCATTCTAATTCAAGGTAATACTCATATTTAACCTTTGATTCAATTTCTATAACTATAACTATCTTAATTCGAGTAGAAAATCTTACTTGAATTTGTTTTCATGTCATGATTCTACATCAAGAACTTTCAAGCCATCCAAGATCCTTTGAAGCTAGATCATTTCTTGTCACTTCCAGTAGGTTTACCTACTAAATTTGAGGTAGTAATGATGTTCATAACATCATTCGATTCATATATATATAACTATCATATTCGAAGATCTAAACTTGTAATCACTAGAACGTAGTTTAGTTAAGTCTAAACTTGTTCGCAAACAAAGTTAATCCTTATAACTTGACTTTTAAAATCAACTAAACATATGTTCTATATCTATATGATATGCTATCTTAATGATTTAAAACCTGGAAACACGAAGAACACCGTAAAACCGGACATACACCGTCGTAGTGAAACCGGGGGCTGTTTTGGGTTAGATAATTAAAAATTATGATAAACTTTGATTTTTAAAGTTGTTCTTCTGGGAAAATGATTTTTCTTATGAACATGAAACTATATCCAAAAATCATGGATGAACTCAAAGTGGAAGTATGTTTTTTTCAAAATGGTCATCAAGACGTCGTTCTTTCGACTGAAATGACTACCTCTTACAAAATTGACTTGTAACCTGTATTTATGACTATAAACTTATACTTTTTCTGTTTAGTTTCATAAATTTCAGTTCATTATGACACCATAGCTACTTGAATCACTCAAAACGGATTTAAAACGAATAAGTTATGGGTAAAACAAAATTGGATAATTTTTCTTGTTGTAGCTACGTGAAATTTGTAACAAATCCATAATAACCATAACTTAACTAACTTATATTGTACTCTAACATATTATGTAACCTTGATAGACGATAGATACGTATGCAATGTTTTGACATATCATATTGACGTCATCTATATATATTATTTGGAACAACCATAGACACTCTGTATGCGGTAATGATCGAGTTAGCTATACAGGGTTGAGATTGATTCCAAAAAAATATATATACTTTGTGTTGTGATCGAGTCTGAGACTTGTATGCACTGGGTCGTGGATTGATTCGAGATAATATATATTGATTTATTTCTGTACTACTAACTGTGGACAATTATTTGTGGACTACAAACGTTGGACTATCAACTTAACAAACTTAAATCATTAAAACATAATAAAATATGGTATAATTATATTTCGATCATACTTTGATATATATATACATATTTTTTATAGGTCCGTGAATCGACCAGTGGCCAAGTGTTATTTTTCGACGAAGTGATAATCTGTTAAAGTGAGTTATAGTCCCATTTTTACTATCTAATATTTTGGGATGAGAATACATGCAGTTTTGTAAATGTTTTACAAAATAGACACAAGTACTTGAAATTACATTCTATGTTGGATTATGAATACCGAATATCACCCTTTTAGCTTGGTAACCTAAGAATTAGGGAACAGACACCCTAATTGACACGAATCCTAAAGGTAGATCTACAGGCAATAACTCCCCCCATACTGGAAAATGATATGCTTTAGTACTTCGAGTTATTAATACAGATGGATTTCTGTTTTGGGGATATTCTATATGCATTTTGTTAATGTCGGTTACTAGGTGTTCAACATATGAATAGTTTTTATGCAGTTTGCATGTTATTGAAAAATGGAAATGGAAATCTTGTGGTCTATTATTACGATTTGATAAATATATAGGTTAAACCTATAACTCACCAACATTTTTGTTGACTTTTAAGCATGTTTATTCTTAGGTGATTATTAAGAGCTTCCGCTGTTGCATGCTAATTTAAGGACAAGAATTGGAGTCAGCATACTTGTAATATATTATTTAAAAACTGTATTCAGAGATTTAAATTGATGTGTAATATAGTTGTAAACCAATATGTCATATTTGTGTGTATAACGTTATCTTTTGGATTATCATTACTTGATAATCTACGTTATGGTTTTTGAACCTTTATTGATAAAATAAAGGTTATGGTTTGTTTTAAATAAAACGAATGCAGTCTTTGAAAAACGTCTCATATAGAGGTCAAACCTCGCAACGAAATCAATTAATATGAAACGTTTATAATCGATATGAACGGAACATTTCAGATAGATCTATCTTTAGGATTCGCGTTAATTAGGGTGTCCGTTCCCTAATTCTTAGATTACCAAACTAAAAAGAGGCATATTCTGTTTAATAATTCAACCATAGAATGTAGTTTCATGTACTTGTGTCTATTTTGTAAAACATTTAAAAACTGCATGTATTCACATCCCAAAAATATTAGATTTTAAAAGTGGGACTATAACTCACTTTCACAGATTTTCACTTCGTCGGAAAATAAGACTTGGCCACAGGTCGATTCACGAACCTATAACAATATATACACATAAATCAAATTATGATCGAAATATATTCACAACATATTTTATTATGTTTTAACGATTTAAGTTTGTTAAGTTAACAGTCCACATTAGTAGTCCACAATTAGTTGTCCACAGTTAGTAGTACAGAAATAAATCAATATATATATTATCTCGAATCAATTCACGACCTAGTGTATACAAGTCTCAGACTCAATCACAACTCAAAGTATATATATTATTTTGGAATCAACCTCAACCCTGTATAGCTAACTCGAACATTACCACATATAGAGTGTCTATGGTTGTTCCAAATAATATATATGGATGACGTCGATATGATATGTCAAATCATTGTATACGTGTCTATGGTCTATCAATGTTACATAATATATGTTAGACTACATGTATAATACAATATAAGTTAGTTAAGTTATGGTTAGTATAGATTTTTGTAAATTCATCCCGTAGTCAAATTAACCATTTTTAACCAATTTTGTTTTTCCCATAACTTCTTCGTTTTAAATTCGTTTTGAGTGAATCAAGTTGCTATGGTTTCATCATGAACTTAAATTTATGAAAGTAAATAGAAAAATTATAAGTTTATTGTCGGAAATACAAGTTACAAGTCGTTTTTGTAAGAGGTAGTCATTTCAGTCGAAAGAACGACGTCTTTATGACCATTTTGAAAAACATACTTCCACTTTGAGTTTAACCATGATTTTTGGATATAGTTTCATGTCCATAAGAAAAATCATTTTCCCAGAAGAACAACTTTTAATCAAAGTTTATCATAGTTTATAATTATCTAACCCAAAACAGCCCACGGTTTTACTACGACGGCGTATGTCCGGTTTTACGGTGTTCTTCGTGTTTCCAGGTTTTAAATCATTAAGTTAGCATATCATATATAGATATAGAAAATATGTTTAGTTGATTTTAAAGTTAAGTTAGAAGGATTAACTTTGTTTGCGAACAAGTTTAGAATTAACTAAACTATGTTCTAGTGATTACAAGTTTAAATCTTTGAATAAGATAGTTATATATATATATATATATATATATATATATATATATATATATATATATATATATATATATATATATATATATATATATGAATCGAATGATGTTATGAACATCATTACTACCTCAAGTATAGTAGATAAACCTACTAGAAATAACAAAAAATGATCTAGAGCTTCAAAGGATCTTGGATGGCATGGAAGTTCTTGAAGTAGAATCATGACACAAAAACAAGTTCAAGTAAGATTTTCTACTTGAATTAAGATAGTTATAGTTATAGAAATTGAATCAAAGTTTGAATATGAGTATTACCTTGAATTAGAATGATAACCTACTGTAAGTAACAAAGGTTTCTTGATCTTAGATAATTACTTGGAATGGATTAGAAAGCTTGGAAATATACTTGCAAACTTGAAATTATTCTTGATTTTATGAAACTAGAACTTATAGAATTTATGAAGAACACTTAGAACTTGAAGATAGAACTTGAGAGAGTTCAATTAGATGAAGAAAATTGAAGAATGAAGGTGTTTGTATGTGTTTTAGGTCATGATATATGGATTAGATATAAAGGATATGTAAGTTTGTTTTCTTGTAAATAAGTCATGAATAATTAATAATATTTTTGTAATCTTGCTAAATAATTCATACTAGATTACAAAGAATGGTTCCCACATGTTTGATGACTCATTAAGGGCTACTAAGAGCTAATCATTAAAGTGTATATACCAATAGTATGTACATCTAGGAGCTGTGTATTGTACGAGTACGAATACGTGTGCATACGAGTAGAATTGTTGATGAAAATGAATGAGAATGTAATTGTAAGCATTTTTGTTAAGTAGAAGTACTTTGATATGTGTCATGAAGTCTTTAAAAAGTATAATAATATATCTTAATACACTATATGTATATGCATTTTAACTGATTCGTTAAGTCATCGTTAGTTGTTACATGTAAGTGTTGTTTCGAAACCTTTAAGTTAACGATTTCGTTAAATGTAATTAATCCCATTGTTATTATATTTAATGAGATGTTAAATTATTACATTATAATGATAACATGATGTACTAATATATCTTAATATGATATATAAATATTAAGACGTTATTACAACGATAATCGTTACATATATATATCGTTTTGAATTTCTTAAGTTAGTAGTCTTGTTTTATGTATAAGGTTCATTGTTAATATACATAATGAGATACTTTAATTATCATTTCATCATGTTAAAAATATATATATGTTCATATATATAATATCATGTCATATACAAGTTATAACATTCGTGAATCATCGGACAAACTGGGTGGTAAAACGTTAACACAAAAACCGTTTCAAATAATCAAGTCTTAACAAGTTTGATTGCTTAACAAGTTGGAAAAATTTATTCATGTAAATATTAATCTCATATAATATATAATCATGGAAAAGTTCGGGTCACTACAGTATCTACCCGTTAAATAAATTTCGTCCCGAAATTTTAAGTAGTTGGAGGTGTTGACGTATCATCTGGAAATAAGTGTGGGTATTTCTTCTTCATCTGATCTTCACATTTCCTGGTGAACTCGGGTCCTCTACGAGCATTCCATCGAACCCTAACGATTGGTATTTTATTTTGCTTAAGTCTTTTAACCTCACGATCCATTATTTCGACAGGTTCTTCAATGAATTGAAGTTTTTCATTGATTTGGATTTCGTCTAAAGGAATAGTGAGATCTTCATTGGCTAAGCATTTCTTCAGATTCGATGCGTGAAAAGTATCATGTACGCCGGCGAGTTGTTGTGGTAATTCAAGTCGGTAAGCTACTGGTCTGACACGATCTATAATTTTAAATCGTCCAATGTACCTTAAATTCAGTTTCCCTCGTTTACCAAATCGAACAACGCATTTCCAAGGTGAAACCTTAAGCATGACCATCTCTCCAATTTCAAATTCTATATCTTTTCTTTTACTATCTGCGTAGCTCTTTTGTCGACTCTGGGCGGTTTTCAACCGTTGTTGAATTTGAATAATTTTCTCGGTTGTTTCTTGGATTATCTCCGGACCCGTAATTTGTCTATCCCCCACCTCGTTCCAACAAATCGGAGACCTGCACTTTTTACCATAAAGTGCCTCAAACGGCGCCATCTCAATACACGAATGATAACAGTTGTTGTAGGAAAATTCTGCTAACGGTAGATGTCGATCCCAACTGTTTCCGAAATCAATAACACATGCTCGTAGCATGTCTTCAAGGGTCTGTATCGTCCTTTCACTTTGCCCATCAGTTTGTGGGTGATAGGCAGTACTCATGTCTAGACGAGTCCCCAATGCTTGTTGCAACGTCTGCCAGAATCTTGAAACAAATCTGCCATCCCTATCAGAGATAATAGAGACTGGTATTCCATGTCTGGAGACGACTTCCTTCAAATATAAACCTGCCAATTTTTCCATTTTATCATCTTCTCTCAGTGGCAAAAAGTGTGCTGATTTGGTGAGACGATCGACTATTACCCAAATATTATCATAACCAATTGCAGTCCTTGGCAATTTAGTAATGAAATCCATGGTAATGTTTTCCCATTTCCATTCTGGGATTTCAGGTTGTTGAAGTAGACCTGATGGTTTCTAATGTTCAGCTTTTACCTTAGAACACGTCAAACATTCTTCTACATATTTAGCAATATCGGCTTTCATACCCGGCCACCAAAAATGTTTCTTGAGATCTTTGTACATCTTTCCCGCTTCGGGATGTATTGAATATCTGGTTTTATGTGCTTCCCTAAGTACCATTTCTCTCACATCTCCAAACTTTGGTACCCAAATTCTTTCAGCCCTATACCGGGTTCCGTCTTCCCGAACATTAAGATGTTTCTCCGATCCTTTGGGTATTTCATTCTTCAAATTTCACTCTTTTAAAACTCCCTGTTGCGCCTCCTTTATTTGAGTAGTAAGGTTAGTACGAATAATTATATTCATAGCTTTTACCCGCATAGGTTCTCTGTCCTTTCTACTTAAAGCATCGGCTACAACATTCGCCTTCCCCGGGTGGTAACGAATATAAAAATCGTAATCATTCAACAACTCAATCCACCTACGCTGCCTCATGTTCAGTTGTTTCTGATCAAATATATGTTGGAGACTCTTGTGGTCGGTATATATAATACTTTTGACAACATATAAGTAGTGCCTCCAAGTCTTTAATGCAAAAACAACAGCACCCAATTCCAAATCGCGAGTCGTATAATTTTGCTCGTGAATCTTCAATTGTCTGGACGCATAGGCAATTACCTTCATTCGTTGCATTAATACACAACCGAGGCCTTGCTTTGAGACATCACAATACATCACAAAATCATCATTCCCTTCAGGCAATGACAATATAGGTGTCGTAGTTAACTTTTTTTTCAACAATTGAAACGCTTTCTCATGCTCATCCTTCCATTCAAATTTCTTCCCTTTATGTGTTAATGCAGTCAAGGGTTTTGCTATTTTGAAAAAATCTTAGATGAACCTTCTGTAGTAATCAGCCAGTCCTAAAAGTTGACGTATATACTTCGGAGTTTTTGGGGTTTCCCATTTTTCAACGGTTTCAATCTTTGCTGGATCCACCTGAATACCTTCCTTGTTTACTACGTGACCGAGGAATTGAACTTCTTTCAACCAAAATGCATACTTTGAAAACTTAGCGTACAATTTTTCTTTCCTTAATAATTCGAGCACTTTTATCAAATGTTCTCCGTGCTCTTGCTCATTCTTTGAGTAAATAAGTATGTCATCGATGAAAACAATGACAAACTTTTCAAGATATAGCCCACACACTCGGTTCATGAGGTCCATGAACACAGCTGGTGCGTTAGTTAATCCAAACGGCATAACCATAAACTCATAATGACTGTAACGTGTTCTGAAAGCAGTCTTCGAAATATCATCCTCCTTCACCCTCATTTGATGATACCCAGAACGTAAATCAATCTTCGAATAAACTGACGAGCCTTATAGTTGATCAAATAAGTCGTCGATTCTCGGTAGTGGGTAACGGTTCTTGATGGTAAGTTTGTTCAACTCTCGGTAGTCGATACAACCTGAATGTACCATCCTTCTTTTTGAAAAACAAAACAGGAGCTCCCCACTGTGATGTACTTGGTCGTGTGAAACCACGCTCTAAAAATTCTTGTAATTGGCTTTGGAGTTCCTTAATTTCACTAGGTGCGATTCTGTATGGAGCACAATCTATTGGTGCAGCTCCTGGTACAAGATCTATTTGAAATTCAACAGATCGGTGTGGAGGTAGTCCCGGTAATTCTTTCGGAAATACATCAGGAAATTCTTTTGCGACAGGAACATGATTGATGTTCTTTTATTCGGAATTGACTTTCTCGACGTGTGCTAGAATGGCATAGAAACCTTTTCTTATTAGTTTTTGCGCCTTCAGGTTACTAATAAGATTTAACTTCGTGTTGATCTTTTCTCCGTACACCATTAAAGGTTTTCTCTTTTCGCGCATAATGCGTATCGCATTTTTGTAACAAATAATTTCTGCTTTCATCTCTTTCAACCAGTCCATGCCAATTATCACATCAAGACTCCCTAACTCTACTGATATCAAATCAATCTTAAACGTTCCGCTAACCAGTTTAATTTCTCGATTCCGACATATATTATCTGCTGTAATTAATTTACCGTTGGCTAATTCGAGTAAAAATTTATTATCCAAAGGCGTCAATGGAAAACTTAATTTAGCACAAAAATCTCTACTCATATAGCTTCTATCCGCACCCGAATCAAATAAAACATAAGCAGATTTATTGTCAATAAGAAACGTACCGGTAACAAGCTCCGGGTCTTCCTGCGCTTCTGCCGTATTAATATTGAAAAATCTTCCGCGGCCCTGCCCATTAGTATTCCACTGATTCGGGCATTTTCTATTAATGTGGCCCGGTTTTCCACATCCAAAACAAACAACGGGGGCATTATTTGTTCCAACATTATTTGTTCTTTTAACTCTATCATTCGTCGGTCCGTAGACCTTACACTTCGCCGCACCATGACCTTTTCTATTACACTTGGTGCAAAATGTTGTGCATAACACATTCAGATGGTACTCTTCACACCTTATACATGGCCGTCTCTCATGTTTGTTGTTATTGAAATGGTTGTTGTTGCGATTATTATTATTGTTGGGATGGTGGTTGTAGTGGTTATTGTTGTTGGAATGGTTGTTGTTGTGTCTGTTGTTGCGAAAATTGGTGCGATTGTAGTTGTGATTGTTATGTTGATTGTTGAAATTTTGACCCTTGTTACTGGTTTCTTCCCACTTTCTCTTTACTTGTTTTATGTTGGCCTCTTCGACCGCCTGTTCCTTAATCCTTCCCTCAATCTGATTTATGAGTTTGTGAGCCATTCGACTTGCCTTTTGTATGGAGGCGGGCTCGTGTGAACTCACATCTTCTTGAATCCTTTCTGGTAACCCTTTTACAAATGCGTCGATCTTCTCTTCTTCATCTTCAAACGCTCTTTGTGACGATCGATCCAAATCCATATGGACGAACACGTCATTCATTGATTTCATTGCGAGGTATTTGACCTCTATATGATACGTTTTATAAACATTGCATTCTTTTGAAAAGGCACACCATAAATGAATATTTAAATCAAAGGTTTTCGACATCTGATGATTTCTACATATAGACAATCACCATAAATAATAGTTTACAACAGTACTTCCGTTGTCAATGCAGTCAAAATAAGATACATGGTGATGATTTGGTGAATGCAACGTTTCCTTGAAAAATATGTCATGTAAGACTCCATGCACATAGCTTGTCTAACATCTAAGCAAACAGCGGAAGACTTCTAGGAAACCTGAGAATAAACATGCTAACAAGTGTCAACACAAAGGTTGGTGAGTTCATAGTTTTAATGTTTCATATAATCTGTATATAAAGGTGGATCACAAGATTTCAGTTGTTTCATCCAGAAACGTTCATCAAAATATTCTACGAAATTGAGCACCCTGGTAACTAAACTTTAACGTATATATATAATTTGTACCCTTTGTATAATCATCTTAATTATACACGCAAACCAACGTGTACGCTTCTCAAATAGCATACGTCTGTTAAAAGGCTAGTGCTCTAGCTCGGACGGGGATATCAAGCCCTATGGATCCATATATAACTACTCGCGCCCACCATTTCTTATAACCGGCAGTTACTAGTTACCAAAGCTAAGGGATTTTCGGTTCAAACTTGGTGTAGAATTTAGTATGTACTTGTATTCATTGCGTTTAAAATAAAGTGCATGTATTCTCAGCCTAAAAATATTTAAAGCATTTAAAAAGGGAGCAAATGAAACTCACGCATATAAATATTGTAAAACAG
Organism: Rutidosis leptorrhynchoides; assembly: GCF_046630445.1. Lineage (NCBI taxonomy): Eukaryota > Viridiplantae > Streptophyta > Magnoliopsida > Asterales > Asteraceae > Rutidosis > Rutidosis leptorrhynchoides. The sequence continues at coordinate 102,215,725 of NC_092343.1, forward strand.
TTATTAAAACATTTGCATGTATTCTCAGCCCAAAATGTAAAGAGTAAAAGGGGATCATATGAAACTCACCTTAGCAGCATATAAAGTCGTTCACCAAAATGTGACCGAAATACGGATTACCAAATAACCGTAGATCTCAACCTAGAGAACATATGTTGGTCAATAAATGTCTATCAAGTTAGGTCAGGTCATAGTGTATCACAATCCTAATGCTCGAGATCGACATATAAAAGTTATCCAATGTCGTTTCAAAAAGTCAATTTTGACAGTTGTTTAACAAAACGAGACGTACCTTATATAAGGATTCATTTACTCGGTTGGTAATATTCAAAAATCCAAATTATCAATCTCGTAAACGAGTTGTTTAAATCTTAATTGTAGATTCAAAAGCAATTTCAATTAACGTCAATCATAATTTAGTTGATCATATCTTTTAATCCGTTCATCGAAATTATTCGATATCTAAATGAAAAGTTATTGATTTTTCGCCAGCTTTCCAAAAACATGTATATCATATACTTTTTACCAGTAATATATGTATTTAATTCGTGATTCATTATAATTGTTTAAATTTAGCATACAAGCATATATATATATATATATATATATATATATATATATATATATATATATATATATATATATACTCGAGCACTAGACATGGATACACAATTAATATATAAAAGATAAAATACGAGTGCTTACGTATAAATATTGAGATTCAATATTGTAGGAAAGTACGTAGACGTAACGGAGATGATAAACACTAGATTTGATTCACAAATATACCCCCGAACATTACCCATAACCTCCTTGGTAATAACCCGTAATTTCCTTAGCTTTATCCCGCTCGAAAACTCATTTTGAAAGTGACACGCTCATAACCTCGTCGTAGTATTTTATGTATAATACTACTAATAATAATAAGATTAATAATATTATTAATCTTAATAATAATAATAATAATAATAATAATAATAATAATAATAATAATAATAATAATAATAATAATAATAAATATAAATATAAGAGCGTGAAAGAGAAATGAATGCATCAAAAATCAGAAACGTTCGAGCTTTTATAGAGTTGGCCAGATTTCAGACACCATGCGATCGCATGGTTTCTGTGTGTAATGGCCATGCGATCGCATGGCCTAGGATACCAGCTCACATATTTTTGTTTCTTTGTTTATCGACATAATATTTAATTATATATATAATATATATAATTTATATAATTAATTATATATTATATTAAATTCACGTGCATAGTTGACTTGTAATTTTCGTTCCGATAAGTCGTACGTTGTTACTCAACTTATGTCCTGGTTCCGTTTTCTCGAACGCATTTTCGTACACTTAGAAAACTTGCTTTTTACGTTTCGTGACTCGTACCTTTGTTAAAATATAGTCTTAAATTATCTCTAAAACATACCACTCGAGGTATAACTTATACATTTGAGTGTTTTGGTCATTTACTTCTATAAATCATCGTCTCGCTATTTGTTAATATATATATATATATATATATATATATATATATATATATATATATATATATATATATATATATATATATATATATATATATATGTATATATAATACATACATTTTCATTTTGAAATAGTATTTTACTGTAGCAAGTTACTGTAGCAATTCACTGTAGCAAAGTCAATTTCACTGTAGCAAATAGTGATTTTCGAAAACGCCGTAGCATTTTGGGTACTGTAGCAATTTGAAAATACTGTAGCAAATTAGTGTTTTACTGGTTCATCTTAAACGCTTTAGTTAACTTATCTAAATATCAATCGAATCAATAAACGAATGTTACTATCGTTTTCTAAATAACTTGAAATTATATATATGTATATATCTTTTTAATATACATAAATCAGTTTTTAAATACACATTGCAAGTTATTTATGAATAATTAATATTCCAATTTATATATATATATATATATATATATATATATATATATATATATATATATATATATATATATATATATATATATATATATATATATATATATATATATATATATATATATATATATATATATATATATATCTATTTTCAAATAGATGTTCATGAATCGTTGATCAATAGTCAAAGGTTAACTGAATATATAACATTAGTTCAAAAATTTTGAGAATCAATATTACAGACTTTGCTTATCGTGTCGGAAATGTTAATCATACAAAGATTAAGTTTAAATTTGATCAGAAATTTCCGGGTCATCACACTCTTGGACACAATAGGCACAACTCTGTGAATCGTCATTTGTACGTGGTGATATCGAAACCTTGCATTCATAATTCTCTAAGCTCTACCTTGAGCTTATTGACCTCGTTTCTGGGACGGTACTGCTCGTTCATCAAGTGCTTGAATGCTGACCACGGTAGTGCGTAAGTAGCATCTTGTCCCACCTGCTCGAGATAGGTGTTCCATCATGTTAACGCAGTACCTGTGAAGGTATGCGTAGCGTACTTTACCTTGTCTTCTTCAGTACATTTACTTATGGCAAACACCAATTCGACCTTCTCGGTCCACCGTTTTAATTAGATTGGTCCTTCGGTTCCATCGAATTCCAGAGGTTTGCAGGCAGTGAATTCCTTGTAGGAGCATCCTACACGATTTTTTTGCAGCAAGGAGCGCACGAAAATCTTCCTCGCTCAAATTCAAGTTCTGACGAGTAGTCGGTGCCATTTCCTTCAAAAATAGCCAAAAGAATTAAGTTAATCATATAGAATATTAAGAGTAGTCAATAGTATTTCGTAGCATAATATGAACTTATTTATAAAAGCTTTTTCTTCATATTAGCGTTTTATAATTTTTCATTCGGGTAGTACCTACCCGTTAAGTTCATACTTAGTAGCTAATATACAATTCAACTACTACAATTCTATATGAAAAACTGATTACAATAATATTTCACGTTCAAACTTTTATACAATATTTTACAAACTTACAATACAGTTATTTTACATATAGCATGAAATATAACACATAATAACTTGATACAAGGCAGTTGTAAAGTCAATTCTAGTTACGCGCAAGTCGTTCAGCAAAGGTAATAAAGACACGTAATTCGTAGGTCCAGAAACAAGTCATGCATTTGGGTTTTACTAGAATTATTTCCCATCCTTGGTCTTGTGGAAAATAACCGTTGTGGTCGTTGGCAAGACATAATGTTGTAACGTCGTCAAAAGGACAAGGGTTAGTAATGCCCAACAGCCCCGTAACAATCTAAAAACCTTGTCTCTCACTCCAACTACCGAATTCGTCACTTGTGGAAATGTTTTGTTTAACAGTTGCAATCCGATGTTCTTTTTCTCAATTTGGTGAGAAGCGAACATCACTAACCCGTAAGCATAACATGCTTCTTTAAGTTTCATGTTGGAAGCTCTTTCTAAGGAACAAAGTCCTATGTTGGGATATGTGGAGTCAAAATAGGCTCTCAACCCGTAGCGTAAAATTGCATTTGGGTTCCCCGCACTTAATGCCTTAAAGAAAACACGACGTAACTTAAGGTCTCTCCAATGTGATATACCAGATCTCTCAAAGGAAAGTCTTTTATAAACTAAGGCATGCCTTAAACGTTTTTCAAATGTTCGACACACTAATTTCGCCATAAATAATTGTGCCGATGAATTCTGACAGACTCAGGACAAGATTTCATCAATCATATCCCCTGGTAGGTCTTCTAAAATACTCGGTTGTCTATCCTTAACATCTATTGTGTGTTTTTATACTGTGAAATAGACGAGGATTAGATTCGTAAAAGATAATTAACAAACAAAACAAGCAATTTTTACATATAACATAAAAGTACAAGCACACTTCAATACATATATTACACATCATAGTTACTACTCTTCATTCCGACTCACTCGTTTCTTCTTCCTCGAATTTGGTTCGTTTTGCTAACTTCCTAGAGATATATGGTGCTCCTCTAATGCGAGCCGTCGTTTTCACAAATGGTTTAGAAAAACCTAGTGGCTTAGATGTTCCCGGGTTATAGTGAAAGTTTAAGAAATACGGGTGTTTACGGTACACCCCATCAGGGTATTTCATGTTAAAGTAGAGTTCATTGGGGTTGGAATTAGATTTCTCTATTTTGATGCCTTTTCCCCCATTATTTTCTTTTGCTTTTTCAAATTGGGTCGAGGTAATTTCTATAACATCATCGGAATCCTCATCGGGATCCGATTCATCAGAAAATTGATAATTTTCCTAATATTTTGCTTCCTCGACGGAAACACCATTGACCATTTTTAGCTTTGGTCCATTGGTTGAGAATTTTCTTTTATTTAACCTTTTTCTGTAGTTATTAATATTTCTTCCTCCGGAACCTCTTCTTCTTCCGGTTCCTCTTCTTCCGGTTCCTCTTCTTCCAGTTCTTCTTCTTCCGGTTCCTCTTCAGGAATTTGTGAATCTTCCCAAAATACATTCGACTCTTCATTATTATTAGGTGAGTCGATGGGATTTGTACTAGAGGTAGACATCTATCACACAATATCAAACACGTTAAGAGATTAATATATCACATAATATTTACATGTTAACAATATATAGTTTCCAACAAAAATGTTAAGCAATCGTTTTTAAAGAAAACACGGTCGAAGTCCAGACTCACTAATGCATCCTAACAAACTCGATAAGACACACTAATGCAATTTTCTGGTTCTCTAAGACCAACGCTCTGATACCAACTGAAATGTCCCGTTCATATCGATATAAATGTTTCATATATATTGGTTTCGTTGCGAGGTTTTGACCTCAATATGAGACATTTTTTTAAAGAATGCATTCATTTTTAAAACAAACCATAACCTTTATTCTATCGATAAAGGTTTAATAATTATAATGTAGATTATCAAGTAATGATAATCTAAAATATCACGCTTACACACGACCATTACATAATGGTTTACAATAATTAATATGTTACAACAAAGTAAACTCTCGAATGCAGTTTTTAAACAATATTAAACAAGCATGGACTCCAAATCTTGTCCTTAATTTAGTATGCAACAGCGGAAGCTCTTAACAATTACCTGAGAATAAACATGCTTAAAACGTCAACAAAAATGTTGGTGAGTTATAGGTTTAACCTATATATTTATCAATCGTAATAATAGACCACAAGATTTCCTTTTCATTTCTCATAAATACACATCTCATATCAGGCATTTCGCAAACTGCATAGAGATAAAAATCATTCATATAGAGAACACCTGGTAACCGACCTTAACAATATGCATATAGAATATCCCCATCATTCCGGGACATCCTTCGGACATGATAAATTCAAAGTACTAAAGCATCCGCGAATTGGATGGGGCTCGTTGGGCCCGATAGATCTATCTTTAGGATTCGCGTCAATTAGGGTGTATGTTCCCTAATTATTAGATTACCAGACTAAAAAGGGGCATATTCACTTTAATAATTCAACCATAGAATGTAGTTTCATGTACTTGTGTCTATTTTGTAAAACATTTAAAAACTGCATGTATTCTCATCCCAAAAATATTAGATTTTAAAAGTGGGACTATAACTCACTTTCACAGATTTTCACATCGTCAGAAAATAAGACATGGCCATGGGTCTATTCACGAACCTATAACAATATATACACATATATCAAAGAATGATCGAAATACATTCACAACATATTTTATTATGTTTTAACGATTTAAGTTTGTTAAGTTAACAGTCCACGTTAGTAGTCCACAATTAGTTGACCACAGTTAGTAGTACAGAAATAAATCAATATATATTATCTCGAATCAATCCATGACCCAGTGTATACAAGTCTCAGACTCGATCACAACTCAAAGTATATATATTATTTTAGAATCAACCTCAACCCTGTATAGCTAACTCGAACATTATCGCATATAGAGTGTCTATGGTTGTTCCAAATAATATATATAGATGACATCGATATGATATGTCAAAACATTGTATAGGTGTCTATGGTCTATAAAGGTTATATAATATATGTTAGACTACATGTATAATACAATATAAGTTAGGTAAGTTATGGTTAGTATAGATTTTTGTAAATACATCCCGTTTTAACCAATTTTGTTTTACCCATAACTTCTTCGTTTTAAATCCATTTTTAGTGAATCAAGTTGCTATGGTTTCATAATGAAATGAAATTTATGAAAATAAACAGAAAAAGTATAAGTTTATAGTCGGAAATACAAGTTACAAGTCATTTTTGTAAGAGGTAGTCATTTCAGTCGAAAGAACGACGTCTTGATGACCATTTTGAAAAACATACTTCCACTTTGAGTTTAACCATGATTTTTGGATATAGTTTCATGTTCATAGGAAAAATCATTTTCCCAGAAGAAAAACCTTTAAATCAAAGTTTATCATAGTTTTTAATTATCTAACCCAAAACAGCCCGCGGTTTTACTACGACGGCGTATGTCCGGTTTTACGGTGTTCTTCATGTTTCCAGGTTTTAAATCATTAAGTTAGCATATCATATAGATATAGAACATATGTTTAGCTGATTTTAAAGTTAAGTTGGAAGGATTAACTTTGTTTGCGAACAAATTTAGAATTAACTAAACTATGTTCTAGTGATTACAAGTTTAAATCTTCGAATAAGATAGTTATATATATGAATCGAATGATGTTATGAACATCATTACTACCTCAAGTATAGTAGGTAAACCTACTAGAAATAACAAGAAATGATCTAGAGCTTCAAAGGATCTTGGATGGCTTGGAAGTTCTTGAAGTAGAATCATGACACAAAAACAAGTTCAAGTAAGATTTTCTACTCGAATTAAGATAGTTATAGTTATAGAAATTGAATCAAAGTTTGAATATGAGTATTATCTTGAATTAAAATGATAACCTACTGTAAGTAACAAAGATTTCTTGATCTTAGATGATTACTTGGAATGGATTAGAAAGCTTGGAAGTATACTTGCAAACTTGAAAGTATTCTTGATGTTATGAAACTAGAACTTATAGAATTTATGAAAAACACTTAGAACTTGAAGATAGAACTTGAGAAAGTTCAATTAGATGAATAAAATTGAAGAATGAAGGTGTTTGTATGTGTTTTAGGTCGTGATATATGGATTAGATATAAAGGATATGTAAGTTTATTTTCTTGTAAATAAGTCATGAATGATTAATAATATTTTTGTAATCTTGCTAAATAATTCATACTAGATTACAAAGAATAGTTCCCACATGTTTGATGACTCATTAAGGGTTTCTAAGAGCTGATCATTGAAGTGTATATACCAATAGTATGTACATATAGGAGCTGTGTATTGTACAAGTACGAATACGGGTGCATACGAATAGAATTGTTGATGAAAATGAATGAGAATGTAATTGTAAGAATTTTTGTTAAGTAGAAGTACTTTGATATGTGTCATGAAGTCTTTCAAAAGTATACTAATACATCTTAATACACTATATGTATATGCATTTTAACTGAGTCGTTAAGTCATTGTTAGTTGTTACATGTAAGTGTTGTTTCGAAATCTTTAAGTTAACGATTTCGTTAAATGTAATTAATCCCATTGTTATTATATTTAATGAGATGTTAAATTATTACATTATAATGATAAAATGATGTACTAATATATCTTAATATGATACGTAAATATTAAGACGATATTACAATGATAATCGTTACGTATAGATATCGTTTTGAATTTCTTAAGTTAATAGTCTTGTTTTATGTATAAGGTTCATTGTTAATATACATAATGAGATACTTTAATTATCATTTCATCATGTTAAACATATATATATATATATATATATATATATATATATATATATATATATATATATATATATATATATATATATATATATATATATATATATATATATATATATATATATATATATATATATATGTTCATATATATAATATCATGTCATATACAAGTTATAACGTTCGTGAATCATCGGACAAACTGGGTGGTCAAACGTTAACACAAAAACCGTTTCAAATAATCAAGTCTTAACAAGTTTGATTGCTTAGCATGTTGGAAATATTTATTCATGTAAATATTAATCTCATATAATATATAATCATGGAAAAGTTCGGGTCACTACAGTTTAATGCTAATAAGGAGCCATCCAGTCAAAAAGATGATCAAAACCTTGAAGTTCCTAAAATGGAAATGTTTACAACTACCTTATATACTTCCTAATGTTTGGTATATATGTACAAAATCTATACACGTGTTCACTTATTTATGTTGATTTATTTTTGTTCATAATTACAGAAAAGAGGGAGACCAAAGAAGACTACATCAATAACTAAAGCATCTGCAATACCACTTTCAGTTAAACCTTCAGCGACATTGGAACAACTACAAAATAAGGTCAGGTTTGTGGGACCTCGAACTTTGTGGTGGCCAACTCTTGAAAAACTTAATGTGGCTGATGTTTTCAAACAATGGTGTACTCCGGCCTGGAAAAGGTTATTTGACGCAAGCCAAAATATGTATAAACCACTCGTCCATGAGTTCTACAGCACCTACCGATTCAACCAACACACTGATGAGGTTAGTCAAAGTCAGCCATGTCCTTCACTTTAGGTGGTAAGAACTACAATCTGTCGTTTTCTGATTTTGCTCTTTATATGAAACTATATACTGATGAGGAAGTGGCAGGTGACGACTTTAAGTATGGTTTTACTGGTTGGCCATCTGATGTGTTGGCTGGAGAATTTTGGAAATCCATTGGTACTGGGAAATACGGAAAAAACACTTCAGCCACACACATCCCTAGCCCTTCCTACAGGATCCTCCATCGAGCTGTAGCTGAAAATATTAATCAGCGAGGCACTTGCACTAACCTTGTCACTCAGGATGACCTATTTTACATGTATTGTATTGTTGAGAAAAAGTCTTGTAATGTGGCAAGGTGTCTTGTAAAGTTTCTGTATAAGGGCCCGGGGAAGTGTATGAATAGTGTCGTGTGTGGAGGAGCATATGTCACCCAGTTAGCAATTGGGTTAGGGGTTGTCACTCAGGAAGCTTTGAATGGCATGGAAGTTGTGGGAAATACTAAATTTTTTTATGACTAACAATTAAGAAAGCTAGAAATAGTAGAGAAGGATGATCCTTTGCGTTTTGTCGATCCTAATAAGAAAATGACAATCAATTCACAAAGTGAATCTACAACACCTGCCACACTAGCTTCACAGGTTAAATGGTCAAACGATGCACTCAGCTTTTTGATTAAGCAACTAGGATATTCATTTCCTTTACCCCCGCATACGGTTTCAGATGGTGACAGAAGTGATGGTACTCCTCAAACAGCTAATGATCAAGATTGAAGAACTTTAATTGAACTTTTATATGAAAGAAACTTGTTTTATAAAACTGTTATGTTTAAGCTGCTTGAAATAATTTATGGTTGGCTAGTTTTTAATTGCATCTTTGTATTTATGGCTGGTGAAAACTAAGTAATTCTGTCAGGTTGAAACAATTTATGTCATGTTATGTTTGTATGTTGTAACTGCATCTTTGCAACTTGAAACAATGTAATCGTCCTTTTGGTTATTGTTTTTGATTGGTACCAAACATGTTCGATTAATCTATTACTAGTTACTACTTTGTAATATTAACTTTGAACAAATTTATGTTGTTTGCTTTTGGTTGTTTGAACTTGAGATTTGAACTAGAGATTACAAAAATGTTCTATTAAGTCATTGGATCTTCTCATTATATGACCATTTTTAAAAATGTCACAAGTTATCATAGGACCTTTAAAAAGTGTCATATTAGTTATATCTTAGCGGTTTTATGTACAAAAAAAAAAAAAAAAAAAAAAAAAACCTTTCAGGTTAACACAATGGGTCAAATGGTTATCATATTGGTATGTAAAGTGGATGTCATGGGTTCGAGTCCCTGCTCCACTTTGATTGTTTTATTTTTTATAAAACACTTGATTGTTTATTACTAGTTCATGATGTTGGAGTTAATAGGACTAAAAGGTCCTATTTAATCCCATTATAAGACCCTTTTTAAAAAGGTCACAAGTTATGATAGGACTTTTAAAAAGTGTCCTATTAGTTACACCTTTTAGGACCTTAAATAAATTCCTTCAATCAACATATAAGACACTATTACTATAAGGTCCTATTTAATCCCATTATAAGACCCTGATAGGACTTTTAAAAAGTGTCATATTAGTTATACGTTTTAGGAACATAAATAAATTTCGTCAATCAACATATAGGACACCATTACTAAAAGGTCCTATTTAATCCCATTTTAGGACCCTTTTTAAAAAGGTCACAAGTTACGATAGGACCTTTAAAAAGTGTCCTGTTAGTTATACCTTTTAGGACTCTAAATAAATTTCATCAATCAACACATAGGACACTATTACTAAAAGGTCCTATTTATTTCCATTATAGGACCCTTTTTAAAAAGGTCACAAGTTATGATAGGAAATTTAAAAAGTGTCCTATTAGTTATACCTTTTATGACCCTAAATAAATTTCGCCAATCAACATATAGGACACTATTAATAAAAGGTCCTATTTAATTCCATTCTAGGACCCTTTTTTAAAAGGTCACAAGTTATGATAGGACCTTTGAAAAAGTGTCATATTAGTTATACCTTTTAGGACCCTAAATAAATTCCGTCAATCAACATATAGGACACCATTAATAAAGGTCCTATTTAATCCCATTATAGGACCCTTTTTAAAAAGGTCACAAGTTATGATAGGACCTTTGAAAAGTGTCCTATTAGTTATACCTTTTAGGATCCTAAATAAATTCCGTCAATCAACATATACGACACAATTACTAAAAGGTCCTAAATAGTAGTTTGTTAGGGCCCTTTCCATGACCCTGTTAGGACCCTAAAATAATGGTCCTAATATGTAGTTTTTTAGGACCTTTGCGTTTTTGACCAAATAAATATTGATCCTATAAGCCCGTTTTTCTTGTAGTGGTAGCTTACTACCCAAGACAGTTATGCTCCATTACAAGCATAGTGGTTTCCTGAGTGGTCTACATCAATCGTACTATTAAAAAAAAGTCAAAGATAAAGTTGAACAAAAAAGGACACGCGTCGTCAGCTGACAAGTGACCTTACAAGACCACGTGGGAATACAGAAGTTTAATGCATGTGCAGACATGTGTTATACTTTGTCAACGCCTAGGGAACACAACATTCTATTTGTTTAAACAAATAGTGGTGCCAAACCGAATTGGGGTGTTCCTACAAATAGCTATCAAAGAGGAAAGAGGAGAGCATGGAACATAAATGGATGTATCCTATGTACCAGTGGACAATAGAATAATTACATGGATAATAGGACTAGTATAAATTGATGTATCCACTATTGTAACAACTAGTGGTGTAGATTTGTTTATTTAGAGTCCAAAATGTGTAATAGCTTAGAACATCCTCTGTAGCTATACTTAGGTAAATCTGTATCAACCAACTATCATTCCGCCAAGGATAGTTGTAATTCTTTATTATTTAATCAATAAAGAATAACAGTTGAAAAATTACCTTTGACTCTACTTAATCTACTTGCTTGAATACTAAATTGTGTTTAACTGTTAAGTTAATTAAAAAAATTGTATTCACCCCCTCTACAATACTCCTGTTGTTTATCAAAGGACCAACATGATACAAAGGAGAAAAGACATCACAAATCACAAAAAGAAAAGAAAAACATAGTTGATAGGATTTGTCAACGGAGTGTGTTTATTGTGAGCGAGAGTTTTATTCTTGTAAGGAGTGTAAAAGAGTGTACGGAAAACTTAAATTCTATACTAAAATCTAAGGGGTTTGGGTTTGGGTTTTGTCTCATAGTGTACTTTTTCTTGTACTAGGTTCTTTTATATTATAAGAAGAAAGGGAACTCTTGGGTGGACGTAGGCAGGGTTTTGCCGAACCACGTTAAATCGTCGTGTTATCAGTTACTTTATATTTCTTTTCGATTATTTCTCGCAAGTTTGTCTCAAACAATTATATCCTCGCTTCCACTGGTGTGGGTGCGTCAGGCAAGTTGTCATAACAGTCATGGTGAAATTTCTTTCTAATAGGTTATCTTACATTATGATAAAATTATTTTTAAAGAGCAGTCAGCATTTATTTCTAGACGTCAGATTTTGGACGGGCCTCTCATGTTAAATAAGATTATTGCATGGTATCGTAAGAAGCACAAGCCTTTATTGTTGTTTGAAATTGTTTTGAAAAGGCTTATGATACGGTTCGATGGGAGTATTTAGATTTCATGATGATTAGACTTAGGTTTCGATGAGAACTGGCGTAGTTGGATCACAATGTTACTTTATTCGTCTAGATCTTATATCCATTGATATACATTGAGTCCTTTTATTTTCATAATTGTCATGAAGGGGTTACACATGCTTATAATTAAAGGATGCAGTGTCCAGAGGCGGAGCCAGAAATTTTCATTGGGGGATGCTTCAATTTTTTTTTTTCACACAAGTTCGGGATCACCCATGGGACTAAACCACCAATGTGTTCATCTGCATAACCCGCCCCCAACTGTTGCGGTCCAATCCGAAGGCATCAGCGGTATAACCCCACTGCCCCCGCAACGTGATGTGCGAAAGGCACTCTTGGGTGCAATGCTGAACCCCACGGGAGTCGAACTCCTAACCTCTCCTTAAAAGAGGCAGACCACTATTACATGAGCTACAACACAAGACTATGGAGACTTCTTTTACTTTTAAATAGAAATATAAATATTATATCGAACAATATTAAATAAATAAAAAGTATATCATAATTGAAAAGGCAAATATTGATTAATTAGAACTCACCTCAAAACAATTCTCCTGCCTAACTATTTTAAAACAACTAAAACCATCTCATCCATAACTTACAACCTTATAGGATCACAGATATAGGGACTAGGGACTAATGTGCTAAAGTAACAAACTTGAGGATTTTAACTAAACTACACTATAATAACCATGGGTAATTAATGAAACATTTTGAAACATCTTTTCTTCTTCCAGGAACTATACTGTCGATTGAAATCTATTCCTCAAACATAAACCCTAATTCTTAAACTATCCATAGTAACTTCGTTAAACTGAAATTAGCGATATAACTTGGTTTATATATCCAAAATATCATATTTGCCCATAAAAATTACATTACTAACTCAGAAATCCAGGATGGCCATTGTCAATAGGGGAAGCTCAAAATAAATAGCATTAGAGATATGGTAATTGACTAGAAGTATATGGGCTCAATAGGGGATGCTCAGCACCCCAAAGCACCCCTATTGGCTCCGCCATTGGCAGTGTCTGAAGGGATTATTCATGGGTCAAGGTGGGTAACTGTAGCTTTCCTATATCGCACCTCTTTTATGCGGACGGTGCGGTTATTATTACGGAATGGAGTCAACTGGAGTTGGATAATATCCTTAACATTTTAAAGGTGTTTTCTTCCTTCAAATATTGTACAATCAATTATTTTTGTTGTTGTTTGTCGTGAAGGATCTATTCCTTTTAAATACACAGGGGCTTCCTTTTGAGTTAAATTTGAAGTTGAGATCGAGTTGGCAATCTTTAAATTGTTGGAGAGAGTTTGGAAGAAATTATCATATTGGAAAGCCAAGCTATTATCATTTGGTGGTCGCATGACTAATATTAAATCAGTTCTACGAAGTTTCGTGATATATTATATGTCGTTCTATAAATGTCCGGTCTCTATGTTGAAGATTCTTGAATCATTACGAGCAACCTTTTTTTGGGGAGGAGATGACACCTTAAAGAAATTAAATTGGATAAAATGAGATCATGTGTTAGATTCATTCGATAAAGAGGAATCGCGATTGGTAGTTTGAAAGCATTTAACTACGCTTTGTAACATAAATGGATGTGGCATTTGGTTGTTGATGATGGTTCTTTACGGGCTGTGATGATTAAAGTGATTCATGATATTGAGGCAAGTTATGCGCCAAGAAGTGGGTTTGTAAATTCTCCTTGGATTGCTATTGTGGATGTAACACCCCTAACTTACAAAGCTCTAATAATTGATATAAAAATGAACTTAAAAGACAATCGGGCATTATTCTTATCCAAAGTCAAACCATAATCAAAGTCGACATTAACCGACATTAAACTAAAAGTACTACAGTATGATAAACTCTAAAGCAAAAGTGCTAAGTCCACTTCAATTCTACCCTCTTCCCTCTTTCCTTACGCCCCTTGATCACATGTCGTATAAGAAAGAAAAACGGAATACGACTTAGCCAAAGCCGAGTGAGCGGATATAACAATGACAAGAGTATAGTATGACATGCAAAGGCTAATTTCAAAATGAGTTATTTACCAAAATATACTTATTTAAACTGAAGCTTATTTTCAAAACGAACTTATTTTTAAAATAGAAGTATTTCAAAAGCAAAGTACAAACTGGTATAGATCCACAATACCACAAATGTTAATATATCAAAGTATTGTTCTAAGAGACACCAAATTCATAAAATAGTGCACTAAGAGTCAAAACACGAGCCACAATCCTAGTTAGTTCACCTACACGCTAAGGCACTAACTAAATTCTCGTCCGACCCATACTCCTACAAGTCCCTTAACAACAAGCAAACACAAAAGTCTAAGTCTAGGCACATATCTCAAGTCGCCTAAATCCCTTAGACCATGCTCTGATACCACTTGTAACGACCCAACCCGTCGATTACCGGCCCATAAATTTTTTTCCTTTTTAATATAAATTAAATAATACTTTAGGTCCCATTACACAATTTCCAAAACGTATTTGTTTTCACATTACCTCTAACGACTTTAATAAAGCGTACATTACATAATTAAATCATAAATCGGGTTATACTCATTACCCATTTGACTAAACCAATATCGGACACATGACCCGTCTAATTGATTTTACACAAAACCGAGCATGGTGATTGGAACTACGCTACCCAATCCTAAATTGACTCCAAAAGCAAGATCTTCTAAAGCAACCTAGCCAAGATCTCTAATCCCCACGCTTATCCGAGCCGCCATCACACGAACATATAAAAATATCAACAACGAGAGGGTAAGCTAATGCTTAGTGAATGTAAAGATACTATACACATACATATGCATAAAATGACTACGCATCACCAAGCACAAAAGTAAATACATACCACCTCCGCATGGTAATCAAGCTACAAAAGAGCACATACACAAAGTAACTACACGCTACGTAATCACCAAGCTAACGCCACAAGATTAGCTACAACACAACAATAAGTTTATACGCATATACAATAAAAATAATCAACAACGTCAATAAGGTTAACCCCTTAACCTAAACCACATGAAGGTTGGCCGAACATCACGCGCCTTAGTGAATCCGAACTTCACGCGACTCACTACCTTCAACAACTTGACTATTAAGGATGGCCGAACTTCACGCGCCTTTATGAATCCGAACATCACGCGACTCATACCTTAGTCAAACATCACAATAGGGTTGTCAGAACTTCACGCGCCTTAGTGAATCCGAATATCACGCGACTCAGTACCCGAATCATCTCCACGACAAATGCTGGCGAAACCCATCGCCAAAGGGTTTATTCAATACGCTAGCCAATCACAACATCAAGGATAGTAACCCAAAATGCATAAGCGTATCACATAGACCCGAAGTACAAGAGGAGTCCATTCTCCCACATAAACATAGAGTAACCTAAGCAAGGGTCACCCTACACACACGCACCCATCCTATACATACATACACGTATAGTAAATTTACACTCACCTTAAACACCTTGATGAAGTGCAATCAAATCCCGCAACTTGCCAATGGAATGTACCAATTCCATTTATCACATAATCATCAATACAAACTCATTTGGACTCTCAACCCGCCCAAATGAACAACAAGTGCAAATCACACCCTTTTTACACTTTTAATGCTACTCGAAGGTCCGAAACCAACAAGACCAAATACCGCATGCCCGAAATACCCAAAGACACCACATTTAGCCATTAAACACACACTAGTCTGCATATTCGCCCAAAACCCATTTTGACCCTTAACAAAGTCAAATTCTCACATTTACAAGTTTTGACTTCAAAACGCCACCAACACAAGTTTATACTTTAACTTAACTCATTTTAAGTTTATAAACTCAACTAAAACGGCAATCGGGCCACAATCATCATCAAACCCTAATTTTGACTCTATTCAAAATTAATCAACCAATCGAACTCAAATGGTTTCCAATACATCAATAATCACTAATACTAATGATTATTCACTCTTTGCAAGTCTCACATGTTTAGACTCGCTCACCAAACCCAAAACCCGCCTTCATCACTTATAAACCCGAATCCTAGTTACCATATTCCATTAACAACTAGTGGAGTTCCATTTATGAACATACAATCAAAAGCCCTAAATTTAGATGATGAACATAAAAATGAAATTTGGAGTTAGAGCTTACTGTTAGTATCAACTTATAGCTAAGAACGAGGAGAACAACGTTTCTTCTTGCTCCAAATATCGAATCACGAATCCTCACACCCGATTTACACTTTGAATCTAGGAGGGTTTTATGTTTTGGGAGAGAAATTAGAAAGAAAAGAGAAAAAAATGAGATAAATGAATGAGTGGACCAGAATTGGGGCTTAAATCTGCCCCATACGTGAAAAGACCAAAATGCCCTCACTTTCCCTTTAAAATTGCGAAATCCAGAACCAGTCACCCAGAAGCGTCGCGCCGCGACCTTCTTTCTCCGCGCCGCGACCTACAGCGTGGTCTGGTGGTATTGTTTACATGCTGTCTGATCCTGATTCTAGTTCAATGCCACGCCGCGGTTCCCTCGGTCGCGCCGCAACCTTGGGCGTGTTTCTTCCAGTTTTTAACTTGTCGAACTATAAGACTCGTACCCACTTCGAGATCTTCATTCATGCAATGTATATACACTTTGTGACACGTATAACAACCCTTGATCAACTCTCATGATAGGTCAGATCATGTTGAGATTAGAAGAAAAGACAAGTTAGAATGAGATTCGGTATGTATGAAGGAGACTCAGTATGAGAGAGAATCAATAAGATTTACATTCCACAGCTTCTAGAACTCGTTTACAATGCAATGGCTATCTAATTAGGACTACTTAGGTTCCTTATATAGACCTCTTCTAAGGAACCTTCATATAAGCATGTTTCACATTAACACTATACAACTCCGGGGTCCTAACAATCTCCCCTTAGTGTTAAATGTAAACTTTACAATATAATCCTATTTAAAACATCTAAAGAAACTTTATTCCTCTGAAGTGAACTTTGGATTTGAATCCTTTGAGATTCTTATATCTTCGTATGTTCACTCTTGTTTTGAGACGACTCTTCAATCTCGTGAGAATGTATTTGACAATCTAGTTATCTTCAGTTGAATAGCAGTTATTGATCAGTCTCCATCTTAAGTATTTGAAGGCATACATCAACATTCCGTCTGAGTATCTTTTGAAATGTGAGACTCTGATGAAGACCTTTGTATAGTGAGAATTGACAAATGCAAACCCATATGGAAAGTCACTTACTTCAAGTAAGGACATATATCTTAGCTCTTCAATCACTTGATTTGGCGGTTTGATTCCGAGCTTTTTGTGTCTAGATTGTAACCCCATCTGAAAGTTGTGAACAGACATCCATCTCATTGAGTTAAGAATAAATCTGTAGACTGCTTTCATCGCAGTAACATGATAAGTTGTTGCAAATTCATTCAAGTCTATCAAGTAATTGTAGATGAAAATAATGTCGTCCATCTTCAGTTTATCAAAATTCGCTTCTGAGAACTGAGAATCCTCATCATCCATTCTTGTTACTTGAAACACTGCATCTTCACTCCATCCTTGTTAATCATCAAAACCTTATTAATGCTTTTTATCTCTGAATTTCGCTGTTCTTGAGGTTTTTCTTCATTCTTCAATTTGAATTTGTCGCGAACACTCAGATAAGCTTTAAGATATTCCGGATTCTTATGATATTTCCATGCACCCAGAACACTCATTGATGCAGAAAGGACGAGATCAGAATCACCATAGATTCTATAAGCTTGTTGTTCTATGAATGGTGAACGAAGAATCATCTTCTCTTCATCCTCACTAAGTTGGAAATCAACATCACGCTCAAGAACAATCTCGGCAATTTGAAATGGAACATTAAGATCAGGAGGAGTCGTAGTATCTTCTTTGCCGTTTAAGAAAATCTCCTTCTCAAAGTGTATCCCAAATTCATCGGTTGGAGATGTCAAGTTGACAAATTGATGTTCATTGAATTCATTGGTGACACTAGACGACCCCTTCAAAATATTTTCAATATTATCAAAATTCTGATTGTCCTCTGGAGCTAACGTATTCTCTGATTGTTCAGCTGAATCCATAATCATTAGCATCATTGAGTCACCCTCTCTGAGTCTCCGATTCATCTATAAAACTTTCACATTGAATTTTCTCAATTTCATCACTTTCAGAATCAGATATTTCAACAACATCGTGATCCTTATGTTGACTAGACGAACCAGCTTCATGAGTTGATCTTTGAAAACCACTGGACCGAAAACCACCTTGTCTATTCTCCCCCTCATGAAGATTATTGGGATCGAAATCGTCATGATCAGGCATGTGAATTGGTCCAAGTGACTTACATGGAGATAAAGGATATACTATTCTTGCTTGCTTAAGATAAATCATCATAGTCTCGCCAACTTCATCAAGATCATTTCGTTTAGCAAACTCAGCAAGATATAGCTCCTCCACCTCATTGTCAGAGAGATATCTGAATCCATATCTGTTTGAAATCCAAGAAGGTGACCCGTTGGTGAAACAATAGTGTAACCATGAACAACATCAGCATCAGCAGCAACTGTTGAAGGCGATGTCGGTGAAAGTGTTTGATTTGTCGTGAGGGCAGGTAAGGATACACGTGCTGTATTATTCTTATATGTAGGGTTATACATACTACTAGTCAGATTCATGATATCCCCTTCTGATGGAGGTTGGGTAACAACTGGAGTTGTCACCGGCGAAGTTTCTTTCGAAGCATCCGCCTCCATGACTTTAGTCTCATGGGACTCTGACAAAGTAGCAAAACTACCCGTCGATTTAGCTCTCGCAGAGATATTGCAATCTCTGACTCCTGAAATCACTGACATACCATGAGGTGGCACATCTCTTTTAGTTAAAGACTCTTCCTCCAGACCCTGAGATTCAGAATCCGGAAGAGAAGTGGTTTGAACCAATCGATCAATTTCTTGAACCAAGGGATCAGTCTGCTGGAAGTCTGATAAATATCCCGAAGGATTATCATGTTGACTCGTTTCCATGGGACGCGATAGATCTCCCTTATCAAGATAAGCCGGACCTCGAGACCCTATTGTACGTTGAGGCACAGGAGGATTTCCAGCCGATACGCAGGGTGCCTTTTCAAGATTTTTCGGCTCCCCTTCGGTCGTTCTGGACTTCAATGATTGAGTTTCCTCAATCGATTGAGTCAATGCAGACTTTACTACAGAGGAAAACTTTACTTCCTTAGATGCCGAAGTATCTTGCTGGGTAGGATTTATTGTTAAGTCCTATTTAGATTGGATGGGCTGATTGATCTTTTACCATCCATTCGTTTAGCTCTCTTGCCTACCGAATCTTGCACTTCATTTAGTGTAGGGCTTACTGTTATTGCTGGATGTGATACGGAAATGGGTGAGGGTGACATAATAGGCTCTAGGTCTTGGTCCATATCACCAATGGTTGAAGTAACTATTTGGCGTACGATGGGAGTCGTAGTCCTAGATCTAGTTACTCGTTGGGTTGGTGGAGTCTAAATCATCTCATCATGAATATATCGTGTTCTCTTTGGAGAATGTTTGGGAGATGATTCAGTTGCTGATGAATCGGTGTCACTGCTTGCCTCAGGTGTTGTGGAAAGGGTTGGTTCAATCCTAGGTGACCTAGGTTCCCTGATCCTTACGGGTTGAGCTTGGTGTGCTACCCTAGAACGTTTGAGGTTTACCCTAAGTGGAGGATTAGCTGGCCCGGGTGGTTGTACTACAGGTTTCTCTACAACCTCTGGGGCTGGAACCGCGGCGGGGTTCAACTTATACTTGTTGTACCGGGTTCGGAAGAGGTATTCCTACAGCCTCAAAATATGAACGCATTCGAGCGTCTTGGGGTGCGGCTAGCCCCACTAGCCAATTTGGAATCGGCGCAGTGAATTGATTGTCAGGAATCACCGGGGTATTCATCTTCAACTCCCCAAATCTCTTCATTTGTAATCCATGTGTACCTGGTACAAATATATTTGCATTTCTGCAAGCATTTATAGCATTATGGATAAAGATACAGAAAAACCTTTCACAAAGGATATAGGAACCCCTTGGTTTATTAACTTGTAGCCTGAACCAGATCCCAAAGAAGTTCTGCATAATCTGGAATTTCCACTCTTGTGAAAGAGTAGAACAATCTCAGCATTGGCACAGTTAAGCTATAGGATCCACTCCTTGTCATCAGCAAGCATTTTTTGATGATTGAGAATATCATATACCACCGAGAGTGTAGATATTTCTTCTGAAACTTAGCTGGTGGAACATTTATAGCTCTAACATATCCAAGTTAGAAGATTGAGGTCATCATCTGCTGAGTAGCAGGGAAAGGAGAGCATTCTATACAAGAGGAATCTGAAAGATCCTCCTAAAGTCAGCCTTTGTGATACTCCTCATTCCTTGTACCCCTCTCAGCTCAAATTCAAATTTGGCTGGTTCTCCCTCTGGATTGACAGCAGTAGGTTGTGTAGCTTCCACAAACCTAATTGTTCTATTCAGAAGGTCTAGATCTGTTACAGCCACACTGGCAGTAGAGCTTAGAGCAGGCCATAACGTATGCCTCTCTAGAATTGCATTCCAATAATTGCAGAGAATATTGGTTTTAGAGTTGATGAAGTGATTGTTCGCCATTTAGCTGTATAAATAAGATATAGAAGACCAAAAGATATTATCATAAAGCACATATCTCTATTCTTATTTCCTTTGAATTCCTTTGTATTTTACAGATTTTATAATTTTTATGGATTTTCTAAGTTATAAAAACCATTTATTCCAAATATGAACAAGCAATTGACAAACATGACATTCATATGATATTCATCACATTACACAGTCATCATGTAAAGTCAACTATATAACACAAAGAATCAGAACAACACTTAGTCAATTTTGAACACAAATAAGCAGATTCGGTATTCATGAAAACTTCAGATTCGGTAACCAAATAAGCTTGTGTTTTCATTTCAAAGACTTAGATAAAACATGTTAAGTGTTTCAAGTTAAAAATCTCATTATTTCAAAGTACTAAAATACAGACTCGGTATCATGCCAAGAACAGATTCGGTATCTTCATAAATCACAGAAAATCACTCATACATGCATATTCAGTCTCATATCATGCAAAAACATAATCATGATCAATTAACAACTCAATCAAATCAGAAAAACATGTTAATCATTTGAACAGACTCGGTGCTGCAGCAAGAACACATTCGGTATATACAGAAACTATCAAATAATCAATTAAACATCTAATCAGACTCAGTCAATCGATAGATCAATCAATTTAACATAGATTTGACAAGATTTCATGTTAATGATCCTAATCATATGAGTTTAATCTTAAGAATCAAGATATTAAACTCAGATTCGGTATAATCAACATTTTTCAAAATTAAATGTCACAATCTTGTTATTTGCAATTTTTCTGGTTTATAAGTACTCAATTATCTCAGATCTACAATATGTGCATCTTAGATTCGATTAAAACAAAGAATTATCAAGAATTTAAGGATACAGAAGACGGGACTCGGTAGATTAGGCAGACTCGATAAGATTAGTCAGATTCGGTATGCAATTAATGTGACGACCCGGGAATTTCCGACCAAAATTAAACTTAATCTTTATATGTTTTTGATAATGCTAAAAACAAACATATATTTCATAGCATTATTCCTCAAGAAAGACAAGCTTTTAGTTGCAATTGTTCTATTTACAAGTGATATTCGTTTAAATAATAAAAAGTGAAGACAAAAGACAGATTCGACGAATTGAAGACGCAAACGACCAAAAAGCTCAAAAGTACAAAAGACAATCAAAAAGGTTCCAATTATTGATAAGAAACGTCTCGAAATTACAAGAGTACAAGATTCAAAACGCAAAGTAAAAAATATAAAATTGTACGCAAGGACGTTCGAAAATCCGGAACCGGGACCAGAGTCAACTCTTAACGCTCGACGCAACGGACTAAAAATTACAAGTTAACTATGTATATAAATATAATACAATATATAATTAATTATATTAATTATATATATATTATATATATAATAAAAACCGTCGGCAGAGAAAGACTCCAAGATGTGAGCTGGAATTTCAAACTCCGCGACTCGCGGAGTTTGAAGGCAAAATTCACCGCGAGTCGCGGAGCCCCAAAAATCAAAAATCCCTATAAAGCAAACCGAATTCTGATCAAAATTTCATATTCTATTTTCTCTCTTCTCTCATATATACGTAAAATATATATATATAATTTATATTTTAATTTTAATTTTAATTATAATTCTAATAATAAGGGTATGTTAGCGAATATTGTAAGGGTGTAAGTCGAAATTCTGTCCGTGTAACGCTACGCTATTTTTAATCATTGTAAGTTATGTTCAACCTTTTTATATTAATGTCTCGTAGCTAAGTTATTATTATGCTTATTTAAAACGAAGTAATCATGATGTTGGGCTAATTACTAAAATTGGGTAATTGGGCTTTGTACCATAATTGGGCTTTGGACAAAAAAACGACACTTGTGGAAATTAGACTATGGGCTATTAATGGGCTTTATATTTGTTTAACTAAATGATAGTTTGTTAATGTTAATATAAAGATTTACAATTGGGCGTCCCTATAAATTACCATATACACTCGATCGGACACGATGGGCGGGGTATTTATATGTACGAATAATCGTTCATTTAACCGGACACGGGAATGGATTAATAGCCACTAGAATAATTAAAACAGGGGTGAAATTACATTCAAGGGTAATTGGTGTAATTGTTAACAAAGTAGTAAAACCTTGGTTTACACGCAGTCGATAACCTGGTGTATTCATTAAACAAAGTATTAAAACCTTGTTACAATTCGAATCCCCAATTAGTTGGAATATTTAACTTCGGGTATAAGAATAATTTGATGAGGACACTCGCACTTTATATTTATGACTGATGGACTGTTATGGACAAAAACCAGACGGACATATTAAATAATCCAGGACAAAGGACAATTAACCCATGGGCATAAAACTAAAATCAACACGTCAAACATCATGATTACGGAAGTTTAAATAAGCATAATTCTTTTATTTCATATTTAATTTCCTTTATTTTATATTTAATTGCACTTCTAATTATCGCACTTTTATTTATTGTTATTTAATCGCACTTTTAATTATCGTACTTTTTAATTATCGTAAGTTTATTTTATCGCACTTTTATTATTCGCAATTTCATTATCGTTATTTACTTTACGCTTTAATTTAAGTCTTGTATTTATTTTATATTTTACATTAGGTTTTAACTGCGACTAAAGTCTTAAAATCGACAAACCGGTCATTAAACGGTAAAAACCCCCCTTTATAATAATAATATTACTTATATATATATTTGTATTTTTAATAAAAGTAAACTAATATAGCGTTGAGCTTTGTTTAAAGATTTCCCTGTGGAACGAACCGGACTTACTAAAAACTACACTACTGTACGATTAGGTACACTGCCTATAAGTGTTGTAGCAAGGTTTAAGTATATCCATTCTATAAATAAATAAATATCTTGTGTAAAATTGTATCGTATTTAATAGTATTTCCTGCTAAAATTAATAACTATTTTATATACACCTCGCATAACATCAAGTATTTTTGGCGCCGCTGCCGGGGAACTATCTTAAAAGCCGGAAGCGCAACGCTAATATAAAAAAAAAAAAGATTTTTTAGCTTACTTCTATTAAAAATTCGTTTTTGTAAAAATACGTTTTAATTATTCAAAAATATAAAAAGAAAAACAAAAATATAAGTATTTTTAAGATTTTGTTAAATATTTAAGTTTTATAAGTTTCTTTATTTTTATTTTAGTTTATAAAAAATATAAGTTTTATTAACTATCTTTTATTTATAGAAAAAAAAACAGAAAACAGATATAAAGAAAATAAAAAAAAAATAATAAATAAAGAAAAAACGCGTCGAATTTAAAGCTGTCATCTGAATTCTGGAACCCCGCGACTCGCGGGGTTTTCTGCATTAATTACCGCGACTCGCGGAACTTCTCTGACACGCGAACAGAAACCCTAATCCTGCATTAATTACGATTATTAATTATTTATTATTATTATTTAACCCTAATTATTATTATTATTATTAGTTTTATTTTTACTTTTACTTTTTATTTAATTTATGTATTTAGTATTAATTAGTTTTATTAAATTGTAAAATTAGTAGTTTTATTAAATAAAATAATATAAAAATAATATTTTTATAAAAATTGTACTTTTTACAACTTTTTATATATTTTTATATTTTGTCCCTTTTTAATCATTGTAGCGTAATATTTGTATTTTTAGCTCATATTTAATTTTAAACTTAGTTTTTGCTATAGTTATTTTTACTCCTAGATTTTTAGGCTTTGCCGTAGAATTCCTTAAGTGCTTTTTCTTTAGACTAAGATTTAGGTGCTTTAGAATTTTGCGACGCCTTTTTAAGTTTTAGTTTCTTTTTAAGTTATTTCCATTTGGGATTTAGTTTTTCCTTGTAAGCTTTAATATTTTTAGACCTTTTACTATGTATCAATTATCATTCCAATTAGTAATCTCAATTTGCGATTATAATTTTAAGTTAGTTGTAGTAATAAGGTTAGGTTAGTCAAGTATTTTTAAGTTTTTATAAGTTTCTTTTATTTTTCCGTCACCTTTTATTTTTCAACCATTTTTTTTCTTTTTCTACCTTTTGCGACGAACTCTTTTTCTTTCTTATTTCTCGCTATTCTAGTTTTAGGACATAGATTTTTATTCTACTTCTTATCTAAATTTCTTAAAATTACGAAAATTTATTTTGAGTGGTTAAATTGATAGACATCAAAATTTTCTGGTTCGTAGTAATAGTTGGATTTGTACGTGGACCGGGTTATTGGAGCCAAACAGTCCTCAATTATATTGAGACCAAACGAATCCTGCCCCTCTGCTGCATCTTTTGGCTATTCGAAACGTGGGCAAAATCAGAAAAGTCTATTGATTGGATAACTTATTATAATTTTTCTTTCCTTTTAAAAACTAATAGGATATTCAGTGAATGCACCGAGCAAGACGTTCACCACCTTTTGTACGTTCACCACCTGTAACTAGATCAAGACATTTAGCAAATATTGTCGCCGTTGATTTTTCTTTAGAATCGTCATCTAGTCGAACAAGAACTCCAACTCAAATTTCCGATAATCCATCTTTTGAACCCGACTTCACAATTAAGAACCCGGAGCATATTCAAGGACAATTCCAAGATCTTGAACCACTAATTATTCCTCCTGAGCCACAAACCATTAAATCAGAATCCTCTAGTGATTCGTATTCAACAAATTCAATTATGGAAGTAACGGAACCTCTAAGTATGGAAGATCGAATGAGAGCCACACGCACGGGCCAAGGTCACGCCATTATTAAGCCAGAAGTTAATGCGCCAGATTATGAAATCAAAGGACAAATTCTACACATGGTAACTAACCAATGCCAATTCAGTGGTGCACCGAATGAAGATCCTAACGAACACCTTCGTACGTTTAAAAGAATTTGTACACTATTTAAAATCCGAGAAGTGGAAGATGAGCAGATCTATCTCATGTTGTTTCCTTGGACTTTAAAAGGAGAAGCCAAAGATTGGTTAGAATCGTTACCTGAAGGGGCGATTGACACATGGGATGTCTTAGTTGAAAAATTTCTTCAAAGATTCTTTCCGGCATCTAAAGCCGTGAGACTTCAAGGAGAAATTGTTACGTTCACACAAAAGCCAAATGAAACATTATATGAGGCGTGGACAAGATTCGGAAGGATGTTGAGAGGATGTCCTCAACACGGTTTAGACACTTATCAAATAGTACAAATATTCTACCAAGGTGTCAACGTTGCTACACGAAAAGACATCGACATAACAGCTGGTGGTTCCATTATGAAGAAAACCGCAACTGAAGCTTACAAAATTATTGATAACACAGCCTCCCACTCGCATGAGTGGCACCAAGAAAAAGATATTTTTCGTTCATCTAAAGTGGCTAGAGCCGATTCTAGCCATGACTTTGATTCCGTTTCAGCAAAAATAGATGCTTTCGAAAGACGAATGGAAAAGATGAATAAAGATATTCACGCAATACGAATCAGTTGTGAGCTATGCGGTGGACCACACTTATTGAAAGATTGTCACATTAAACCAACATTGGAACAACGAGAGAATGTTTCCTATATGAACCAAAGGCCTGGAAATAATTATCAAAATAATTATCAACCGCCAAAGCTAAACTTCAATCGAAATCAAAACATTCTTTACAATCCAAAAGGACCCGAAAATAACTGGTATAACCAACAAGGTCCGAATAACCAACCAACTCAAAACAACACTTTCAATCAACAAAGACCTGGCTTATATAAACCACAACAACAAACCGAAGAGAAAAAGTCAAATATGGAAGACGTGGTATTCAAGCTAGTTGAATCTCAAACACAATTTATTGAAACTCAAACCCAAACGAACGAGAGATTTGATCAGTCATTAAGAACTCAACAAGCTTCCATTTTGAATCTAGAAAAACACGTAGGTACTCTTGCTAGCATGATGAGTGAGAGAGAACAAGGAAAGCTACCAAGTAATACTGAAGTAAATCCTCGGAATGAGAATGTTAATATGGTTTCAACGAATTCTGAAAAACCAGCACCAGAAGATGGGAAGGTTTTAGATGAGAGTAACAATGAAGAAGTTACACCACCACCACCCGAGTATGTAAAGCCAGTGGTGGCACCATACAAACCACCCATCCCGTTTCCAAGAAAAGGAGTTGAGTATGAGCAAGTAATAAGTAATAAAGATTGTGATACTTCTGGAAAGAAGAAGAAGAAAAAGAATAAGAAAGTACAAGAAACAAAAGCCGTAGAAGTAAACCCGGTGAAGACAGTTCCACCAAAACCTCCACCTAGGGTAGGTGATCCGGGTGAATTTATTGTTCCCTGTCTACTTAGTGATTGTGTCATGTATGATGCACTAGCAGATTTAGGTGCAAGTGTAAGTGTTATGCCTCTTTCATTATATAAGAGATTAGGAGTAGGTAAGTTAAGTCCAACGGATATGAGTGTTCGACTCTTTGATCAAACCATTAAGCACCCAGTTGGAATTGCTGACAACCTACCCGTTCAAGTAGGCAATTTAACCTTTCTAGTCGAATTTATTGTCATTGACATAGAAGAGGACCCAAACATTCCTCTAATTTTAGGTCGGCCATTCTTAGCGTCCACCAAGGCGTTATTTGATGTAGGAAATGGAAGAATGACACTTAAAAGTGGTGACAAATCGATCACCTTTATGATTCGAAAGTCTAAATCTCCACCAGCCAAAACCGTTGAACCAGTAAAAACAATTGGTAAGAACCATGTGTTTTTACCAACTCCAACGGTAATACTTAGCAATAATGAAACGCCTAAGTGTGGAGAAAATGAAGTAACACCTAATGATGACATGATAACAAAGAACCCCGTTGTTGATACGAAATTAAATGATCCCGTTATTAATAGTTCAATGAAGAAACTTATTAAACGGATTCGCGATGCTAGAACCAAGGGGAACTTTAAGTTATGTAACCGGTTAGTATCCAATCTATCACCTAAAGAAAAGGAGAAACTAGTTGAAATTGTGGAAATTACACAGGAATCCGACCAATGGCTTAAAGAAAAAGTCACGGATATGCAAGTTGATTATGGACCAAGAGAAATTAACGATGAAGTTAATCACAATTTTGACACCACGGCTACCTAAGTGTGGGGAGATTCAAATGTTCTAAAAAGAAAATGCTATCTAGAGTTAGTTGTTCTGTTCTCGTGTAGTTCCGAGAATGGAACCCGATTGGTCTTTCCCTAGCAGACCCTAAAGAACTAGTCTTCTACCCCCATTCTGAATTTTTATTTTTTTTAGGTTTTTACGAAATGAAGACTGCCTGTGAACTAAACCATGGTCTAATGCTACACGCTTTGATCACTAAACGTAATAATGACATACTACCGAGTGAAATAGTATCAGTAATCAGAGAAAGAATGGACGGAGTTAGAAAAGAATCCAGATGCGAAGATAATAAGTTACAATTTGGTAAAGGAAAATCAAAATCCGCAGCGAAAAGAAGAGCACAACACCTAGAAAGATGTCACAAATGCGGAAAATGGTCACATGGAGGTAAATGTTCCAATAATCAAACCTATTCAAATACCGAATTTGTTACTTTATGCAGAGACGGACCGTTCATATGTTTAGAAGAAAAGACACTGAATGCTCGAGGTTACGCCTATGTAGCCATGGAAAACCAATTAAACCGACTATCTTATGAATGTGATAGATCATATAACTAAGAAATCTATTTCACAGGTATGTCTGTACAGTTTTTATTTTTATTTTTATTTTTAACCTTTTGATAATAAACGCTAATTTGTTCGCTAAAAAGTATTAAATTGGTATTGAATAAAATTAGGTTTGGCGACCGAAATTATTGATATCATTCAAAAATTTATTACATCACTGCGAAATTTAACGTTTATTCTTAAGGTATAAATATCTTTAAACAATCAACCCAAAATATTTCAAAAATTCGTCATGAGTTAAATTAGGTCTTGGAACCGAAATTACTTTACCGAAAAGAGGGGCGCATATTTTTGATAATATTTGATTGATTAAAGTGGGATAAAAAGACAAAAAGATTTTTAATTTTATTTTTACCATGTTTTTAAAATTAATATTTAAATCTTAAATTAATATTGTAAACTTTGTAAAAACAATATTTTTAAAATTATAAATATTTGAAAAATTAATATAAGTTTGGTATGAATTTATAAATTTTTAAATTAAGTTTGGTGTGAATTTTTAATTTTTAAAATATATATTTTTAATTTTATGCATTTTAAATTTTAAGTTTGGTGTGAATTTTTAATATTAATTTTGAATTTTATATTTAAGTTGTGTGAATTTAAAAACAAAAATTTACTTTATCTCATTAAGTTAAGAATATGATTTTTAAAATTCATCGTAAGTTGAAAACTAGGTCTTTGAACCGAAATTGCTTTACCCGAGGGAGGGACGAGAACTTTTATTATCATTATTTTTAATCTTATTGAATTAAAGTATGCCAAAAACATTGAAAAAACCCAAAAATCTTAGCTTTTAAAACAATCGCTACAAAAAGACAAATTTTAAAATTTTGTCGAAGGACGGACTAGGACATCGATCCGAAACGACCTCGTCCTAAATAACAAGGGAAACAAAATTTTAAAATTAAGTACTTAATTGTTTCAAAAGTTAATGATTATAAAAAAAAAAAAAAAAACAACTCCGCGACTCGCGGAGTTTGGAGGGTAAATCCCCGCGACTCGCGGAGGAGTCGGATTACAGAAAAAAAAAATAAGAGCTGCAACAGCTCAGTTTCAACCCCAAAACAGAAAAACTGCTGCGAAAAACTCCGAAAAACCACCCAAAAACACCCCAAAAATCACAATTTTTAACCGTTAATCACCAAATCTTTTGCTAAAATCATGTTGAGAAGGATGCTATCTAAGAATTACTCAAGAAAAACGGTAAATTTCTACACCTAAACACCATTTAATCCGAAATTTGGTGTTCTTGAGCAAATTTTTCCCCAATTTGATTTTGATGCTTTTTAGTGTAATTAAGCTTAAATTGTTTATGTATTATGCTTGTATAACCTAGATTGATGCTGTTTAACATGATTAGAAGCCTTAAACTTAAAATTTTGAGTAATCTAGGGTTTGTGTTCTTGAGCAAATTTGGGGCTTTTTGATATAAACAGGTTATGGCCGATTTTTGTCATGAATTGTTGCTAAATTGAGTAGTGTAACATGTCTAGGTAGTTAAATGATCCAAACTTTGAGCCTAAACATGATTTTGAGAATTAAAGTGGACTTTTTCAAGTCTAAAATTCATGAACTTGATTTTTGAAAGATAATGCCATTTGAGACTTGTTTAATTGCTAGTAATGATTATTTTGACATGTTATTTGAGTTGAATGCTTATGAACTTGGCGAACATTTTCGTATATGCTTATTTGAAAAAGTGTAGATTTGATGAAAATATGAAAATGAGCTTAAGTTTGATATAAATTGATAATGTCATTGTAATTATTTTGATTGATGATTTTGCTGACACTAATGCATATTTGGATGCACAAAAATTGTGTTTGATGTGTTTTGCAGAATGAAAGGGGTGAATCTTCATCCCAAGCCCGCAATGCTCCTGCTGAGAATTTGGAACAACAGGAGGTGGATAACTACTACAAGCAGGATATACCTCATCCAGTCATGACCTTTTCCGATATGCACTTGGAAGAGTTGCACCCGAACCTGAGATTTGACAGACTTTGGATAGATTATCCAAAATATCAACGGGGTTTGCATACTCTTCATTCTAAGGTTGTTGAGGTACCGAGGGTCATAGAATGGGGACCCTTAGAAGCTGTAGAATTGGCCGGGCCAATTAGGGAATTACTTGTACAGAGGTATGGTAATTCTTCTTTTAATGACTGGGTATGTTTATTCACCATACGTAGACCTGTATATAAAGTATGGTGTGAAGAATTGTTATGTAGTATAGAGTTGAATGATCGGGTAGCGAGTTTAACCGATCGTTCTTTTATTAGATTTTTGTTAGGCGGTTCGATGCGCCACATGTCTTTACTGGACATGGCTCAGGCTTTACGTATATATACGCCTGAGGAGTTAGCGTCTGCCGATTGTAGAGGATTGATACTAAACGGTAGAAAGATAGATGAAAATTTTGATACACACGGTGTGTGGAGTCAAATGACAAGCCATCACCGTTTCAAAGGGGGAAATTACTCTTATTTGGATATAGATAGAGCCGAATTAAGAGTGATACATAGGTTTTTAGCTAATTCAATTACACAAAGGGGTAAGAACAAAGAAAAAGTAAATGAACAGGATTTGTTTTACCATATGTGTATTCGAGACCCACAAAGCGCTGTAAGTATACCATATTGTGTGGGTTATTATTTATCAGCTATGGTTCGGGGGATGTGACCACATAGCATAATAGGAGGTGGTATTTTTATTACTTTGATTGGTGAATATCTCGGTGTGGATATAAGTCGGGGGGGATTATTAGTAGAAGAACCGGAACCCCGCGATACTATAGGTTTAAATGTATACCATGGTGCGAAAGTTTTGAAGAGGCGAAATAACGCCGCAGTACGATACCATGGTAGACATCCACAGGTGGAGAGAAACCAGCAGCAAGGTAATGTAGGAGGGGGGAATGAGATGCAAGAAATGCATAGGTTTATAGCTTCTCAGGAATACGAAAATGCTAGACAGAGAGCATTTGAAGATTGGCAAGTTCATCAGAACCAGATCATAGCTCATTGCCAACATATAGGTAGAAACTATATTCCTACACCGAAACCCATCTTCCCTCCTTGGTCTATAGAGATGCAGCCACCATATCCTACGTATGACCCTGCCGAAGCATTCTATAGCACTTATGGTTATGCCTGGAACCCCTATTGGTACCAATATCATCCTTAGTTTACTTATTTTTTTTTTATTTTGTAATTTGTAATTATTGATACATTTAATATTTTTGTTAATATTGTAATCATTTTTATAATTATCTAACTTTTATTCTTAGATTTTAATAATTTTTTGAATGTGGGGTAATATACCAAACTTCAAAAATATGTATATATGTTTGCAGTTTATCTTATGTACACAACAGGGTAAAACAACGCATTTTCAAAGACTGGCATTAAGTTCAGCAAAAGCAATTAATTTTGACGACAAGATGCAAAATATATGTGAAATAACAACAAGACGGAATGAACAAATGATGTGCACCATTTATCATTCAGCAAACAAACGCCAATATATTTGGAAACTTTGGTAAAAATTTAATCATTTTCACACAAATCACCCTCAATAATTTAAATTGTTACTAATTTCTTGCAAATGAGGGCATTGCAAGATCTTAAGTGTGGGAAGGGGTTAAATTCTTTCGGATTTTAAAATTTTTTATCTTAAACACTTGGTTACCATTAAAAATACTAGTAAAGCAGTAGTTGTATTAGAATCTAGTGCTCTCTGATAAAAAAGAACAGCCCTAGTCTTATATACTGACTACCCAATTCTAGTAAAATTTTTCAAAATTTTCAATTAAATGAACTAAAAATCATGTTTATACATATTTATGAACGATAAAACTAGGTTTTAACACCGAAATTATTGTTACCTCGGAAAGGACATAAATTGAGAAACAAACTAAAATGTCAAAATTCATTTAAAATGGAATAGAGGACGATAAAAAGGAAAATAAAAGCCAAGTGTGGGAGAATTTACCAAGTTATTTTAAACATATGTCACATATATCTGTAACAAATAGCTGAAAATACTTTTGCTTTGGACTAAACTAAACTGTTTTACCCGATGAAAGAAAAGAAGAGATGGATCTACACGATGAATCAATTCTATCATTAAAAGGAAGTAAAGTCTTCCGAAAAAGACACGCGCTTCTTGATTTAGGTCATGAAGTTGTCGTCCAGACCAGCTGTAGGTTGATGAAAAATCTAGAAAAGTCATCACTAAAATCAGCAGGAAATCCACGGACCTCAGCATTAAACAGGGTCGCCAAGTGGTCAGATTTATCCTAACCATGAGAAGGATTTATCTCGTACAATGGGGGGCACCATGCAAATTAGCTTGATAAGACTAATGAATCAGATCCCCAGAAAGGATAATCTCCTTAAAGATCAAAAATCAGCTTTTAAGACTGATATTACTCAATCCTAGAGATTGACCTTAAAGATTGAGAATTACAAACTCATGGAATTCAATGATATCTAAACTCGAGCTTGAACGAGAAAATATTTTGATCAAAATTATAAACCGATTTGTTTTCTGAAAACCCTATTTTCAATGCGTTCATTACCATTGAACGTAAAATCCTAGAAATTCACCTGGAATTCATTAAGTCACCTGAACTAAATCGGGTGTCAACCGTAAGAACGGTGGTTGCATAATGGTCAAAGACATGACCTTGTGCCATACCGAAAAATTATAAGGGTGAGCTTTACTATTGCTCCTACCAAGGATAGTAATTGCGTCCGACACGTTATAGACCATAATCAAAAGCATGTCACGGGACATTGCTTTAACAGTTGCTTGTTCAACGCTTTCCTTTACAACCGGACGGTAGTTTGCCGAAAGGTAATATACGGAACAAGTAAACTGGATGTGTTGCTTTCCAAATACAAGGTTAGCAAGTGGGTGACACAAAACAGCAAGTTTTGAGCTAAAATTTTCAATTCTGAACCCCACCAAACCCACAAAAATATTTTGCAAACACCGGTAAAGGGTTATCCCAAAAAACTTATCTAGGGTAAAAACTAGATTTAATTTTCAAAAGATCAAATGTTTTCATAAAGATCCAATTTCCTTAATGGATCTAAATTTTTATAGTCATGTGGGACTGTAAACCATATCGTTACTACCATTGTTTATACTGCCGTATAGAAATCACTGATGTACAAAGAGTGAAGAATAAAGAAGTGATTCTAGTATTTCAAGACAATATTGCTTGAGGACAAGCAACGCTCAAGTGTGGGAATATTTGATAATGCTAAAAACGAACATATATTTCATAGCATTATTCCTCAAGAAAGACAAGCTTTTAGTTGCAATTGTTCTATTTACAAGTGATATTCGTTTAAATAATAAAAAGTTAAGACAAAAGACAGATTCGACGAATTGAAGGCGCAAACGACCAAAAAGCTCAAAAGTACAAAAGACAATCAAAAAGGTTCCAATTATTGATAAGAAACGTCTCGAAATTACAAGAGTACAAGATTCAAAACGCAAAGTACAAAATATAAAATTGTACGCAAGGACGTTCGAAAATCCGGAACCGGGACCAGAGTCAACTCTTAACGCTCGACGCAACGGACTAAAAATTACAAGTTAACTATGTATATAAATATAATATAATATATATAATTAATTATATTAATTATATATATATTATATATATAATAAAAACCGTCGGCAGAGAAAGACTCCAAGATGTGAGCTGGAATTTCAAACTCCGCGACTCGCGGAGTTTGAAGGCAAAATTCACCGCGAGTCGCGGAGCCCCAAAAATCAAAAATCCCTATAAAGCAAACCGAATTCTGATCAAAATTTCATATTCTATTTTCTCTCTTCTCTCATATATACGTAAAATATATATATAATTTATATTTTAATTTTAATTTTAATTATAATTCTAATAATAAGGGTATGTTAGCGAATATTGTAAGGGTGTAAGTAGAAATTCTGTCCGTGTAACGCTACGCTATTTTTAATCATTGTAAGTTATGTTCAACCTTTTTATATTAATGTCTCGTAGCTAAGTTATTATTATGCTTATTTAAAACGAAGTAATCATGATGTTGGGCTAATTACTAAAATTGGGTAATTGGGCTTTGTACCATAATTGGGGTTTGGACAAAAAAACGACACTTGTGGAAATTAGACTATGGGCTATTAATGGGCTTTATATTTGTTTAACTAAATGATAGTTTGTTAATGTTAATATAAAGATTTACAATTGGGCGTCCCTATAAATTACCATATACACTCGATCGGACACGATGGGCGGGGTATTTATATGTACGAATAATCGTTCATTTAACCGGACACGGGAATGGATTAATAGCCACTAGAATAATTAAAACAGGGGTGAAATTACATTCAAGGGTAATTGGTGTAATTGTTAACAAAGTAGTAAAACCTTGGTTTACACGCAGTCGATAACCTGGTGTATTCATTAAACAAAGTATTAAAACCTTGTTACAATTCGAATCCCCAATTAGTTGGAATATTTAACTTCGGGTATAAGAATAATTTGATGAGGACACTCGCACTTTATATTTATGACTGATGGACTGTTATGGACAAAAACCAGACGGACATATTAAATAATCCAGGACAAAGGACAATTAACCCATGGGCATAAAACTAAAATCAACACGTCAAACATCATGATTACGGAAGTTTAAATAAGCATAATTCTTTTATTTCATATTTAATTTCCTTTATTTTATATTTAATTGCACTTCTAATTATCGCACTTTTATTTATTGTTATTTAATCGCACTTTTAATTATCGTACTTTTTAATTATCGTAAGTTTATTTTATCGCACTTTTATTATTCGCAATTTCATTATCGTTATTTACTTTACGCTTTAATTTAAGTCTTGTATTTATTTTATATTTTACATTAGGTTTTAACTGCGACTAAAGTCTTAAAATCGACAAACCGGTCATTAAACGGTAAAAACCCCCCTTTATAATAATAATATTACTTATATATATATTTGTATTTTTAATAAAAGTAAACTAATATAGCGTTAAGCTTTGTTTAAAGATTTCCCTGTGGAACGAACCGGACTTACTAAAAACTACACTACTGTACGATTAGGTACACTGCCTATAAGTGTTATAGCAAGGTTTAAGTATATCCATTCTATAAATAAATAAATATCTTGTGTAAAATTGTATCGTATTTAATAGTATTTCCTGCTAAAATTAATAACTATTTTATATACACCTCGCATAACATCAAGTATTTTTGAAGACGAACATATATTTCATAGCATTATTCCTCAAGAAAGACAAGCTTTTAGTTGCAATTGTTCTATTTACAAGTGATATTCGTTTAAATAATAAAAAGTGAAGACAAAAGACAGATTCGACGAATTGAAGACGCAAACGACCAAAAAGCTCAAAAGTACAAAAGACAATAAAAAAGGTTCCAATTATTGATAAGAAACGTCTCGAAATTACAAGAGTACAAGATTCAAAACGCAAAGTACAAAATATAAAATTGTACGCAAGGACGTTCGAAAATCCGGAACCGGGACCAGAGTCAACTCTTAACGCTCGACGCAACGGACTAAAAATTACAAGTTAACTATGTATATAAATATAATATAATATATAATTAATTATATTAATTATATATATATTATATATATAATAAAAACCGTCGGCAGAGAAAGACTCCAAGATGTGAGCTGGAATTTCAAACTCCGCGACTCGCGGAGTTTGAAGGCAAAATTCACCGCGAGTCGCGGAGCCCCAAAAATCAAAAATCCCTATAAAGCAAACCGAATTCTGATCAAAATTTCATATTCTATTTTCTCTCTTCTCTCATATATACGTAAAATATATATATATAATTTATATTTTAATTTTAATTTTAATTATAATTCTAATAATAAGGGTATGTTAGCGAATATTGTAAGGGTGTAAGTCGAAATTCTGTCCGTGTAACGCTACTCTATTTTTAATCATTGTAAGTTATGTTCAACCTTTTTATATTAATGTCTCGTAGCTAAGTTATTATTATACTTATTTAAAACGAAGTAATCATGATGTTGGGCTAATTACTAAAATTGGGTAATTGGGCTTTGTACCATAATTGGGCTTTGGACAAAAAAACGACACTTGTGGAAATTAGACTATGGGCTATTAATGGGCTTTATATTTGTTTAACTAAATGATAGTTTGTTAATGTTAATATAAAGATTTACAATTGGGCATCCCTATAAATTACCATATACACTCGATCGAACACGATGGGCGGGGTATTTATATGTACGAATAATCGTTCATTTAACCGGACACGAGAATGGATTAATAGCCACTAGAATAATTAAAACAGGGGTGAAATTACATTCAAGGGTAATTGGTGTAATTGTTAACAAAGTAGTAAAACCTTGGTTTACACGCAGTCGATAACCTGGTGTATTCATTAAACAAAGTATTAAAACCTTGTTACAATTCGAATCCCCAATTAGTTGGAATATTTAACTTCGGGTATAAGAATAATTTGATGAGGACACTCGCACTTTATATTTATGACTGATGGACTGTTATGGACAAAAACCAGACGGACATATTAAATAATCCAGGAAAAAGGACAATTAACCCATGGGCATAAAACTAAAATCAACACGTCAAACATCATGATTACGGAAGTTTAAATAAGCATAATTCTTTTATTTCATATTTAATTTCCTTTATTTTATATTTAATTGCACTTCTAATTATCGCACTTTTATTTATTGTTATTTAATCGCACTTTTAATTATCGTACTTTTTAATTATCGTAAGTTTATTTTATCGCACTTTTATTATTCGCAATTTCATTATCGTTATTTACTTTACGCTTTAATTTAAGTCTTGTATTTATTTTATATTTTACATTAGGTTTTAACTGCGACTAAAGTCTTAAAATCGACAAACCGGTCATTAAACGGTAAAAACCCCCCTTTATAATAATAATATTACTTATATATATATTTGTATTTTTAATAAAAGTAAACTAATATAGCGTTGAGCTTTGTTTAAAGATTTCCCTGTGGAACGAACCGGACTTACTAAAAACTACACTACTGTACGATTAGGTACACTGCCTATAAGTGTTGTAGCAAGGTTTAAGTATATCCATTCTATAAATAAATAAATATCTTGTGTAAAATTGTATCGTATTTAATAGTATTTCCTGCTAAAATTAATAACTATTTTATATACACCTCGCATAACATCAAGTTTAAATAACTACACGGAATGAATCAAAAAATTACCCCACATTCAAAAAATTATTAAAATCCTTGATGTTATGCGAGGTGTATATAAAATAGTTATTAATTTTAGCAGGAAATACTATTAAATACGATACAATTTTACACAAGATATTTATTTATTTATAGAATGGATATACTTAAACCTTGCTACAACACTTATAGGCAGTGTACCTAATCGTACAGTAGTGTAGTTTTTAGTAAGTCCGGTTCGTTCCACAGGGAAATCTTTAAACAAAGCTCAACGCTATATTAGTTTACTTTTATTAAAAATACAAATATATATATAAGTAATATTATTATTATAAAGGGGGGTTTTTACCGTTTAATGACCGGTTTGTCGATTTTAAGACTTTAGTCGCAGTTAAAACCTAATGTAAAATATAAAATAAATACAAGACTTAAATTAAAGCGTAAAGTAAATAACGATAATGAAATTGCGAATAATAAAAGTGCGATAAAATAAACTTACGATAATTAAAAAGTACGATAATTAAAAGTGCGATTAAATAACAATAAATAAAAGTGCGATAATTAGAAGTGCAATTAAATATAAAATAAAGGAAATTAAATATGAAATAAAAGAATTATGCTTATTTAAACTTTCGTAATCATGATGTTTGACGTGTTGATTTTAGTTTTATGCCCATGGGTTAATTGTCCTTTGTCCTGGATTATTTAATATGTCCGTCTGGTTTTTGTCCATAACAGTCCATCAGTCATAAATATAAAGTGCGAGTGTCCTCATCAAATTATTCTTATACCCGAAGTTAAATATTCCAACTAATTGGGGATTCGAATTGTAACAAGGTTTTAATACTTTGTTTAATGAATACACCAGGTTATCGACTGCGTGTAAACCAAGGTTTTACTACTTTGTTAACAATTACACCAATTACCCTTGAATGTAATTTCACCCCTGTTTTAATTATTCTAGTGGCTATTAATCCATTCCCGTGTCCGATTAAATGAACGATTATTCGTACATATAAATACCCCGCCCATCGTGTCCGATCGAGTGTATATGGTAATTTATAGGGACGCCCAATTGTAAATCTTTATATTAACATTAACAAACTATCATTTAGTTAAACAAATATAAAGCCCATTAATAGCCCATAGTCTAATTTCCACAAGTGTCGTTTTTTTGTCCAAACCCCAATTATGGTACAAAGCCCAATTACCCAATTTTAGTAATTAGCCCAACATCATGATTACTTCGTTTTAAATAAGC
Source organism: Rutidosis leptorrhynchoides (assembly GCF_046630445.1). Lineage (NCBI taxonomy): Eukaryota > Viridiplantae > Streptophyta > Magnoliopsida > Asterales > Asteraceae > Rutidosis > Rutidosis leptorrhynchoides. The sequence continues at coordinate 102,254,957 of NC_092343.1, forward strand.
ATAATAATAACTTAGCTACGAGACATTAATATAAAAAGGTTAAACATAACTTACAATGATTAAAAATAGCGTAGCGTTACACGGACAGAATTTCGACTTACACCCTTACAATATTCGCTAACATACCCTTATTATTAGAATTATAATTAAAATTAAAATTAAAATATAAATTATATATATATATTTTACGTATATATGAGAGAAGAGAGAAAATAGAATATGAAATTTTGATCAGAATTCGGTTTGCTTTATAGGGATTTTTGATTTTTGGGGCTCCGCGACTCGCGGTGAATTTTGCCTTCAAACTCCGCGAGTCGCGGAGTTTGAAATTCCAGCTCACATCTTGGAGTCTTTCTCTGCCGACGGTTTTTATTATATATATAATATATATATAATTAATATAATTAATTATATATTATATTATATTTATATACATAGTTAACTTGTAATTTTTAGTCCGTTGCGTCGAGCGTTAAGAGTTGACTCTGGTCCCGGTTCCGGATTTTCGAACGTCCTTGCGTACAATTTTATATTTTGTACTTTGCGTTTTGAATCTTGTACTCTTGTAATTTCGAGACGTTTCTTATCAATAATTGGAACCTTTTTGATTGTCTTTTGTACTTTTGAGCTTTTTGGTCGTTTGCGTCTTCAATTCGTTGAATCTGTCTTTTGTCTTCACTTTTTATTATTTAAACGAATATCACTTGTAAATAGAACAATTGCAACTAAAAGCTTGTCTTTCTTGAGGAATAATGCTATGAAATATATGTTCGTTTTTAGCATTATCAGTTTTTGACACGATAAGCAAAGTCTGTAATGTTGAAGTCTTAAAAATATATATATGAGTTCATGTATTCATTTACCCTTCGGCTATTTTCAACGATTTCACGAACAATTAATTGTAAATAGATATTTGTGTATGTATATATATATAAATAATAATTCAAAATATAATTTGAAGTATTATATGTTGTTGTTATTTAAAATTTATAAAATAAAAACTGTATATTATAATAATTATTATTTAAAATATATCTCTATATATAAATAAAGTATATTAAAAATAAATATTAAATTATTGTAATACTCGTTAGACGTTTCGATTATTATTTAGAGAAGTTTAATTCGAACTTATGTAATTTAAAATAAACGGTGATACGAAAATGAGTTCTATAAATTTTAGGCCTATTAAAAATGTATTTAGGGAACTATTTGTTAAGTTTTAACATTTTTTTATATTTTACCCAGAATTGAGAGGGACAATTGATGTAATTTTTATTTAATAAATTAATGATCGAATTTTATACCATAATGACCAAAATAAATAAAGCTATTTAATTTAAAATTTTGGGATTTTTCCAAGAGACTTCTAACCGCCACTGATTAACAACGAAGCACGATATATATATATATCCATAAATTAAAAATCAATGACAACTGTATACAGACAATTATATGACGGCTCACTGTTGCAAATTGAAAATTACTCGTAACTGATTTTGTTTATGTTTCCTATCAAAGATTCCATTTGAATTATTGTGAGTTAACAATTAATATTATAATTAATATGTCTATATCTAAACTACATAGAGTACCACTTGTGAATTATTGTCTTCTCATCTTCCGTAAAACAACCACCTCATTTTATGCACATTGATATGATATAATTATTATATTATCATTATTATATTATATTATAATTATTAATATATTATATAAAATTATATATATATATCGATACATATACACTCACATTGAAAACAAAAAGACCAAATCACCACCCTCTTCATAAATTGATCCCCAAACATGACCATCCATTACCGCCACCACCTGTGGCCTCATCAACTGTCATCCATAACCGCCACCTTTCACCCTAAAATCCACCACTAGTCTTATTCATTTTTTTCTTGTGTTTTTCTGCCAAACCGTAACCACAATATCACCACCATCTTTATTAATTGTTTATTTACTTATTTATTTATTTTCTTCTTCTTTCTTGCTACTAGTTGCTGTAAATCATCACCAACTACTACTTCCTTCTATTCCTGTTTTGGTGTACATGAACGAGCAATAAACTACCACCATTCTCAAACGCATCACCACCATAACAATTCTCTGTCGTTGTGAATCCTTTAAACCATCATCCATCACCTCTAATTGCTGCTATATTTTTTTTAGCCACCAAGCCATTATTTGTATTACTGCTGTTTTATGCTACTGATTCTACAGCAACTTCCGTTGTAAACCCTTTCTATTGCAACCAATAACCAACCACTTGCAGAATTGTTAGTCGGTAATTTATGTACGATGAGCCCATGATTTCATTCCTTCAACTTATATCGCCTAGTTTTATCAATCAACGACCTTTTTTACAGATGGAAATAAAAACATAAACCTAAATGATACTTATGATCATATTTGACTATTTATTTAATTATACAAAATATTATTATTAATCGCCGGTAATCAATCTGTTATGATTAAAAACGTCGTGGAGATGATGATGTATTGATCGTATAGATGATGATGTATGATGATGTTGTTTAAGCCACGAGACCCTGTTGTTGTTCGATCCCAACCGAAGAAAGAAGAATACGAAACACTTGTTATATGTCGACCAATACAAGCTAGATCATTAAACTATTATTGGATCAGGCTATTGGTGTTTTAAATGATTTGGCAATATAGACTAATCGATGTTGGGCCCTAAGTTCGGTTTCTATTTGGGCCAAAACCCAAATTTAATTAGATGATAGAAGGAGAAAAACAGATACGGGATGAAGAAAATAATGATTCAATATTATCAGAAAAGTAGGAATGGAGGAGTGGTGTGGGGTGTTATCTAGTTAGCGGGAGGTCGCAGGTTCAAGCCCGGGCTGGGGCACTATTTTTAAGCCTTTTCGTTTTTGAGGTAGAATTTCTATTTATTGTTTTTATTATTATTATTATTATTATTATTATTATTATTATTATAATTATAATTATTATTATAATTATAATTATTATTATTATAATTATTATTATTATTATTATTGTTATTATTATTATTATTATTATTATTATTATTATTATTATTATTATTATTAGGAATATAGGTATTATTATTAACATTATTTTTAATTAAAATTATTATGTTATTAAGATTAACATTATTAGTAAAATTATTAATTATTATCATAATTAGTGTTATTATTATTCACTATTAGTATTAGGTATTATTATCAATATTATTGTTTTCATTATAAAAATGAAATAACTTATTATTATTATTATTAAAGATTATCATTATCATTTTTATTATTAGTATTATCATTATTAAGAAAGTTATTATTATTATTATTAGTAAATCATTATTAACAAAACTATCATTTTAACGAATAACTATGTATAAAAATGTAATTTAAGATATAATATAAGTATACATTTTTAAATGGAATTTATTATAAATTTCATATAACCAAAAATATATAAATAATGTATATTAATAAATGAAATTATGTGATTTCCATTACATACTTTAATAAATATACAAATGATATAGGTTCTTGAATCCAAGGACAACCCTGCATTGTTCAGTTCCGTCATATGCATATTTCTACTACAAAATATCGTATCGTGAGTTCATTTGATTCCTTTTTACTCTTTACATTTTTGGGACTGAGAATACATGCGCTACTTTTACAACTGCTTTATTAAATGATTTTGAAATACATTTTGAACTGCGAATACATGAAATGCTTTTATAAATGTTTGACGAGATAGACACAAGCAAAACATTCCTCGAATGAATTATGTGGACATGATAATTACCACCATTGAATTATGTGGACGTGATAATTGCCACAATTGATATGAATATTTTTCCCTGATTATTATTGCTTGGTAACCTAAGAATTAGGGAACATCACTAATTTTGAGAATTAGTGCACGCCTAATTCACGCGAATCCTAAAGGTAGCTACCGGGTTTAACACCCCCACCCAGAATGTTCACTAGACGGAAGGTCTAGTGGGCGTGGTGTTTAGTACTTCGAAGTTTATATGATTATTATACAGACGAGATGTTATGTTTTGGGGATATTATTATGCGCATTATATGTTAAGGTCAGTTACCAAGCCAAGCTATGAAAGCAATGAAAAGTGAATGTTATGTATCGAGAGAATGATTTTATACACAGGTTATGTGTATGTTATTTTTATGCACGAGATATGTGTACGGTTACTAAGATTTATGAAATATGATTTCGTACACGAGAAAGGTGTACTGTATTTAAAAGATATCGCATGTACATTACAGGTGGGTATAGGATTCGGGCCCATTTATACCATGCAGCATTTAAATCTTGTGGTCTATCAAAATGATAAATTTTATTGTTTTATGATAAACCTATGAACTCACCAACCTTTTGGTTGACACTTTAAAGCATGTTTATTCTCAGGTATGAAAGAAATCTTTCGATCTGCATTTGCTCATTTTAGAGACATTACATGGAGTCGATCATCGCAATGGGACCAGATGTTGGTGACTTCGTCCAGATGGATTAGGACAGGGTATGACATGTGGTATCAGAGCTGGTATAACGCCGTCCATGTGTGGCGGGTTAGTCGTAAAGGAGGTTCTCACAGTGTTACCTGTGACGAAGTATTGGCTCTTACTCCTTGCGATCCCTTACGAGGGTTGGCAGTAGCCGAGAGGCAGGCCCTAAAATCAGTATCTGAAGTACACTCAGTGGTCACCAGGCGGTTAGCTGGGAAGGCACTAGGTGGGACGGTGGTTGTCTCCACTATAATGACATGTGGTATCAGAGCGGTGGTCTTAGCGAACCAGGTCTTGCATTAGTGAGTCTAACTGATAGTTGTTTAGAGGCATTAGTGAGTCTGGACTTCGACCGTGTCTGCATGTCAAAAGTTTTGCTTATCATTTAGTGTTGAAAATTATTTGCTTATCATCCTTAAAGTCTAGACACATCTCACTGCCTCTATTGCATAGATAGTGTATAGATAAATTCATATCTTAGCGTATCTGTTATTGTTACTGAAATGTCCCGTTCTTATTGATTAAAAACGTTCCATATTAATTGATTTCGTTGCGAGGTTTTGACCTCTATATGAGACGTTTTTGAAAGACTGCATTCATTTTAAAACAAACCATAACCTTTATTTCATCAATAAAGGTTTAAAAAGCTTTACGTAGATTATCAAATGATGATAATCTAAAATATCCTGTTTACACACGACCATTACATAATGGTTTACAATACAAATAAGTTACAACAAAATAAGTTTCTTGAATGCAGTTTTTACACAATATCATACAAGCATGGACTCCAAATCTCGTCCTTATTTAAGTATGCGACAGCGGAAGCTCTTAATAATCACCTGAGAATAAACATGCTTAAAACGTCAACAAAAAATGTTGGTGAGTTATAGGTTTAACCTATATATATCAAATCATAATAATAGACCACAAGATTTCATATTTCAATACACATCCCATACATAGAGATAAAAATCATTCATATGGTGAACACCTGGTAACCGACATTAACAAAATGCATATATAAGAATATCCCCATCATTCCGGGACACCCTTCGGATATGATATAAATTTCGAAGTACTAAAGCATCCGGTACTTTGGATGGGGCTTGTTGGGCTCGATAGATCTATCTTTAGGATTCGCGTCAATTAGGGTGTCTATTCCCTAATTCTTAGATTACCAGACTTAATAAAAAGGGGCATATTCGATTTCGATAATTCAACCATAGAATGTAGTTTCACGTACTTGTGTCTATTTTGTAAATCATTTATAAAACCTGCATGTATTCTCATCCCAAAAATATTAGATTTTAAAAGTGGGACTATAACTCACTTTCACAGATTTTTACTTCGTCGGGAAGTAAGACTTGGCCACTGGTTGATTCACGAACCTATAACAATATATACATATATATCAAAGTATGTTCAAAATATATTTACAAAACTTTTAATATATTTTGATGTTTTAAGTTTCTTAAGTCAGCTGTCCTCGTTAGTAACCTACAACTAGTTGTCCACAGTTAGATGTAAAGAAATAAATCGATAAATATTATCTTGAATCAATCCACGACCCAGTGTATACGTATCTCAGTATTGATCACAACTCAAACTATATATATTTTTGGAATCAACCTCAACCCTGTATAGCTAACTCCAACATTCACATATAGAGTGTCTATGGTTGTTCCGAAATATATATAGATGTGTCGACATGATAGGTCGAAACATTGTATACGTGTCTATGGTATCTCAAGATTACATAATATACAATACAAGTTGATTAAGTTATGGTTGGAATAGATTTGTTACCAATTTTCACGTAGCTAAAATGAGAAAAATTATCCAATCTTGTTTTACCCATAACTTCTTCATTTTAAATCCGTTTTGAGTGAATCAAATTGCTATGGTTTCATAATGAACTCTATTTTATGAATCTAAACAGAAAAAGTATAGGTTTATAGTCAGAAAAATAAGTTACAAGTCGTTTTTGTAAAGGTAGTCATTTCAGTCGAAAGAACGACGTCTAGATGACCATTTTAGAAAACATACTTCCACTTTGAGTTTAACCATAATTTTTGGATATAGTTTCATGTTCATAATAAAAATCATTTTCTCAGAATAACAACTTTTAAATCAAAGTTTATCATAGTTTTTAATTAACTAACCCAAAACAGCCCGCGGTGTTACTACGACGGCGTAAATCCGGTTTTACGGTGTTTTTCGTGTTTCCAGGTTTTAAATAATTAAGTTAGCATATAATATAGATATAGAACATGTGTTTAGTTGATTTTAAAAGTCAAGTTAGAAGGATTAACTTTTGTTTGCGAACAAGTTTAGAATTAACTAAACTATGTTCTAGTGATTACAAGTTTAAACCTTCGAATAAGATAGCTTTATATGTATGAATCGAATGATGTTATGAACATCATTACTACCTTAAGTTCCTTGGATAAACCTACTGGAAAAGAGAAAAATGGATCTAGCTTCAATGGATCCTTGGATGGCTCGAAGTTCTTGAAGCAGAATCATGACACGAAAACAAGTTCAAGTAAGATCATCACTTGAAATAAGATTGTTATAGTTATATAAATTGAACCAAAGTTTGAATATGATTATTACCTTGTATTAGAATGATAACCTACTGTAAGAAACAAAGATTTCTTGAGGTTGGATGATCACCTTACAAGATTGGAATTGAGCTAGCAAACTTGAAAGTATTCTTGATTTTATGAAACTAGAACTTTTGGAATTTATGAAGAACACTTAGAACTTGAAGATAGAACTTGAGAGAGATCAATTAGATGAAGAAAATTGAAGAATGAAAGTATTTGTAGGTGTTTTTGGTCGTTGGTGTATGGATTAGATATAAAGGATCTGTAATTTTGTTTTCATGTAAATAAGTCATGAATGATTACTCATATTTTTGTAATTTTATGAGATATTTCATGCTAGTTGCCAAATGATGGTTCCCACATGTGTTAGGTGACTCAAATGGGCTGCTAAGAGCTGATCATTGGAGTGTATATACCAATAGTACATACATCTAAAAGCTGTGTATTGTACGAGTACGAATACGGGTGCATACGAGTAGAATTGTTGATGAAACTGAACGAGGATGTAATTGTAAGCATTTTTGTTAAGTAGAAGTATTTTGATAAGTGTATTGAAGTCTTTCAAAAGTGTATAAATACATATTAAAACACTACATGTATATACATTTTAACTGAGTCGTTAAGTCATCGTTAGTCGTTACATGTAAGTGTTGTTTTGAAACCTTTAGGTTAACGATCTTGTTAAATGTTGTTAACCCAATGTTTATAATATCAAATGAGATTTTAAATTATTATATTATCATGATATTATCATGTATGAATATCTCTTAATATGATATATATACATTAAATGTCTTTACAACGATAATCGTTACATATATGTCTCGTTTAAAAATCATTAAGTTAGTAGTCTTGTTTTTACATATGTAGTTCATTGTTAATATACTTAATGATATGTTTACTTATCATAGTATCATGTTAACTATATATATATATATCCATATATATATCATCATATAGTTTTTACAAGTTTTAACGTTCGTGAATCACCGGTCAACTTGGGTGGTCAATTGTCTATATGAAACATATTTCAATTAATCAAGTCTTAACAAGTTTGATTGCTTAACATGTTGGAAACATTTAATCATGTAAATATCAATCTCAATTAATATATATAAACATGGAAAAGTTCGGGTCACTACAGTACCTACCCGTTAAATAAATTTCGTCCCGAAATTTTAAGCTGTTGAAGGTTTTGACGAATCTTCTGGAAATAGATGCGGGTATTTCTTCTTCATCTGATCTTCACGCTCCCAGGTGAACTCGGGTCCTCTACGAGCATTCCATCGAACCTTAACAATTGGTATCTTGTTTTGCTTAAGTCTTTTAACCTCACGATCCATTATTTCGACGGGTTCTTCGATGAATTGAAGTTTTTCGTTGATTTGGATTTCATCTAACGGAATAGTGAGATCTTCTTTAGCAAAACATTTCTTCAAATTCGAGACGTGGAAAGTGTTATGTACAGCCGCGAGTTGTTGAGGTAACTCAAGTCGGTAAGCTACTGGTCCGACACGATCAATAATCTTGAATGATCCAATATACCTTGGATTTAATTTCCCTCGTTTACCAAATCGAACAACGCCTTTCCAAGGTGCAACTTTAAGCATGACCATCTCTCCAATTTCAAATTCTATATCTTTTCTTTTAATGTCAGCGTAGCTCTTTTGTCGACTTTTGGCGGTTTTCAACCGTTGTTGAATTTGGATGATCTTCTCGGTAGTTTCTTGTATAATCTCCGGACCCGTAATCTGTCTATCCCCCACTTCACTCCAACAAATCGGAGACCTGCACTTTCTACCATAAAGTGCTTCAAACGGCGCCATCTCAATGCTTGAATGGTAGCTGTTGTTGTAGGAAAATTCTGCTAACGGTAGATGTCGATCCCAACTGTTTCTGAAATCAATAACACATGCTCGTAGCATGTCTTCAAGCGTTTGTATCGTCCTTTCGCTCTGCCCATCAGTTTGTGGATGATAGGCAGTACTCATGTCTAGACGAGTTCCTAATGCTTGCTGTAATGTCTGCCAGAATCTTGAAATAAATCTGCCATCCCTATCAGAGATAATAGAGATTGGTATTCCATGTCTGGAGACGACTACCTTCAAATACAGTCATGCTAACTTCTCCATCTTGTCATCTTCTCTTATTGGCAGGAAGTGTGCTGATTTGGTGAGACGATCAACTATTACCCAAATAGTATCAAAACCACTTGCAGTCCTTGGCAATTTAGTGATGAAATCCATGGTAATGTTTTCCCATTTCCATTCCGGGATTTCGGGTTGTTGAAGTAGACCTGATGGTTTTTGATGCTCAGCTTTGACCTTAGAACACGTCAAACATTCTCCTACGTATTTAGCAACATCGGCTTTCATACTCGGCCACCAAAAATGTTTCTTGAGATCCTTGTACATCTTCCCCGTTCCAGGATGTATTGAGTATCTGGTTTTATGAGCTTCTCTAAGTACCATTTCTCTCATATCTCCAAATTTTGGTACCCAAATCCTTTCAGCCCTATACCGGGTTCCGTCTTCCCGAATATTAAGATGATTCTCCGATCCTTTGGATATTTCATCCTTTAAATTTCCCTCTTTTAAAACTCCTTGTTGCGCCTCCTTTATTTGAGTAGTAAGGTTATTATGAATCATTATATTCATAGATTTTACTCGAATGGGTTCTCTGTCCTTCCTGCTCAAGGCATCGGCTACCACATTTGCCTTCCCCGGGTGGTAACGAATCTCAAAGTCGTAATCATTCAATAATTCAATCCACCTACGCTGCCTCATATTCAGTTGTTTCTGATTAAATATGTGTTGAAGACTTTTGTGGTCGGTATATATAATACTTTTGACCCCATATAAGTAGTGCCTCCAAGTCTTTAATGCAAAAACAACCGCGCCTAATTCCAAATCATGCGTCGTATAATTTTGTTCGTGAATCTTCAATTGTCTAGACGCATAAGCAATCACCTTCGTTCGTTGCATTAATACACAACTGAGACCTTGCTTTGATGCGTCACAATAAATCACAAAATTATCATTCCCTTCAGGCAATGACAATATAGGTGCCGTAGTTAGCTTTTTCTTCAATAACTGAAACGCTTTCTCTTGTTCATCATTCCATTCAAATTTCTTCCCTTTATGCGTTAATGCAGCCAAGGGTTTTGCTATTCTGGAAAAGTCTTGGATGAACCTTCTGTAGTAACCAGCTAGTCCTAAAAACTGGCGTATGTGTTTCGGAGTTTTCGGGGTTTCCCACTTTTCAACAGTTTCTATCTTTGCCGGATCCACCTTAATACCTTCTTTGTTCACTATGTGACCGAGGAATTGAACTTCTTCCAACCAAAATGCACACTTTGAAAACTTAGCGTACAATTCTTCCTTCCTCAATACTTCTAACACATTTCTCAAATGTTCACCGTGTTCTTGGTCATTCTTTGAGTAAATAAGTATGTCATCAATGAAAACAATGACAAACTTGTCAAGGTATGGTCCACACACTCGGTTCATAAGGTCCATGAACACAGCTGGTGCATTAGTTAAACCAAACGGCATGACCATAAACTCATAATGACCGTAACGTGTTCTGAAAGCAGTCTTTGGAATATCATCTTCTTTCACCCGCATTTGATGATACCCGGAATGTAAGTCAATCTTTGAATAAACAGACGAGCCTTGTAGTTGATCAAATAAGTCGTCGATTCTCGGTAGTGGGTAGCGGTTCTTGATGGTAAGTTTGTTCAACTCTCGGTAGTCGATACACAACCTGAATGTACCATCTTTCTTCTTGACAAACAAAACAGGAGCTCCCCACGGTGATGTGCTTGGTCGAATGAAACCACGCTCTAAAAGTTCTTGTAATTGGCTTTGCAGTTCTTTCATCTCGCTGGGTGCGAGTCTGTAAGGAGCACGAGCTATTGTTGCAGCTCCTGATACAAGATTTATTTGAAATTCAACGGATCGATGTGGGGGTAGTCCCGGTAATTCTTTCGGAAATACATCGGAAAATTCTTTTGCGACGGGAACATCATTGATGCTCTTTTCTTCAGTTTGTACTTTCTCAACGTGTGCTAGAACAGCATAGCAACCTTTTCTTATTAGTTTTTATGCCTTCAAATTACTAATAAGATGTAGCTTCGTGTTGCCCTTTTCTCCGTACACCATTAAGGGTTTTCCTTTTTCTCGTATAATGCGAATTGCATTTTTGTAACAAACGATCTCTGCTTTCACTTCTTTCAACCAGTCCATACCGATTATCACATCAAAACTCCCTAACTCTACTGGTATCAAGTCAATCTTAAATGTTTCGCTAACCAGTTTAATTTCTCGATTCCGACATATATTATCTGCTGAAATTAATTTACCATTTGCTAATTCGAGTAAAAATTTACTATCCAAAGGCGTCAATGGACAACTTAATTTAGCACAAAAATCTCTACTCATATAGCTTCTATCCGCACCCGAATCAAATAAAACGTAAGCAGATTTATTGTCAATAAGAAACGTACACATAACAAGCTCCGGGTCTTCCTGTGCCTCTGCCGCATTAATATTGAAAACTCTTCCGCGGCCTTGTCCATTCGTGTTCTCCTGGTTCGGGCAATTTCTAATAATGTGGCCCGGTTTTCCACATTTATAACAAACTACATTGGCATAACTTGCTCCGACACTACTTGCTCCGCCATTACTCGTTCCGACACCATTTGTTCCTTTCGTTCTATTAACCCCTGGTCCGTAGACCTCACACTTCGCCGCGCTATGACCATTTCTTTTACACTTGTTGCAAAATTTGGTGCAGAACCCCGAGTGATTCTTTTCACACCTTTGGCATAGCTGCTTCTGATTGTTGTTGTTGTTGCGGTTATTATTGTTGTTGGGATGATTGTTGTAGTTGCTGTTGTTGTTGTTGTTATTGTTGTTGTTGTTGGGCCGTTTGTTGTAGTTGCGATTGATGTTGCGATTGTTGCGATAATTGTTGCGATTATTGTTGTAATTGCTGTTGTTGTTGTATTGGTGATTCTTATCACCGTTTTCCTCCCACTTTCTTTTGACTTGCTTCACATTGGCCTCTTCAGCAGTCTGTTCTTTAATTCTTTCTTCAATCTGGTTCACTAGTTTGTGAGCCATTCTACATGCCTGTTGTATGGAGGCGGGCTCGTGTGAACTTATATCTTCTTGGATTCTTTCCGGTAATCCTTTCACAAACGCGTCAATCTTCTCTTCCTCATCTTCGAATGCTCCCGGACACAATAGGCACAATTCTGTGAATCGTCTTTCGTACGAGGTAATATCAAATCCTTGGGTTCGTAACCCTCTAAGTTCTGTCTTGAGCTTATTGACCTCGGTTCTGGGACGGTACTTCTCGTTCATCAAGTGCTTGAATGCTGACCACGGTAGTGCGTACGCATCGTCTTGTCCCACTTGCTCTAGATAGGTATTCCACCATGTTAACGCAGAACCTGTGAAGGTATGCGTAGCGTACTTCACTTTGTCCTCTTCAGTACACTTACTTATGGCAAACACCGATTCGACCTTCTCGGTCCACCGTTTTAATCCGATCGGTCCTTCGGTTCCATCAAATTCCAAAGGTTTACAGGCAGTGAATTCTTTGTAGGTGCATCCTACACGATTTCCTGTACTGCTAGATCCAAGGTTATTGTTGGTATGTAGCGCAGCCTGTACTGCGGCTATGTTTGAAGCTAGAAAAGTACGGAATTCCTCTTCATTCATATTCACGGTGTGTCGAGTAGTCGGTGCCATTTCCTTCAAAATAGTCAAATGGAACAAGTTAATCATACAGAATATTAAGAGTAGTTAATAGTATTTCGTAGCATAATATGAACTCATTTATAAAAGCTTTTTCTTCATATTAGCGTTTTATAAGTTTAAATTCGGGTAGTACCTACCCGTTAAGTTCATACTTAGTAGCTAATATACAATTCAACTACTACAATTCTATATGAAAAACTGATTATAATAATATTTCGCGTTCAAACTTTTATACAATATTTTACAAACTTACAATACCGCTTATTTTACATAAAGCATGAAATATAGCACACAATAACTTTGATACAAGATAGTTGTGAAGATAATTCTAGCTAGTACACAAGTCGTTCAGCAAAGGCAATAAAGACACGTAATTCATACGTCCAGAAACAAGTCATGCATTCTGGTTTTACTAGGATTACTTCCCATCCTTGGTCTTGTGGAACATAACCGTTATGGCCGTTGATAAGACAGCGTGTTGTAACGTCGTCAAAGGGACGAGGGTTACGTAATGTCCAACAGTACCGTAACAATCTAAAAACCTCATTTCTTACCCCAATTACCGACTCCGTCACTTGTGGGAACGTTTTGTTTAATAGTTGTAGCCCGATGTTCTTGTTCTCACTTTGGTGAGAAGCGAACATTACTAATCCGTAAGCATAACATGCTTCTTTATGTTGCATGTTAGCCGCTTTTTCTAAATCACGAAGTCCAATATTCGGATATATTGAGTCAAAATAATTTCTTAACCCATTGCGTAAAATAGCATTTGGGTTCCCCGCAATATATGCGTCAAAGTAAACACATCGTAACTTATGGATTTCCCAATGTGATATCCCCCATCTTTCGAACGAAAGCCTTTTATAAACCAAGGCATTCTTGGAACGTTCTTCGAATGTCTTACAAACTGATCTCGCCTTAAATAGTTGTGCCGAAGAATTCTGACCGACTCTAGACAAGATTTCATCAATCATGTCTCCGGGTAGGTCTCTTAAAATATTAGGTTGTCTATCCATTTTGTGTTTTTATACTGTAAAATAGACAAGAGTTAGATTCATAAAAAAATACTTATTAATACAAGCAATTTTTACATATATCATAAAGCATAAGCACACTATATTACATATATTACACCACACGAATACAACTATCTTATTCCGACTCGCTCGTTTCTTCTTCTTCGGTTTTGGTTCGTTTTGCCAGGTTTCTAGGGATATATGATGTTCCCCTAATACGAGCCGTAATTTTCCACATTGGTTTAGAAAAACCTGGTGGTTTAGAGGTTCCCGGGTCATTGTTACAACTTAAGGACTTCGGGGGTTGACGATACATATAAAGTTCATCGGGGTTGGAATTAGATTTCTCTATTTTTATGCCCTTTCCCTTATTATTTTCTTTTGCCTTTTTAAATTCAGTTGGGGTAATTTCTATAACATCATCGGAATTCTCGTCGGAATCCGATTCATCGGAGAATTGGTAATCCTCCCAATATTTTGCTTCCTTGGCGGAAACACCATTGACCATAATTAACCTTGGTCGGTTGGTTAAGGATTCTCTTTTACTTAACCGTTTTATTATCTCCCCCATCGGTTCTATTTCTTCTTCCGGTTCTGATTCTTCTTCCGGTTCTGATTCTTCTTCCGGTTCCGACTCTTCTTCCGGTTCCTCTTCGGGAACTTGTGAATCAGTCCACGAATCATTCCAATTTACATTTGACTCTTCATTATTATTAGGTGAGTCAATGGGACTTGTTCTAGAGGTAGACATCTATCACATAATATCAAACGCGTTAAGAGATTAATATATCACATAATATTCACATGTTAAAAATATATAGTTTCCAACAAAATTTGTTAAGCAATCATTTTTCAACTAAACACGGTCGAAGTCCAGACTCACTAATGCATCCTAACAAACTTGATAAGACACACTAATGCAAAATTCTGGTTCTCTAAGACCAACGCTCTGATACCAACTGAAATGTCCCGTTCTTATTGATTAAAAACGTTCCATATTAATTGATTTCGTTGCGAGGTTTTGACCTCTATATGAGACGTTTTTGAAAGACTGCATTCATTTTAAAACAAACCATAACCTTTATTTCATCAATAAAGGTTTAAAAAGCTTTACGTAGATTATCAAATGATGATAATCTAAAATATCCTGTTTACACACGACCATTACATAATGGTTTACAATACAAATATGTTACAACAAAATAAGTTTCTTGAATGCAGTTTTTACACAATATCATACAAGCATGGACTCCAAATCTCGTCCTTATTTAAGTATGCGACAGCGGAAGCTCTTAATAATCACCTGAAAATAAACATGCTTAAAACGTCAACAAAAAATGTTGGTGAGTTATAGGTTTAACCTATATATATCAAATCATAATAATAGACCACAAGATTTCATATTTCAATACACATCCCATACATAGAGATAAAAATCATTCATATGGTGAACACCTGGTAACCGACATTAACAAAATGCATATATAAGAATATCCCCATCATTCCGGGACACCCTTCGGATATGATATAAATTTCGAAGTACTAAAGCATCCGGTACTTTGGATGGGGCTTGTTGGGCCCGATAGATCTATCTTTAGGATTCGCGTCAATTAGGGTGTCTGTTCCCTAATTCTTAGATTACCAGACTTAATAAAAAGGGGCATATTCGATTTCGATAATTCAACCATAGAATGTAGTTTCACGTACTTGTGTCTATTTTGTAAATCATTTATAAAACCTGCATGTATTCTCATCCCAAAAATATTATATTTTAAAAGTGGGACTATAACTCACTTTCACAGATTTTTACTTCGTCGGGAAGTAAGACTTGGCCACTGGTTGATTCACGAACCTATAACAATATATACATATATATCAAAGTATGTTCAAAATATATTTACAAAACTTTTAATATATTTTGATATTTTAAGTTTCTTAAGTCAGCTGTCCTCGTTAGTAACCTACAACTAGTTGTCCACAGTTAGATGTACAGAAATAAATCGATAAATATTATCTTGAATCAATCCACGACCCAGTGTATACGTATCTCAGTATTGATCACAACTCAAACTATATATATTTTGGAATCAACCTCAACCCTGTATAGCTAACTCCAACATTCACATATAGAGTGTCTATGGTTGTTCCGAAATATATATAGATGTGTCGACATGATAGGTCGAAACATTGTATACGTGTCTATGGTATCTCAAGATTACATAATATACAATACAAGTTGATTAAGTTATGGTTGGAATAGATTTGTTACCAATTTTCACGTAGCTAAAATGAGAAAAATTATCCAATCTTGTTTTACCCATAACTTCTTCATTTTAAATCCGTTTTGAGTGAATCAAATTGCTATGGTTTCATAATGAACTCTATTTTATGAATCTAAACAGAAAAAGTATAGGTTTATAGTCGGAAAAATAAGTTACAAATCGTTTTTGTAAAGGTCGTCATTTCAGTCGAAAGAACGACGTCTAGATGACCATTTTAGAAAACATACTTCCACTTTGAGTTTAACCATAATTTTTGGATATAGTTTCATGTTCATAATAAAAATCATTTTCTCAGAATAACAACTTTTAAATCAAAGTTTATCATAGTTTTTAATTAACTAACCCAAAACAGCCCGCGGTGTTACTACGACGGCGTAAATCCGGTTTTACGGTGTTTTTCGTGTTTCCAGGTTTTAAATAATTAAGTTAGCACATCATATAGATATAGAACATGTGTTTAGTTGATTTTAAAAGTCAAGTTAGAAGGATTAACTTTTGTTTGCGAACAAGTTTAGAATTAACTAAACTATGTTCTAGTGATTACAAGTTTAAACCTTCGAATAAGATAGCTTTATATGTATGAATCGAATGATGTTATGAACATCATTACTACCTTAAGTTCCTTGGATAAACCTACTGGAAAAGAGAAAAATGGATCTAGCTTCAATGGATCCTTGGATGGCTCGAAGTTCTTGAAGCAGAATCATGACACGAAAACAAGTTCAAGTAAGATCATCACTTGAAATAAGATTGTTATAGTTATAGAAATTGAACCAAAGTTTGAATATGATTATTACCTTGTATTAGAATGATAACCTACTGTAACAAACAAAGATTTCTTGAGGTTGGATGATCACCTTACAAGATTGGAATTGAGCTAGCAAACTTGAAAGTATTCTTGATTTTATGAAACTAGAACTTTTGGAATTTATGAAGAACACTTAGAACTTGAAGATAGAACTTGAGAGAGATCAATTAGATGAAGAAAATTGAAGAATTAAAGTGTTTGTAGGTGTTTTTGGTCGTTGGTGTATGGATTAGATATAAAGGATATGTAATTTTGTTTTCATGTAAATAAGTCATGAATGATTACTCATATTTTTGTAATTTTATGAGATATTTCATGCTAGTTGCCAAATGATGGTTCCCACATGTGTTAGGTGACTCACATGGGCTGCTAAGATCTGATCATTGGAGTGTATATACCAATAGTACATACATCTAAAAGCTGTGTATTGTACGAGTACGAATACGGGTGCATACGAGTAGAATTGTTGATGAAACTGAACGAGGATGTAATTGTAAGCATTTTTGTTAAGTAGAAGTATTTTGATAAGTGTATTGAAGTCTTTCAAAAGTGTATAAATACATATTAAAACACTACATGTATATACATTTTAACTGAGTCGTTAAGTCATCGTTAGTCGTTACATGTAAGTGTTGTTTTGAAACCTTTAGGTTAATGATCTTGTTAAATGTTGTTAACCCAATGTTTATAATATAAAATGAGATTTTAAATTATTATATTATCATGATATTATCATGTATGAATATCTCTTAATATGATATATATACATTAAATGTCTT
This sequence comes from Rutidosis leptorrhynchoides, assembly GCF_046630445.1. Classification (NCBI taxonomy): domain Eukaryota; kingdom Viridiplantae; phylum Streptophyta; class Magnoliopsida; order Asterales; family Asteraceae; genus Rutidosis; species Rutidosis leptorrhynchoides. The sequence continues at coordinate 102,272,757 of NC_092343.1, forward strand.
AACAACGATAATCGTTACATATATGTCTCGTTTAAAATTCATTAAGTTAGTAGTCTTGTTTTTACATATGTAGTTCATTGTTAATATACTTAATGATATGTTTACTTATCATAGTATCATGTTAACTATATATATATATATATCCATATATATGTCATCATATAGTTTTTACAAGTTTTAACGTTCGTGAATCACCGGTCAACTTGGGTGGTCAATTGTCTATATGAAACATATTTCAATTAATCAAGTCTTAACAAGTTTGATTGCTTAACATGTTGGAAACATTTAATCATGTAAATATCAATCTCAATTAATATATATAAACATGGAAAAGTTCGGGTCACTACAGTTACCCTTTCCTGACAGCTTCCGTAGATTTCTCCGTACTTATGGGATTTTAGTATTATATATGCATATGTAAATTATGTATTGCAGGGTACTAATCTACATCCTATAATCTATTTCTTATTGAAAATCCTTCATCTAGTCGTACGATATGGATCCCTCAACCAGTTCGAATTCCTCAGATTCCGACAGTTATTCCGACACGGATATTCACCTAAGCTCCGGAAGTAGTGTCACCAGAATGAATCAACCAATCATCCATCCCCAATTCATCTGATGGGTTCGTAGTCAACCTAATCAATGGAGACGCGTAGAAGGCGATCCCTTCCACCAACCGAATTCACCTCTTGGTGGAGAACCTGAAGCACTTACCGGTAAACCTGTACGAAACACCATATTCACTCTCATTGCCAGGATATCTCACAACGATTATACGATCTCCCAAATTTTGAACTTTATTCATCCGCTTGTTTCAACCGCCAATCATCCTGGAATAATGGAAGAAGTCAACGAGCTTCGCGCCCGAGTTGTAGCCTTGAAAAATATGGTGCAAAACATACCAACTTTAGCAACATCAACGACATCAACCGCACCACCAGTAATAGCACCCGTACCATTAACATCACATGCCTCAACATCTCATTCTGTACCTCGAGTATAATCATCATTCTACGTATTGTTTTATATCAAATATCTTCATTCTTCATGATGATTATGTAATCTCTAATGTTTTAGAGATTAGGTACTCTAATTTTCGTCGTAAATCAGATGAGTTTAATATCATAATAACTCATTAAATCCACGATTTACATCTAAAGAAAATATATATGTATATATGTTTTCATAAAGATTGTAATTAAAAACTCTTTTGTACAAACTGTTAATGGTGAAAATATTTTAACGGGTAGGTAATACCCAAGAAATATTTAAATTTCACATTAATAAGTTACACTGTACATTCTTTGAATCTGATTCAACAGTCATTTACTATCCTACTTACATCCACCAATATACGTATCCGTTTACCGCAGAATAACCATTTTCATTCAATTTCATATTTGGATTTTGACCTATCAGAATCCAACAAGTGGCATAATTAAGAAATAATGGACACAATAAAAATTGATTAGAAACAGACTAATTAACAATATGTAATTTTGTTAAGAAACCAAGCTAACAAGATCCTAGCTAACTGTTCCTAGCTAACTATCAATTCTGTATTTCATTTTATTTTATCGCAATTTATTTATCGCAATTTAATTATCGCAATTTATTTATCGCAGTTTATTTATCACAATTTATATTCTCGCAATTTTATTTATTGTTATTTAATTTCTGTTATTTATTTTACGCACTTTAAATATCGGGACACGTATACAAGGTTTTGACATATCATATCGACGCATCTATATATATTATTTGAAATAACCTTAGACACTCTATATGCAGTAATGCTGGAGTTAGCTGATAATGCTAAAACCGAACATATATTTCATAGCATTATTCCTCAAGAAAGACAAGCTTTTAGTTGCAATTGACCTATTTACAAGTGATATTCGGTTAAATAATAAAAGGTGAAGACAAAAGATAGATTCAACGAATTGAAGACACAAACGACCAAAAAGCTCAAAAGTACAAAATACAATCAAAGAGGTTCCAATTATTGATAAGAAACATCTCAGAATTACAAGAGTACAAGATTCAAAATGCAAAGTACAAGATATTAAATTGTACGCAAGGACGTTCGAAAATCCGGAACCGGGACCAGAGTCAACTCTCAACGCTCGACGCAACGGACTAAAAATTACAAGTTAACTATGTATATAAATATAATATAATATATAATTAATTATATAAATTATATATATATTATATTTATATATTAAAACCGTCGGCAGACTAGGATCCAAACTTGTGTGAGCTGGATTTACGAACTCCGTGACTCGCGGAGTTTGTAGTCCAAAAATGTCGCAACTCGCGGAGCTGTCCTGGACAAAAATGCCTATAAAAGCTCGCGCATTCTGAACGTTTTACATATATTTTTTTTCTCCTCATTCATACGTAATATATATATATTTATATTTTAATTTTAATTTTAATTTTAAATTCTAATAATAAGGGTATGTTAGTGAATATTGTAAGGGTGTAAGTCGAAATTCTGTCCGTGCAACGCTACGCAATTTTTAATCATTGTAAGTTATGTTCAACCTTTTTAATTTAATGTCTCGTAGCTAAGTTATTAATATGCTTATTTAAATCGAAGTAATCATGATGTTGGGCTAAATACTAAAATTGGGTAATTGGGCTTTGTACCATAATTGGGGTTTGGACAAAAGAACGACACTTGTGGAAATTTGACTATGGGCTATTAATGGGCTTTATATTTGTTTAACTAAATGATAGTTTGTTAATTTTAATATAAAGATTTGCAATTGGACATCCCTATAAATAACCATATACACTCGATCGGACACGATGGGCGGGATATTTATATGTACGAATAATCATTCATTTAACCGGACACGGGAATGAATTAATAGTCTATGGAATTATTAAAACAGGGGTGAAATTATGTACAAGGACACTTGGCATAATTGATAACAAAGTATTCAAACCTTGGGTTACACGCAGTCGATAACCTGGTGTAATTATTAAACAAAGTAATAAAACCTTCTTACAGTTTAAGTCTCCAATTAGTTGGAATATTTGACTTCGGGTATAAGGATAATTTGACAAGGATACTCGCACTTTATATTTATGACTGATGGACTGTTATGGACAAAAACCAGACGGACATATTAAATAATCCAGGACAAAGGACAATTAACACATGGGCATAAAACTAAAATCAACACGTCAAACATCATGATTACGGAAGTTTAAATAAGCATAATTCTTTTATTTCATATTTAATTTCCTTTATTTTATATTTAATTGCACTTTTAATTATCGCACTTTTATTTATTGTTATTGTATTTAATTGCACTTTTAATTATCGTAATTTTTAATTATTGCAATTTTATTTTATCGCACTTTTATTCATCGCAATTTCATTATCGTTATTTACTTTACGCTTCAAATTAAGTCTTTTATTTATTTAATATTTTACATTAGGTTTTAACTGCGACTAAAGTTTTAAAAATCGACAAACCGGTCATTAAATGGTAAAAACCCCCCTTTATAATAATAATATTACTTATATATTTTTGTATTTTTATAAATTAAAACTAATATAGCGTTAAGCTTTGTTTAAAAGATTTTCCCTGTGGAACGAACCGGACTTACTAAAAACTACACTACTGTACGATTAGGTACACTGCCTATAAGTGTTGTAGCAAGGTTTAAGTATATCCATTCTATAAATAAATAAATATCTTGTGTAAAATTGTATCGTATTTAATAGTTTTTTTGTTGTAAAAATAAACTATTTTATATACACCTCGCATAACATCAAGTAATTTTTGGCGCCGCTGTCGGGGAACGCCGAAGCGAACGCTATATATATAAAAAAAAAAATTTTTGTTAAGTTGTAGTCTACTTTTATAAAAGTATATACGTTTTAAATATAAAAAGTTATAAAATATAAAAAGAAAAACAAAAATATTTATATATTTTTAAGAGTTTATTAAATATATAAAGTTTTTTTTATTTTTATTTTAGTTTATAAAAAAATATAAGTTTTATTTAATTTATATAAATATTTTATATAAATATTAAAACAGAAAAATATATAAAATATAAATAAAAAAATAAAAAATATATATATAAATCTGAACCTGTCCGAATTTGAACCTGTTTCTGAACTGAACTGCACCCTCCGCGACCCGTGGAGTTTTTGAACTGGGTTCACCGCAACTCACGGAGCCTCCCTGACAGACAGGCCACATAACCCTAATCGCATTAATTACGGAGTATTATTAATTATTATTATTAATAAACCCTAAATTAGTTTAATTATTATTATTATTTAGTTTAAGTTTTTAAATTAATTAATAATATTAAATTATAATTAGTTTTATTTATATATAAAAAAATAATACTTTTATAAAATAAATAATATAAAAATAATATTTTTATAAAAATTGTACTCTTTATCAATTTTAAGCCTATTTTTATTTTTGTAACTTTTTAATCGTTTATTCGTAATATTTATATTTTTCGCTCGTAGCTAGTTTTAAGTTCTGGTATTTTGCCGTAGCTTATTTTTATTTCTAGATTTTTAGGCTTTGCCGTAAAATCCCTTAACTGTTTTTTCTTTAGACTAAGATTTAGGTGCTTTAGAATTTTGTGACGCCTTTTTAAGTTTTGGTACCTTTTTATGATATTGCCATTTGGGATATAGTTTTTCTTTTAAGCTTTAATATTTTTAGACGCAACTTTTAATTTTTAGTCACTTTTTTTTCTTTCTTATTTCTCCAAATTTAATACCGACGCGCTCTTTTTCTTTCTTATTTCTCGACATTCTAGTTTTTAGGACTTAGAATTTTCTCTATTTCTTCTCTAAATTTCTTAAAATTACGAAAATTTATTTTAAGTGGTTAAATTGATAGACATCAAAATTTTCTGGTTCGTAGTAATAGTTGGATTTGTACTTGGACCGGGTTATTGGAGCCAAACAGTACTCAATTATATTGAGACCAAACGAATCATGCCCCTCTGCTGCATTTTTTGGCTATTCGAAACGTGGGCAAAATCAGAAAAGTCTATTAATTGGATAACTTATATAATTTTTCTTTTCTTTTAAAAACTAATAGGATAGGATATTCAGTGAATGCACCGAGCAAGACGTTCACCACCTTTTGTACGTTCACCACCTGTAACCAGATCAAGACATCTAGCAAATATTGTCGCCGTTGATTTTTCTTTAGAATCATCATCCAGTCGACCAAGTACTCCAATTCAAATTTTCGATAATCCATTTTTTGAACCCGACCTCATAATTGAGAATTCGGAGAATATTCAGGGACAATTCATAGATCTTGAACCATTAATTTTTCCTCCGGAACCACCGATCATTCAAACAGAGATTGTTGAGGAACGAACCTTTAAATCAGAATCCTCTAGTGATTCAGATTCAACAAATTCAACCATGGAGAATCTGGAACCTTTAAGTATGGAAGACCGAATGAGAGCTAAATGCACTGGCCAAGGTCACGCAATTACTCATCCAAACATTAATGCGCCAGATTATGAAATCAAAGGACAAATTCTACATATGGTGACTAATCAATGCCAATTTAGTGGTGCGCCGAAGGAAGATCCAAATGAACATCTTCGTACCTTTAATAGGATCTGCACACTATTTAAAATCCGAGAAGTTGAGGATGAACAGATATATCTCATGTTATTTCCCTGGACTTTAAAGGGAGAAGCCAAAGATTGGTTGGAATCGTTACCGGAAGGGGCGATTGATACATGAGATGTTTTAGTTGAAAAATTTCTTAAACAATTCTTTCCGGCATCTAAAGCCGTAAGACTTCAAGGAAAATTGTTACGTTTACACAGAAACCAAATGAAACTCTATATGAGGCGTGGACAAGATTTGGAAAGTTATTGAGAGGATGTCCGCAACATAGTTTAGACACTTGTCAAATAGTACAAATATTCTACCAAGGATGCGACATCACTACAAGGAAAGACATCGATATAGCAGCTGGTGGTTCTATTATGAAGAAAACAGAAACTGATGCTTACAAAATTATTGATAACACTGCTTCCCACTCACATGAGTGGCACCAAGAAAAAGATATCATTAGATCATCTAAAGCAGCTAGAGCCGATTCTAGCCATGACTTAGATTCCATTTCTGTAAAGATAGATGCTGTCGAGAGACGAATGGAAAAGATGACTAAGGATATACACTCAATACGAATTAGTTGTGAGCAGTGTGGAGGACCACATTTGACAAAAGATTGTCTCAGTATTGAGCTAACAATGGAACAAAGAGAGAATGTTTCATATCTAAACCAAAGGCCTGGAAATAATTATCAGAATAATTATCAACCGCCAAGACCAATTTATAATCAAAACCAGAATTATAATCGAAATATTCCATACAACAATCAACAAGGTCCAAGTAATCAACAAGTATCCAATAATACTTACAACCAGCAAAGACCTAATTTTCAAAACAAACCACCACAAACCGATGATAAAAAGCCGAATTTAGAAGATATAATGATGAAGCTAGTTGAAACTCAAACGCAGTTTTTCACATCTCAGAAACAAACTAATGAACAAAATGCTCAAGCATTTAGAAATTAACAAGCTTCTATTCAAAATTTGGAACAAGAAGTAAGTAACCTAGCAAGGTTAATAGGTGAAAGAAAACCGGGAAGTCTACCTAGTGATACAAATGCTAACCCCCGAAATGAAACAGCTAAAGTCATTACCACAAGAAGTGGTACAACACTTAAACCACCTTATTCCTACTCCACAAGAACCACAACCTGAACAAGATAAGGAAAAAGAACCGGTAGTTGAAAAGGTTAATGAAGATAACACAGTTAAGGCTAAACCTTATGTTAAACCATACCAACCACCACTTCATTACCCGAGTAAAATGAAAAAAGAGAAACTTGAAGCCGAGCAATCCAAATTTTTGGATATGTTTAAACAGATAAATGTAAATCTTCCTTTTATTGATGTGATTTCAGGAATGCCTAGATATGCTAAATTTCTGAAAGATCTAATCACAAATAGAAAGAAAATGGAAGAACTCTCGGTCGTTACTATGAATGCTAATTGTTCTGCAGTACTGTTGAATAAGATACCAAAAAAACTATCAGATCCAGGAAGTTTCACAATTCCATGTTTTCTGGGAAGTCTTAGTTCAATAGAAGAATTGGCAGATTTAGGTGCTAGTATAAATTTAATGCCGTATTCACTATACACTAAACTAAACCTTGGAGAATTGAAACCAACAAGAATAAGTATACAACTAGCCGATAGATCAATAAAATATCCTAGAGGGATAATGGAGAACATGCTAGTTAAAGTTGGTACTTTTGTATTTCCAGTAGATTTTGTTGTTCTGGACATGGAAGAAGATTCTCAAGTTCCTCTCATATTAGGAAGACCATTCTTAAACACGGCTAAAGCAATGATAGACGTGTTTGGTAAGAAACTGACCCTAAGTATAGAGGATGAGAGTGTTACCTTTTTAATTGATAGAGCAATGCAACAACCGCAATCTGCAGATGATACATGCTATTATATTCAAACTATAGATTCACATGCAGAATTGTTAGAAGAATTTCCAGAATTACAAGGAACAGGAGAATGTTCTTTAGGAGAAGGAACTGAACCAATTGATGAAACTGAAATGTTAGCTACACTAATGGCTAATGGATATGAACCAACAACAGAAGAAATTCAAATGCTAAAAGAAGAAGACAGATATCGATATAAATCATCGATAGAAGAACCACCAACATTAGAGTTAAAGCCACTTCCAAACCATTTGGAATACGCTTATTTACATGGTGAATCTGAATTACCTGTAATAATATCGTCTTCTCTTACTGAAAATGAGAAATCACAACTCATTTCTGTGTTAAAAGCTCATAAACCAGCTATTGCATGGAAAATTCATGATATTAAAGGAATAAGTCCTTCGTATTGCACACATAAAATCCTTATGGAAGAAGGTCATAAAACGTATGTGCAACACCAACGAAGACTAAATCCTAATATTCAAGATGTAGTTAAGAAAGAAATTATTAAACTGCTTGATGCAGGTTTAATTTATCCAATCTCTGATAGTCCATGGGTAAACCCAGTTCAATGCGTGCCTAAGAAGGGTGGCATGACTGTCATTACAAATGAGAAAAATGAGCTTATTCCTACTAGGACTGTAATAGGATGGCGTGTATGTATTGATTATAGAAAATTAAATGACGCCACCATAAACCAGTTACTATTGTTTTCTAGATGGTTTTTTCGGATATTTTCAAATTCCAATAGCACCCGAAGAACAAGAGAAAACCACATTCACGTGCCCTTATGGTACTTTTGCTTACAAACGCATGCCATTTGGACTTTGCAATGCCCCTGCAACCTTTCAAAGGTGCATGATGGCAATTTTTCACGACATGATAGAAGAATGCATGGAAGTTTTCATGGATGACTTTTCAATCTTCGGTGATACTTTTGAAACATGTCTAGCTAATCTTGAACGAATGCTTATTAGATGCGAACAATCAAATCTAGTACTTAATTGGGAGAAATGCCATTTCATGGTTAAAGAAGGCATCGTTCTTGGTCATAAAATTTCAAAGGAAGGAATTGAAGTGGATAGAGCTAAAGTAGATGTAATTGCTAAACTTCCACATCCCACCAATGTTAAAGGAGTTAGGAGTTTTCTAGGGCATGCCAGTTTTTACCGACGTTTCATTAAAGATTTTTCTAAAATTGCCACTCCTATGAATAAACTCCTAGAAAAGGATGCTCCATTCATCTTTTCAGAGGAATGTATCAAATCTTTTAATATTCTTAAAGAGAAACTCACTAATGCGCCGATCATGATAACACCAAATTGGAATCTACCGTTTGAACTTATGTGCGATGCAAGTGATTTTGCAATGGGAACCGTTTTAGGACAACGGATTGAAAAACAATTTCAACCTATTTATTATGCTAGTAAGACATTACATGGAGCACAAATAAATTATACAACTACTGAAAAAGAACTCCTTGCTATTGTCTTTGCTTTTGACAAATTTCGTTCATATCTCGTTCTAGCTAAAACGGTGGTCTATACCGACCATTCTGCTCTTAGATACCTATTTTCGAAACAAGATGCCAAACCAAGATTAATCCGTTGGATCTTACTCTTACAAGAATTCGATATTGTAATCCGAGATAAAAAACGGAGCAGAAAATCTCGCCGCTGATCATCTTTCTCGTCTTGAAAATCCTGAATTAGAAGTTCTAAATGAATCGACCATACAAGACAACTTTCCTGATGAATATCTATTGAAGATAGATTATAATGAAATACCAGGGTTTGCAGACTATGCAAACTACTTAGTATGTGGATTCCTTGAAAAAGGATTATCGTAGCAAAAACGAAAGAAATTCTTTAGTGATATAAAACACTATTTCTGGGAAGATCCACATTTGTTTAAAAGTTGTCCCGATGGAATAATACGCCGATGTGTATTCGAAGATGAAGCTAGTAAAATCTTAAACCATTGTCACACAGGACCAACAGGAGGGCATTATGGGCCTCAACTAACAGCAAGAAAAGTTTATGATGCTGAATTCTATTGGCCTACAATTTACAAAGACGCACACCTTCTTTGCAAATCCTGTGATGCTTGTCAAAGGGCCGGAAAAATAAGTCAACGTGATGAAATGCCACAAAATGTCATTCAAGTATGTAAAGTGTTTGACATTCGGGGTATTGACTTTATGGGTCTATTTCCAAAATCTCATAATAATCTATATATTCTCTTAGCCATTGTTTATGTATCTAAATGGGCGAAAGCACAAGCTCTCCCAACTAACGATGCACGAGTTGTAGTCAACTTTTTAAAATGTCTTTTTGCAAGGTTTGGAACACCGAAAGCTTTAATAAGTGATCGGGGTACTCATTTCTGTAATAATCAACTTGAGAAAGTTCTTAAAAGATATGGAGTAACTCATAAAATCTCCACCGCATATCATCCACAAACAAGTGGACAAGTTGAAAATACCAACCGAGCTTTAAAACGTATTCTAGAGAAAACCGTAGGATCAAATCCGAAGGAATGGTCCATAAAATTGGAGGATGCACTCTGGACTTTTAGAACAGCCTACAAAACTCCAATTGGAACCACACCTTTTAGACACGTTTATGGAAAAGCATGTCATCTTCCAGTAGAAATTGAACACAAAGCATTTTGGGCTTTGAAGACATGTAATCTTGATTTACATGAAGCTGGATGTCTACGGTTAAGTCAACTAAACGAATTAGAAGAATTAAGACAAGAAGCATACGAAAATTCGTTAATCTATAAGGAAAGAACGAAGAAATGGCATGATAAAAGAATCAGAAGTTCAAAAGAATTTAAAGAAGGAGACAGAGTTCTTCTTTTCAATTCACGATTCAAGCTATTTCCTGGAAAATTGAAATCAAGATGGTCTGGACCATTCATAGTCAAAAGAGTTTTCCCATACGGAACGATAGAATTAATAAATTCAAATGGGATTGAATTTAAAGTTAATGGTCACAGAGTTAAACATTACATAGATAGTCCGATGGAAGTTGACAACGAAGTTAATCACAATTTCAACACCACAGCTAACTAAGTGTGGGGAGAATCAAGTCTTTTAAAGGATAATATGTATTTCTGTTAGAGTTAGATTTTCTATTTTCGTGTAGTTCTCGAAAATGGAACCCGAATGGTCTTTCCCTAGCAGACCCTAAAGAACTAGTCTTCTCCCCCCATTCTGAATTTTTATTTTTTTTTTAGGTTTTTACGAAATGAAGACTTCCTGTGAACTAAACCATGGTCTAATGCTACACGCTTTGATTACTAAACATAATAATGACACACTTCCGAGTGAACTGGTATCAGTAATCAGAGAAAAATTGGACGGAGTAAGAAAAGAATCCAGATGTGAAGATAATAAGTTACAATTTGGTAAAGGAAAATCAAAATTCGCAGCGAAAAGAAGAGCATGACACCTTGAAAAATGTCACAAATGCGGAAAATGGTCACACGAAGGTAAATGTTCAAATAATCAAACCTATTCAAACACCGAATTTGTTACTTTATGCAGAGATGGACCGTTCATATGTTTAGAAGAAAAAACACTGAATGCTCAAGGTTACGCCTATGTAGCCATGGAAAATCAATTAGTCCGACTATCTTATGAGTGGGCTAGAGCATATCACTAAGAAATCTATTTCACATGTAAGTTTGTACAATTTTTTTTTTATTTTTAACCTTTTGATAATAAACGCTAATTTGTTCGCTATAAAGTATTAAATTGGTATTCGATGAAATTAGGTCTTGCGACCGAAATTATTGATATCATACAAAAATTTATTACATCACTGCGAAATTTACCGTTTATTCTTGAGGTATAAATATCTTTAATCATTTAACCCAAAATATTTCAAAAATTCGTCATGAGTTAAAATTAGGTCATGGAACTGAAATTACTTTACCGAAAAGAGGGGCGTATATTTTTGATAATATTTGATTGATTAAAGTGGGATAAAGGACCAAAAAGATTTTTAATTTTATTTTTACCATGTTTTTTTTAAAATTAATATATAAATATTAATTTAATATTGTAAACTTATTTAAAATTGTAAATATTTGAAAAATTAATATAAGTTTGTATGTATAAAAACAAAAATATAATATAAGTTTGGTGTGAATTTTTAATTTTTAAAAAAAATATGAATTTTTAATTTTATGCATTTTAAATTTAAGTTTGGTGTGAATTTAAAAATAAAAAAATTTACTTTATTTTGCTAAGTTAAAAATATGATTTTTAAAATTCGTCGTAAGTTGAAGACTAGGTCGTTGAACCGAAATTGCTTTGCCCGAGGGCGGGACGAGAATTTTTATTATCATTATTTTTAATCTTATTGACTCAAACTATGCCAAAAAAAAAGTTAAAAAAAAAAAGAAAAAAAATCCAATATGTTTGAAAACTTTGGTAAAATTTAATCATTTTTCTACGCTAATCACCCTCAATAATTTAAATTGTTACTGATTTCTTGCAAATGAGGGCATTGCAAGATCTTATGTGTGGGAAGGGGTTAAATTCTTTCGGATTTTAAAATTTTTACTTTATACACTTGGTTACCATTAGAAATACTAGTAAAGCAGTAGTTGTATTAGAATCTAGTGCTCTCTGATAATAAAGAACAGCCCTAGTCTTATATACTGACTACCCAATTCTAGTAAAAAATTTTAAAATTTTCAATTAAATGAACTCAAAATCATGTTTATACATATTTATGAACGATAAAACTAGGTGTTAATACCGAAATTATTATTACCTCGGAAAGGACATAAATTGAGAAACAAACCAAAATGTTTGAATTCATTTAAAATAGAATAGAGGACAATAAAAAGGCAAATAAAAGAAAATAAAAGCCAAGTGCGGGAATATTTACCAAATTATTTTAAACATATGTCACATATTTTTGTACAAATAACTGAAGATACTTTTGTTTTGGACAATTTCTAAAAAGTTTTACCCGATTTTCTGTAAGAAAGATGGATCTACACGATGAATCAATTCCATCATTAAAAGGAAGTAAAGTCTTCCGAAAAAGAAACGCGCTTCTTGATTTAGGTCATGAAGTTGTCGTCCAGATCAGCTGTAGGTTGACGAAAAATCTAGAAAAGTCATCACTAAAATCAGCAGGAAATCCACGGACCTCAGCATCAAACAGGGTCGCCAAGTGGTCAGATTTATCCTAACCATGAGAAGGATTTATCTCGTACAATGGGGGGCACCGTGCAAATTAGCTTGATAAGACTAATGAATCAGATCCCCAGAAAGGATAATCTCCTTAAAAGATCAAAAATCAGCTTTTAAGACTGATATTACTCAATCCGTGAGATTGACCTTAAAGATTGAGAATTCAAACTCATGGAATTCAATGATATCTAAACTCGAGCTTGAACGAGAAAATATTTTGATCAAAAATTAAAACCAATTTGTTTTCTGAAAACCCATTTTCAATGCGTTCATTACCATTGAACGTAAAATCCTAGGAATTCAACTGGAATTCATTAGGTCACCTGAACCAAATCGGGTGTCAACCGTAAGAACGGTGATTGCATAGCATGGTCAAAGACAGGACCTTGTGCCAGACCGAAAAATCATAGGATCATCTTTACTATTGCTCCTACCAAGGATAGTACTAGCATCCGACACATTATAGACCATAATCATCTGCATGTCACGGGACATTGCCTTAACAGTTTCTTGTTCATCGCTTTCCTTTACAACCGGACGGTAGTTTACCGAAAGGTAATATACGGAGCAAGTATACTGGACGTGTTGCTTTCCTAATACAAGGTTAGCAAGTGGGTGACACAAAACCACAAGTTTTGAGCTAAAATTTTCAAATCTGAAACCCACCAAACCCACAAAAATATTTTGCACACACCGGTGAAGGGTTATTCCGGAAAACTTAACTAGGGTAAAAGCTAGATTGAATTTTCAAAAGATCAAATGTTTTCATAAAGATCCAATTTCCTTAATAGATCTAAATTTTATAGTCATGTGGGACTGTAAACCACATCGTTACTACCATTATTTATACTGCCGTATAGAAATCACTGATGTACAAAGTGTGAAAAATAAAGAAGTGATTCTAGTATATTTCAAGACTATATTGCTTGAGGACAAGCAACGCTCAAGTGTGGGAATATTTGATAATGCTAAAAAAGAACATATATTTCATAACATTATTCCTCAAGAAAGACAAGATTTTAGTTGCAATTGTCCTATATACAAGTGATATTCGGTTAAATAATAAAAGGTGAAGACAAAAGATAGATTCGACGAATTGAAGACACAAACGACCAAAAAGCTCAAAAGTACAAAATACAATCAAAGAGGTTCCAATTATTGATAAGAAACGTCTCAGAATTACAAGAGTACAAGATTCAAAATGCAAAGTACAAGATATTAAATTGTACTCAAGGACGTTTGAAAATCCGAAACCGGGACCAGAGTCAACTCTCAACGCTCGACACAACGGAATAAAAATTACAAGTTAACTATGTATATAAATATAATATAATATAATATATAATTAATTATATAAATTATATATATATATTATATTTATATATTAAAACCGTCGGCAGACTAGGATCCAAACTTGTGTGAGCTGGATTTACGAACTTCGCGACTCGCGGAGTTTGTAGTGCAAAAATGCCGCAACTCGCGGAGCTGTCCTGGACAAAAATGCCTATAAAAGCTCGCGCATTCTGAACGTTTTACATATCTTTTTCTTCTCCTCATTCATACGTAATATATATATATTTATATTTTAATTTTAAGTTTAAATTCTAATAATAAGGGTATGTTAGCGAATGTTGTAAGGGTGTAAGTCGAAATTCTGTCCGTGTAACGCTACGCTATTTTTAATCATTGTAAGTTATGTTCAACCTTTTTAATTTAATGTCTCGTAGCTAAGTTATTATTATGCTTATTTAAATCGAAGTAATCATGATGTTGGGCTAAATACTAAAATTGGGTAATTGGGCTTTGTACCATAATTGGGGTTTGGACAAAAGAACGACACTTGTGGAAATTAGACTATGGGCTATTAATGGGCTTTATATTTGTTTAACTAAATGATAGTTTGTTAATTTTAATATAAAGATTTGCAATTGGACGTCCCTATAAATAACCATATACACTCGATCGGACACGATGGGCGGGATATTTATATGTACGAATAATCGTTCATTTAACCGGACACGGGAATGAATTAATAGTCTATGGAATTATTAAAACAGGGGTGAAATTATGTAAAAGGACACTTGGCATAATTGATAACAAAGTATTAAAACCTTGGGTTATACGCAGTCGATAACCTGGTGTAATTATTAAACAAAGTAATAAAACCTTGTTACAGTTTAAGTCCCCAATTAGTTGGAATATTTGACTTCGGGTATAAGGATAATTTGACGAGGATACTCGCACTTTATATTTATGACTGATGGACTGTTATGGACAAAAACCATACGGACATATTAAATAATCCAGGACAAAGGACAATTAACCCATGGGCATAAAACTAAAATCAACACGTCAAACATCATGATTACGGAAGTTTAAATAAGCATAATTCTTTTATTTCATATTTAATTTCCTTTATTTTATATTTAATTGCACTTTTAATTATCGCACTTTTATTTATTGTTATTGTATTTAATTGTACTTTTAATTATCGTACTTTTTAATTATTGCAATTTTATTTTATCGCACTTTTATTTATCGCAATTTCATTATCGTTATTTACTTTACGCTTTAAATTAAGTCTTTTATTTATTTAATATTTTACATTAGGTTTTAACTGCGACTAAAGTTTTAAAAATCGACAAATCGGTCATTAAACGGTAAAAACCCCCTTTATAATAATAATATTACTTATATATTTTTGTATTTTTATAAATTAAAACTAATATAGCGTTAAGCTTTGTTTAAAAGATTTTCCCTGTGGAACGAACCGGACTGACTAAAAACTACACTACTGTACGATTAGGTACACTGCCTATAAGTGTTGTAGCAAGGTTTAAGTATATCCATTCTATAAATAATTAAATAAATATCTTGTGTAAAATTGTATCGTATTTAATAGTTTTTTCGTTGTAAAAATAAAGCTATTTTATATACACCTTTGCGCACATCATTAGCTATACAAGGTTGAGGTTGATTCTACAATAATATATATAGTTTGAGTTGTGATTGAGTCTGAGACATGTACACGGGTCACGATACGTATTAATTAATTTGAATATTATATATTAAATTATATATGAATTATTGGACTGTTAACTGTGGATTATCAACTATGGACTAATAACATTAGACAATTAAAATGAATTAAAATATTGATTATAACTTATGAAACTAAACATTTCTTCAAGTTTGCCACTTGATTTTATCTTAAACCTCATTTGTATCTCGATGATTACAATCTGCGTTCAAACCTTTCATGATTCTTGAAGACACCTCAATCAAGAGGATGAACCAAACGCACTTCATCTACAGAAGAAAAGATTGATGCATATAGTTATGCACCTGAAACTAATCGAAACCTGAGTAAACGTTTAACGCGTATCTGTGCTAGCTTCTTTGGCATTGTTATTACCGAAAATAACATTGCAATTCTTTTTCAAACTAGCCAATTTTGTCACAGCTCCAGCAAATCAACTTCGACTTTTCATTTGAATTAGCCTTATTATAACCTTGATATATAAGTTTGCCTTTCAACATCGTCATCAGGGAACCGTTTATGTTCCACCACACTAGCAGTAAACTTACCAGCAACTTCATTACTCATTGACCTAAGTTGAAATGTCCCGTTCTTATTGATTAAAAACGTTCCATATTAATTGATTTCGTTGCGAGGTTTTGACCTCTATATGAGACGTTTTTCAAAGACTGCATTCATTTTTAAAACAAACCATAACCTTTATTTCATAAATAAAGGTTTAAAAAGCTTTACGTAGATTATCAAATAATGATAATCTAAAATATCCTGTTTACACACGACCATTACATAATGGTTTACAATACAAATATGTTACAACAAAATAAGTTTCTTGAATGCAGTTTTTACACAATATCATACAAGCATGGACTTCAAATCTTGTCCTTATTTAAGTATGCGACAGCGGAAGCTCTTAATAATCACCTGAGAATAAACATGCTTAAAACGTCAACAAAAATGTTGGTGAGTTATAGGTTTAACCTATATATATCAAATCGTAACAATAGACCACAAGATTTCATATTTCAACACACATCCCATACATAGAGATAAAAATCATTCATATGGTGAACACCTGGTAACCGACAATAACAAGATGCATATATAAGAATATCCCCATCATTCCGGGACACCCTTCGGATATGATATAAATTTCGAAGTACTAAAGCATCCGGTACTTTGGATGGGGTTTGTTAGGCCCAATAGATCTATCTTTAGGATTCGCGTCAATTAGGGTGTCTGTTCCCTAATTCTTAGATTACCAGACTTAATAAAAAGGGGCATATTCGATTTCGATAATTCAACCATAGAATGTAGTTTCACGTACTTGTGTCTATTTTGTAAATCATTTATAAAACCTGCATGTATTCTCATCCCAAAAATATTAGATTTTAAAAGTGGGACTATAACTCACTTTCACAGATTTTTACTTCGTCGGGAAGTAAGACTTGGCCACTGGTTGATTCACGAACCTATAACAATATATACATATATATCAAAGTATGTTCAAAATATATTTACAACACTTTTAATATATTTTGATGTTTTAAGTTTATTAAGTCAGCTGTCCTCGTTAGTAACCTACAACTAGTTGTCCACAGTTAGATGTACAGAAATAAATCGATAAATATTATCTTGAATCAATCCACGACCCAGTGTATACGTATCTCAGTATTGATCACAACTCAAACTATATATATTTTGGAATCAACCTCAACCCTGTATAGCTAACTCCAACATTCACATATAGAGTGTCTATGGTTGTTCCGAAATATATATAGATGTGTCGACATGATAGGTCGAAACATTGTATACGTGTCTATGGTATCTCAAGATTACATAATATATAATACAAGTTGATTAAGTTATGGTTGGAATAGATTTATTACCAATTTTCACGTAGCTAAAATGAGAAAAATTATCCAATCTTGTTTTACCCATAACTTCTTCATTTTAAATCCGTTTTGAGTGAATCAAATTGCTATGGTTTCATATTGAACTCTATTTTATGAATCTAAACAAAAAAAGTATAGGTTTCTAGTCGGAAAAATAAGTTACAAGTCGTTTTTGTAAAGGTAGTCATTTCAGTCGAAAGAACGACGTCTAGATGACCATTTTAGAAAACATACTTCCACTTTGAGTTTAACCATAATTTTTGGATATAGTTTCATGTTCATAATAAAAATCATTTTCTCAGAATAACAACTTTTAAATCAAAGTTTATCATAGTTTTTAATTAACTAACCCAAAACAGCCCGCGGTGTTACTACGACGGCGTAAATCCGGTTTTACGGTGTTTTTCGTGTTTCCAGGTTTTAAATCATTAAGTTAGCATATCATATAGATATAGAACATGTGTTTAGTTGATTTTAAAAGTCAAGTTAGAAGGATTAACTTTTGTTTGCGAACAAGTTTAGAATTAACTAAACTATGTTCTAGTGATTACAAGTTTAAACCTTCGAATAAGATAGCTTTATATGTATGAATCGAATGATGTTATGAACATCATTACTACCTTAAGTTCCTTGGATGAACCTACTGGAAAAGAGAAAAATGGATCTAGCTTCAATGGATCCTTGGATGGCTCAAAGTTCTTGAAGCAAAATCATGACACGAAAACAAGTTCAAGTAAGATCATCACTTGAAATAAGATTGTTATAGTTATAGAAATTGAACCAAAGTTTGAATATGATTATTACCTTATATTAGAATGATAACCTACTGTAAGAAACAAAGATTTCTTGAGGTTGGATGATCACCTTACAAGATTGGAAGTGAGCTAGCAAACTTGAAAGTATTCTTGATTTTATGAAACTAGAACTTTTGGAATTTATGAAGAACACTTAGAACTTGAAGATAGAACTTGAGAGAGTTCAATTAGATGAAGAAAATTGAAGAATGAAAGTGTTTGTAGGTGTTTTTGGTCGTTGGTGTATGGATTAGATATAAAGGATATGTAATTTTGTTTTCATGTAAATAAGTCATGAATGATTACTCATATTTTTGTAATCTTATGAGATATTTCATGCTAGTTGCCAAATGATGGTTCCCACATGTGTTAGGTGACTCACATGGGCTGCTAAGAGCTGATCATTGGAGTGTATATACCAATAGTACATACATCTAAAAGCTGTGTATTGTACGAGTACGAATACGGGTGCATACGAGTAGAATTGTTGTTGAAACTGAACGAGAATGTAATTGTAAGCATTTTTGTTAAGTAGAAGTATTTTGATAAGTGTATTGAAGTCTTTCAAAAGTGTATAAATACATATTAAAACACTACATGTATATACATTTTAACTGAGTCGTTAAGTCATCGTTAGTCGTTACATGTAAGTGTTGTTTTGAAACCTTTAGGTTAACGATCTTGTTAAATGTTGTTAACCCAATGTTTATAATAACAAAAGAGATTTTAAATTATTATATTATCATGATATTATGATGTACGAATATCTCTTAATATGATATATATACATTAAATATCGTTACAACGATAAACGTTACATATATGTCTCGTTTCAAAATCATTAAGTTAGTAGTCTTGTTTTTACATATGTAGTTCATTGTTAATATAATTAATGATATGTTTACTTATCATAATATCTTGTTAACTATATATATAACCATATATATGTCATCATATAGTTTTTTTACAAGTTTTAACGTTCGTGAATCACCGGTCAACTTGGATGGTCAATTGTCTATATGAAACCTATTTCAATTAATCAAGTCTTAACAAGTTTGATTGCTTAACATGTTGGAAACATTTAATCATGTAAACATCAATCTCAATTAATATATATAAACATGGAAAAGTTCGGGTCACTACAGTACCTACCCGTTAAATAAATTTCGTCCCGAAATTTTAAGCTGTTGAAGGTGTTGACGAATCTTCTGGAAATAGATGCGGGTATTTCTTCTTCATCTGATCTTCACGCTCCCAGGTGAACTCGGGTCCTCTACGAGCATTCCATCTAACCTTAACAATTGGTATCTTGTTTTGCTTAAGTCTTTTAACCTCACGATCCATTATTTCGACGGGTTCTTCGATGAATTGAAGTTTTTCGTTGATTTGGATTTCATCTAACGGAATAGTGAGATCTTCTTTAGCAAAACATTTCTTTAAATTCGAGACGTGGAAAGTGTTATGTACAGCCGCGAGTTGTTGAGGTAACTCAAGTCGGTAAGCTACTGGTCCGACACGATCAATAATCTTGAATGGTCCAATATACCTTGGATTTAATTTCCCTCGTTTACCAAATCGAACAACGCCTTTCCAAGGTGAAACTTTAAGCATGACCATCTCTCCAATTTCAAATTCTATATCTTTTCTTTTAATGTCAGCGTAGCTCTTTTGTCGACTTTGGGCGGTTTTCAACCGTTGTTGAATTTGGATGATCTTCTCGGTAGTTTCTTGTATAATCTCCGGACCCGTAATCTGTCTATCCCCCACCTCACTCCAACAAATCGGAGACCTGCACTTTCTACCATAAAGTGCTTCAAACGGCGCCATCTCAATGCTTGAATGGTAGCTGTTGTTGTAGGAAAATTCTGCTAACGGTAGATGTCGATCCCAACTGTTTCCGAAATCAATAACACATGCTCGTAGCATGTCTTCGAGCGTTTGTATCGTCCTTTCGCTCTGCCCATCAGTTTGTGGATGATAGGCAGTACTCATGTCTAGACGAGTTCCTAATGCTTGCTGTAATGTCTGCCAGAATCTTGAAATAAATCTGCCATCCCTATCAGAGATAATAGAGATTGGTATTCCATGTCTGGAGACGACTTCCTTCAAATACAGTCGTGCTAACTTCTCCATCTTGTCATCTTCTCTTATTGGTAGGAAGTGTGCTGATTTGGTGAGACGATCAACTATTACCCAAATAGTATCAAAACCACTTGCAGTCCTTGGCAATTTAGTGATGAAATCCATGGTAATGTTTTCCCATTTCCATTCCGGGATTTCGGGTTGTTGAAGTAGACCTGATGGTTTCTGATGCTCAGCTTTAACCTTAGAACACGTCAAACATTCTCCTACGTATTTAGCAACATCGGCTTTCATACCCGGCCACCAAAAATGTTTCTTGAGATCCTTGTACATCTTCCCCGTTCCAGGATGTATTGAGTATCTGGTTTTATGAGCTTCTCTAAGTACCATTTCTCTCATATCTCCAAATTTTGGTACCCAAATCCTTTCAGCCCTATACCGGGTTCCGTCTTCCCGAATATTAAGATGCTTCTCCGATCCTTTGGGTATTTCATCCTTTAAATTTCCCTCTTTTAAAACTCCTTGTTGCGCCTCCTTTATTTGAGTAGTAATGTTATTATGAATCATTATATTCATAGATTTTACTCGAATGGGTTCTCTATCCTTCCTGCTCAAGGCATCGGCTACCACATTTGCCTTCCCCGGGTGGTAACGAATCTCAAAATCGTAATCATTCAATAATTCAATCCACCTACGCTGCCTCATATTCAGTTGTTTCTGATTAAATATGTGTTGAAGACTTTTGTGGTCGGTATATATAATACTTTTGACCCCATATAAGTAGTGCCTCCAAGTCTTTAATGCAAAAACAACCGCGCCTAATTCCAAATCATGCGTCGTATAATTTTGTTCGTGAATCTTCAATTGTCTAGACGCATAAGCAATCACCTTCGTTCGTTGCATTAATACACAACCGAGACCTTGCTTTGATGCGTCACAATAAATCACAAAATCATCATTCCCTTCAGGCAATGACAATATAGGTGCCGTAGTTAGCTTTTTCTTCAATAACTGAAACGCTTTCTCTTGTTCATCATTCCATTCAAATTTCTTCCCTTTATGCGTTAATGCAGTCAAGGGTTTTGCTATTCTGGAAAAGTCTTGGATGAACCTTCTGTAGTAACCAGCTAGTCCTAAAAACTGGCGTATGTGTTTCGGAGTTTTCGGGGTTTCCCACTTTTCAACAGTTTCTATCTTTGCCGGATCCACCTTAATACCTTCTTTGTTCACTATGTGACCGAGGAATTGAACTTCTTCCAACCAAAATGCACACTTTGAAAACTTAGCGTACAATTCTTCCTTCCTCAATACTTCTAACACCTTTCTCAAATGTTCACCGTGTTCTTGGTCATTCTTTGAGTAAATAAGTATGTCATCAATGAAAACAATGACAAACTTGTCAAGGTATGGTCCACACACTCGGTTCATAAGGTCCATGAACACAGCTGGTGCATTAGTTAAACCAAACGGCATGACCATAAACTCGTAATGACCGTAACGTGTTCTGAAAGCAGTCTTTGGAATATCATCTTCTTTCACCCGCATTTGATGATACCCGGAACGTAAGTCAATCTTTGAATAAACAGACGAGCCTTGTAGTTGATCAAATAAGTCGTCGATTCTCGGTAGTGGGTAGCGGTTCTTGATGGTAAGTTTGTTCAACTCTCGGTAGTCGATACACAACCTGAATGTACCATCTTTCTTCTTGACAAACAAAACAGGAGCTCCCCACGGTGATGTGCTTGGTCGAATGAAACCACGCTCTAAAAGTTCTTGTAATTGGCTTTGCAGTTCTTTCATCTCGCTGGGTGCGAGTCTGTAAGGAGCACGAGCTATTGGTGCAGCTCCTGGTACAAGATCTATTTGAAATTCAACGGATCGATGTGGGGGTAATCCCGGTAATTCTTTCGGAAATACATCGGGAAATTCTTTTGCAATGGGAACATCATTGATGCTCTTTTCTTCAGTTTGTACTTTCTCGACGTGTGCTAGAACAGCATAGCAACCTTTTCTTATTAGTTTTTGTGCCTTCAAATTACTAATAAGATGTAGCTTCGTGTTGCCCTTTTCTCCGTACACCATTAAGGGTTTTCCTTTTTCTCGTATAATGCGAATTGCATTTTTGTAACAAACGATCTCCGCTTTCACTTCTTTCAACCAGTCCATACCGATTATCACATCAAAACTCCCTAACTCTACTGGTATCAAATCAATCTTAAATGTTTCGCTAACCAGTTTAATTTCTCGATTCCGACATATATTATCTGCTGAAATTAATTTACCATTTGCTAATTCGAGTAAAAATTTACTATCCAAAGGCGTCAATGGACAACTTAATTTAGCACAAAAATCTCTACTCATATAGCTTCTATCCGCACCCGAATCAAATAAAACGTAAGCAGATTTATTGTCAATAAGAAACGTACCCGTAACAAGCTCCGGGTCTTCCTGTGCCTCTGCCGCATTAATATTGAAAACTCTTCCACGGCCTTGTCCATTCGTGTTCTCCTGGTTCGGGCAATTTCTAATAATGTGGCCCGGTTTTCCACATTTATAACAAACTACATTGGCATAACTTGTTCCGACACTACTTGCTCCGCCATTACTCGTTCCGACACCATTTGTTCCTTTCATTCTATTAACCCCTGGTCCGTAGACCTCACACTTCGCCGCGATATGACCATTTCTTTTACACTTGTTGCAAAATTTGGTGCAGAACCCCGAGTGATTCTTTTCACACCTTTGGCATAGCTGCTTCTGATTGTTGTTGTTGTTGCGGTTATTATTGTTGTTGGGATGATTGTTGTAGTTGCTGTTGTTGTTGTTGTTGTTGTTGTTGTTGTTGTTGGGCCGTTTGTTGTAGTTGCGATTGATGTTGCGATTGTTGGGATAATTGTTGCGATTATTGTTGTAATTGCTGTTGTTGTTGTATTGGTGATTCTTATCACCGTTTTCCTCCCACTTTCTTTTGACTTGCTTCACATTGGCCTCTTCAGCAGTCTGTTCTTTAATTCTTTCTTCAATTTGGTTCACGAGTTTGTGAGCCATTCTACATGCCTGTTGTATGGAGGCGGGCTCGTGTGAACTTATATCTTCTTGGATTCTTTCCGGTAATCCTTTCACAAACGCGTCGATCTTCTCTTCCTCATCTTCGAATGCTCCTGGACACAATAGGCACAATTCTGTGAATCGTCTTTCGTACGTCGTAATATCAAATCCTTGGGTTCGTAACCCTCTAAGTTCTGTCTTGAGCTTATTGACCTCGGTTCTGGGACGGTATTTCTCGTTCATCAAGTGCTTGAATGCTGACCACGGTAGTGCGTACGCATCGTCTTGTCCCACTTGCTCTAGATAGGTATTCCACCATGTTAACGCAGAACCTGTGAAGGTATGCGTAGCGTACTTCACTTTGTCCTCTTCAGTACACTTACTTATGGCAAACACCGATTCGACCTTCTCGGTCCACCGTTTCAATCCGATCGGTCCTTCGGTTCCATCAAATTCCAAAGGTTTGCAGGCAGTGAATTCTTTGTAGGTGCATCCTACACGATTTCCTGTACTGCTAGATCCAAGGTTATTGTTGGTATGTAGCGCAGCCTGTACTGCGGCTATGTTTGAAGCTAGAAAAGTACGAAATTCCTCTTCATTCATATTCACTGTGTGTCGAGTAGTCGGTGCCATTTCCTTCAAAATAGTCAAATGGAACAAGTTAATCATACAGAATATTAAGAGTAGTTAATAGTATTTCGTAGCATAATATGAACTCATTTATAAAAGCTTTTTCTTCATATTAGCGTTTTATAAGTTTAAATTCGGGTAGTACCTACCCGTTAAGTTCATACTTAGTAGCTAATATACAATTCAACTACTACAATTCTATATGAAAAACTGATTATAATAATATTTCGCGTTCAAACTTTTATACAATATTTTACAAACTTACAATACCGCTTATTTTACATAAAGCATGAAATATAGCACGCAATAACTTTGATACAAGATAGTTGTGAAGACAATTCTAGCTAGTACACAAGTCGTTCAGCAAAGGCAATAAAGACACGTAATTCATACGTCCAGAAACAAGTCATGCATTCTGGTTTTACTAGGACTACTTCCCATCCTTGGTCTTGTGCAACATAACCGTTATGGCCGTTGATAAGACAGCGTGTTGTAACGTCATCAAAGGGATGAGGGTTACGTAATGTCCAACAGTCCCGTAATAATCTAAAAACCTCATTTCTTACCCCAATTACCGACTCCGTCACTTGTGGAAACGTTTTGTTTAATAGTTGTAGCCCGATGTTCTTGTTCTCACTTTGGTGAGAAGCGAACATTACTAATCCGTAAGCATAACATGCTTCTTTATGTTGCATGTTAGCCGCTTTTTCTAAATCACGAAGTCCAATATTCGGATATATTGAGTCAAAATAATTTCTTAACCCGTTGCGTAAAATAGCATTTGGGTTCCCCGCAATATATGCGTCAAAGTAAACACATCGTAACTTATGGGTTTCCCAATGTGATATCCCCCATCTTTCAAACGAAAGTCTCTTATAAACCAAGACATTCTTGGAACGTTCTTCGAATGTCTTACAAACTGATCTCGCCTTAAATAGTTGTGCCGAAGAATTCTGGCCGACTCTAGACAAGATTTCATCAATCATGTCTCCGGGTAGGTCTCTTAAAATATTGGGTTGTCTATCCATTTTGTGTTTTTAAACTGTAAAATAGACAAGAGTTAGATTCATAAAAAAATACTTATTAATACAAGCAATTTTTACATATATCATAAAGCATAAGAACACTATATTCCATATATTACACCACACGAATACAACTATCTTATTCCGACTCGCTCGTTTCTTCTTCTTCGGTTTTGGTTCGTTTTGCTAAGTTTCTAGGGATATATGATGTTCCCCTAATACGAGCCGTCGTTGTCCACATTGGTTTAGAAAAACCTGGTGGTTTAGAGGTTCCCGGGTCATTGTTACAACTTAAGGACTTCGGGGGTTGACGATACATATAAAGTTCATCGGGGTTGGAATTAGATTTCTCTATTTTTATGCCCTTTCCCTTATTATTTTCTTTTGCCTTTTTAAATTCAGTTGGGGTAATTTCTATAACATCATCGGAATTCTCGTCGGAATCCGATTCATCGGAGAATTGGTAATCCTCCCAATATTTTGCTTCCTTGGCGGAAACACCATTGACCATAATTAACTTTGGTCGGTTGGTTGAGGATTTTCTTTTACTTAACCGTTTTATTATTTCCCCCACCGGTTCTATTTCTTCATCCGGTTCCGATTCTTCTTCCGGTTCCGATTCTTCTTCCGGTTCCGACTCTTCTTCCGGTTCCTCTTCGGGAACTTGTGAATCAGTCCACAAATCATTCCAATTTACATTTGACTCTTCATTATTATTAGGTGAGTCAATGGGACTTGTTCTAGAGGTAGACATCTATCACATAATATCAAACACGTTAAGAGATTAATATATCACATAATATTCATATGTTAAAAATATATAGTTTCCAACAAAAATGTTAAGCAATCATTTTTAAAGAAAACACGGTCGAAGTCCAGACTCACTAATGCATCCTAACAAACTCGATAAGACACACTAATGCAAATTTTCTGGTTCTCTAAGACCAACGCTCTGATACCAACTGAAATGTCCCGTTCTTATTGATTAAAAACGTTCCATATTAATTGATTTCGTTGCGAGGTTTTGACCTCTATATGAGACGTTTTTCAAAGACTGCATTCATTTTTAAAACAAACCATAACCTTTATTTCATAAATAAAGGTTTAAAAAGCTTTACGTAGATTATCAAATAATGATAATCTAAAATATCCTGTTTACACACGACCATTACATAATGGTTTACAATACAAATATGTTACAACAAAATAAGTTTCTTGAATGCAGTTTTTACACAATATCATACAAGCATGGACTTCAAATCTTGTCCTTATTTAAGTATGCGACAGCGGAAGCTCTTAATAATCACCTGAGAATAAACATGCTTAAAACGTCAACAAAAATGTTGGTGAGTTATAGGTTTAACCTATATATATCAAATCGTAACAATAGACCACAAGATTTCATATTTCAACACACATCCCATACATAGAGATAAAAATCATTCATATGGTGAACACCTGGTAACCGACAATAACAAGATGCATATATAAGAATATCCCCATCATTCCGGGACACCCTTCGGATATGATATAAATTTCGAAGTACTAAAGCATCCGGTACTTTGGATGGGGTTTGTTAGGCCCAATAGATCTATCTTTAGGATTCGCGTCAATTAGGGTGTCTGTTCCCTAATTCTTAGATTACCAGACTTAATAAAAAGGGGCATATTCGATTTCGATAATTCAACCATAGAATGTAGTTTCACGTACTTGTGTCTATTTTGTAAATCATTTATAAAACCTGCATGTATTCTCATCCCAAAAATATTAGATTTTAAAAGTGGGACTATAACTCACTTTCACAGATTTTTACTTCGTCGGGAAGTAAGACTTGGCCACTGGTTGATTCACGAACCTATAACAATATATACATATATATCAAAGTATGTTCAAAATATATTTACAACACTTTTAATATATTTTGATGTTTTAAGTTTATTAAGTCAGCTGTCCTCGTTAGTAACCTACAACTAGTTGTCCACAGTTAGATGTACAGAAATAAATCGATAAATATTATCTTGAATCAATCCACGACCCAGTGTATACGTATCTCAGTATTGATCACAACTCAAACTATATATATTTTGGAATCAACCTCAACCCTGTATAGCTAACTCCAACATTCACATATAGAGTGTCTATGGTTGTTCCGAAATATATATAGATGTGTCGACATGATAGGTCGAAACATTGTATACGTGTCTATGGTATCTCAAGATTACATAATATATAATACAAGTTGATTAAGTTATGGTTGGAATAGATTTATTACCAATTTTCACGTAGCTAAAATGAGAAAAATTATCCAATCTTGTTTTACCCATAACTTCTTCATTTTAAATCCGTTTTGAGTGAATCAAATTGCTATGGTTTCATATTGAACTCTATTTTATGAATCTAAACAAAAAAAGTATAGGTTTCTAGTCGGAAAAATAAGTTACAAGTCGTTTTTGTAAAGGTAGTCATTTCAGTCGAAAGAACGACGTCTAGATGACCATTTTAGAAAACATACTTCCACTTTGAGTTTAACCATAATTTTTGGATATAGTTTCATGTTCATAATAAAAATCATTTTCTCAGAATAACAACTTTTAAATCAAAGTTTATCATAGTTTTTAATTAACTAACCCAAAACAGCCCGCGGTGTTACTACGACGGCGTAAATCCGGTTTTACGGTGTTTTTCGTGTTTCCAGGTTTTAAATCATTAAGTTAGCATATCATATAGATATAGAACATGTGTTTAGTTGATTTTAAAAGTCAAGTTAGAAGGATTAACTTTTGTTTGCGAACAAGTTTAGAATTAACTAAACTATGTTCTAGTGATTACAAGTTTAAACCTTCGAATAAGATAGCTTTATATGTATGAATCGAATGATGTTATGAACATCATTACTACCTTAAGTTCCTTGGATGAACCTACTGGAAAAGAGAAAAATGGATCTAGCTTCAATGGATCCTTGGATGGCTCAAAGTTCTTGAAGCAAAATCATGACACGAAAACAAGTTCAAGTAAGATCATCACTTGAAATAAGATTGTTATAGTTATAGAAATTGAACCAAAGTTTGAATATGATTATTACCTTATATTAGAATGATAACCTACTGTAAGAAACAAAGATTTCTTGAGGTTGGATGATCACCTTACAAGATTGGAAGTGAGCTAGCAAACTTGAAAGTATTCTTGATTTTATGAAACTAGAACTTTTGGAATTTATGAAGAACACTTAGAACTTGAAGATAGAACTTGAGAGAGTTCAATTAGATGAAGAAAATTGAAGAATGAAAGTGTTTGTAGGTGTTTTTGGTCGTTGGTGTATGGATTAGATATAAAGGATATGTAATTTTGTTTTCATGTAAATAAGTCATGAATGATTACTCATATTTTTGTAATCTTATGAGATATTTCATGCTAGTTGCCAAATGATGGTTCCCACATGTGTTAGGTGACTCACATGGGCTGCTAAGAGCTGATCATTGGAGTGTATATACCAATAGTACATACATCTAAAAGCTGTGTATTGTACGAGTACGAATACGGGTGCATACGAGTAGAATTGTTGTTGAAACTGAACGAGAATGTAATTGTAAGCATTTTTGTTAAGTAGAAGTATTTTGATAAGTGTATTGAAGTCTTTCAAAAGTGTATAAATACATATTAAAACACTACATGTATATACATTTTAACTGAGTCGTTAAGTCATCGTTAGTCGTTACATGTAAGTGTTGTTTTGAAACCTTTAGGTTAACGATCTTGTTAAATGTTGTTAACCCAATGTTTATAATAACAAAAGAGATTTTAAATTATTATATTATCATGATATTATGATGTACGAATATCTCTTAATATGATATATATACATTAAATATCGTTACAACGATAAACGTTACATATATGTCTCGTTTCAAAATCATTAAGTTAGTAGTCTTGTTTTTACATATGTAGTTCATTGTTAATATAATTAATGATATGTTTACTTATCATAATATCTTGTTAACTATATATATAACCATATATATGTCATCATATAGTTTTTTTACAAGTTTTAACGTTCGTGAATCACCGGTCAACTTGGATGGTCAATTGTCTATATGAAACCTATTTCAATTAATCAAGTCTTAACAAGTTTGATTGCTTAACATGTTGGAAACATTTAATCATGTAAACATCAATCTCAATTAATATATATAAACATGGAAAAGTTCGGGTCACTACATAAGTCCCTCCGATGAACCATTATATTTGTTTGTTAAACTCTATCATGTACTTATTCGCATCTGATAACGAGAGCTGCCATACCAATTACCGGATATCAGCAATTAGTTTTTTGAAATCTCGCAGCATGTCTACATCAACAGTTATATGTATACATATAACAATTATCTCTTAGAATTATGATGTTCCATTCTGAAATTCTGAAAAGCACCCAGTTTGCGAATTAATACTCTGAATTTTGAAAAGTTGAATGAAGCAACAAAAACTGTAAACGACCTCAACAGCCAAAAGTTGATGATAAAGAATTGTATGTTGGCAAAGCTCAGAAAAAGTTTGAAACTGAAAATAAAAAAAACTGATTGAGCAAACTACGAAGGAGTCTCTGAACAAATCACAAGGACTAAACTTGTACATTAAGAATCCTGATGATTCTGTTTCTGATGAAATCTTTAGCGAATACCTTGCTTCTGACTCCAAACTCTTGCGGACAAATTTTCTTCACCATCCTTCGATATTAGAAATTCCAAGATATCATCGTATCTTTCATTATAAATATCCTCCATATTTCTGAAGATATTTTTATAACTATTCTTATCTGAAGTCATTAATGTCTTCGTGATATCAGTGTTACATCATATAGAAACTGTTAGTTTCTATATTTTGTAAACTTTCGAGCTTAAAATATGAATGTTATTGAAGTAATGTTGGGAACTGATACATGAGTTAGTATAATATAATGACACTTGATCAACGTGATTATATTACAGTAAGTCATGCTGAGTTTCTAAATGGAACATGATGATTCACAGATTATAACATCATCATGTATCATGTTACATAACTCTTTCATTCTGATTAACTTCTGAATATATCAAGAAAATATATTCTTGATAGTTCTATTCTCAGTGATTCTAGTAATTTAACAAATCAACTCGTGCTCTTACGTTCTTTCTTCTTTAGAACATTAAATTCATTCGAAACTCCATACTTACGAATTCTGAACCATTACTCGCATTACTAGAGGTCGAGAAGATAATAAAAAAGGCAAAGAACTCCAAAATATAAGAGAAAATATAAAGCCCAATAACAACACGGAGGTTACAAACCGTGGATATTAATATGAATAGCAATATAAAGACACAGTAGAATTAAGAATAGTATCACCCCAAGGTAACGGTAGGAGTGAACAGATTCTTCTGGTGGAAGATTGAAAAGAAGGATGACAGAAATGATAATTAGGAAAATATCAAGGATTAGAACGGGATTAAGCATTTCAAAATCTTTTGGATGTATGAATTAAGAAAGAAAGTATTGAAATGGTGAAAGTAATGGAACGGAAGAAGTTGGTTTATAGTGAAAATATCCGACAGAGCAATCAGGACTGATGACCGCATTTAATTAAAGAGATCCTAATTCCTTTAAATTCCGAAGAATCAAATCTTATATAGATTTTGAAGATTTTCTTTTAAATCCCTTGAATTCCATAATTCAACCACGACTACGTCAAAAGTTATGATACAACTTATTTTATCAACCATGATTATGTCATTGGTTAAGACGAACCTGCTTTTACTCATTTCATTCTTTTGTGATAGCTTCACTCGTACTCTTCGAATAATCAAATCGTTTTATCTTCATTACTCAATAATGATAAAACTTTATTTATCAACTAATATTCGTCATGAAAACATTTTTATTGTTAGCCATGACCACCTCGCTCAAATTTTGGGATGAAATTTCTTTAACGGGTAGGTACTGTGACGACCCGGGAATTTCCGACCAAAATTAAACTTAATCTTTATATGTTTTCGACACGATAAGCAAAGTCTGTAATGTTGAAGTCTTAAAAATATATATATGAGTTCATGTATTCATTTACCCTTCAGCTATTTCCAACGATTTCACGAACAATTAATTGTAAATAGATATGTGTGTATGTATATATAAATAATAATTCGAAATATAATTTGAAGTATTATATTTTGTTGTTATTAAAAATTTATAAAATAAAAACTGTATATTATAATAATTATTATTTAAAATATATCTCTATATATAAATAAAGTATATTAAAAATAAATATTAAATGATTATAATACTCGTTAGATGTTTCGATTATTATTTAGAGAAGTTTAATTCGAACTTATGTAATTTAAAATAAACGGTGATCCGAAAATGAGTTCTATAAATTTTAGGCTTATTAAAAATGTATTTAGGAACTATTTGTTAAGTTTTAACATTTTTTTATATTTTACCCAAAATTGAGAGGGACAATTGATGTAATTTTTATATAATAAATTAATGATCGAATTTATACCATAATGACCAAAATAAATAAAGCTATTTAATTTAAAAATTTGAGATTTTTTCCAAGAGACTTTTAACCGCCACTGATTAACAACGAAGCACGATATATATCCGTAAATTAAAAATCGATGACAATTGTATACAGACAATTATATGACGGCTCACTATTGCAGATTGAAAATTACTCGTAACTGATTTTGTTTATGTTTCCTATCAAAGATTCCATTTGAATTATTGTGAGTTAACAATTAATATTATAATTAATATGTCTATATCTAAACTACATAGAGTACCACTTGTGAATTATTGTCTTCTCATCTTCCGTAAAACAACCACCTCATTTTATGCACATTGATATGATATAATTATTATATTATCATTATTATATTATAATTATTAATATATTATATAAAACTATATATATATATATATCGATACATATACACTCACATTGAAAACAAAAAGACCAAATCACCACCCTCTTCATAAATTGATCCCCAAACATGACCATCCATTACGGCCACCAACTGTGGCCTCATCAACTGTCGTCCATAACCGCCACCTTTCACCCTAAAATCCACCACTAGTCTTATTCATTTTTTTCTTGTGTTTTTCTGCCAAACCGTAACCACAATATCACCACCATCTTCATTAATTGTTTATTTATTTATTTATATTTTTTTCTTCTTTTTTCTTGCTACTAGTAGCTGTAAATCATCACCAACTACTACTTCCTTCTATTCCTGTTTTGGTGTACACGAACGAGCCATAAACCACCACCATTCTCAAACCCATCACCACCATAACAATTGTCTGTCGTTGTGAATCCTTTAAACCATCATCCATCACCTCTAATTGCTGCTATATTTTTTTTTAGCCATCAAGCCATTGTTTGTATTACCGCTGTTTTATGCTACTGATTCTACAGCAACTTCCGTTGTAAACCCTTTCTATTGCAACCAATAACCAACCACTTGCAGAATTGTTAGTCAGTAATTTATGTACGATGAGCCCATGATTTCATTCCTTCAACTTATATCGCCTAGTTTTATCAATCAACGACCTTTTTTTACAGATGGAAATAAAAACATAAACCTAAATGATACTTATGATCATATTTGACTATTTATTTAATTATACAAAGTATTATTATTAACCGCCGGTAATCAATCTATTATGATTAAAAACATCGTGGAGATGATGATGTATTGATCATATAGATGATGATGTATTGATCGTATAGATGATGATGTATGATGATGTTATTTAAGCCACGTGACCTTGTTGTTGTTCGATCCCAACCGAAGAAAGCAGAATATGAAACTCTTGTTGAAAGGACCCGTTCATATACATTATAAACGATTCACAATAGTTGATTACATCGCGAGGTATTTGACCTCTATATGATACATTTTACAAACATTGCATTCATTTTTAAAAGACAAACTTTCTTTACAACGAAAGTTGATGGCATGCACACCATTTCATAATACATCCAACTATAATTGGCTTAATAATAATCTTGATGAACTCAATGACTCGAATGCAACGTCTTTCAAAATATGCCATGAATGACTCCAAGTAATATCCTTAAAATGAGCTAATGCACAGCGGAAGATTTATTTAATACCTGAGAATAAACATGCTTTAAAGTGTCAACCAAAAGGTTGGTGAGTTCATAGGTTTATCATAACAATCATTTCAATATATTAATAGACCACAAGATTTCCGTTTATAAATATATGTACACTCGCAAGTGTATAAAAGTATTCTATAAGTTGTAGGCACCCGGTAACAAGCCTTAACGTTCATGTTTTACCCTCTGATGTACACCAGATCAGGTGTGTTTAAAATAACCTCGAAGTTCTAAAGCATCCCGTAGTCAGGATGGGGTTTGTCAGGCCCAATACATCTATCTTTAGGATTCGCGCCTACCATACATAGACAAGTAGTTTAATGTTACCAAGCTAAGGGTATATTTCTGGTTTAAACCCACGTAGAATTAGTTTTAGTACTTGTGCCTATTTCGTAAAACATTTATAAAAACAGCGCATGTATTCTCAGTCCCAAAAATATATATAAAAGGGAGCAAATGAAACTCACAATACTGTATTTCGTAGTAAAAATACATATAACGTCATTTAACAAGTGCAAGGTTGGCCTCGGATTCACGAACGTATCAATATTGAGATTCAATATTGCAGGAAAGTACGTAGACGCAACGGAGATGATAAACACTAGATTGACCTCACGAGCATACCCATGAACCATACCCGTCACCTCCATAGCTATAACCTATAATTTCCATAGCTTCGACTCATTCAAAAAAACTATTTTGAAATCACTCGGACAGCACTCCGTCGTAATATTTTATGTATACTAATAATATCTTGAAATAATACAGAGCAAATATATAAATCGATTGAGAGAGTTTAGAGAAATATATTTTCAAGTTTCTATGAAATAATGAAACCTATTGAATTCTATTTATAATAGATTTTTGAATTATTAAAGTGAATTATTAAAGTATGAATTATTAAAGTGAATTATTAAAGTATGAATTATTAAAGTAAATTATTAAAGTATGAATTATTAAAGTATGAATTATTAAAGTGAATTATTAAAGTATGAATTATTAAATTATGAATTATTAAAGTGAATTATTAAAGTTAAAGTAAAGTAAAAGTAAATTAAAGGTAAAGTTAAAGTATAGTAAAAGTATAAAAACTATGTATGTATAATACGCGTATAAATATATATAATATTAATTTAAATCGTTATATATATTTAATGAAATAAAATATAAATATCATTATATTTATTATACTGGTTAAGTAATGAGTTGTCAAAAGAGATTCTAGATATTTATAAAAGTTATATACGTTTTAATAATAAAGTTCTTTTTAAACTGAAAACGTCTTTGTACGTTTGAAAATATATTAATAGAATAT
Source organism: Rutidosis leptorrhynchoides (assembly GCF_046630445.1). Taxonomy (NCBI): domain Eukaryota; kingdom Viridiplantae; phylum Streptophyta; class Magnoliopsida; order Asterales; family Asteraceae; genus Rutidosis; species Rutidosis leptorrhynchoides. Next base: position 102,307,518 of record NC_092343.1, read on the forward strand.
TATGGAAACCAATTCTCCACTAACTTTTGTCTAACTTTCGTAAATGACACTTTTTGTTTTTATTTATAAATAGCTTTACAAATTATTCTGAATACCGTTAAGAGGAATAGATTTTCTCAAATCATAGTGGACCTCTCAACAGAGAATTGTAATCATAATTCAATGTTTCTGATAATTCAATCATTTAATATATATATATATATATATATATATATATATATATATATATATATATATATATATATATATATATATATATATATATATTTAATTTCGTCGAAAATCATATTGAAACAAATACGTTCGTGTAAAGTATTATACGTTTAATACTTTATTAATATTCTCAAGTTATAATATATATATACATATACATATCTATTCATATATAACGGTTCGTGAATCGTCGGAATTTGGTCGAGGTTATAATGAATGTATGAACACAGTTTAAAATTCTTGAGATTTAACTTAACAAACTTTGCTTATCGTGTCGGGATAATATAAAGATTAAAGTTTAAATTTGGTCGGAAATTTCCGGGTCGTCACAGTACCTACCCGTTAAAGAAATTTCGTCCCCGAAATTCGATAGAGGTCGTCATGACTAACAATGAGAATGTTATTATAACGATTATAGAGTTTTATCATGTTCAAGAAGAATGGATAAAATAATTCGATTACTCGAAGCGTGTGAGTGAAGTTATCGTAAATGAATGAAATAAGATAATAGTGATTTGTCGTATCTTTTGACGTCATCACGATTGATCTCCGAAATGAAAATCTTTGTAATCTATATTGGATTTGATTATTCGGAGATTAAGGAAATTATGATCCTCTTCGAATTAATGCGATAATCCATTTTGATTTCTCTGTCGGATATTTCACTATAAATCCACCTCATTTGTTTTCTTACAACTTACACCTTCTCAACTCATATTTTAAAGTATTTGTCAATATGCTTCATCCAGTGCTGATTCTTGATATACTCCTCACTTTCATATCTGTCGCTCTTATTTTTCATCTGCCTCCGGAAGAATCTATTTACTTCTACTATACTCTTGGTTTTATAGTGTTTTTAGTTCTCCCGTGTCTTTATATTGCTATATGCATTGATATATACGGTTTGTGATTTCTGGGTTGTTGTTGGGTTTTATATCTTCCCTTATATTTCAAAGTCCTTGCTTCTTCTATAATCATTGTCATCCACAGTTAATGCTCTCTTCTATTTGCTATGATTTATACTCCCACTTCTAGTTCGGAACTTTATCCTTTCGTTTCTTCTTCTTGCGATTAAGCACAGCTTGTAATGGTCCAGAATTCACAGATATAAATTTCAGAATGAACATTGTTAATGTTCTAGGAAGGAAATTGTAATGGCACGATCTTGACTTGTCAAATTACCAGAATACCTCGGAAAAGGCCGAATCATCAAGAAATATTTTCTTGATATTTAGAGATCAAAGAGAATACAAGAGTCATGTAACATAGCACATGATGACGTTATGATCTGTGAATCATCATGTTCTATTTAGAAACTAAGCATGAATTACTGTAATATAATCACGTTGATCAAGTGTCATTATATTATACTAACTCATGCTTCAGCTCCCAACACTTCTTCAAGAATATTCCTATTTTAAACTCGAATGTTTCAGAATTTAGAAACTAAAATAGTTTCTTTTATGATATAATACAGATAGCGCGAAGAGGTAAATGATTTCAGATAAGAATAATTATAAAAATATCTTCAGAAGTATGGATGATATTTATAATGAAAGATACGATGATATATTAGAATGTCCAATATCAGAGGATGATGAAGGATATTGTCCGCAGGGGTTTAAAGTCAGGAGCAAGGTATTCCTTAATGACTTCAGCAAGTACTAAATCATTTGGATTCTTTGAAGGCAGGTTCAGCCTTTATGATTTGTCCACAGCCTCCTTCATACTTTGCTCAATCCGTTTTCCAGTTCCAAAGCTTCTCTTTTTCTGAGCTTTGCCAATATACTATCCTTTATCATCCAACTTTTTACTGTTAAGGTCGTTTACAGTTTTTGCTGCTTCATCAGTATTTTTCAAAATTTCGAGAACTGGTTCGCAGTTTAGGGTGTTTTTCAGAAATTTCTCATTCAAAGAATGTAAGTCTTGGAGGTAGACGTTGTGTGTATATGTAATTGTTGATGTAGACATGCTGCGAGGTTTCAAAATACTGATTACTGATTCTCAATAATTGGTATGGCAATTCTTGTTATAAGGTACGAATGAGTATATGATAGGGTTTCGATAATTATAATGATTTTTTTTTTTGGAAAGTCAAAGATCAGTGAAGTTGTTGGTAAGTTTATTGCTAATGTGGTGAATATTAACGATTCCCCGGTAACGTTGACGAAAGGGCAACGTATCTATCGAGGTTATAATAAGACTGTTTTGATTGAGAAGTCGAAGTTGACTTGCTGGAGCTGTGACAAAACTGTCTATTTTGAAACGGAATTGAAAAGCTATTTTAGCTAGTAAATGCCAAAGGGTCTAACACGGATACGTGTCGAACTATGACTTGGGTTTTGAGAGTTTTTCTGGTGTATAACTGTGGGTAACATGTGGTTGGATCATCATCTCGATTGTTCCTTAGTTGAAGTGTCTTCAGGAATTTCGAAGGGTTTGAGCACATATTGTAATAGTTAATACATATGATGTTCTAACACAGTTTTGAAGTCAAAGTATAGCTTTGAAAGATATAGGAATCTAAGAGTGATGATACTGGTTATATTTCGAATTGAATTATGTGATTTCAAAATCAGAATATGTAATTGAATTTGAATGAGTATGATTGTTTTGATTTATATGAAAGAATGGATATTGTTGTGAAAGTAGGGAGTATAGTTGATGATTGCTGAATCAGTTTCGAAAAATGTAATATATTAATTGTGAATTTATATCTCTCGGGTATTACCTACCCGTTAAAAAAATTTCACAATTAATATTTTGTACAAAAGAAGTTTATTACAGTCTTTATGAAAATATGTGTGTATATTTTCTTTAGATGTAATATAGATTTAATGAGTTAATATTAAATTAAACTCATTTGTTTTATGGTTGGAACTAGAATTGAGTAATCCCTAAAACTTTATAAATTGCATAAGTATTTCTACAATAATATTGAAATTATGAATCATTACTTTGTTATTTATTGGTTTTCGTGAAATTCTTGTGAACTTCGCAAGGTACGAATGATGTTATTTGAAAAGTTTCGAGTACATCGATGATGAAAGTGTAAAATCAAACATATATTCGAATAATACACTTGATTTATTATGAATTGGATTTTTATTGAATTGAGACAGAGATTGTAATTAACGATGGTTAAGTTGCGGACGAAGGATGTACATCATTGCATATTTGTAATATGAATTAACTCAGTAGTTAAGATTCACACATAATAGCTTAGTACGGGAAGATTTGTTATGGTTTAAAAATTTATACATATAAAATATACATATAAATCTTTCGATTGGAAATGAGTTAATACTTCATAACTCGTTGATACAATATATTTGTTGTTGATTCGTAATGATGTCCACAATGATTCTTGAACTGACAGAGTTTGTGATGTTACAGGTGCTGTTGATTCTGACGATACTGACGGCACTGACTGTGTTGATGATGCTACGGTCCTGTTGATGCTATTGGTAAAACAATTCTAGCTTGTAAATCATACACCATTTTCGATCAAAGTTTCTACTCTACCATCTCCGTTCACTCATCCAATTTACGGTCAGAATTAAATAATCTCTAATATTTTGGTGCCACAGAGATATCTCTTCAATGAAGTTTATGAATTAATACTTCATCGTTTGTTGTTGTTGATATTCCTGGATATTTACAGGGCGTATAACGTTGATGTTTGAGATACAGATTGTGATGTTGCGGTGTGGGATGTGGATATTGTTGTTGGTGGTGGTGATGGTACTGTTGGTGTTGCTGATGGTGGTACTGTTTATGCTGCTGGTGCTGCTGCTGGTGTTTGTAACCTTTGCACCATATTCTCCAAAACCACTACCCGAGCGCGAAGCTCGTTGACTTCTTCTATTACACCGGGGTGATTGTCGGTTCGGACGAGCGGATAAATAAAATCTAGAATTTGATGTAGTATATAATCGTGATGAGATACTCTGGAAATGAGAGAGAAAATGGTGTTTCGGACAGGATAGTCGGTAAGTGCTTCAGATTCTTCGCCAAGAGGGCAATGTGGTGGATGGAAAGGATCGCCTTCTTCTTGTCTCCAATGATTGAGGAGGCTACGAACCCATCCCCAATTCATCCAAAATAGATGATGGCTGATTGGCTGATCCATTCCAGTCACACTACTTTCGGAGCTTGAGTGGGATTCCATATCGGAATTCGAGGGACTTGAACTAATGACGTATTCCATTTTGTTCGATTGAATAAAGGATTTTTCGATATGAAATGATTTTCTGGCTATCGGGTGGTATTCCAATTACATAGAATATCCATATATATAGCGCAAAAGATTTCGTAGATTACGGAGGAATTTACGGGATATGTCAGGCAAAGTTTATAGTAACCGATACGCTAAGATATGAATTTTGTCTATACACTATTTATGCAATCAATGAGTAAGACGTGTCTAGACTAAGAATAATAAGCAGGCAATTTCTGACAAAAATGATAAGCAAAAGTTTTGACAATGCAGACACGGTCGAAGTCCAGACTCACTAATGCATCCTAACGACTTATCAGTTAGACACACTAATGCAGACCTGGTTCGCTAAGACCACCGCTCTGATACCAATTGAAAGGAACCGTTCATATACATTATAAACGATTCACAATAGTTGATTACATCGCGAGGTATTTGACCTCTATATGATACATTTTACAAACATTGCATTCGTTTTTAAAAGACAAACTTTCTTTACAACGAAAGTTGATGGCATGCACACCATTTCATAATACATCCAACTATAATTGGCTTAATAATAATCTTGATGAACTCAATGACTCGAATGCAACGTCTTTCAAAATATGCCATGAATGACTCCAAGTAATATCCTTAAAATGAGCTAATGCACAGCGGAAGATTTCTTTAATACCTGAGAATAAACATGCTTTAAAGTGTCAACCAAAAGGTTGGTGAGTTCATAGGTTTATCATAACAATCATTTCAATATATTAATAGACCACAAGATTTCCGTTTATAAATATATGTACACTCGCAAGTGTATAAAAGTGTTCTATAAGTTGTAGGCACCCGGTAACAAGCCTTAACGTTCATGTTTTACCCTCTGAAGTACACCAGATCAGGTGTGTTTAAAATAACCTCGAAGTTCTAAAGCATCCCATAGTCAGGATGGGGTTTGTCAGGCCCAATAGATCTATCTTTAGGATTCGCGCCTACCGTACATAGACAAGTAGTTTAATGTTACCAAGCTAAGGGTATATTTCTGGTTTAAACCCACGTAGAATTAGTTTTAGTACTTGTGCCTATTTCGTAAAACATTTATAAAAATAGCGCATGTATTCTCAGTCCCAAAAATATATATAAAAGGGAGCAAATGAAACTCACAATACTGTATTTCGTAGTAAAAATACATATAACGTCATTTAACAAGTGCAAGGTTGGCCTCGGATTCACGAACGTATCAATATTGAGATTCAATATTGCAGGAAAGTACGTAGACGCAACGGAGATGATAAACACTAGATTTACCTCACGAGCATACCCATGAACTGTAGTGACCCGAACTTTTCCATGTTTATATATATTAATTGAGATTGATATTTACATGATTAAATGTTTCCAACATGTTAAGCAATCAAACTTGTTAAGACTTGATTAATTGAAATATGTTTCATATAGACAATTGACCACCCAAGTTGACCGGTGATTCACGAACGTTAAAACTTGTAAAAACTATATGATGACATATATATGGATATATATATATATATATAGTTAACATGATACTATGATAAGTAAACATATCATTAAGTATATTAACAATGAACTACATATGTAAAAACAAGACTACTAACTTAATGATTTTTAAACGAAACATATATGTAACGATTATCGTTGTAAAGACATTTAATGTATATATATATCATATTAAGCGATATTCATACATGATAATATCATGATAATATAATAATTTAAAATCTCATTTGATATTATAAATATTGGGTTAACAACATTTAACAAGATCGTTAACCTAAAGGTTTCAAAACAACACTTACATGTAACGACTAACGATGACTTAACGACTCAGTTAAAATGTATATACATGTAGTGGTTTAATATGTATTTATACACTTTTGAAAGACTTCAATACACTTATCAAAATACTTCTACTCTACAAAAATGCTTACAATTACATCCTCATTCAGTTTCATCAACAATTCTACTCGTATGCACCCGTATTCGTACTCGTACAATACACAGCTTTTAGATGTATGTACTATTGGTATATACACTCCAATGATCAGCTCTTAGTAGCCCATGTGAGTCACCTAACACATGTGGGAACCATCATTTGGCAACTAGCATAAAATATCTCATAAAATTACAAAAATATGAGTAATCATTCATGACTTATTTACATGAAAACAAAATTACATATCCTTTATATCTAATCCATACACCAACGACCAAAAACACCTACAAACACTTTCATTCTTCAATTTTCTTCATCTAATTGATCTCTCTCAAGTTCTATCTTCAAGTTCTAAGTGTTCTTCATATATTCTACAAGTTCTAGTTACATAAAATCAAGAATACTTTCAAGTTTGCTAGCTCACTTCCAATCTTGTAAGGTGATCATCCAACCTCAAGAAATCTTTGTTTTTACAGTAGGTTATCATTCTAATACAAGGTAATAATCATATTCAAACTATGGTTCAATTTCTATAACTATAACAATCTTATTTCAAGTGATGATCTTACTTGAACTTGTTTTTGTTTCATGATTCTGCTTCAAGAACTTCGAGCCATCCAAGGATCCGTTGAAGCTAGATCCATTTTTCTCTTTTCCAGTAGGTTTATCCAAGGAACTTAAGGTAGTAATGATGTTCATAACATCATTCGATTCATACATATAAAGCTATCTTATTCGAAGGTTTAAACTTGTAATCACTAGAACATAGTTTAGTTAATTCTAAACTTGTTCGCAAACAAAATTTAATCCTTCTAACTTGACTTTTAAAATCAACTAAACACATGTTCTATATCTATATGATATGCTAACTTAATGATTTAAAACCTGGAAACACGAAAAACACCGTAAAACCAGATTTACGCCGTCGTAGTAACACCGCGGGCTGTTTTGGGTTAGTTAATTAAAAACTATGATAAACTTTGATTTAAAAGTTGTTATTCTGAGAAAATGATTTTTATTATGAACATGAAACTATATCCAAAAATTATGGTTAAACTCAAAGTGGAAGTATGTTTTCTAAAATGGTCATCTAGACGTCGTTCTTTCGACTGAAATGACTACCTTTACAAAAACGACTTGTAACTTATTTTTCCGACAATAAACATATACTTTTTCTGTTTAGATTCATAAAATAGAGTTCAATATGAAACCATAGCAATTTGATTCACTCAAAACGGATTTAAAATGAAGAAGTTATGGGTAAAACAAGATTGGATAATTTTTCTCATTTTAGCTACGTGAAAATTGGTAACAAATCTATTTCAACCATAACTTAATCAACTTGTATTCTATATTATGTAATCTTGAGATACCATAGACATGTATACAATTTTTCAACCTATCATGTCGACACATCTATATATATTTCGGAACAACTATAGACACTCTATATGTGAATGTTGGAGTTAGCTATACAGGGTTGAGGTTGATTCCAAAATATATATAGTTTGAGTTGTGATCAATACTGAGATACGTATACACAGGGTCGTGGATTGATTCAAGATAATATTTATTGATTTATTTCTGTACATCTAACTGTGGACAACTAGTTGTAGGTTACTAACGAGGACAGCTGACTTAATAAACTTAAAACATCAAAATATATTAAAAGTGTTGTAAATATATTTTGAACATACTTTGATATATATGTATATATTGTTATAGGTTCGTGAATCAACCAGTGGCCAAGTCTTACTTCCCGACGAAGTAAAAATCTGTGAAAGTGAGTTATAGTCCCACTTTTAAAATCTAATATTTTTGGGATGAGAATACATGCAGGTTTTATAAATGATTTACAAAATAGACACAAGTACGTGAAACTACATTCTATGGTTGAATTATCGATATCGAATATGCCCCTTTTATTAAGTCTGGTAATCTAAGAATTAGGGAACAGACACCCTAATTGACGCGAATCCTAAAGATAGATCTATTGGGCCCAACAAGCCCCATCCAAAGTACCAGATGTTTTAGTACTTCGAAATTTTTATCATGTCCGAAGGAGGATCCCGGAATGATGGGGATATTCTTATATGCATATTGTTAATGTCGGTTACCAGGTGTTCACCATATGAATGATTTTTATCTCTATGTATGGGATGTGTATTTAAATATGAAATCTTGTGGTCTATTATTATGATTTGATATATATAGGTTAAACCTATAACTCACCAACATTTTTGTTGACGTTTTAAGCATGTTTATTCTCAGGTGATTATTAAGAGCTTCCGCTGTCACATACTTAAATAAGGACGAGATTTGGAGTCCATGCTTGTATGATATTGTGTAAAAACTGCATTCAAGAAACTTATTTTGTTGTAACATATTTGTATTGTAAACCATTATGTAATGGTCGTGTGTAAACAGGATATTTTAGATTATCATTATTTGATAATCTACGTAAAGGTTTTTAAACCTTTATTGATGAAATAAAGGTTATGGTTTGTTTTAAAATGAATGCAGTCTTTGAAAAACGTCTCATATAGAGGTCAAAACCTCGCAACGAAATCAATTAATATGGAACGTTTTTAATCAATAAGAACGGGACATTTCAGTTGGTATCCGAGCGTTGGTCTTAGAGAACCAGAATTTTGCATTAGTGTGTCTTATCGAGTTTGTTAGGATGCATTAGTGAGTCTGGACTTCGACCGTGTTTACTTGAAAAATGATTGCTTAACAAATTTTGTTGGAAACTATATATTTTTAACATGTGAATATTATGTGATATATTAATCTCTTAACGCGTTTGATATTATGTGATAGATTTCTACCTCTAGAACAAGTCCCATTGACTCACCTAATAATAATGAAGAGTCAAATGTAAATTGGAATGATTCGTGGACTTATTCACAAGTTCCCGAAGAGGAACCGGAAGAAGAGTCGGAACCAGAAGAAGAATCGGAACCGGAAGAAGAATCGGAACCGGATGAAGAAATAGAACCGGTGGGGGAAATAATAAAACGGTTAAGTAAAAGAAAATCCTCAACCAACCGACCAAGGTTAATTATGGTCAATGGTGTTTCCGCCAAGGAAGCAAAATATTGGGAGGATTACCAATTCTCCGATGAATCGGATTCCGACGAGAATTCCGATGATGTTATAGAAATTACCCAACTGAATTTAAAAAGGGAAAAGAAAATAATAAGGGAAAGGGCATAAAAATAGAGAAATTTAATTCCAACCCCGATGAACTCTATATGTATCGTCAACCCCCGAAGTCCTTAAGTTGTAACAATGACCCGGGAACCTCTAAACCACCAGGTTTTTCTAAACCAATGTGGAAAACGACGGCTCGTATTAGGGGAACATCATATATCCCTAGAAACTTGGCAAAACGAACCAAAACTGAAGAAGAAGAAACAAGCGAGTCGGAATAAGATAGTTGTATTCGTGTGGTGAAATATATGTAATATAGTGTGCTTATGCTTTATGATATATGTAAAAATTGCTTGTATTAATAAGTATTTTTTTATGAATCTAACTCTTGTCTATTTTACAGTATAAAAACACAAAATGGATAGACAACCCAATATTTTAAGAGACCTACCCGGAGACATGATTGATGAAATCTTGTCTAGAGTCGGTCAGAATTCTTCGGCACAACTATTTAAGGCGAGATCAGTTTGTAAGACATTCGAAGAATGTTCCAAGAATGCCTTGGTTTATAAAAGGCTTTTGTTCGAAAGATGGGGGATATCACATTGGGAAATCCATAAGTTACGATGTATTTACTTTGACGCATATATTGCGGGGAACCCAAATGCTATTTTACGCAATGGGTTAAGAAATTATTTTGACTCAATATATCCGAATATTGGACTTCGTGATTTAGAAAAAGCGGCTAACATGCAACATAAAGAAGCATGTTATGCTTACGGATTAGTAATGTTCGCTTCTCACCAAAGTGAGAACAAGAACATCAGGCTACAACTATTAAACAAAACGTTCCCACAAGTGACGGAGTCGGTAATTGGGGTAAGAAATGAGGTTTTTAGATTGTTACGGGACTGTTGGACATTACGTAACCCTCGTCCCTTTAACGACGTTACAACACGCTGTCTTATCAACGGCCATAATGGTTATGTTCCACAAGACCAAGGATGGGAAGTAATCCTAGTAAAACCAGAATGCATGACTTGTTTCTGGACGTATGAATTACGTGTCTTTATTGCCTTTGCTGAACGACTTGTGTACTAGCTAGAATTATCTTCACAACCATCTTGTATCAAATTTATTGGGTGCTATATTTCATGCTATATGTAAAATAAGCGGTATTGTAAGTTTGTAAAATATTGTATAAAAGTTTGAACGCGAAATATTATTATAATCAGTTTTTCATATAGAATTGTAGTAGTTTAATTGTATATTATCTACAAGTATGAACTTAACGGGTAGGTACTACCAGAATTTAAACTTATAAAACGCTAATATGAAGAAAAAGCTTTTATAAATGAGTTCATATTATGCTACGAAATACTATTAACTACTCTTAATATTCTGTATGATTAACTTGTTCCATTTGACTATTTTGAAGGAAATGGCACCGACTACTCGACACACGGTGAATATGAATGAAGAGGAATTCCGTACTTTTCTAGCTTCAAACATAGCCGCAGTACAGGCTGCGCTACATACCAACAATAACCTTGGATCTAGCAGTACAGGAAATCGTGTAGAATGCACCTACAAAGAATTCACTGCCTGCAAACCTTTGGAATTTGATGGAACCGAAGGACCGATCGGATTGAAACGGTGAACCGAGAAGGTCGAATCGGTGTTTGCCATAAGTAAGTGTACTGAAGAGGACAAAGTGAAGTACGCTACGCATACCTTCACAGGTTCTGCGTTAACATGGTGGAATACCTATCTAGAGCAAGTGGGACAAGATGATGCGTACGCACTACCGTGGTCAGCATTTAAGCACTTGATGAACGAGAAGTACCGTCCCAGAACCGAGGTCAATAAGCTCAAGACAGAACTTAGAGGGTTACGAACCCAAGGATTTGATATTACCACGTACGAAAGACGATTCACAGAATTGTGCCTATTGTGTCCGGGAGCATTCGAAGATAAGGAAGAGAAGATCGACGCATTTGTGAAAGGATTACCGGAAAGAATCCAAGAAGATATAAGTTCACACGAGCCCGCCTCCATACAACAGGCATGTAGAATGGCTCACAAACTAGTGAACCAGATTGAAGAAAGAATTAAAGAACAGACTGCTGAAGAGGCCAATGTGAAGCAAGTCAAAAGAAAGTGGGAGGAAAACGGTGATAAGAATCACCAATACAACAACAACAGCAATTACAACAATAGTCGCAACAATTATCCCAACAATCGCAACATCAATCGCAACTACAACAAACGGCCCAACAACAACAACAACAACAACAACAACTACAACAATCATCCCAACAACAATAATAACCGCAACAACAACAACAATCAGAAGCAGCTATGCCAAAGGTGTGAAAAGTATCACTCGGGGTTCTGCACCAAATTTTGCAACAAGTGTAAAAGAAATGGTCATAGCGCGGCGAAGTGTGAGGTCTACGGACCAGGGGTTAATAGATCGAAAGGAACAAATGGTGTCGGAACGAGTAATGGCGGAGCAAGTAGTGTCGGAGCAAGCTATGCCAACGTAGTTTGTTATAAATGTGGAAAACCTGGCCACATTATTAGAAATTGCCCGAACCAGGAGAACACGAATGGACAAGGCCGCGGAAGAGTTTTCAATATTAATGCGGCAGAGGCACAGGAAGACCCGGAGCTTGTTACGGGTACGTTTCTTATTGACAATAAATATGCTTACGTTTTATTTGATTCGAGTGCGGATAGAAGCTATATGAGTAGAGATTTTTGTGCTAAATTAAGTTGCCCATTGACGCCTTTGGATAGTAAATTTTTACTCGAATTAGCAAATGGTAAATTAATTTCAGCAGATAATATATGTCGGAATCGAGAAATTAAACTGGTTAGCGAAACATTTAAGATTGATTTGATACCAGTAGAGTTAGGGAGTTTTGATGTGATAATCGGTATGGACTGGTTGAAAGAAGTGAAAGCAGAGATCGTTTGTTATAAAAATGCAATTCGCATTATACGAGAAAAAGGAAAACCCTTAATGGTGTACGGAGAAAAGGGCAACACGAAGCTACATCTTATTAGTAATTTGAAGGCACAAAAACTAATAAGAAAAGGTTTCTATGCTGTTCTAGCACACGTCGAGAAAGTACAAACTGAAGAAAAGAGCATCAATGATGTTCCCATTGCAAAAGAATTTCCCGATGTATTTCCGAAAGAATTACCGGGATTACCCCCACATCGATCCGTTGAATTTCAAATAGATCTTGTACCAGGAGCTGCACCAATAGCTCGTGCTCCTTACAGACTCGCACCCAGCGAGATGAAAGAACTACAAAGCTAATTACAAGAACTTTTAGAGCATGGTTTCATTTGACCAAGCACATCACCGTGGGGAGCTCCTGTTTTGTTTGTCAAGAAGAAAGATGGTACATTCAGGTTGTGTATCGACTACCGAGAGTTGAACAAACTTACCATCAAGAACCGCTACCCACTACCGAGAATCGATGACTTATTTGATCAACTACAAGGCTCGTCTATTTATTCCAAGATTGACTTACGTTTCGGGTATCATCAAATGCGGGTGAAAGAAGATGATATTCCAAAGACTGCTTTCAGAACATGTTACGGTCATTACGAGTTTATGGTCATGCCGTTTGGTTTAACTAATGCACCAGCTGTGTTCATGGACCTTATGAACCGAGTGTGTGGACCATACCTTGACAAGTTTGTCATTGTTTTCATTGATGACATACTTATTTACTCAAAGAATGACCAAGAACACGGTGAACATTTGAGAAAGGTGTTAGAAGTATTGAGGAAGGAAGAATTGTACGCTAAGTTTTCAAAGTGTGCATTTTGGTTGGAAGAAGTTCCATTCCTCGGTCACATAGTGAACAAAGAAGGTATTAAGGTGGATCCGGCAAAGATAGAAACTGTTGAAAAGTGGGAAACCCCGAAAACTCCGAAACACATACGCCAGTTTTTAGGACTAGCTGGTTACTACAGAAGGTTCATCCAAGACTTTTCCAGAATAGCAAAACCCTTGACTGCATTAACGCATAAAGGGAAGAAATTTGAATGGAAGGATGAACAAGAGAAAGCGTTTCAGTTATTGAAGAAAAAGTTAACTACGCCACCTATATTGTCATTACCTGAAGGGAATGATGATTTTGTGATATATTGTGACGCCTCAAAGCAAGGTCTCGGTTGTGTATTAATGTAACGAACAAAAGTAATTGCTTATGCGTCTAGACAATTGAAGATTCACGAACAAAATTATATGACGCATGATTTGGAATTAGGTGCGGTTGTTTTTGCATAAAAGACTTGGAGGCACTACTTATATGGGGTCAAAAGTATTATATATACCGACCACAAAAGTCTTCAACACATATTTAATCAGAAACAACTGAATATGAGGCAGCGTAGGTGGATTGAATTGTTGAATGATTATGACTTTGAGATTCGTTACCACCCGGGGAAGGCAAATGTGGTAGCCGACGCCTTGAGCAGAAAGGATAGAGAACCCATTCGAGTAAAATATATGAATATAATGATTCATAATAACCTTACTACTCAAATAAAGGAGGCGCAACAAGGAGTTTTAAAAGAGGAAAATTTAAAGGATGAAATACCCAAAGGATCGGAGAAGCATCTTAATATTCGGGAAGACGGAACCCGGTATAGGGCTGAAAGGATTTGGGTACCAAAATTTAGAGATATGAGAGAAATGGTACTTAGAGAAGCTCATAAAACCAGATACTCAATACATCCTGGAACGGGGAAGATGTACAAGGATCTCAAGAAACATTTTTGCTGGCCGGGTATGAAAGCCGATGTTGCTAAATATGTAGGAGAATGTGTGACGTGTTCTAAGGTCAAAGCTGAGCATCAGAAACCATCAGGTCTACTTCAACAACCCTAAATCCCAGAATGGAAATGGGAAAACATTACCATGGATTTCATCACTAAATTGCCAAGGACTGCAAGTGGGTTTGATACTATTTAGGTAATAGTTGATCGTCTCACCAAATCAGCACACTTCCTGCCAATAAGAGAAGATGACAAGATGGAGAAGTTAGCACGACTGTATTTGAAGGAAGTCGTCTCCAGACATGGAATACCAATCTCTATTATCTCTGATAGGGATGGCAGATTTATTTCAAGATTCTGGCAGACATTACAGAAAGCATTAGGAACTCATCTAGACATGAGTACTGCCTATCATCCACAAACTGATGGGCAGAGCGAAAGGACGATACAAACGCTTGAAGACATGCTACGAGCATGTGTTATTGATTTCGGAAACAGTTGGGATCAACATCTACCGTTAGCAGAATTTTCCTACAACAACAGCTACCATTCAAGCATTGAGATGGCACCGTTTGAAGCACTTTATGGTAGAAAGTGCAGGTCTCCGATTTGTTGGAGTGAAGTGGGGGATAGACAGATTACGGGTCCGGAGATTATACAAGAAACTACCGAGAAGATCATCCAAATTCAACAACGGTTGAAAACCGCCCAAAGTCGACAAAAGAGCTACGCTGACATTAAAAGAAAAGATATAGAATTTGAAATTGGAGAGATGGTCATGCTTAAAGTTGCACCTTGGAAAGGCGTTGTTCGATTTGGTAAACGATGGAAATTAAATCCAAGGTATATTGGACCATTCAAGATTATTGATCGTGTCGGACCAGTAGCTTACCGACTTGAGTTACCTCAACAACTCGCGGCTGTACATAACACTTTCCACCTCTCGAATTTGAAGAAATGTTTTGCTAAAGAAGATCTCACTATTCCGTTAGATGAAATCCAAATCAACGAAAAACTTCAATTCATCGAAGAACTCGTCGAAATAATGGATCGTGAGGTTAAAAGACTTAAGCAAAACAAGATACCATTTGTTAAGGTTCGATGGAATGCTCGTAGAGGACCCGAGTTCACCTGGGAGCGTGAAGATCAGATGAATAAGAAATACCCGCATCTATTTCCAGAAGATTCGTCAACACCTTCAACAGTTTAAAATTTCGGGACGAAATTTATTTAACGGGTAGGTGCTGTAGTGACCCGAACTTTTCCATGTTTATATATATTAATCGAGATTGATATTTACATGATTAAATGTTTCCAACATGTTAAGCAATCAAACTTGTTAAGACTTGATTAATTGAAATATGTTTCA
Organism: Rutidosis leptorrhynchoides; assembly: GCF_046630445.1. Lineage (NCBI taxonomy): Eukaryota > Viridiplantae > Streptophyta > Magnoliopsida > Asterales > Asteraceae > Rutidosis > Rutidosis leptorrhynchoides. Next base: position 102,323,232 of record NC_092343.1, read on the forward strand.
TATAGACAATTGACCACCCAAGTTGACCGGTGATTCACGAACGTTAAAACTTGTAAAAACTATATGATGACATATATATGGATATATATATATATATATATATATATATATATATATATATATATATATATATATATATATATATATATATATAGTTAACATGATACTATGATAAGTAAACATATCATTAAGTATATTAACAATGAACTACATATGTAAAAACAAGACTACTAACTTAATGATTTTTAAACGAAACATATATGTAACGATTATCGTTGTAAAGACATTTAATGTATATATATCATATTAAGCGATATTCATACATGATAATATCATGATAATATAATAATTTAAAATCTCATTTGATATTATAAATATTGGGTTAACAACATTTAACAAGATCGTTAACCTAAAGGTTTCAAAACAACACTTACATGTAACGACTAACGATGACTTAACGACTCAGTTAAAATGTATATACATGTAGTGTTTTAATATGTATTTATACACTTTTGAAAGACTTCAATACACTTATCAAAATACTTCTACTTAACAAAAATGCTTACAATTACATCCTCATTCAGTTTCATCAACAATTCTACTCGTATGCACCCGTATTCGTACTCGTACAATACACAACTCTTAGATGTATGTACTATTGGTATATTGTAGCGACCCTGACAAATCGTCAAGTGACGGCGTCGTCTACATGGGTCCCATTACCTGGTCATAAGTCTTTATGACAACGTTTGACCAAAATATGTCGCCTTCATTTCAACATAAAGATTGTTTCCAAAGTTTAAAAGAATTGTTCAACCAAAAGTTAAGTTACAAGGTTATAAGTACAAATGAAATCTAGGCGACACGGTTTAAAGTAAAGTCATAAGACGCTCCATGAAATGCATGTATACTTGACATCCAATGCAAGTATCAAATAATGAGCGGAAGCATGTATCACATATCGTGCAAGACCTGAGAAAAACATAGAAATCTGTCAACGAAAACGTTGGTGAAATCATAGGTTTAAGTAAGTAAGTACAAGTGAACCACAAGATTTGCATCAATGAAATAATAGTAATACATTCCAAAAGTTTGTTTCACGAGCACCCAATTATCAATGCTTAACATTTCCTTCCATTGAACCCCATCACTTAGTGCTAGAACATACACTGTTTCTCGAAAATATATTTCATTCGTAAACGGTAGCGAACCGTTTGAATGAGGGTTTGTCAAACCCATATGGATCCATACAACATAAGTTCTCGCTTACACCCGGCAAGTGTAACTAATGATAATCGAATTGAGGATTTTGTTCTAAACTCGTATGTAGAATGTTTGTTTTCCTGTACTTGTGTTCACTTAGTAAAAGAAATGTTTATGTTTTCTCATCCCAAATGTAAGTTCAAAAAGAGTAAGAGTGGGACTATGATCTCACCTTGAGTGCGAGAGTTATAAAAGTACTTCAACAAGTAAACGCGTGCAAAGACAAGGCTAGTCTTGACCTAAACATATAGGTTATATCAATAACGGTAAACACAAATGGTCAAAGATGTTCAATTAGTCCTATGGCTCGTTACGACTCGATTATGTAGCATGTGAATCAATTAGTCAAGTTTCATGCACGATACAAGTAACTAAGCATGTTAGAACGATCGTATAATTGTTTGGTTAAGTTTGACTAAAAGTCAAACTTGGTCAAAGTCAAGGTCAACGGGGTCGGGTCGGGTATCCGACAATTTTCCCATGATGAGAAATCATTTATGAGCAGAATGGCCAAGTTTCATGTTAATCGGAGTTACGGTTAAGCGGGAAACATTTTGTGAAAGGAAAAATAAAAACAAAAATGAGCTGGGCATATGCGCGGCGCGCTATGGGTTGCGCGGCGCGCACCCAAGTGTAAATCCTGGTCAGAACTTAACCACGAAGGCAAACATCTGGGATTTCTAATTCTGCGCGGCGCGCGGGTATATGCGCGGCGCGCAATACCTGGGAAACATGCAGTTTGCAGAAAAATGGTCCAAGTCACGAACCAAAACTCAAATTAACATATTTTATGAACCGAAAACATCCAAAATGCATACTATATATCGTTGGAAAGGTAATTTGACAAGGAAAACAACTAAACACGTTTCATCAAACAAAAACATCAATTTCAATAACTGATTTTCCGTCAAGTGATCATTAAGAATCCATTTTCAAAGTTTCAAGTTCATCAAATGCATTTTAAGTTTCGGGAATCCAATTCACACATGTGATATGCCGTTTTGAAGGTGATCAAACACACATTGTAACAAAACACTTAACAACAATATCTCATAGCATTTGACGCATCAAAAGTTCATGTAAAGCTTATCAAACCCTAATCCAAGTTCACAAAATCACTAATCATGTTCTTGGAGTTTCCTTAATCAACCTATACATCAAAACGAAGCTAATGATACTAGTAACACTTTTAAAACATGCACTTTAACAATCTAACAACATTTGATCATCCAAAATCAAGGATTTAGCAAGAAATTTTCATATTGAACTAGTTACACCAAAAACAACGAATCGAGCATACAAATTACATACACGACATCACGATGAGCCATAGACACTAATTAACAACATTTCAAGTCAAAAACACGAATTTAGAGAAATCTAGAGTTTTAGAAATGTTACCCAAACTTGATGATATTGGTATCAAAATGTAGAGGATGAAGAGAGGATCACGAAAATGTAATTTGTTTTGATGTTTGCTTCTCCAATCGGATTTAGATGATGATTTTATGTTTGAGGGTTTTGAGTTCAAAAATGGGAAGTAGAGAGAAAGAGGAGGGTGAAGGTGGGAGGTGGAGATGAAATGAATGGATGTGGTAAGTGGGTTGACTAGTTGACCTAGTCAACTAGTTTGCCCATTTGGCAATCTCGGTCCCTCGAGTTTCAAAGCGGGTGCGGGAATTAACCCAACGAATATTTTAAAAACGTTCGAGTAACGGATGACTTTATAATTAGATAACGAGAATATTATGAACGTTAGTTAACGAAATATACAAATTTGAATAACGAAAGATATTATATATAAAAAAAAAGACGGTGTTAAAATAAATTTAACGGAAAATCACGGGATGTTACATTATCCACACCTCAAAAGAAATTTCGTTCCGAAATTTAGTTGGAAGTAATAGTCGATGTCTCTTACTCGGGACCTAGTGTAGTAACTCTACGAATGATTGAAGGTACTTTCTTAGACATTCCACGAATCCGGATAGTCGGGGTGTTACGTTGTATTAGGGCTTGGTTTTACGATCCACAAGTTCAGCCGGTTTTTTCCTATGAGGAGGAGTTTGTCATCAATAGTTGGTGCATCTAGAAGGATTGCACGTTCCTGTTCCGCAGGACACGTTTCTAAGTTTGTTACACGAAATGTAGGGTAAACGGAAACTTAATTGAGTCGGCCGTTCTAAATGGTAGGAAGCGGCTCCAATACGCCCCAAGGTTTCAAAAGGTTCAATATTGCGGATATAACCTTCCTCGATTTCCCAAAATGAATTACACCTTTCCAAGGTGCGGTTTCTCAATATTACACGGTTACACACTGGGATTTGTGAGGTTTTCATCTAAGTTTGGTATAACTCTTTTGGGCGACTACGGGTCGTCTCGAGCCCTTCTCGGACTTGGATTATCTCAATTGTTGTTTCTTGGATGAGTTAAGATTCGGTGTTTTGTTTGCCACATGCTTTGGTCCAACGAATAGGGGTATGACATTAGCGGTCATATAGGGTTTCTGAAAGTGCGTGTGAACACACGAGTGGTAACTACTGTTGTAAGAGGGATCTACTAAAAGCGACCATGCAAGTTTGAAACATGTCTTTCGAAGACGTAAATCGTTCGTTTGTTCGGTTCGTCTATTTGTGGGTGGTACGCGGTACTCATGTCTAAGCGGTCTCCAAGGTTTCTTGTAAAACCAGAAGTGAAACGAGTATTTCGATACGGGATAATTGACAAGGATACACCGTGTTGGAATAGAATCTCTTAAGATATGTTTGAACAAGTCAGTTAGGGTTCACAAAAAAAATGTTCGTTAGGACTATTCACCCTCGTGGCGAATACTAATGTAATGTGAGGAGTTTCTCTATCCATGGAGAAATGTTACAAGGAGTTTCCTTAAACGGAAATGCGAGCGATAAAGATAGGAGTGAAATGAGGACTGAGAATAGGATGAGCTTACATCTCGAGGTTGCCATAACGCGCCTCTAGTTGTCGAAAATTGAAGTCTGGAAGAGAAACAAGATAGTACACGTAATTGTATAGTTCGGGGTTGAATAATAGTTGGCCGATTATCAGAAACACAAGGACGTTAAGTCAAAGAAGAGTGAAGTATCGTTGGATTGTGTGTTATCTTAAATCCCAGTAATATCAGACAGTAACGGTGAAATAACAGAGGTATGTGTGTGGTACGTGATGACGAGAAAGTTGATCGGATCTACGGTTTAGTATTCGAATTCTTCGTGCAAAATAACGAATTTTTGTTACGTTAATTTTGAGTCGAGAGAGTATGCCTTTCGGCGTTCAAGTAGAAATATTTCCATGTTTGAGTTCCATCTAGTGCTATACGAATTTAGCTAGGAAGGTTTGTGTGAAGAATCACGTTCAAGGCTCAGTCATGAAGAGGTTTAAAGTTTTCCCTTAGTGAGTTAACGAGTTTAAAAGTCGGGTAACACGAGAAAAGTCAGAAATGAATCTTCGGTGATGACAGGCGAGATCTAAGATTTTACGAATACAAGTCTGAGTTGAGAGAGTTTCATGATTACGTGTGGCTTGATTTCGAGATTGATTGTAATGCCTTGACCATTAACATCATGGTCTAGAAAATTTGACTTCGTTTAACAGAAATTCTCACTCGGAGAATTTGGTATAGAGTTGCTCTTTTCTCAAAGTTCGAGCGTAAGATGATGATGTTGTTCGTTTGCCTTCTTTACTTGAATAAGTTAAGATGTCATCTATAAATATGATAACAGATTTGTCTAGATAAGTTGCATACGTGGTTTAGGAGGTTCATGAATACGGACGGAGTCCTAAATAAGTCAAACGGTACTAAGAGGGATTTACAACTAACGTTGCGAGCTCGGAAAATGGCTTAGGAGACATCGTCTCACTTAACCCCCAATTGATGATAACCAGAACGGAGGTCGATTTGGAATACACGGGATCCACGCAAATAATCATGAGGTAATGGATACGAGGAAGAGAGTATTGGTTTCCAACCGAAAGTTACTTAGTTCACAATAATCTATACATAAATGTAGGGCAACAATTTCTCCTTAATGAATAGGTTTTGAGTTCCTTAGTTCTATAGGTGTCGAGTCCAATTTCTTAACGCATATCCTCCGATAAAATTTATAGGCACACAATATTTTCCGTCGGTCACTTAAATCGTCTAAGTAGTATCTGGGGGAAAGAGGTGGAATATAAAGAGCACGAGTCAAATCCTTGGTTATAAAACGTCTAACGGTACTCGAATCGAATAAGTATGAAATATACGGTTTGTTGTGAAGAAACGTACCCGTGACTAGTCCATCATCGTCTCGGGCATCCTAGGTGTCGATGTTGTAAGTTCAACGGCGCGCGTTGGTTTTTGCTTTATTCTTTGGGCATTCATTCCTAAAATGACCCGATTGGCCACATTTGTAGCAAATACTCGGCTTTGGTGCGTCGGGCCCCTTTTGAGTGACGGGGGCGGTACTTCCACAATACTTGGCAATATGACCACTACCTTGGCACCGATGGCAAATTAGCTTGCCACATTCACCAAAATGATGCTTGTGGCATTTGTTGTAAAAAGGTCGTGTCCCGGCATAACTTTTCTTGCCGACGGGGGTGATAGGTTCCTTGGAAAAGTTGTTGTTGTAGTTACTCGATTGGGGGGCTTCCCATTTTCTTTTGTTGTTACCCGGGTGGTTCTCGACCATCCGTACCGGTGCTTCCATTTCATTCACCGTTTCTAAAGTTTGGTGGGCCTTTGTTAAAGCCTCTTGTAGGTTAGTGGGTTGGGATGCCATTACCCCGTGTTGAATGCTCTTAGGGAGGCCATCCATGTAAAGTTCGACTCATAGGGATTCGGGAGTCATGAGATTTGGACACATTGAGACTAGTTCGGTAAACCGTTGATTATAAGCTCCGAGGTCATTCCCGACCGTTCTTAAATTCCTTAGCCCTTGCTCGAGCCTTCGAGTCTCATCGCGCAGGAAGTATTCGGTGATCATTCTTTCTCTTAATTCGGTCCAAGAGAGTGTAAGGGCTTCATCGATACCCACTGATTGTACATACGTGTTCCACCATGAGAGAGCGATACCGGTAAGAGTGAGGGTGGAAAACTTGACCTTATCTTGGTCCTGACAACCGCTTATGCTAAAAACGGATTCTGTTTGTTCAAACCATCGGGTGAGAGTAACCGGTCCCCCGGTTCCATCGAAAGTGGGAGGATTTTACTTCATGAAGTTCTTGTAGGAGCAACCTTCGATTGAATTACCGGATCCATGATTGTTGTTGTTAGAAAAGTGATTGGCCATGGCCGTACCCACGGCGGTGGTTATCATTCGTTGAAGAGCTTGTTCTAGAGTTTCGAGAGGAGTGTTGTGTTGACCTTGGTGAGCCATTGTTCCTTCATGAGACAAGAATATCGTTGGTTAGTATTTTCAACAATACTAACCGTGGCATGGAATAAGGATAGAGAGAAAATTTTCCTTGACTCGCCTTAAATTCTCTATGTCATAATGTCGGAACGTCCATGTGAATCACCGTAATATAATCCCGGAAATTATATTACCCTGATTCTCATGTGCATTTAACATTACTTCATAAAGTCAAGGTGGCGCATCAACAAAATTTATCAACGTACGATCAAGATCGAATACGAGTTAGATATGATAGAAGAGTTCGAGTATAAATGCACAATTAGTCAAATAATTCCTACTTCAGTCTATATGCCGGTTGTAGTCTAGATTCACCTATGTACCCTATGACTCGGGGTGGACACAAATGAACTCTAAATCCCTACAACCAAGGCTCTGATACCACTTGTAGCGACCCCGACAAATCGTCAAGTGACGGCGTCGTCTACATGGGTCCCATTACCTGGTCATAAGTCTTTATGACAACGTTTGACCAAAATATGTCGCCTTCATTTCAACATAAAGATTGTTTCCAAAGTTTAAAAGAATTGTTCAACCAAAAGTTAAGTTACAAGGTTATAAGTACAAATGAAATCTAGGCGACACGGTTTAAAGTAAAGTCATAAGACGCTCCATGAAATGCATGTATACTCGACATCCAATGCAAGTATCAAATAATGAGCGGAAGCATGTATCACATATCGTGCAAGACCTGAGAAAAACATAGAAATCTGTCAACGAAAACGTTGGTGAAATCATAGGTTTAAGTAAGTAAGTACAAGTGAACCACAAGATTTGCATCAATGAAATAATAGTAATACATTCCAAAAGTTTGTTTCACGAGCACCCAATTATCAATGCTTAACATTTCCTTCCATTGAACCCCATCACTTAGTGCTAGAACATACACTGTTTCTCGAAAATATATTTCATTCATAAACGGTAGCGAACCGTTTGAATGAGGGTTTGTCAAACCCATATGGATCCATACAACATAAGTTCTCGCTTACACCCGGCAAGTGTAACTAATGATAATCGAATTGAGGATTTTGTTCTAAACTCGTATGTAGAATGTTTGTTTTCCTGTACTTGTGTTCACTTAGTAAAAGAAATGTTTATGTTTTCTCATCCCAAATGTAAGTTCAAAAAGAGTAAGAGTGGGACTATGATCTCACCTTGAGTGCGAGAGTTATAAAAGTACTTCAACAAGTAAACGCGTGCAAAGACAAGGCTAGTCTTGACCTAAACATATAGGTTATATCAATAACGGTAAACACAAACGGTCAAAGATGTTCAATTAGTCCTATGGCTCGTTACGACTCGATTATGTAGCATGTGAATCAATTAGTCAAGTTTCATGCACGATACAAGTAACTAAGCATGTTAGAACGATCGTATAATTGTTTGGTTAAGTTTGACTAAAAGTCAAACTTGGTCAAAGTCAAGGTCAACGGGGTCGGGTCGGGTATCCGACAATTTTCCCATGATGAGAAATCATTTATGAGCAGAATGGCCAAGTTTCATGTTAATCGGAGTTACGGTTAAGCGGGAAACATTTTGTGAAAGGAAAAATAAAAACAAAAATGAGCTGGGCATATGCGCGGCGCGCACCCAAGTGTAAATCCTGGTCAGAACTTAACCACAAAGGCAAACATCTGGGATTTCTAATTCTGCGCGGCGCGCGGGTATATGCGCGGCGCGCAATACCTGGGAAACATGCAGTTTGCAGAAAAATGGTCCAAGTCACGAACCAAAACTCAAATTAACATATTTTATGAACCGAAAACATCCAAAATGCATACTATATATCGTTGGAAAGGTAATTTGACAAGGAAAACAACTAAACACGTTTCATCAAACAAAAACATCAATTTCAATAACCGATTTTCCGTCAAGTGATCATTAAGAATCCATTTTCAAAGTTTCAAGTTCATCAAATGCATTTTAAGTTTCGGGAATCCAATTCACACATGTGATATGCCGTTTTGAAGGTGATCAAACACACATTGTAACAAAACACTTAACAACAATATCTCATAGCATTTGACGCATCAAAAGTTCATGTAAAGCTTATCAAACCCTAATCCAAGTTCACAAAATCACTAATCATGTTCTTGGAGTTTCCTTAATCAACCTATACATCAAAACGAAGCTAATGATACTAGTAACACTTTTAAAACATGCACTTTAACAATCTAACAACATTTGATCATCCAAAATCAAGGATTTAGCAAGAAATTTTCATATTGAACTAGTTACACCAAAAACAACGAATCGAGCATACAAATTACATACACGACATCACGATGAGCCATAGACACTAATTAACAACATTTCAAGTCAAAAACACGAATTTAGAGAAATCTAGAGTTTTAGAAATGTTACCCAAACTTGATGATATTGGTATCAAAATGTAGAGGATGAAGAGAGGATCACGAAAATGTAATTTGTTTTGATGTTTGCTTCTCCAATCGGATTTAGATGATGATTTTATGTTTGAGGGTTTTGAATTCAAAAATGGGAAGTAGAGAGAAAGAGGAGGGTGAAGGTGGGAGGTGGAGATGAAATGAATGGATGTGGTAAGTGGGTTGACTAGTTGACCTAGTCAACTAGTTTGCCCATTTGGCAATCTCGGTCCCTCGAGTTTCAAAGCGGGTGCGGGAATTAACCCAACGAATATTTTAAAAACGTTCGAGTAACGGATGACTTTATAATTAGATAACGAGAATATTATGAACGTTAGTTAACGAAAGATACAAATTTGAATAACGAAAGATATTATATATAAAAAAAAAAGACGGTGTTAAAATAAATTTAACGGAAAATCACGGGATGTTACATATATACACTCCAATGATCAGCTCTTAGCAGCCCATGTGAGTCACCTAACACATGTGGGAACCATCATTTGGCAACTAGCATGAAATATCTCATAAAATTACAAAAATATGAGTAATCATTCATGACTTATTTACATGAAAACAAAATTACATATCCTTTATATCTAATCCATACACCAACGACCAAAAACACCTACAAACACTTTCATTCTTCAATTTTCTTCATCTAATTAATCTCTCTCAAGTTCTATCTTCAAGTTCTAAGTGTTCTTCATATATTCTGCAAGTTCTAGTTACATAAAATCAAGAATACTTTCAAGTTTGCTAGCTCACTTTCAATCTTGTAAGGTGATCATCCAACCTCAAGAAATCTTTGTTTTTACAGTAGGTTATCATTCTAATACAAGGTAATAATCATATTCAAACTTTGGTTCAATTTCTATAACTATAACAATCTTATTTCAAGTGATGATCTTACTTGAACTTGTTTTCGTGTCATGATTCTGCTTCAAGAACTTCGAGCCATCCAAGGATCCGTTGAAGCTAGATCCATTTTTCTCTTTTCCAGTAGGTTTATCCAAGGAACTTAAGGTAGTAATGATGTTCATAACATCATTCGATTCATACATATAAAGCTATCTTATTCGAAGGTTTAAACTTGTAATCACTAAAACATAGTTTAGTTAATTCTAAACTTGTTCGCAAACAAAAGTTAATCCTTCTAACTTGACTTTTAAAATCAACTAAACACATGTTCTATATCTATATGATATGCTAACTTAATGATTTAAAACTTGGAAACACGAAAAACACCGTAAAATCGGATTTACGCCGTCGTAGTAACACCGCGGGCTGTTTTGGGTTAGTTAATTAAAATCTATGATAAAATTTGATTTAAAAGTTGTTATTCTGAGAAAATGATTTTTATTATGAACATGAAACTATATCCAAAAATTATGGTTAAACTCAAAGTGGAAGTATGTTTTCTAAAATGGTCATCTAGACGTCGTTCTTTCGACTGAAATGACTACCTTTACAAAAACGACTTGTAACTTATTTTTCCGACTATAAACCTATACTTTTTTCTGTTTAGATTCATAAAATAGAGTTCAATATGAAACCATAGCAATTTGATTCACTCAAAACGGATTTAAAATGAAGAAGTTATGGGTAAAACAAGATTGGATAATTTTTCTCATTTTAGCTACGTGAAAATTGGTAACAAATCTATTCCAACCATAACTTAATCAACTTGTATTGTATATTATGTAATCTTGAGATACCATAGACACGTATACAATGTTTCAACCTATCATGTCGACACATCTATATATATTTCGGAACAACCATAGACACTCTATATGTGAATGTTGGAGTTAGCTATACAGGGTTGAGGTTGATTCCAAAATATATATAGTTTGAGTTGTGATCAATACTGAGATACGTATACACTGGGTCGTGGATTGATTCAAGATAATATTTATCGATTTATTTCTGTACATCTAACTGTGGACAACTAGTTGTAGGTTACTAACGAGGACAGCTGACTTAATAAACTTAAAACATCAAAATATATTAAAAGTGTTGTAAATATATTTTGAACATACTTTGATATATATGTATATATTGTTATAGGTTCGTGAATCAACCAGTGGCCAAGTCTTACTTCCCGACGAAGTAAAAATCTGTGAAAGTGAGTTATAGTCCCACTTTTAAAATCTAATATTTTTGGGATGAGAATACATGTAGGTTTTATAAATGATTTACAAAATAGACACAAGTACGTGAAACTACATTCTATGGTTGAATTATCGATATCAAATATACCCCTTTTATTAAGTCTGGTAATCTAAGAATTATGGAACAGACACCCTAATTGACGCGAATCCTAAAGATAGATCTATTGGGCCCAACAAGCCCCATCCAAAGTACCAGATGTTTTAGTACTTCGAAATTTATATCATGTCCGAAGGAGGATCCCGGAATGATGGGGATATTCTTATATGCATATTGTTAATGTTGGTTACTAGGTGTTCACCATATGAATGATTTTTATCTCTATGTATGGGATGTGTATTGAAATATGAAATCTTGTGGTCTATTATTATGATTTGATATATATAGGTTAAACCTATAACTCACCAACATTTTTGTTGATGTTTTAAGCATGTTTATTCTCAGGTGATTATTAAGAGCTTCCGCTGTCGCATACTTAAATAAGGACGAGATTTGGAGTCCATGCTTGTATGATATTGTGTAAAAACTGCATTCAAGAAACTTATTTTGTTGTAACATATTTGTATTGTAAACCATTATGTAATGGTCGTGTGTAAACAGGATATTTTAGATTATCATTATTTGATAATCTACGTAAAGCTTTCTAAACCTTTATTGATGAAATAAAGGTTATGGTTTGTTTTAAAATGAATGCAGTCTTTGAAAAACGTCTCATATAGAGGTCAAAACCTCGCAACGAAATCAATTAATATGGAACGTTTTTAATCAATAAGAACGGGACATTTCATGAACCATACCCATCACCTACATAACTATAACCCATAATTTCCTTAGCTTCGACTCATTCAAAAAAACTATTTTGAAATCACTCGGACAGCACTCCGTCGTAATATTTTATGTATACTAATAATATATTGAAATAATACAGAGCAAATATATAAATCGATTGAGAGAGTTTAGAGAAATATATTTTCAAGTTTTTATGAAATAATGAAACCTATTAAATTCTATTTATAATAGATTTTTGAATTATTAAAGTGAATTATTAAAGTATGAATTATTAAAGTGAATTATTAAAGTATGAATTATTAAAGTGAATTATTAAAGTATGAATTATTAAAATGAATTATTAAAGTATGAATTATTAAAGTGAATTATTAAAGTATGAATTATTAAAGTGAATTATTAAAGTATGAATTATTAAAGTGGATTATTAAAGTTAAAATAAAGTAAAAGTAAAGTAAAGTTAAAGTTAAAGTATAGTAAAAGTATAAAAACTATGTATGTATAATACGCGTATAAATATATATAATATTAATTTAAATCGTTATATATATTTAATGAAATAAAATATAAATATCGTTATATTTGTTATACTGGTTAAGTAATGAGTTGTAAAAAGTGATTCTTGATAATTATAAAAGTTATATACGTTTTAATAATAAAGTTCTTTTTAAACTGAAAACGTCTTTGTACGTTTGAAAATAGATTAATAGAATATTATGGAAACCAATTCTCCACTAACTTTTGTCTAACTTTCATAAATGACAGTTTTTGTTTTTATTTATAAATAGCTTTACAAATTATTCTGAATATCTTTAAGAGGAATAGATTTTCTCAAATCATAGTGGACCTCTCAACAGAGACTTGTAATCATAATTCAATGTTTCTGATAATTCAATCATTTAATATATATATATATATATATATATATATATATATATATATATATATATATATATATATATATATATATATATATATATATATATATATATATATATATATATATATATATATATATATATATATATATATATATATATATATATATTTTAATTTCGTCGAAAATCATATTGAAACAAATACGTTCGTGTAAAGTATTATACGTTTAATACTTTATTAATATTCTCAAGTTATAATATATATATATACATATACATATCTATTCATATATAACGGTTCGTGAATCGTCGAAATTTGGTCGAGGTTATAATGAATGTATGAACACAGTTTAAAATTCTTGAGATTTAACTTAACAAACTTTGCTTATCGTGTCGGAATAATATAAAGATTAAAGTTTAAATTTGGTCGGAAATTTTTGGGTCGTTACACTTGTTATATGTCGACCAATACAAACTGGATCATTAAACTATTATTGGATCAGGCTATTGGTGTTTTAAATGATTTGGCAATATAGACTAATCGATGTTGGGCCCTAAGTTCGGTTTCTATTTGGGCCAAAACCCAAATTTAATTAGATGATAGAAGGAGAAAAACAGATACGGGATAAAGAAAATAATGATTCAATATTATCAGAAAAGTAGGAATGGAGGAGTGGTGTATGGTGTTATCTAGTTAGCGGGAGGTCGCAGGTTCAAGCCCGGACTGGGGCACTATTTTTAAGCCTTTTCGTTTTTGAGGTAGAATTTCTATTTATTATTTTTATTATTATTATTATTATTATTATTATTATTATTATTATTATTATTATTATTATTATTATTATTATTATTATTATTATTATTATTATTATTATTATTATTATTAGGAATATAGGTATTATTATTAACATTAGTTTTAATTAAAATTATTATGTTATTAAGATTAACATTATTAGTAAAATTATTAATTATTATCATAATTAGTGTTATTATTATTCACTATTAGTATTAGGTATTATTATCAATATTATTGTTTTCATTATAAAAATGAAATAACTTATTATTATTATTATTATTAAAGATTATCATTATCATTTTTATTATTAGTATTATCATTATTAAGAAAGTTATTATTATTATTATTATTAGTAAATCATTATTAACAAAACTATCATTTTAACGAATAACTATGTATAAAAATGTAATTTAAGATATAATATAAGTATACGTTTTTAAATGGAATTTATTATAAATTTCATATAACTAAAAATATATAAATAATGTATATTAATAAATGAAATTATGTGATTTCCATTACATACTTTAATAAATATACAAATGATATAGGTTCGTGAATCCAAGGACAACCATGCATTGTTCAGTTCCGTCGTATGCATATTTCTACTACAAAATATCGTATCGTGAGTTCATTTGATTCCCTTTTACTCTTTACATTTTTGAGACTGAGAATACATGCGCTACTTTTACAACTGCTTTATTAAATGCTTTTGAAATACATTTTGAACTGCGAATACATGAAATGCTTTTATAAATGTTTGACGAGATAGACACAAGCAAAACATTCCTCGAATGAATTATGTGGACGTGATAATTGCCACCATTGAATTATGTGGATGTGATAATTGCCACAATTGATATGAATATTTTTCCCTGATTATTATTGCTTGGTAACCTAAGAATTAGGGAACATCACTAATTTTGAGAATTAGTGCACGCCTAATTCACGCGAATCCTAAAGGTAGCTATCGGGTTTAACACCCCCACCCAGAATGTTCACTAGACGGAAGGGCTAGTGGGCGTGGTGTTTAGTACTTCGAAGTTTATATGATTATTATACAGACGAGACGTTCTGTTTTGGGGATATTATTATGCGCATTATATGTTAAGGTTAGTTACCAAGCCAAGCTGTGAAAGCAATGAAAAGTGAATGTTATGTATCGAGAGAATGATTTTATACACAGGTTATGTGTATGTTATTTTTGTGCACAAGATATGTGTACGGTTACTAAGATTTATGAAACATGATTTTGTACACGAGAAAGGTGTACTGTATTTAAAAGATATCGCATATACATTACAGGTGGGTATAGGATTCGGGCCCATTTGTACCATGCAGCATTTAAATCTTGTGGTCTATCAAAATGATGAATTTTATTGTTTTATGATAAACCTATGAACTCACCAACCTTTTGGTTGACACTTTAAAGCATGTTTATTCTCAGGTATGAAAGAAATCTTCCGCTGTGCATTTGCTCATTTTAGAGACATTACTTGGAGTCGATCATCGCAATGGGACCAGATGTTGGTGACTTCGTCCAGATGGATTAAGACGGGGTATGAAAATTAATACAAAGTGAGAGAAAGTTTGACTTTGACCCTCCTATTTATAGATACCGAATGATTTTGAACACATGGGCCTTACCGAATGGGCCTATTCTAACGAATGCAGTCCATTTTAAGATTTAAACAAATTAACTTCAAATTTTGATAAATCTTTTATTAAAAATCATTCAAGATTATCATATTTTCAATGAAAAAACATTTCTGAGACAATTTTTTGAAAATTTTGAACTTACTGAATCTGTACTGTTGGTTGTCAGATTCGGTATATTGCTAAAATTAACATTTATTCAGTAAAATTCAAATCTTTTTGGATTTTATCTTTTCTAATTTTTATGATTTTTTTAAAACAAGATTTGTACTTAAAAAAATTTCAAATTATGTACAAAGTACAAATCTTCAGTGATACCAATTGTTAAAACGGGTTGCATACTGAGATGTATACAAGCCTTAGTGAATTATTTTAGATATAAAATAAAGATTTTTATGAATTCACTTTTGAAAAATCAATTTTCTTTTCATTTTCTCCCTTTTTCCCCGCCTCAAAATGTGACATACAAGAAAGTAAATCAACATTTTGATATATTCCCAAGAAAATGAATTAATTCCCCCTTGAAATATGATATCAATGAGTTACCTCCCCCTTTCGTAACCATTGAAAAATAAGCCCAGGAAGTTAATATAAATCTAAAGGCTCCCCCTTGAAAGATAGTATCTAAAGCAGAAGAAATCAGTTGCTCCCCCTAGAAAGTATTTACTCCCCCTAAACACAAGATCCCAAGTATAAGTCCCAATAGAAGTAAGGAAAATTAAGCACTATACTCTAAAATGCCAATCTATTTGATCAAGAACTTTAGCCTAAGTTCATCTAAGGGTTTAGTGAACATGTCAACTAATTGCACTTTGGTAGGAACAATGTATAACTCTACATCTCTTTTTTCTACATGGTCCTTAATGAAATCATAACGAATATCTATGTGTTTAGTCTTAGAATGCTGGACCGGGTTGCTTGTAATTGCTATAGCACTTTGAGAATCACAGTAAATTGGCGTCTTAGAAATCATAAAACCATAGTTCAAAAGTTGAGTTTGCATCCACAAAACTTGTGAACAATAGTGAGCTGCAGCAATATACTCAGACTCAGCTATTGATACAGACACACAGTTCTGCTTTTTGGTTGACCAACCAACTAGCCTATTCCCCAACATCTGAATTGATCCAGATGTGCTTTTTCTATCAACATGACAACAACCATGATCCGCATCTGAATAAGCAGTGAGATTGAAATTGGATCCATGAGGATACCAGATTCCACGGTTAGGTGTACCTTTAAGGTACTGGAAAATTCTAACAACCACTTTGGAGTGGGATTTCTTAGGGTTCGACTGAAAGCGGGTACATACAGTTATAGCAAGTGTAATATCTGGTCTACTTGTAGTCAGATACATTAGAGAGCCAACCATGCTTCGATAAAGCGTAATGTCAAAGGGATCCCCATTAGCATCAGCATCCAGTAAAGTCCTCATTGGAGTTGCCATTGGTTTTAAATCAGTCATTTTAAAACGTTGTAGCATATCATTGATATACTTTGTTTGACAGATAAAAATCCCGTTTGGTAATTGTTTTACTTGTAACCCCAAGAAGAAATTAAGCTAGTCAAGCATGCTCATTTTGAATTTGTTGGCCATAAGGTCACCAAATTCTTTGCATAAGGCCGGGGACGTGGAACCAAAAATAATGTCATCACCGTAAATTTGAACCAAGAGAATGTGACCGTTTTTTTTACGGATGAATAGCGTTGTATCAATCGTTCCACGAAAGAAGCCATTATCCAGCAAATACTTTGTCAAGGTCTCGTACCATGCATGCGGTGCTTGGTTCAGATCATACAATGCTTTCTCCAAGTAGTAGACGTGGTTTGGATGAATGAGATCGACAAAGCCTTCTGGTTGATTAACATAAACTTCCTCTTGAAGATGACCATTCAGAAAAGCAGTTTTGACACCCATTTGAAACACCGTGAACTTCATATGAGAAGCAAATGCAAGAAAAAGATGAATAGCCTCAATCCTAGCAACCGGAGCAAACGTTTCGTCATAATCAATACCCTCTTGTTGTCGATATCCCTTGGCCACAAGACGTGCCTTGTTATGAACCACAATTCCATCAGAATCCTTCTTGTTCTTAAAAATCTACTTAACCCCTATTGGTCGTTGACCCGTGGGTCTTGGAACTAATCGCCATACTTTCAAACGATCAAACTGATTGATCTCTTCTTGCATTGCTACCACCCAGTTCAGATCTAGTAAAGCTTGAGCAACCGTTGTTGGTTCAATTTTACTAAGAAAGGCAGTGTATAGACACATATTCCGAGTGGCCCTTCGAGTTGAGACTGGAACAGATGCATCACCAATGATAAGATCAATTGTGAGTCAACCCGTCCTAATCTATAAGGACGAATACAATAACATATGATTACATTGCGAGGAATTTGACCTCTAAATGATACATTTTACAAACATTGCATTCGTTTTTAAAATACAAACTTTCACTACATCGAAAGTTAACATGCATGCATACCATTTCATAATATCCAAACTTTAAATGACCTAAACTGTCATTTACTTTAATTATAATCTTTATTGAACTCAATGACTTGAATGCAACGTCTTTTGAAATATGCCATGAATGACTCCAAGTAATATCTTTAAATTGAGCTAATGCACAGCGGAAGATTTCTTTAATACCTAAGAATAAACATGCTTTCAAGTGTCAACCAAAAGGTTGGTGAGTTCATTAGTTTATCATCAATATTCATTTTCATCATTTTTAATAGACCACAAGATTTTCATTTCCATTTCTCATAAATATACATCCCATACATAAAGATAAAAATCATTCATATGGATTGAACACCTGGTAACCAACATTAACAAGATGCATATAGACTATCCCCATCATTTCAGAACTCCCTTCAGACATGATAAAATCGAAGTACTAAAGCAGTTCAAATTCTCTAACTGGGGCTTGTTAGTGCCCATAGATCTATCTTTAGGATTCGCGTCAATTAAGGGCCAGTTCCCTAATTCTTAGGCTACCAAGCTAAAAGGGGCATATTCGATTCGATAATCCAACCATAGAATGTAGTTTCAATTACTTGTGTCTATTTCGTAAAACGTTTATAAAAGCAGCGCATGTATTTTCAGTCCCAAAAATATATATTGCAAAAGCATTTAAAAAGGGAGCAAATGAAACTCACAATACTGTATTTCGTAGTAAAAATACATATGACTTCATTGAACAAGTGCAAGGTTAGCCTCGGATTCACGAACCTATATTAAGTATATATATATATTTATATAATGGTCAATATCTGTCTAACAATTAAGGTCGAGTCATAGTGTACCATAATCCCAATGCTCGAGACTGATATGCAAAAGTTAACAAAAATCAGTTTGACCCAAAATGACGTTCAAAATTGATACATGTTTAATATATAGTCATTTTATATATTTAAATATATTTATTAGATTTTATTAGAGTAAATAATACAAGTCATATAAAAATTTATATTAAAATTTATATATCTCGAGTAATAAAATTTATATAATTCACTCAAAATCATAAACATATAGTGGTATGTATTATTAATGTAATTATATTACATGTGATAAAAAAATCTTTGTATCACATATTTATTTGATAAAATAATATTGATAATAATAATAATAATAAGTAAAAGTTGTATTATTTTATAATAATAATAATGATAATATTAATAAAGATAATGTTATTAAAAGTGTTTAATATAATAACAGAGGTAATAATAATGATATTAATAATACTAATAAAATTGATAATAACGATAATTTTAAATAAAACGGTAGTTTTAAATTCTATACTTTTAATAATACTATATTCTTAATAAAAACGATAATTCTTAATAATAATAATTATTTTTAATAGAATGATAGTTTTAATAAAAACGATAAATTTTAAATGATAATTGATAGTATCAATACTTTAATATTAGTAAAAAATAATATAATTTATCTTAATAATAATATTTACTATATATAATAATTATCATAATAAGAATAGTAATAATAATATTCTATAAAAAATAATTCTATCAAAATGATAATTTTTAATAATAATCCTAATATGATAATAATGATAATATTTTATAATAAGAAATGATATTTCTATTAGAAATGATAATTTTAATAAAAGTGATCATTTTTAATATTAATGATACTTTTAATAATAATAATAATGATAAAAAAATAATGAAATGATAGTTTTTATAAAAATGTTACTTTTTAATAATAACGATAATTTCAGTAATAATATCAATACTAATAATAAAAATAATAATAATAATAATAATAATAATAATAATAATAATAATAATAATAATAATAATATTAATAATAATAATAATAATAATATTAATAATAACAATATTAATAATAATAATAATAATAATACTAATAATAACCTTAGTGATAATAACGATAATGATAATAATAATAATAATTTATAGATAATAATAATAACGACGATAATAATAACGACAATAATAATAATAATTATAATAATAATAATATTAGAGTTAACAATAATTCAGTTGACCATATCTTTAAATCCGTTCATTGAAATCACACGACTTCTAAATGAAAAGTTAATAATTTTTCGACAGCTTTCCAACGACATGCATATCATATACCTTATCTCAGTAGCATATGCATCAAATTCGTGATTCATCTTAAACTATCTAACAACCGAGCTAAGCATCCAAGCATGCATAATTATATATACTCGAGCACTAGTCAGGGATACACTATTAATATATAAAAGATAAGATATGAATGCTCACGTATCAATATTGTGATTCAATATTGCAGGAAAGTACGTAGACGCAACGGAGATGATAACACTAGTTTGATCTCACGAGCATACCCCCGAATATTACCCATAACCTCCATAGCTATAACCCATAATTTCCTTAGCTCTATCCCGCTCGAAAAACTCGTTTTGAAATAACTCGCACATGACCTCGTTGTAGTATTTTATGTATATTCTCATAATAATAATACTAATATTAATATAACTATATTAATAATAATAATCTTTAATAATAATAATAATAATAATAATAATAATAATAATAATAATAATAATAATAATAATAATAATAATAATAATAATAAATTAAATAAATATTTCGGAGTATGTTATGATAGAGAGATTGATAGTTTGTGAATTGAAACCAGAACGCCATCAAGCTTTATAGAAAATTTCTGGGATCCACTGCTCCGCAATCGTGGAGCTTTTGTGGGTAACTGCTCCGCAATCGCGGAGCCACCTTTTACAGCTCACCAATTTTTTTTTTAATCTGCCGATGGTTTATTTATAATATATATATATATATATATATATATATATATATATATATATATATATATATATATATATATATATATATATATACATAATCTATATAATTAATTATATATTATATTATATTTACGTACATAGTTAACCTGTAAATTTAGTTCCGATTTATTGTACGTTGAAACTCAACTTATGTGCTGGTTCGGGTTTCTCGAACGTGTTTTCGTACGTTTATAAAACTAGTACATTACGTTTCGCGATATGTACCCATGACAATATTTAGACTTAAATCATCCATAAACTATATCACTCGGAGTGTAACTTAATCATTTGAGTGTTTTGGTCATTTGCTTCCATAAATCAATTTCTCGTTATTTTTATTAAAATATATATTATTTAAAACCTTTTATTATAAGAGATATAAATATAATCAATTAGTTATATAATTAAATAAATATTATATTTTGTCACGTTATATATTTTATCGTTAAAAGATTTGTACAAAAATATATATATATACTCGAAATATTTATTTAATAATATAGTTTTTCAAAACTAATCATATTTAAAGTTTATAAAAAAATATATTCTAAATCCTTTAAATAATAGAAAATATGATTTCAAATAACGTTTACACTTTAAAACATAAACTTTATATAATTCATTTATGCACCAACGTTTGTTTAAACAAAACATTTTAGAAATCAAATTGTATTATATCGAAAACGTTTTCATACGTTTGAAACTAAATCAATTGAATATTATGAAATCAAATTCTCCACTAACTTTTGTCTAACCTTCGTTAACTAACACATTTGTTCTTACTTGTAAATCACTTTACCATTTATTCGGAATACCGTTAAAAAGGAATGATTTCTTAAATCAACGTGGACCTCACAACCGAGACCCCTAATCATATCATAATGTATCTGATAATTCAATCATTTGATATTCTCTACTAATTCCATCGGTAAATATAATAACTTATATTGAAACAAATACGTTCATGTAAAGTATTATACATCTAATACTTTGTTAACGTTTTCAATTAATATACTATATATTATATATACATACCTATATACACATAAACATTCGTGAATCATTGAGCACAGTCAAAGGGTAGTTGATTACATGAATATAATTCCAAAGTTTTTGGGACTCAACATTACAGACTTTGCTTATCGTGTCGGAAACATATAAAGATTAAGTTTAAATTTGTTCGGAAATTTCCGGGTCGTCACAGTACCTACCCGTTAATCAAATTTCATCCTGAAATTTGATTGGGATGGTCATGGCTGATAATAGGTATGTCTTCATGACGTATACGAGCTGAAAATTAGAGTTTTATCATCAGCGAGTAATTTAGATAAAACAACTCGATTATGTAAAGAGTACGAGTGAAGTTTTCGCAAAAGAATGAAATGAGAAGAGTAAAATTTCGTCATATCTTTTGACGTAATTGATTTTCGGAGTTCAAGAGATTTGGAGAAAATATTTGTAATAAGATTTGATTTATCGGTAATTAAGGAAATTAGGATACGCTTTAAATGCGATCATCTGTTTTGATTGCTCTATCGGATATTTTACTATAAATCCACCCCCTTCGTTTCCTTACAACTCACACCTTCTATTCTTCCTCCCTCAACTCATACTTTAAAGCATTTGTCGCTGGAGGAATCTATTCACTTTTGCTATACTCTTAGTTTTATAGTGTTTTTAGTTCTCCCGTGCCTTGACGTTGCAATACTTATTGATATACACGGTTTGTAATTTTTGGGTTGTTGTTGGGCTTTATATCTTCCCTTATATTTCAAAGTCACTGCTTCTGTCTTCTATAATCATTGTCATCCACAGTTAATGTTTTCTCCTATTTGCTGCGATTTATACTCCAACTTCTATTTCGGAGCTTCATTCTTTTGTTTTCTCTTCTTGCCATTAAGCACCGCATGTAATGGTCTAGAATTCGTGGATATGAATTTCGAAATAAACATGGTTAATGTTCTAAGAAGGAAATTGTAATAGCACGATCTTGATTTGTCAAATTACCATAATACCTTGGAAAAGGCCGAATCATCAAGAAAAATATTTTCTTGATATGTTTAGAGGTTAAGTAGAATACAAGAGTCGTGTAACATGACACATGATGACATTATGATCTGTGAATCATCACGTTCCATTTAGAAACTTGGCATGACTTACTATAATATAATCACGTTGATCAAGTGTCATCATATTATACTAACTCATGCTTCAGTTCCCAACACTACTTCAATAACATTCATATTTTAAGTTCGAATTTTTCAGAATTTAGAAACTTAACATGGTTTCCTTTCTGATGTATTACAGATAACGCGAAGAGATGATTGATTTCAGATAAGAATAGTTATGAAAATATCTCCAGAAATACCCAAGCTGTTTATAATGAAAGATATGAAGATATCTTATAATATCTAAGATCAGAGGATGATGAAAAATATTGTCCGCAAGGGTTTAGAGTCAGGAGCAAGGTATTTGTTAATGACTTTAGCAGACACTGAATCATTTGGATTCTTTGAAGGCAGGTTTAGTCTTTGTGATTTTTCCACAGCCTCCTTCATAGTTTGCTCAATCCGTTTTCCAGTTCCAAACCTTCTCTTTTTCTGAGCTTTTCTAACACCTTATTCTTTATCATCAAACTCTCGACTGTTAAGGTCGTTTACAGTTTTTGCTGCTTCATCAGTATTTTTCCAAAATTCGGAGAACAAGTTCGCAGTTTAGGGTGTTTTTCAGAAATTTCACATTCGAAGTATGTAAGTCTAGGAGATGGACGTTATATGTATATATGTATATAACTGTTGATGTAGACATGCTGCAAGATTTCGAAATACTGATTGTTGATTCTCGATAACTAGTATGGCAATTCTCGTTACAAGGTGAGGATGAGTATATGATAGGGTTTCAATGAATATAATGATTTTTCTGAAAGTCAAAGATTAATGAAGTTGTTGGTAAGTTTACTACTAATGTGGTGGGATATAAATGGTTCCCTGGTAACAATGATGAAGGGGTAATCGTTATAATAAAGCTTATTCAAATGAACCATTGAAGTTGATTTGCTGGAGCTGTGACAAAACTGTCTACTTTGAAAAGGGATTGCAAAGTTATTTTTGGTAATAAATGCCAAATGATCTGACACAGATATGTGTTAGTTTATGACTTTAGTTTCGAGAGTTTCTAGGTGTATCACTGTGGATAATATGTGGTTGGATCATCATGTCGATTGTTTCCTAATTGAGGGGTTTTAAAAATCATGAAGGGTTTGAACTTAGATTGTAATCGTCATATGATGTTCTAGAATTTTGAACGTCATGAATATTTTCCTGGTTTTATGAATAGAAATGATGTTCTATCACAGTTTTGAAGTCAGAGTATAGCTTTGAAAGCTGTAGGGATCTAAGAGTGATGATATCGGTTATATCTCGACTTGGATTCTGATCTGTTAAAATCAGAATATGTAATTGGATTTGAATGAGTATGGTTGTTTTGATTTCTTCTAAAAGAATGTATATTGTTGTGAAAGTAGTGAGTATAGTTGATGATTGAGAAATCAGATTCGAAGAATGTAACATAAACTAATAATTTATTACTCCGTATAATTCATCATGTGAATAGTATTTACTTAAAAATTCAAAATATTAGCATAGAAGATTCTAGACAGCTGATAGGTCACACAATCAAACCTCAAGTCCTCAACCATGCGAATGTAGTGAAAACTAAAACAGGTCTTGTCCATTAATTTCATTAATATTAATATTAATATTAATATTAATATTCTAGTTAAACTAGTAGAATAAATACGTGTATATAGTATCTACCCGTAAAAAAAAAATTTCACAGGTAACATTTTTGTACAAATGAATTTTATTACAGTCTCTATGAAAATATATATGTATGTATATTTTCTTCAGATGTAATGTAGATTTAATGAGTTAATATTAAATTAAACTCATTTGATTTTCGGCTGGAATTAGAAATGAATAATCTCTAAAACATTAGAGGTTACATAATCTTCGTGGAGTATTTCACTAATGTAATCAATACTTTATTGTTTATTCTTATTGGCATTCCTTGGTGACGAATGTTGATGTTTGTGAATTCTTGATATCCTTGCAAGGTACGAACGATGTTGTCCAGAAAGTTTCAAGTACATCCCGGATGAAAGTGTAAAATCAAACATGTAATTGATTAATACACTTGGTTTATTACGAATTGGGATTCATTGAGTTGAAACAGAGATTGTAGTTAATGATGGTTAAGTTTTTAACGAAGGATGTACATCATTGCCTATTAGTAATATGAATTAACCAAGTAGTATCTACCAGTTAAGATTCACACGTAATAGCTTTGTACAAAAAGATTTATTATGATCTCAAAATTTATATATATAATGATATACATATAAATTCTTCAGAGGGAATGAGTTAATACTTCATAACTCGTTGATACAATATACTCGTTGTTGATTAGTGATGATGTTCGTGTTGATTATGGATCTGGCGGAGCTGGTGATGTTGTAGGTGCTGCTGGTACTGACGATGCTAACAGCACTGGCGGTGCTAGTGATGCTGATGGTACCGTTGATGCTGCTTGTATAGCAAATCTAGCTTATAAATCGTACACCATTCCAGTCAGGGTTTCTACTCTTCATTCTATCATTTTGGTCCACTCATCTGATTTATGGTTAAGGTTAGAATAGGTAATCTCTAAGACTTTAGAGATTACATAATCACCGCAGATTGTTTCTCCAATGAAGTTATGAATTAATTTTTCATCGGTTATTGTTGTTGATATTCCTTGGTATCTATGGTGCGTATGACGTTGATGCTAGAGGTACAGTTTATGATGTTGAAGTGTGGGATGCGGATGTTGCTGTTGCCTGTTGGTGGTGGTGATGGTACTATTGGTGTTGCTGATGGTGGTACTGTTAATGCCGGTGATGCTGCTGGTGCTTGTAACCTTTGCACCATATTCTCCAAAGCCAATACTCGAGCGCGAAGCTCGTTGACTTCTTCTATTACACCGGGATGATTGGTGGTTCGGACGAGCGGGTGAATAAGATATAAAATGTGAGATAGTATATAATCGTGACGAGATACTCTGGAAATGAGAGAGAAAATGGTGTCTTGAATAGGTTCGCCGGTAAGTGCTTCAGGTTCATCGCCAAGAGGGCAATGTGGTGGATGGAAAGGATCACCTTCTTCTTGTCTTCAATGATTGAGGAGGCTACGAACCCATCCCCAATTCATCCAGAATAGATGATGGCTGATTGGTTGATCCATTCCGGTCACACTGCTTTCGGAGCTCGAGTGAAACTCCATATTAGAATTCGAGGAACTTGAACTAGTGGAGAGTTCCATTTTGTACGATTGAATAAAGAATTCTTCGATATGAAATGATTTCCGGCTATCGGATGATATTCTAATTACCTAGAATATCTAGAATGTCATACCCCGTCCTAATCCTCCTGGACGAAGTCATCAACATTTGGTCCCATTGCGAGGTAATGTCCTAAATATGCCCTGAACGACTCCATGTAATATCTTTAAAATGAGCAAATGCACAGCGGAAGGTTTCTTTCATACCTGAGAATAAACATGCTTTAAAGTGTCAACCAAAAGGTTGGTGAGTTCATAGGTTTATCATAATAAATCATTCCATAATTTTAATAGACCACAAGATACTCATATTTCGAAAACAATCTGTGTAGGTCTGCTCACTGCTGTAAAAATCATTCATATGAAGAACACCGGAAACTTAAAATAATCTCACCAACGGTAGCTAATGCATCGTGCAATGCAAAAATTTCTCACCGTAAACAATTTCAACAACGGTAGCTAATGCATCGTGCAATGCAAAAATTTCTCACCGAGGATAGCTAAAACGGTAGCTAATGCATCGTGCAATGCAAAAATTTCTCACCGATAGTAACTAATAAATCGAACCATTTCGGTAGCTAATGCATCGTGCAATGCAAAAATTTCTCACCGATAAACAATCTTACAATGGTAGCTAATGCATCGTGCAATGCAAAAATTTCTCACCGAGGGTAGCTAATGCTACATAAAATCACCTACGGTAGCTAATGCATCGTGCAATGCAAAAATTTCTCACAGAGGGAAGCTAAATGGTAGCTAATGCATCGTGCAATGCAAAAATTTCTCACTGATAGTAGCTAGTGCAAATCGAACCTCTGAATCCAAATAATTCTATCATAGAATGTAGTTTTTAGTACTTGTGTCTATTTTGTCAAACATTTATAAAAGCAGTTCATGTATTCTTAGTTCAAAAATATATCTCAAAAGCATTTAATAAAACAGTTATTAAAAAATAGCGCATGTATTCTCAGTCTCAAAAATGTAAAGAGTAAAAGGGAATCAAATGAACTCACAATCCAATATTTTGTAGTAAAAATATTCACACAACTGAAATGAACAATGATGGGTTGTCCTCATATTCACGAACCTATATCATTTATATATATATATATATATATATATATATATATATATATATATATATATATATATATATATATATATATATATATATCAACACATATCATGGTAATCGAACATTTTATATATTATATCTTAGATTATATATCTTATATATTTAATTTGTATATATATTTAAAATAATTAATATATATATAGTTATATATATTTATATATATATATATATATATATATATATGATTAATATTATAAAAAAATTAATAATTTGTTATATGTAAATCTTTATATAAATAATTTTAATATATATAATTATATGTAATATTATGGTAGTTGTAATAAATATAATCTTATATAGAAAATATTTATTTGTAATAATAATATTGTTAATTTGAAAATAATAATAATAATAATAATAATAATAATAATAATAATAATAATAATAATAATAATAATAATAATAATATATAAATAATAATCTTAATGATAATCTTAGTAATAATGATAACTTTAATTAAATGATTATCCTTAATATTAATGATACTTTTCATAAAAATGATAATGATAATAATAATAATAATAGTAATAATAATAACTATAATATCTATAATATCTATAATAACAATAATACTTTTACTAACAATGATAATAAGGATGATATTAATAATAATAATAATAATAATAATAATAATAATAATAATAATAATAATGCCTATAATAATAATAATAATGCCTATAATAATAATAGTAATGATAATAATAGTGCTAGTAATAATAATAATAACTACTATTTAATACTTAATAATACTAATACTAATACTTAATACCAATACTAATACTAATAATAATACTAATAATAATAATAATAATAATAATAATAATAATAATAATAATAATAATAATAATAATAACAATAATAATAATAACACTAATAATAATAAATAAAACTACCTCAAAGAGTTTTCCCAAAAAGAATGCCCCAGACAGGGCTCGAACCCACGACCTCCCATTCACCCAAAGCACTCTCAAACCATTCCTCCGTTTCTACTTTATCGAAATAATTCCTATTCTAAATACATGAAACCCGTTACTTCAGCGAAAATCATAACAACGGATATCAAAACTTTGAATGGCCAATGTGTGACTCGGCCCAACAGAATGTCCACGGCCCAACTTGCAAAAACTAGTCTTAGCCCAACAATTTACAAGAATTACGGCCCACTATTCAAATCATTCTATCAGCCCAATTAAACAATTTAATAAGCCCAATCTCAATACAGATTGAATGACCCAGCGGTTTTGTATATAAAAAAAAACATGTTGCAGCTGCCATTATCCTTAATCATCAATGTAAATCACCATCATTATTATTTGTTTCTTGACGGTTCAAACAGAAATTAAAACAAAACGTAGCAGCAGCTTCAACTTAAGGCAGTGGTATTAATCGAAAAAAATGGAAACGGGTTCTTGTGTCGATAGTAAATAGAAAAAGATCAAGTGCAGTAGCAGGTGGTAGTTTGATTAATGGGTTTGTGGTGTTGGACAGGCAAACATAAACTACGATCAACAGTAGCAGTGATCGTGGTTGTGGTGTTGTTCGATGGTGGGTTTGATCGAAGTGGAACACAGAACAAGTACTACGAGCGTAGCAATAACCCAGAACTGTAGCAGTAACATCGAGCAGTTTTTTTTTGTTGGGTTTAAAATGGTGTTTTACAATCATGAAAGGTGGTGGTTTTGATCGTGTTTACAGCTGTCCTACAGCAGCTACAACAGTGTGTAAGTGGTGTTGGTGGTAGTTGTATGATTCACGAAGGAAAAGAAAAATATATATAAGGAGGTGGTAAAAGGTGGTGGTTAATGATGGTGGTGAAAGTGGGTTCACGATGGTTGATGATTAAAACATAAAAGTTTCGAGTGATGGTGGTGGTTCCCGTATGATGAAGGTGGAGTGGTGACTAGTGATGGGTTTCGATGGTGATAAATGGAAACAGAAATTGTACCGACTGCAGCAACAAATATGGTGGTGGAGATGGTTTCATGGTGGCGTTAGAAGGTGAAAGGCGGTTTCAACCAATAGTGGTGTTGACCATGGGTTGTTTGATGGTGGTTCAAGCAAGATGGTTTCAAATGATGGTGATAATCAAAAGAAATGCCTAATGGAGTATATATAAAAGAAACTTTTAGTTATGTGCTGTGCTCGACAGAAATAAAGTTCCTAAAAGTGAAATCAACAATATTCAAGTGTATATATATTCTATTAAATGATTATGTGGTATGGAAACAAAAACAGTAAATTAAAATAATATAATAATAATATTTAATATCTCAAGTGGAATTAAACGTGTAATGAAATAGTACCGCAGTTTAATATTCTACCGACAGTTTATATGGGGTATTATATCGTGTTCCATTGTAATTTAGTGGCGGATAAAACTCTTCGGAAAAATCCCCAAATTTTTGTAGTAATTATCTTTAGTTATTTTAGTCATTATGGTATAAAATTGGATTATTAATTTATTAAATAAAAATTACATCAACTGTCCCTCTCAATTCTGGGTAAAATATAAAAAGTGTTAAAACTTAACAAATAGTTCCTAAATACATTTTTAATAAGCCTAAAGTTTATAGAACTCATTTTCGTATCACCATTCATTTTAAAATTACATAAGTTTGAATTTAACTTTCTTAATATCAATCGGAACATCAAACGAGTATTACAATCATTTAATATATTTTTAATATACTTTATTTATATATAGAGATATATTTTAAATAATAATTATTATAATATCCTATTTTTATTTTATTAATTTTTAATAACAACAACATATAATACATCAAATTATATTTCGAATTATTATTTATATATACATACACACATATCTATTTACAATTAATTGTTCGTGAATCGTCGAGAGCAGTCGAAGGTCAATTGAGTATATGAAACAGTTCAAACTTTTTGAGACTCAACCTTACAGACTTTTCTTATCGTGTCGGAAACATATAAAGATTAAGTTTAAATTTGGTTGGAAATTTTCAGGTCGTCACATAGAACAAAAGATTTCGTAGATTACGGAGCAATTTACGGAATATGTCAGGCAAAGTTTACAGTAATAGATACGCTAAGATATGAATTAGCAGATATGCTAAGATATGAATTTTATCTATACACTATTCATGTAATCAATGCAGTAAGATGTATCTAGACTAAGAATGATAAGCATGTAATTTCCGACAAGAAATGATAAGCAAAAATTTTTGACATGCAGCTAAGGTCGAAGTCCAGACTTACTAATGCATCTTATCAATTATCAATTAGACACA
The DNA here is from genome assembly GCF_046630445.1 of Rutidosis leptorrhynchoides. Lineage (NCBI taxonomy): Eukaryota > Viridiplantae > Streptophyta > Magnoliopsida > Asterales > Asteraceae > Rutidosis > Rutidosis leptorrhynchoides. The sequence goes on from NC_092343.1 coordinate 102,353,708, forward strand.
CTAATGCAAGACCTGGTTCGCTAAGACCACCGCTCTGATACCACATGAGACGACCCGTCCTAATCCATAAGGACGAATACAATAACATATGATTACATTGCGAGGCATTTGACCTCTAAATGATACATTTTACAAACATTGCATTCGTTTTTAAAAGACAAACTTTCACTACATCAAAAGTTAACAGGCATGCATACCATTTCATAATATCCAAACTTTAAATGACCTAAACCGTCATTTACTTTAATTATAATCTTTATTGAACTCAACGACTTGAATGCAACGTCTTTTGAAATATGCCATGAATGACTCCTAGTAATATCTTTAAAATGAGCTAATGCACAGCGGAAGATTTCTTTAATACCTGAGAATAAACATGTTCTCAAGTGTCAACCAAAAGGTTGGTGAGTTCATTAGTTTATCATCAATATTCATTTCCATCATTTGTAATAGACCACAAGATTTTCATTTCCATTTCTCATAAATATACATCCCATACATAGAGATAAAAATCATTCATATGGATTGAACACCTGGTAACCGACATTAACAAGATGCATATAGAATATCCCCATCATTCCGGGACTCCCTTCGAACATGATAAAATTGAAGTACTAAAGCAGTTCAAATTCTCTGACTGGGGCTTATTAGTGCCCATAGATCTATCTTTAGGATTCGCGTCAATTAGGGGCCAGTTCCCTAATTCTTAGGCTACCAAGCTAAAAAGGGCATATTCGATTCGATAATCCAACCATACAATGTAGTTTCAATTACTTTTGTCTATTTCGCAAAACGATTATAAAAGCAGCGCATGTATTCTCAGTCCCAAAAATATATATTGCAAAATCATTTAAAAAGTGAGCAAATGAAACTCACAATACTGTATTTCGTAGTAAAAATACATATGACGTCATTGAACAAGTGCAAGGTTAGCCTCGGATTCACGAACCTATATTAAGTATATATATATATTTATATAATGGTCAATATCTGTCTAATAATTAAGGTCGAGTCATAGTGTACCACAATCCCAATGCTCGAGACTGATATGCAGAAATTATCAAAAATCAGTTTGACCCAAAATGACTTTCAAAATCGATACATGTTTAGTATATAATCATTTTATATATTTAAATATATTTATCAGATTTTATTAGAGTAAATAATACAAGTCATATAAAAATTTATAATAAAATTTATATATGATAAAAATATATTTTTATATATCTCGAGTAATAAAATTTATATAATTCACTCAAAATCATAAACATATAGTGGTATGTATTATTAATGTAATTATATTACGTGTGGCAAAAATATCTTTGTATCACATATTTATTTGATAAAATAATATTGATAATAACAAGTAAAAGTTGTATTATTTTGTAATAATAATAATGATAATATTAATAAAGATAATGTTATTAAAAGTGTTTAATATAATAACAGAGGTAATAATAATGATATTAATAATACTAATAAAATTGATAATAACGATAATTTTAAATAAAACGGTAGTTTTAAGTTCTATACTTTTAATAATACTATATTCTTAATAAAAACGATAATTCTTAATAATAATAATAATTTTTAATAGAATGATAGTTTTAATAAAAATGATAAATTTTAAATCATAATTGATAGTATCGATGCTTTAATATTAGTAAAAAATAATATAATTTATCTTAATAATAATATTTTCTATATATAATAATTATCATAATAAGAATAGTAATAATAATATTTTATAAAAAATAATTCTATCAAAATGATAATTTTTAATAATAATCCTAATATGATAATAATGATAATATTTTATAATAAAAAATGATATTTCTATTAGAAATGATAATTTTAATAAAAGTGATAATTTTTAATATTAATGATACTTTTAATAATAATAATAATGATAAAAAAATTATGAAATGATAGTTTTTATAAAAATGTTACTTTTTAATAATAACGATAATTTCAGTAATAATATCAATACTAATAATTATAATAATAATAATAATAATAATAATAATAATAATAATAATAATAATAATAATAATAATAATAATAATAATAATAATAATAATAATAATAATAATAATAATAATAATAATAATAATAATACTAATAGTAATAACCTTAGTGATAATAAAGATAATGATAATAATAATAATAATAATTTATAGATAATAATAATAACGACGATAATAATAACGACAATTATAATAATAATTATAATAATAATAATATTAGAGTTAATGATAATTCAGTTGACTATATCTTTAAATCCGTTCATCGAAATCACACGACTTCTAAATGAAAAGTTAATAATATTTCGACAGCTTTCCAACGACATGCATATCATATACCTTATCTCAGTAGCATATGTATCAAATTCGTGATTCATCCTAAATTATCTAATAACGGAGCTAAGCATACAAGCATGCATAATCATATATACTCGAGCACTAGTCAGGGATACACTATTAATATATAAAAGATAAGATTGTATGCTCACGTATCAATATTGTAATTCAATATTACAGGAAAGTACGTAGACGTAACGGAGATGATAACATTAGTTTGATCTCACGAGCATACCCCTGAATATTACTCATAACCTCCATAGCTATAACCCATAATTTCCTTAGCTCTATCCCGCTCGAAAAACTCGCTCATGACCTCGTCGTAGTATTTTATGTATATTCTAATAATAATAATACTAATATTAATATAACTAGATTAATAATAATAATTTTTAATAATAATAATAATAATAAATTAAATAAATATTACGGAGTATGTTAAGATAGAGAGATTGATAGTTTGTGAATTGAAACCAGAACGCGATCGAGCTTTATAGAAAATTTATGGGATCCACTGCTCCGCAATCGTGGAGCTTTTGTGGGTAACTGCTCCGCAATCGCGGAGCCACCTTTTACAGCTCACCAATTTTTATTTTAATCTGCCGACGGTTTATTTATATAATATATATATATATATATATATATATATATATATATATATATATATATATATATATATATATATATATATATATATATATATATATATAAATAATTAATTATATATTATATTATATTTACGTACATAGTTAACCTGTAAATTTAGTTCCGATTTATTGTACGTTGAAACTCAACTTATGTGCCGATTCCGGTTTCTCGAACGTGTTTTCGTACGTTTATAAAACTAGTACATTACGTTTCGCGATATATACCCATGACAACATTTAGCCTTAAATCATCCATAAACTATATCACTCGGAGTGTAACTTAATCATTTGAGTGTTTTGGTCATTTGCTTCCATAAATCAATTTCTCGTGTTTTTATTAAAATTTAAAATATATATTATTTAAAAACTTTTATTATAAGAGATATAAATATAATCAATTAGTTATATAATTAAATAAATATTATATTTTGTCACGTTATATATTTTATCATTAAAAGATTTATACAAAAATATATATATACTCGAAATATTTATTTAATAATATAGTTTTTCAAAAATAATCATATTTAAAGTTTATAAAAAATATATTCTAAATCCTTTAAATAATAGAAAATATGATTTCAAATAACGTTTATGAAGGTTTTTCGTATGCCCGAGAGACATATTAAATTAATGTGGCTAATGTGTTATGATCCAAGTCGGGTCATACCCAATAACAAGCTTACCGACACCTTATACGTATTTAATCTTAACGATTGGATCATTGATTAAATACGCGACACTTGAACTTTAAGAAAAATGGTTTTCTGAAATACTACTTGATGTGTACATATGTATATATAAATTATGGAATAATTTATATAATATGGATTTAATTATTTATAGGTTAAATAATTAATTAATTTATGTTACATTTTATGTAAATTGGTTTTATATAATGAAATGTACATAAATATTAATATGGAAGTTTTATAAAAACAAATTTTATAAAATCTAAATTTTATAAAATTAATTTTATAAAATAAATTGGAAGTGGCATTAGGACTCATGTTCACATGCTAGGATTCCTTCTTGGTCAAATACATTCCCATTTCCATATACATGCACAAAGACTCTTTGAGAAAGATACACACATGCATTTACATATCAAGAAAAAAAATTCTGCACTCCTTGTTATTGTTGCTGCTGCCGTGAGTTTTCTAGGCCACAAAGGAGTTCTAAGTTTTTTTTTACAAGCCAATTTTAAGTGTCTAAAATCCTAACCAACTTGCTAAAGGTGTTGGTGGTTAGCTTGGGGTATAACAACTTGAGGTTTCATTCTTTTGGAACTCCATTCATCATCATCATCTTCATTACTTACCAACTAGCTTGGAGTAGGTATAAAATCTTTTCTTGCTTGTAGTTTGTAAGTATGTTTCACAACTTGATCCTAATTGGGATTTAACTTTAATTGGTTAAAGATTAACAAGTTATAAAATGGTAATTTACATGCTTCGGCTTTGAATGATTCTTAAATGGTTTTAAGTATAATGGAACTTGTTAAATCCCAACAATGGTATCAGAGCCGAAGTTGTTGAAATATGCTTCGAGATGGTTATTAAACTCACTATATATTTTGCATTTTATGTACATGCATGAAAGTAAAATGCAAAAAAAAATTATATGTTTGGGTGGTTTTGTTGGTTTGGCCGAATTTTAGGAGGTTCCAAATGGGTTTGGAACTTGCCATTTGGTCATTTTTTGTTGTATGTTAAAGTTCACAATTAAGCCTTGACCTTGTGTTTGAATGGTTGCATGTTTGGTTGATTATTTATTATTCATTTGGTATGTAATATTAATTAATTCATTTGGTTTGTAATAATATTATTTTGGTTATGTAATTTATTTTATATTTGGTATGTAAAATAGATTAGGTTGTAATTTCATTTTTTAGAGAAAAATGTATTAGGATATATTTTGTAAAAAATGATGAAGATGATGAAGACTTGAAGAATACAAGAAGAAGCATTTGGATGCAAGATTAAGTGGGAGATTTAAAATCTCATACTTTGTGTTATAACCCCTTAAACGGTGGCATTTGTTTTCGGCTAAACAAATGTCTACCAAATTGGCTTGATTGTGAACATATTGTTTTGCATGCTTGGTTGTTTATAGTATGATTGTGGATTGTATGTTTGTATGCTACAAGTTAATCACACAAGTTTACCACAAACAAAACTAAAATTTAATTGGTTAAATTAGAAATTATTAACAACATGCAAAAGACAAACTATAATTTAATTGGTTAAATTAAAAATGGCTAAATGGATATTAATAATTGGTTATTAAAACATAATAAAATGGTTTATTCCAAAGTAATAAAACTGGCTTTATTACATGACATGAAAATGGATTTTCACATGAACCACACACTAAATGCATGTTAGTGTATGGTATAATAGTTTTCTTAAACTAGAAATTATGAAAACTTAAAATCCCTAAATTATCAAGGTAAACAAGTTAAACGTCATCCTTATTGTGTGACACTTAGGCATATTAGGGAACTCATGATGGGATAAAGGTCACTTAACCATTATGAACAAACTAATATGATTAAGGTGAATTTCGCACACTTGTGGGATAAAGGTCACCTAACCACTTGTATGTTGAATTTACGCGTTTACACAAGTAGGACGACTTGATTTAGGAATCATGAACTTAGGGTCACCGAAGCATGAGGAACAAACAGGCGTTGATGGGATAAATATGCCATGCAAAAGGATTGCATGATCTCATAACTTAGAAGTTGCAAAAGGATTTCAATTGTCATATAATGACTACCTAGCTAAATCAAATGACGGGATAAAGGTCACCTAACCGAAATTTGGTTTACCGTTGGATTCTAAAATTTAATAAATATCAATTAGTTTTAAAGGGTATTGATTGTTAAATTAAAATTGATACTTAAACAACTTTGTTAAATTTTGTAAATGACCGCCAATAACAACAACATTCCTAACGCACCAATCAACTTTAACAACCTATCGTTGAGGTCAATCCTCGAAAAGGAAAAACTCAACCATACGAACTTCATGGATTGGTTTCGCAATCTAAGAATTGTCCTCAAACTAGAGGATAGGGCGTATGTGTTAGAAGACCCCATTCCCGATCAACCGGACGAGGATGATACGGAAGGCATGGCTTATTGGGAGAAATATCACACCGATTCGGTGCAAGTTTCTTGCCTCATGCTTGGGACTATGATACCAGAACTCCAAAAGGATTTCGAGCATCATAGTGCATATGACATGATCACACAATTAAAGGAGATGTTCCTTCAATAAGCTCATGTCAAGCGCTTCGAAACGGTTCTAGCGCTTCATGCATGTCGGATGGACGACTCCCAATCCGTTTCATCTTATGTCCTTAAGATGAAAAGCCTAATTGATCGAGCGAACCGTCTAAACTGCAACGTGTCTAATGAATTAGCCACAGACCTTATCCTTAATTCTTTGTCAAAGAGGTTTGACACATTTGTAATGAATTACAACATGAATGGATGGGATAAGAGCATTGGCGAATTACATGCCATGCTTAAGACGGCCGAAGTGAGCATGGGTAAAAGGGCTTCACCCATGTTTATGATCAATGAAGGCGGGTCCAAAAATAATAACACTTTTAAGCCGAAGGCGGCTAAGAGGAAAGGACCCGCTTACCAAGGCAAGGGCAAGGGAAAGGGGAATATGGTTACCCCAACCAACAAGAACAAAAAGCAAAAGGTTACCGGTAAATCTAACCCCAAGGAAGATCCGTGCTTTGGTTGCGGTGAGATGGGTCACTGGAAACGCAACTGCCCGATCTACCTTAAGGAGTTGAAAGAAAAGAGGGATGCAGGGCAAACCTCGGGTAATGTATGTAGGGTATACATTGAGCTTAGAGCTTAGTATTACTTCTTCTAATACATGGGTATTAGACACAGGATGTGGAACTCACATTTGTAATTCTATGCAGGGGTTCAAAAGAAGTAAACAAGAAGCGGGAACATCAAGTCTCTTCATGGGAAATGGAGCTAAGGTGCACGTAGTAGCTCAAGGAGACTTTATTTTGAAGCTTCCAAGTGGTTTGGAGCTTATTTTGAAAAATGTTTTGTATGCACCCGATTTATCTCGAAACATTATTTCTGTATCCCGTTTGAAACAATGTGGTTTTAATCTTAATTTCATTAATGATGATATCCATGTTTCTTTAGATAATGTGTTCTATTTCAAGGCTTCGCCTTTGAATGGTATTTATGAATTGGTTCATGATGACACATCATACAATAGCTCAATATACCATGCAAACACCAAGAAACTCAAAAGGGATTTGAGTGATTCCTACTTATGGCATTGTCGCCTTGGTCACATAAACAAGAATCGAATGCATACACTTCAAAAGAATGGACTTTTGAAATCAAATGAACTAGACTCGTTTGATGTATGTGAATCTTGTTTACAAGGCAAAATGACTAAAGCACCTTTCAAAGGGACCTATGAAAGGGCTAAACACTTATTGGGATTAATACATTCGGATGTATGTGGACCCTTTAAGCCCATAACTAGGAATGGTGAAAGATACTTCGTTACTTTCATTGATGACTTTAGTCATTTCGGATATGTCTACCTATTAAGACACAAGGACGAAACTTTTGAAGCATTCAAGGAATATCAAAACGAAGTACAAAATCAACTCAATAAGACAATCAAGGTACTTCGTACCGATAGAGGAGGTGAATACCTAAGCGATGCTTTCCAGGATCATCTTAGAAGTTGTGGGATTATCTCACAACTTACTCCACCTGGAACACCCCAACTAAATGGAGTTTCTGAAAGGAGGAACCGAAGCCTAATGGATATGGTTCGATCTATGATGGCTAGAAGCTCATTACCTCTATCATTTTGGGGTTATTGTCTATGCTCCGCGGCTCGTATTTTAAATATGTGCCCAACCAAGAAAGTGGAACGAACTCCTCATGAGATGTGGTTTGGAAAATCTCCATCTCTATCATACTTAAAGGTATGGGGATGTGAAGCTTATCCTAAGCGTTACGTCCCTAATAAGTTGAATGCTCGATCCACGAAGTGTATCTTCATAGGATATCCCAAGGATGATATGCGATACTATTTCTATGATCCAACCGTGCAAAATGTATTTGTTGCTCGAAAGGCTGAATTCCTTGAAACTAAGTTCCTAATGGAAGGAAATAGTGAGAGGAAGATAGATCTTGAAGAGGTTCAAAATCAAGTAGATGATATACAATTGGTTGACACTAGTACTCAACATGAAAATGTTGAGAGTGATCAAATGGATGATCAAAATACACAAGACGCTCGCAGATCTGGTAGGATTCGTAATCCTCCTGAGAGATATGGGTTTCTCATGGATGGTTGCTATGTAGTTGATTTGGATGAACCAACAAACTACCAAGATGCTTTATCAAGGATTGATAAGGATAAATGGCAGGAAGCCAGGAACGCTGAGATGCAATCCATGTATGACAACCAAGTTTAGGAACTTGTTGAACAACCTACTGGCTCAAGGCTAGTTGATTGTAAGTGGCTTTTCAAAATGAAAACTGACATACATGGAAACTTGGATACATATAAAGCTAGACTTGGAGCAAAAGGTTTCACTCAAACTCAAGGGGTTGACTATGATGAAACGTTTTCGCCTGTGGCAATGCTAAAGTCTATTAGGATATTACTTGCCATTGCTGCTCATTATGATTATGAAATATGGCAAATGGATGTCAAGACTGCTTTCCTAAATAGACATCTTGAGGAAGATGTCTATATGGTTCATCCTAAAGGTTTTGTTGATTCGAAATATCCTAAAAAGTTATGCAAGTTAAAGAAGTCAATCTACGGATTGAAACAAGCATCTAGAATGTGGAATCGTCATTTTAATGAGGAGGACAAGAAATTTGGCTTCATTAAAAATGGTGATGAAGCTTGTGTATACAAGAAAGCTAGTGGGAGCACAATCATGTTCCTTGTACTATATATGGATGATATATTGTTATTTGGAAATGATATTCCGGAAATGCAAGGAGTTAAAACTTGGCTAAGTAAATGCTTCTCCATTAAGGATCTTGGAGAAGCACAATACGTTTTGGGGATTGGGATCTACAGGGATAGATCCAAGAAACTGATAGGTTTGAATCAAAGTGCATACATTGAAAAGGTCTTGAAAAGGTTCAAGATGGAGAACTCTAAGAATGGTTTGGTACCTATTCAAAGAGGAACGCTTCTCAGTTTATCTCAGTGACCTACCACGAAAGATGACCAAGAGAGAATGAAGAAAGTCCCGTACGCATATGCTATTTGGTCAATCATGTATGCAATGATATGCACTAGACCGGATGTGTCATGCGCTCTTAGCATGACAAGTAGATACCAGAATAACCCAGGAAACAGTCATTGGATTGTGGTTAAAAGTATATTGAAATACCTTAGGAGGACTAAGGATATGTTTCTAATATATGGGTCTGGTGAGGAGGAACTCGCTGTAAAAGGTTATGTGGATGCGAGTTCCCAAACTGATCGAGATGATTCTCGATCACAGTCCGATTATTTCTTCACGTTAAATGGAGGTGCGGTCTCTTGGAAGAGTTCAAAACAGGATGTTGTTGCATTATCCACTACAGAGTCAGAGTACATTGCCGCCTCATTGGCAGCTCAGGAAGCTACATGGATGAAGAAATTCATCGACGACTTAGGAGTAGTCCCTTCCATTCAGGACCCTCTTGAGATCTTTTGTGACAACGAGGGTGCGATTGCTCAAATCAAAGAACCTCGTGCTCACCAAAAGACCCGTCACATTGAGCGGAGATTCAACTATATAAGGGATGAAGTTGAAAAGGGAAAGATATGTATTCGCAAAGTTAACACAGATCTTAATATAGCGGATCCTCTCATAAAGCTCTTACATGGAGCAAAACATGCAGGACATGTTTGTGCATTAGGGCTTCGATATTCTAGTGATTGGTCATGATCTGTTTAAAGTATTGTAATAGAACGAAATTGTTCAAACTCATTAATATAATTATGGTATTAATTTATTTTGAGTCAAGTTCCTATTTTGCATATTTTATCCAAGAATAAGAAATTATTCTAAATTCCGTAGTCGATCACATTTGTGGGAACAAGTGTGAGGTTTAGACTATTATGAACTTGGATTGGTATACATTCACGGGATGAATGTGGAGCAAGGTTGCAACCAAGGTTCATAGATATTTGTGGGATACAAATATTGGAAGACCCGCCCTCAAGATTTACTAAATGGAGCCTTTGTGGCTGATCACATGTAATCTTGAGTAAAGGCGAATATCATTGTATCCTCTGACCTGAGATACATATTGGGTTCGGATATTCACCAAGTATTGTGCCTTGATTCTTTCCTTCACTATTCTGAAATATGGTAGCTCATAAGGAAGAGCTCAGGTGTAATACAAAGTATTTATCTAGGACGTATGTAGTCAAGATAGAATTTGTCCCTCTTATTTGTTGAGAGTCAGATGTCTAAGGCCTGATAAAGTTAAATCTAGAAGAGAGTGATCACTCTGTATCTCTTGGATTTAACATGACATCTAGGACGAAAGGATATAATGAAAGATTCTCCTATTCATATTCGAGATGGGAACTCGAAAGGGATGATATTATTGAATGGCACAAAGTCATAACATATTGGGGGTGATGGACGGTCGTTAGGTGGTATCCATCACTTGCATTAATTTCTTATGTTTCTCGTGCAAGTGGGAGATTGAAGGTTTTTCGTATGCCCGAGAGACATATTAAATTAATGTGGCTAATGTGTTATGATCCAAGTCGGGTCATACCCAATAACAAGCTTACCGACACCTTATACGTATTTAATCTTAATGATTGGATCATTGATTAAATACGCGACACTTGAACTTTAAGAAAAATGGTTTTCTGAAATACTACTTGATGTGTACATATGTATATATAAATTATGGAATAATTTATATAATATGGATTTAATTATTTATAGGTTAAATAATTAATTAATTTATGTTACATTTTATATAAATTGGTTTTATATAATGAAATGTACATAAATATTAATATGGAAGTTTTATAAAACAAATTTTATAAAATCTAACTTTTATAAAATTAATTTTATGAAATAAATTGGAAGTGGCATTGGGACTCATGTTCACATGCTAGGATTCCTTCTTTGTCAAAGACATTCTCATTTCCATATACATGCACAAAGACTCTTTGAGAAAGATACACACATGCATTTACATATCAAGAAAAAAAAATTTGCACTCCTTGTTATTGTTGCTGCTGCCGTGAGCTTTCTAGGCCACAAAGGAGTTCTAAGTTTTTTTTACAAGCCAATTTCATGTGTCTAAAATCCTAACCAACTTGCTAAAGGTGTTGGTGGTTAGCTTGGGGTATAACAACTTGAGGTTTCATTCTTTTGGAGCTCCATTCATCATCTTCATCACTTACCAACTAGCTTGGAGTAGGTATAAACTCTTTTCTTGCTTGTAGTTTGTAAGTATGTTTCACAACTTGATCCTAATTGGGATTTAACTTTAATTGGTTAAAGATTAACAAGTTACAAAATGGTAATTTACATGCTTCCGCTTTGAATGATTCTTAAATGGTTTTAAGTATAATAGAACTTGTTAAATCCCAATAGTTTACACTTTAAAACATAAAATTTATATAATTCATTTATGCACCAACGTTTGTTTAAACAAAACATTTTAGAAATCAAATTGTATTATATCGAAAAAGTTTTCATACGTTTGAAACTAAATCAATTGAATATTATGAAATCAAATTCTCCACTAACTTTTGTCTAACCTTCGTTAACTGACACATTTGTTCTTACTTGTAAATCACTTTACCATTTATTCCGAATACCGTTAAAAATGAACGATTTCTTAAATCAACGTGGACCTCACAACTGAGACCCCTAATCATATCATAATGTATCTGATAATTCAATCATTTGATATTCTCTTCTAATTCCGTCGGTAAATATAATAAGTTATATTGAAACAAATACGTTCATGTAAAGTATTATACATCTAATACTTTATTAACGTTTTCAATTAATATACTATATATTATATATACATACCTATATACACATAAACGTTAGTGAATCATTGAGCACAGTCAAAGGGTAATTGATTACATGAATATAATTCCAAAGTTTTTGAGACTCAACATTACAGACTTTGCTTATCGTGTCGGAAACATATAAATATTAAGTTTAAATTTGTTCGGAAATTTCCGGGTCGTCACAAATTGGATGACTTTTAGTCCATCGGTTGTTATGTGGAAGAGGTTGTACATCAGTGGTATCCATTGAAACATAAACCGTTGTTGTCGTTGAGACTTGATCCACTTGTGCTGATGTAACACTTTCTAATGGATTCATGTGAGTATCTGGAGAAACAACCGGAGTTGTATTAACAGATGTATCTTGAATTGGTTCAAGATTATCATCAGGAGGTGGGAGGGAGGATGAAGAAGCAACAGGTGAATCAGTTGGTGTTGTATCTTCATCAAAAAGACTTGGTTGAGTCTTCACAGTAGTTGACTGTGATGGTGTAACCGATACGGCTTGAACATTTGAGTGCCGTTGAGGAGCATAAAGACTATCAAACAAGATATCCAGTTCATGTATTGTAACCGTAGGAACACCCTTCTTCAAGAAAATTGAATTTTGAGCGGAAGAAGTAGTAGCCAGGTTAGGATCGGGTTTTGAACCGAGTTGTTCAAAAGCCATTCCTGAAAATTCATCGAACTTTACATTAATGCTTTCCTTAATCGTCTTTGTACGTTTGTGATAGACACGATAAGCAACTTTGTTCGAAGAATAACCGAGAAATATGGCCTGATCGCCATGAGGATCAAACTTTCTGAGGCTGTCAAAATCGTTAAGCACATAGCATATATAATCAAAGACACGCAAATATTTGACATTCGAGCATCTACCATATAGTAACTCATAAGGAGTTTTATCAAAATGTTTATTAATGATGCAGTGGTTTTGGGTATAACAAGTAGTGGAAATGGCCTCCCCCCACATTTTTAGAGGTATTTTGGAGTAAGCAAGCATCGTTCGAGCTGCCTCGCACAACGTACGATTATGTCGTTCGACTACTCCATTCTGTTGAGGGGTTCGTGATGCAGAGAACTGATGTTCAATGCCTTGGTCTTTCAAATAACTATCAAGCAGGTCATTCTTAAATTCCGTCCCATTATCAGTTCGGATACTCTTAAAATGTTTGTTAAAAGAGCGTTAAGTCTTTTTAATGAACTCAATGATAATGGTGGGGGTTTCTGACTTAGTCCTCAGAAGAAAAATTCATGTAAACGGGTATAGTCGTCAACAATGACAAGCACATGTGTCCGACCACCGAGGCTAGAAATTCTCATGGGTCCACATAAGTCCATATGCAATAGTTACAAGGACGATGAAGTACTGGTGTTTTGCTTAAGTGGATGATTGGTCCGTTTCAGCTTACCCATCGCACATGATGGACACACATGATGCTTATGATATTGAAAGCTTGGAATACCATTAACTAAGTCTTTAGAAACTAATCAATTAATACCCTTGTAATTCAGGTGTGACATCCGTTAATGCCATAACCATGAATTTTCCTTCGTGGAATGGGTAGCCAAACACATGTTTCCATGTGATGGTGCATCATTGAGGTCAATAGTATAAAGTGAAGCACAACGTTTACCAACAAGGAGATCGTTTCCATCGGTGGATTGCACTGAGCACTGACGACGTTCAAACAGAACCTTGAGATCTCTGTCACAAAATTGACTGACACTAAATAAACTGCACCCCAATCCCTCAACATATGAGCCCCGTTTGATCGTTATGCCATTCTTCACAGAATCTCCATAACCCGTTATTGCTGCAATCTCATCATTTCCAAATGTAACCGTTCCTAGGAATTTGTCAATGAAATTGACAAGCAAGGATTTATCATCCGTCATGTGTCGAGAGTAACCGAAATTGATATACCAAACACAGACGTCGAAACCCTGTAAACGTTAATTTCCTAGAGTTTAGGTACCCAAAGTTTCTTGGGTCCTCTACGGTTAGTACCAACAACAAACTTTGGATCAATAATGAGATAATCACGTACAACATCATGCAATTTAGACAATAAAGCATCATTTAAAACAACATTACATGAAGCATCATACGCAATATTACGTTTTACATCGTTATCAGAAGTCTTAACACACAACTTATTCCATGTAGATGTTTTGTTCACAGAAGAAAATTGAAATACATGTGATGACTTCCTAGGTCGACTAGTAGATTACTTTGATTTGTTTGCTACTTTCTTAGTCATTGACTTAGGAACCCATACAGACTTGTAAGTCAAATATGGTTTATAAATTGTGACACGGAAAATACCTCTGTTAGTTAGACGTCCAAAATTTTCAGTTGACACATGAGATGATTGATTTTGCAAAATTTCTAATTTGATTTTACGTTCCTTTGCATCATACTCACTTAAATCAGGTTTAGGACTTGTGTGTTGTGTAGACTTGACTGATTTGGTTAAAAGACTCTCCTTTGATTTATTTGACATTTGAATCATAGGAATATTTTCAATTGTCACAGAACCATTTTGAGAATGAACCTTCTTGACAACAAATTGTGTTGAAGGTGCAACTTTTGAAACATGTTTACCAAGTTGAGAACGTAGAGGGTTTTTAAGAATAGTAATGGGTTTTGCATCGTTAGATGTTGGTGTCCCCTTTCCCTTCTTAGTAATCCCACCAACACATTCAGACACATTGGTTTCAACAGAAGATGATTGCTTAAGTGTGTTAGCCTGTTTCAGTTGAATTATCTTTTGTTTTAAGCTTTTAATCTCAAGACATGATTCCTCAGCGGAAACTATCACTTCTCCTTCCTTAAAGTCATAAGTACATTCTTTCTTAGGAAGTGGAGGCAATTTATCACACAAAGCAAGCATTTGTTCTAATGATTGACACTTAAGTTGCAAATCAACATTTTCCTTTTTCAGTCTATCTACCTTACGACTCAAAATTTGTACAGCAGGTATGCTAGCGTAAAATTCATTCAAAGGATCAATTGTTGTATCAAAGTCTATCAAGTTTTCAACAGTTGGTTCATCTTGAGGTTCTACCTTTACATCTAAAGCCGTTTGACCTAGGGATTCTGTCTCAAAGAAGACAGTTAGTTCATGTGCTAGGTCTTCACAGAAAACATCATCAGAACATGCAGGTAAGGCCGGTAGAATTGGTTTCACATCAAAAGTTGGTTCATCAAACACCTCATCTATGGCAATAATGCTAGAACTAGGTTTGTTAAATATTTCATTCTCAAACATTAAAATGTATTTCTCTAGCATGAGTGTAGGGATATAAACCAGTCTACACTTAGGCACATAATTTTCATGTTGCATATTCTTTTCAGTTTCAACAAGTTCCTTCAAGAAATCAGGATTTGATTTACCCATTTTAGCATTGATTTTCTCATACATTAAGCTAATTTGATGGTATTTTCTAGATTTGTGATTAACAATAATATCATTAAAATCAGCATCAGAAGCATGCACAAAATGAGATGGTAAACCAGCTTGAAAGTAATCAGAATGATATAATCCTGGAATCTTTTTGGAAGCATTTTCTAATATATGAGGATCTTCATAACCTAACCCCCACTTTTTACCATGAATAGTTTTTGGTCTATTCATAAAAATTGTTTGTTTTGAAAGTTCCATATCAATGATAGCTTTAGATTGTTCTGTACGATAGAGTGTTTCCTCATAAACAGTGTTCTTCTCAATTATGGTGTTTTCCAATTGAATAATTTTCTTGTTTAGCTTTGAAAGTGTGGGTTCATGTTGAGTTTTCAAATCAGAAAGATCTTTTTTCTAAAAATTGAACTTTTTCTGCAAGTCGTTCCGATTTTAGACGATAATCAGTCCTTTCGACTTTAATCGGATGAATTGACTTTTTGAGATGTTCCAACTCAGTTTCCGTAGAGCTGAGTTGGACTTTCAATCTTTCTAACTCCGATTGTAATTTAGATGATGAAGGTTTTGTCTCATTTAGTTTGATTTTATCTTTCAAAACCTTGTTTTCAAATTTTAAACCTTTAACTTCTTTTGACATTGAGACCAAGTTCTTCATCAGGTCATTTTGCATTTTGATAAAAATCAGTTGAGATTTCATTTGATTGTACCTCATCATCATCAGATGTTGAGTCAGAATTCTCCATTGCTTCCTTTGCTTTGATGAGCTTGGTCACCTTGCAAACATTTGCATGTTCCACCTCTGAATCTGAATCTGAATCTGAATCATCAGTCCAGTTAAACCAAGTATCATCAACCGGTTTCAGCTCTCCTCCTGATTCCACAATCTTTTCCATCAACATTTTCTTCTTGTAGTAAGCTACATTCTTTTTCTTAGGCATCTTGCACTCACGAGAGTAATGACCAGCTTTGCCACAATTGAAACAGATTGAATCATCCTTCTTGGAATCATCAGCACATTGTTGTTTTGATTGATCAGGTTTCAGGTTTCACGAGAGTAATGACCAGCTTTGCCACAATTGAAACAGATTGAATCATCCTTCAAGGCTTTGGTGAACATGGCTACCATCTTGACTAATTCAAGGTGAGAATCATCAACATCAGAAATTCAACTCTTCAGAATCAGTTGATTCTTCAGCAAGCACTTTCTTGGACAAGCTTTTGGAAGTTGTAAATGATTTGCTCTTCTTTTTGGCAATGAGAGCAAGAGGATCACTTGGAGATGACTCTTTCATTCCTTTTTGAAGTTTAGACACTTCAGGTTGGTAATGCATAAGAACTCCAACAAGCTCAAGAATAGTCAACTTATCAATCTCTTTGGTAGATCGAACAATGATTCCATAAGGAAGCCAATCATCATTGAGCTTTTTGAGAAATTTCATGTTGACTTCAGCATTTAGTTTTATAATCTTGCATCTTTTCAACTCATTGAGGACACCATTGAAATGACGATAGCTATCCTTGAGTTGTTCCTCGGGTTCCTGCTTGAAATCTTCATAAAATCCCAGAGCCTTATTCAGTTTAGTAACATCTGACATGTCATAACCTTCTTTCTGTCGTTTGATCTCATCCCATATATCTTTTGATGTGGTGTTGCTATCAACATTTTCAAACAATTCATACGGGATAGCTTGCATAACAATGTTTTTGCCTCTATGTCACCCTGAGCTCTCTCACATTTATCACCAGAAAGTTCATAGACTGGAATTGGCATATCAGTATCCGGATGATAATCTACAACTGGACCATCTCTCAGAGAAGCCCATATGTACTTTGCTTTCTCAACCTTGTAGTCTATGTACTGAGTGATACAGTGAAGCCACTGAGTGTACTTGCCATCAAACAACACTGGAGGACGGGAATCTGATCCAATGATCAAAGTATCTTGAGTATACATCTTGAAATAGAGGTAGATTCAGTAAAGATTCAGTATTACATAAATCTAGGATGAAAGATCACAATAATCTAACAAAAATGTCAGATTCGGTATCTGGTTCGGTACTGTAGCAGATTTGGTAAGTGGTTCGGTACTTTAGCAGATTCGGTAGATATTCGGTAAACTAGATTTTGTATCAGAAACTGATCAGTAACACAAGTAACACACCCACATTCGGTAAATATTCGGTAACCACAAGATTTGAAGCCTTAGAACACTTAAAACCAATGAATTAAGTGATACCGAAACTCTGGTTCGGTATTTGACTCGGTAGTCAAATTCTGTATGATTTTGAATGCAAACACAATCCAATTGCTTTGAATTAGATTCAGTAACCTTGCTGCACAAGGAAACAAGTTAGTATCACACAAAATATCAAAGATACCGAATGTACTGAATAACGAATGTCAACGGTAGCAGTTGACAATACCGAGTCTAAGTATGAAACTTAGAAATTCAATCGAATCTTTTCTCAAACCACACCAATTAGCTACGTATGATCAAATCGAATGTGATAGAATCACAAACACACCACAATTTGTAACACTTAATGAGAAATAATAACTTTGAAGCAGATTCGGTATGGCAATTACGATACCGAATGTCGATCAAATCTTCAAAACTTGAAGAATTGATGAATTTAAACCGTCAGAAATGTGATTAAACACCTCACGATCACAACTGAAACCTCAAACCTTTACTAAAATACAGAATCAAGTTTGAATTGATCAATACCGAGAGTTTTAGCCACGAACTCTAAAAATCAATTTGATTCTTCATAGTTGTTGTTCAAAAGATGTAATGATGATCGAAACTCTTTCTAATCAACCTAATACACCTTCGCTGAACTTATCACAAGAATCTGAATGTCAGATTATCATATTCGAATATACCGAATCTGATTCAATATACCGAGAGTATTCAGATTCTGTAATCTTCAATCTCTGGATCGATCTAGTGATGTAATATCACTCCCTGGAAGCTCTGATACCAAATGATAGGTCAGATCATGTTGAGATTAGAAGAAAAGACAAGTTAGAATGAGATTCGGTATGTATGAAGGAGACTCGGTATGAGAGAGAACCAATAAGATTTACATTCCACAGCTTCTAGAACTCGTTTACAATGCAATGGCTATCTAATTAGGACTACTTAGATTCCTTATATAGCCCTCTTCTAAGGAACCTTCATTTAAGCATGTTTCACATTAATACTATACAACTTCGGTGTCAATATGAATATGAGTATGAAGGTGTGTTGAAGATTTGAAGATTCGGTTTGAATGTGATATGAAGATTCGCATGATATTCGGATCGATACTAAAAGCTTTTGCTCTGATACCAAATGTTGAGGTGAATTAGGATGAATATCTTATGAATGTATGAATATCTATGAAGATTGATATGAATATTGAGAGGAAAAGTCAATTGGTCAAGATTGACTTTTCCACAACTCTCTTGAACTCTTTTCTAATCTTTGGCTATGTGTGTAAAGTGCTTCCTTCTAAGGTTGCCTTGTGGGATATTTATAGCCCTCTTCAATATCCCACCATTACAATGCTTAGCACACAATCTATGCAATTCCCGAGGTCTTAACATCTCGCACTCTTTATACATTTACATGTATTATTTATACGTCGCATGAACTCCACGTATATATATATATATATATATATATATATATATATATATATATATATATATACATTTATAATACGACGAATCCATAACATACATTTACGTATGTATGTGTATACATATATAAGTTGTACGAATAAACGGGTCTTACAACTCTTCCCCACTTATTTCGATCACGTCCTCGTGATCCGCACCCGCACTTAGAAGTTAGACATCAACCGCGACTGCTTGCCTCGACACCGAGCATCCAGTCTCACACCATACATCTCATGATCGTCTAAAAATAACGCAACTCACCGACGATTCTCGTCATCACTTCTTTCATCTATGGAATTCTCGAAAATCATCCGAACATATTCCGAAAATCTCTCATTATCTACATTCGAAAATTTTGCCACCTCAATTAATGTCTCGACATTACTTTCACCACCCGCTTCAAAGTCTGACTCGGGACTTTTCTGAAGACTCTCAAAGTCTTTACTCTCTATTTTAAGCGACACTCGCTCGCTCAATTATGCCAATATTGTCATGACCCGGAAAATTTCGACTAATTTTGAACCAAACTCAAGATACGATTTCATAATTCTGACATGATAAGTAAAGTTCGTTATGTTGCGTCTCAAAATTTTTGAACTATTTTTGTACATTCATTTGACTTTGACCATTTCCGACGATTCACGAACAATTAATTGTAAATAGATATGTGTGTGTGTGTGTGTGTGTGTGTGTGTGTGTGTGTGTATTTATATATAATAATTGAAAATATAATTTTTAATATTATATGTTATCGCTATTAAAATTAATTATGTATAATAAAATAAACTATATATAAATAAAGTATACTAAAAATAAATGCTAAATGATTGTAGTACTCGTTTGATGTTTCGATCGATATTAAACAAGTTAAAAATGAACATACGTGATTTTAAAATAAACGGTGATCCGAAAATGAGTTATATCAATTATAGGCTTATTAAAAATGTATTTAGGAAGGGGGATGATTTTCACACACACTTTTTTGATCCTCACACACCAATTGAGTATTATTAGAAGAGTAAAAAGTTAAAATAGGTGTGTGAGGATCAAAAAAGTGTGTGTGAGAATCATCCCCCATTTAGGAACTACTTGTTAAATTTTAAAACTTTTTATATTTTACCCAGAATCGAGCGGGACAGTTGATGTAATTTTTATTTAATAAATTAAGGATCGAATTTTATACCATAATGACCAAAATAAATAAATATAGTTAATTTAAAAATATGAGATTTTTCTGAACATTTTTATTCGCCACTGAGTAGACAACGGAGTACGAAATAATAGTCCGTGAAAACTGTTGGCAGATAAATGAGTTAATTATTTGTGTTCCACACGTTTAAATTAGAAGATTTAATTATACAATATTTAATTGTTACCGTGTTTGTATCTACTACTTTAGATATATGATATGCATGCATCAAGAATTCAACCACACCAACTTGTTTCTTCTTTTATTTCTTTTTCTCGACAACATTGATCAAGCTACATATACACTTACATATGTATCCACAACTAACCATTAAACCACATAGTCAAACAAATATGCTTTCCTTCTTTATGCTTTTCAATACCATCAACTCCTTTTAGTCACTGTTATTGTTTCATTCCTTTAATAATTTATTACACATATACATATTCATGCACATAGATAATCCTACAACAATTCAAAACTCTCATGACCACATAAAGCTACCAACCCTTTATATCCCTCCTATTATATTCATATTCTATCTACTACGTATATCTTATTTAATCTATATATATTGCACATGTTTCTCATACACTTCATAATCTATTAAATTGCCCAACTTAAAAACTCATTATGTCTACAAGAAACCCATTCACCAACTCACCCAAGTAAATACTATTATTTATGATTCACAAAGGAATTTAGTTGAAGAAATAAATAAAATGGAGAGTGGAGCCGAGTACGAAATGAACACGAAGTCTTCACAAGTTGCTCCGTATACTAAATTCAAGGGTAATCTCTAACTAAACTCAATTACTAATATGTTAGTAAAATTTATTAATCATATGGTATTAATATATACCGATTCAAGAGTCATCGGTTACGATGTCGTGAAGTTTAACAATCGGTTTTCAACGACTTACTATTTACAAACTTACGTAAATGTCATATAATTTGTTACAACAAGTGTTACATAATAATTATATTTACTTTTACTTCAACTAATTAAATGAGAAAATGATACTTTTAAAGTGTCCATCTATTTTATGAAGAACGGGAACAAGAAAGTTGATGATATTGAAATTTACATTTTTTAGCTCCCTCAAAAAGTTACAACCTCTAGTTACCAAACGAAGTTTTTTTTTTTTTTTTTTAAAACACTAAAAGCTAAAAGCACCTAAAAGCTTTCATAAGCTCGCAAGTAAACATAGCCCTAGTGTTCTTAGAACTTATCGAAACTAACCGAAAACAATTGAAATCAACCGCTAAGTTCATCTTTTTCGACTTGAAGTTTGGGTTTTAAAAATATATTATATCAAGGATTTGGGATTTAACCAACTATACTTATTACAGTATATCATAAAATTAGTTTTAGTAACTTAAAACTAAATGAGAGGTTAAAACAATTAACATTAGTAAAAACGTAATTATCATATGTAAAGTATATATAATTACTTCTTGTTACGTCAATGAAGAAAATGAAATCATATAATTATTTATAAAGTTACACTTTTGATCCTTGAAGTATACATGATATTACAATATAAATTACTTGAATACTTAAAATACATGATTACCCCTCAAACAATTTACGTCTTGCTAAATTAATTAGTAACTTCTTTAAAATTTATACTAAGCTACTTTAATAAGTATTTACTATATTAATATTAATAAATGTATTATGAAAATTTAATAGTAAATATTAACTACTTAAAATATATAGAATAAATATAATTTATTTATTTATTAATATAACATATAAATTATTATTATAACAAGTATATTACAAATAATAATATATAAACTTTAATTATTATTATATGTTTCAATATATATATATATATATATATATATATATATATATATATATATATATATATATATATATATATATGTTCGTGAATCCGAGGCCAACCCTGCATTGTTCAGTTCCGTCGTATAGGCCAACCCTGCATTGTTCAGTTCCGTCGTATGCATATTTTTACTACAAAATATCGTATAGGGAGTTCATTTGATTCCCTTTTACTCTTTACATTTTTGGGACTGAGAATACATGTACTGTTTTTATAACTGTTTTATTAAATGCTTTTGAAATATATTTTGAACTGAGAATACATGAAATGCTTTTATAAATGTTTGACGCGATATGACACAAGCAAAACATTCCTCGAATGAATTATTATGCAGATGGAAGTTCTGTGGATTATTATTGAATTAGTTGAACGTTATAATTGCCACTAATTGTTGTGAATATTTTCCCCTGATTATTATTGTTTGGTAACCTTAGAATTAGAAACGGGTATGGCCCTAATTCACGCGAATCCTAAAGGTAGCTACCGAGTTTAACACCCCCACCCAGAATGTTCACCAGACGGAAGAGCTAGTGGGCGTAGTGTTTAGTACTTCGAAGTTTATGTATTATACAGACGAGATGTTCTGTTTTTTTTTTTGGGATATTATTGATGCGCATTATATGTTAAGTTCGGTTACCATGTTGAGCAATGAAATCAAATTGAATGTTATGTATCGAGAAAATGATTTTTATACACAGGTTATATGTATTATTTTTGTGCACGAGATATGTGTACGGTTATTTAAAAATCGCGAGGCAACCTACGGGGGAGAAAAGGATACGAACCTACTCTGCTAAGCATTATGAAAAATGGTTTTGTACACGAGATAGGTGTACTGTATTTAAATCTTGTGGTCTATCAAAATGATGAATTTTATTGCTTATGATAAACCTATGAACTCAACAACATTTTGGTTGACACTTGAAAACATGTTTATTCTCAGGTATGAAAGAAATCTTCCGCTGTGCATTTGCTCATTTTAGAGATATTACTTGGAGTCATTCATGACATATTTCAAAAGACGTTGCATTCGAGTCGTTGAGTTCATCAAGATTATTATTAAGTCAATTATAGTTGAATATATTATGAAATGGTATGCATGCCGTTAACTTTCGATGTAATGAAAGTTTGTCTTTTAAAAACGAATGCAATGTTTGTAAAATGCATCATATAGAGGTCAAGTACCTCGCGATGTAACCAAATGTAATGTATTCGTCCAGATGGATTAGGACGGGTCGTTAAAAATACCGACTTTTCATTCAAACACGTTGCCAATGTCTCCACACATGGCATTTACAAAACAAACCTCAATAGTCGAATCGACACTTTACACCCCATGATCGTTCCCCCATCGGGACGACTTCCGCGAACCCGCACGATCACATTCACTATTTAAGGACTATACTGCAATCTCCGGTAATTAACTCCCCCACTTAGGATCTTCAACCCTATACATTCACCGCCGAGATCATCACATCTCGCGAATCTCACTCCGAATCACAAATGACCGGTCACATCGTTGGTCATTTCCATCTTTTCTTTTCACGAACAACACATGAGGTATTCGAACCTCGACTTCTTAGCTAAGACAAACCTTTGGCGTCCGCTAAACGCCATCACCAAATGTCATCATACCCTCAGGTTTCTCATCGGCACCCAAGTACCAAATAATCACCATCAGAGTCAACATTACACTTGTAAGTATAAGGAAGGCACCTATCGCCGTGTTATGCAACTCCCATCAATGCCATCAAGATTTCAAAACTCACCCTTTCGGGATTCACACTTGATACAACACTTCATCTAACGTCTCGAAATCAAACGAACTAACGAACTTCGTGATTCAACGCTCGCATCACACTAGCCTCGACCGCTAGTCTCAACTATTTAGGCCACATAACTAACCTAACATCCTTTCAGTTATCGTCAAGGAGATACTTGGAAACACCAAGTCTTATACCCTAACTCACACTTATCTCAACCGTTGACACTGTTGTCATCAACTTCAAAACCAGTTAACACCCGTGACTTTACTCGCACCCGTACGTGGTCCACGAAAATGCCTCTCGAGCGGCATACCACGATCACACACAAATAAAAGAAAAGTGGTCGTTAAGGGTCTACAACACTAGCCACACAATCACCAATCGCCATCTTGGTCATCAAAGGTGAGATCAATCGACATCACTCACCACGTCACATTCGATCGCTAACGAACATCGTATCACTAGCTAATATATATTGACACGCCTTGTCAATTTCATCAATCGTACAATTCGCATTATGGTTTCATCACCATATACTTGGTTAACTATACGCAGTCAACACACATCTCTAGACTACAACTATAAGGCTAGTCGATCACTAAGTGAACTAACTCGAATTTGCTAGTCACTACACCATATGGATAAGTCAAAACGTCTATCCATTTCACGTCCACGCTCTTTCGGCCTCGATTATTCAACGAGTAGTGCAACATCGCGTACTGTTGCACTATAGTGAATCCTAACGGATAACACTAACCATCAACGCACGCTAGCAAACTAATAGCATATTATACGAACAATATAATATGCTAGACTATAACACACAACCATGGTTAACTAATCGCACAAGGGAATGGTACTCGAATTTCCCATCGGTGTTCATAACAACCATTAGAGTACTTAACACGTCATACACTAACCCCACGAGTGGCATCTTAACACGTCGATACTTCACCCCCGAGTGGCATCTTAACACCTCGATGCTTCACCCGTCAATTTTACTTTCTGGAGTGGCGTCTTAACACCTCGACACTTCACTCCCGGGTGGCATCTTAACACTTCGTTACTTCACCCCGAGTGGCATATTAACACCTCGATGCTTCACTCATCAAACATTCTGGAGTGGTGTCTTAACACCTCGACACTTCACTCGTCACGTGAACGTGGTGTCTTAGCACCTCGACACTTCACATCTCACGCTACACAAATAAATATATTATATACATACACGTATAATTATTCCACTCACTAGGACACTATCGCCTCCAATGTCCTACAGGTCTCACTCAAGCGAGCGTAACGACCCGAATGCCATATCACACAATGCCTATGCAACAAAGACTTACACAAAAGTCAAGGCATCAAACAAGCAACACATTCAACTGAGTGCAAATCAAAATCACAATAGTAGGCCGACCACCCGCTACTATTATCTCCAACGGAGAATAAAATTTAGCTAAGGCCTACACTCACACTGCATTTAACACAAAGGTACGTTATACAAAAATAACATAAATGTACCTCATCGTCTTCTCATGACGTTCGCCGTCCCTAGTGCGGGACACTCCGCTTTGCGGTGCCCTTTTCCATGACAATTAAAACACACAACATCACCATCACCCGATGTCGGGCACTCCCAAAACTTGTGACCTCTTTCGCCACATTTGAAACATCTAGACGCACTAGAATTCGATGTTCCTTTCCTCACATTACTCGTACATCCAATTGCGCTTTTAGTTCTCTTACTCGGAGCGTCATACGAGTCAAGCGTTCTCTTACTCGGAACATTATTGATCCGCTCCCAAGGATATGGCTTAAAACTCTTAGCCAAGGCAAATAGCTCGGCAAACGAGTTCACTTGCCCAAGGCTTATCTTCCCACGTAACTCGTCGTTTAAAGCCTTACGGAAATCTTGCATCAACAACCTTTCGTTATTTACGTACTTGGGGCAAAATCGCGCCTTAGACATAAAGGTAGCCCGTAGAGTATTTAGGTCCATAGACCCTTGTCTCAACACGCGTATCTCCTCACGCATTCTTGTCAAGTCGGCTTGCGTTCGGAATTCTTCAAAGAATTCTTTCTTAAAATCGCCCCATGACAAACTCATGAACGGTTCTTCACCGACCGTATCAATTTTACCATCCAACCAATCTTTCGCACCATCTCGCAACAAACTAGTAGCGATTCTCGTTTTCTTATCCAGAGGACACTCACTTGTACGAAAACATCCTTCGATAGCCGAGATCCAACGAGTACTCACTAACGGATCCGGTTCTCCATGATACAAAGGAGGTTTAGTCGCTCGAAACTCCTTGTAACTAAACTCCTTTTTACCGTTACCCCGAGGCTCAATAAGCCTTCCTTCGAACTCTTCTTGAATCGTTTTCACTTGCTTTGCAACCTCGGCTTCAACCCTAGCCGCAAACTCATTGTTGTCATTTCGCTCCTCACTGGATGCACCTCTTTCCGTCGCCATTCTAAAGAATGCAAGAAACCGATTAAACACGAACGAAAATCAATCATACGCACCAACCGCCCCATCTTGCTCGACACTCGTCGTACATCACTTGTAGACACGATATGCACCCGTAATAAGGTCTGCAAGTCCTTATTACGCACGCACTTCGTACCAACTCATTAGTACAACGACCATCTCGCTCAATGATATAACCCAACACAAACAAAAATTCTACGAGATATAATCACACGCAAGAATTACATCACAACACGAGCCACAATCCTAGTTAGTTCACCTACACGTTAAGGCACTAACTAAATTCTCATCCGACCCGTACTCCTACAAGTCCCTTAACAACAAGCAAACACAAAAGTCTAAGTCTAGGCACCTATCTCAAGTCGCCTAAATCCCTTAGACCATGCTCTGATACCACTTGTAACGACCCAACCCGTGAATTACCGACCTATAAAATTTTTTCCTTTTTAATATACATTAAATAACACTTTAGGTCTCATTACACAATTTCTAAAACGTATTTGTTTTCACATTACGTCTAACGACTTTAATAAAGTGTACATTACATAATTAAATCATAAACTAGGTTATACTCATGACCCATTTGACTAAACCAATATACGACACATGACCCATCTAATTGCTTTTACACAAAACCGAGCATGGTGATTGGGACCACGCTACCCAATCCTAAATCGAGTCCAAAAGCAAGATCTTCTAAAGTAACCTAGCCAAGATCTCTAATCCCACGCTTACCCGAGCCGCCATCATGGGAACCTATAAAAATATCAACAACGAGAGGGTAAGCTAATGCTTAGTGAATGTAAAGATACTATACACATATATATGCATAAAATGACTACGCATCACCAAGCACAAAAGTAAACACATACCACCTCCGCATGGTAAACAAGCTATAAAAGAGCACATACACAAAGTAGCTACACGCTACGTAATCACCAAGCTAACGCCACAAGATTTGCTACAACACAACAATAAGTATATACGCATATACAATAAATATAATCAACAACGTCAATAAGGTTAACCCCTTAACCTAAACCACATGAAGGTTGGCCGAACATCACGCGCCTTAGTGAATCTGAACTTTACGCGACTCACTACCTTCAACAACTTGACTATTAAGGATGGCCGAACTTCACGCGCCTTTATGAATCCGAACATCACGTGACTCATACCTTAGTCAAACATCACAATAGGGTTAGCCGAACTTCACGCGCCTTAGTGAATCCGAACATCACGCGACTCACTACCCGAATCATCTCCTCGACAAATGCTAGCAAAACCCATCGCCAAAGGGTTTATTCAATAGGCTAGCCAATCACAACATCAAGGGTAGTAACCCAAAATGCATAAGCGTATCACATGGACCCGAAGCACAAGAGGAGTCCATTCTCCCACACAAACATAGAGTAACCCAAGCAAGGGTCACCCTGCACACACGCACCCATCCTATACATACATACATGTATAGTAAATTTACACTCACCTTAAACGCCTTGATGAAGTGCAATCAAATCTCGCAACTTGCCAATGGAACGTGCCAATTCCATTTATCACATAATCATCAATACAAACTCATTTGGACTCTCGATCCGTCCAAATGAACAACAAGTGTAAATCACGCCCTTTTTGCACTTTTAACACTACTCGAAGGTCCGAAACCAACATGACCAAATCCTGCGTGCCCGAAATACCCAAATACACCACATTTAGCCATTAAACACACACTAGTCCGCATATTCACCCAAAACCCATTTTGACCCTTTAACAAAGTCAGATTCTCACATTTACAAGTTTTGACTTCAAAACGCCACCAACACAAGTTTATACTTTAACTTAACTCATTTTAAGTTTATAAACTCAACTAAAACGACAATCGGGCCACAATCATCATCAAACCCTAATTTTGACTCTATTCAAAATTAGTCAACCAATCGAACTCAAATAGTTTCCAATACATCAATAATCACTAATACTAGTGATTATTCACTCTTTGCAAGTCTCACATGTTTAGACTCGCTCACCAAACCCAAAACCCGCCTTCATCACTTATAAACCCGAATCCTAGTTATCATCTTCCATTAACAACTAGTGGGGTTCCATTTATGAACATACAATCAAAAGCCCTAAATTTAGATGATGAACACGAAAAAAAAATTCGGAGTTAGAGCTTATCACTAGTATCATCTTGTAGCTAAGAACGAGGATAACAACGTTTCTTCTTGCTCCAAAGATCGAATCACAATCCTCACACCCGATTTACACTTTGAATCTTGGAGGGTTTTATGTTTTGGGAGAGAAATTAGAAAGAAAAGAGAAAAGAAAATGAGATAAATGAATGAGTGGACCAGAATTGGAGTTAAATCTGCCCCATACGTGAAAAGACCAAAATGCCCTCACTTTCCCTTTAAAATTGCGAAATCCGGAACCAGTCACCCAGAAGCGCCGCGCCGCGGCCTTCTTTCTCCGCGCCGCGACCTACAGCGTGGTCTGGTGGTCTTGTTTACATGATGTCTGATCCTGATTCTAGTTCAATGCCGCGCCGCGGTTCCCTCGATCGCGCCGCGACCTTGGGCGTGTTTCTTCCAGTTTTTAACTTGTCGAACTATAAGACTCGTACTCGCTTCGAGCTCTTCATTCGTGCAACGTACATACACTTTATGATACGTATAACAACCCTCGATCAACTCTCGCACTCTTTATACATTTACATGTATTATTTATACGTCGCATAAACTCCACGTATATAATATATATATATATATATATATATATATATATATATATATATATATATATATATATATATATATATATATATATATATATATATAATACGACGAATCCATAACATACATTTACGTATGTATGTGTATACATATATAAGTCGTACGAATAAACGGGTCTTACAGCAATCCTAGAACCACCTAGAATATTCATACCTTATCCCCAATAACGAAGTTGCAAAGATGAAAAAGATACCACCAAAAGAATGCGATCACCGTACCGAATCTAATAAATACACAAATATGATCACATAACACATTTAAGTTGGAGTATGTAATATCCTTTATTTAATAGTATTATCATATGATTTCCATGTGTTTAATCATATATCTCTAAAGTTATGTGTTTGATTAAAACTCCATTTTCTTTGTATTTTGATTAGCAAAAGTAAAGTATGAATGTTATACAAAGTTTTGACATAATTTTTATATGATTTATATTAGAATTTTAGAGATTATAAAATGATAATATACTTTCATTGATGTCGAAAATAAGATAGAAGCATTACCTTAACAATTGAACACCAAAAACAATCTTCTTTTTTCACCAAAATGAATCAAATACTTAGAAAATAGATAAGCAAGAAGTGCAAAATTTTTAGACTAGAAAATGATGTGAGGAAGAGAGAAAACTCAAGTATTTTTTTATTTTTTTTTGTAATTTATAACTTAAAGTATGGTGAAAGGTCTCATAATAAAGATCATTAGTTGTGAAGTGAATGGTTAATTAATTGGTGATTAAACACTACTTATTACTAAATTACAATTATATGGTATCCAAGGTCTTTTATGAATAAGATGCAAAGTTAGTCATACATTGTATCTAAATTGTTTAAGCTTATAATACAAAAAAAAGAAAAATAAATAAAAAATCAAAGTTGAAAGTTCTAGAATCTAGATTTAAAAAAGACAAAACTTACAAATTAATAAGTGACAAACAATTAATTTATAACTTATGTTAACTATATCATCTAACAATTTAGGGAGAAAAAAAAAAACTTATAGTAGGTGAATGATAGTAACTCTTTACTTAAGAATGGCTACCATCAAAAACATGTGTTTAAATATTATTGAAGTCTGGTAAAGTTTTATGGGGTATTACAGTAGAGCTGGCTCGAAAGTTTCAAGATCAGCAAATCCTGTGTCTTAACTCGCTTAAACGTAAGGTAGGGGACGGTCGAAGTATTAAATTTTGGAAAATTGTCTTCTTATTGTTTTCATATATTAGCTGTACATGTTAATATGTCAAATATGATTATGAAAATTGTTACTGAAAATACGATTTGATCAACTTTCAATCCATTTTGACCCGTTTATATGTTGGGTAATCGGCATAGTCGAAACGGGAGATAATCGCAACGGGTGGTTTAGTTCTCCTCGGGTGATCCCAATCGCTGTCCAAAAAAAAAAAAAAAAAGGATAACTCATAAGCCATCACTAATTAAGTAGCAAATGGGATGAAGATATTACTTTATATTTATGTACCAAAGTCTCTCATGCCATTGAGTTTGAAATTATTTTGTTGATACCATCTAATATATCCTTTAGACTGGAAAAAATTTAATTTAACACTATACACTAAAATCCATAGTTTAACACTATTTGCTGGACCTACAGTATGGTATATAAACTTATAAAGCACCCTTGGTGCTATTAAAAAATCAAATATATTAAACACTCGAGGTTAGCCTAGTATTGAGGTATGAGCTGTATATAAACTACTAAAGTTTATATCGTACTTTCCTTACTAAAACCTCTGTTTATTTATTATTATGCTAAATTACAATCGACCCATCTGGCCATCTATCATTGTGTCAGAACAAGTTGTTTCTGGCGCCAATTGAAATGAGTTGATCAGATACACGAACATTCTTGTGTCCTTTATGTTTTCATATATTAAATTAAATGTGATTATGAAAATTTTGTTACTACTGAAAAAACAATTTGAGCAACTTTCAACCCGTTTGATCCGTTTCGGCTAATTTTCTCTTACTTAGCACCATTGGAGAACTCGTATGCCATCAACCAATTTGTGAGCAAATAGGTTGAACTTTCCACTTATATACGTATGTACCAAACTATTTGCAGGACCTACTGCAAGGTATATAAAGTATTAATAGTGCTGTTAACAAAACAAATTATATTAGGCACTCATGGTTGGCCTAGTATTGTGGTATTAGCTGTACAAACAATAAAGTACATTTTTTTTTTCACTAAGACATCTGTCTGTTTATCTATTATTATGCTAAAATATTATCTAACCAGTTTGGATATTAAATACTTCATGTATGTAAGATGTATAAGCATATAAACTTCTAAATATATATTCTGTGATTTTCAATTATTGATTTAATGACGCAGAAGTAACAGAGAAATTTAGTATATGACGGCCCAACCCAATTGTTTAGATGGACTTGATCCATTAGAGTAGGTTAGGGTCTGTTGCAGAGAAGTCAAGCTCCATATGAAGACTTTGTTCATAGTTACATACTTATATCTTATCATGTTATCATGTACATCACGATTTGTATTTATGTATTACATTTTAATTTTAGTTTGAGCGTATATATTGTACTCCCGCTCTACAACTGCGGGGGATTATTTGTTGTTAATTAGATTTTCGAATTCGGAATTCTGAGAGTTGTGTAATCACTTTCAAATCAAAGTATTTCGATGGTACTATCGAAATCTCTAATTGGATAAGACTCAGAATTGTTGAACAAAGAAATTGTGTTTTTGTATATATGAATTTGATTAAATGTACCAGACTAAATAACCAAAAACGGGAGTTCCATCCATAACTGCCGAATGGCAGTTCTATAACTGCCGAATGGCAGTTTCATAACTGCTTAAAAGGTTCAAATCCGGGTTTTTTTTATTTTGGGTCAAACCGGGTCAGAATCGAATTTTAACCCATTTTTAATAAAGCGATGTTAACCCAGCTAGGGGCTCTGCCCCTTGGACCCCGCCAGGGGTTGCCACCCCTTGGACCCCACTATCGGGGGCGCTGCCCCCGAACCCCCGTCATAATCAAGATAAGTTCAAACAAGTGTGCACTCCACACTTTTCCGAACTTGTTCGATATTTATCAAGATTATTTTGGTTAACAAATTAATCCCATTACACTTAAATCATATTGGTGACGCAAATCACCAACATTATTAGAATATGTGGACGGTCCAACCCAATTGTATAGATGGACTCGGTCCATTAGAGTAGCTTAAGGTTTGTAAAGTGTTAAGGTCTTCATGTAATCATTATATATATTTGATTAATAATACTCGATAACTTACGGGAATTGTAGAAATAGCCGTAAACTTTACCAAGACAATATCTTTTTTTTAATATATATATTTGATTAATAATACTCAATAACTTACGAGAATTATAGAAATAGCCGTAAACTTTACCAAGACAATATCTTTTTTTCATATCGTAACTACCCGTCAAAATCGCTATTGACGCGGTACGTTATTCATTGATTTCATAGTGAGGTATTGACCTCTATATGATACGTTTTGTAAACATTGCATTCTTTTGAAAAGGCACACCATAAATGAATATATAAATCCAAGGTTTTCGACATCTGATGATTTCTACGTATAGATAATCACCGTAAACAATAGTTTACAATACTACATCCGTTGACAATATGTAACATCCCGCCTTTTTCCGTTTACCTTCCGTTATACTATTTTAAAGTCCGTTATGTAATTATAACATCTTCCGTTAATACGCGTTCTTAAAATATCTCGTTTAGGTACTTCACGCACCCGAATCAAACTTGAGGGACTAATGTTGTCAAATGGGCAAAGAGGTGACTTAGTCAAAGAGTCAAACCCCCATCTCCTCCATTCATTCACCTCCTCATCTCTTTACTACTTCCATTCTTTTTCTCTCAAGCACCCAAACAAAGAATCATCATCCATTTTCGATCTAGCAAGTGTTCATCAAAACAAATTACATATTTGGAATCCTTGCAACTTCCTCTTCGATTCCATACCAACTTCATTGCATTTGGGTAACTTTCTAAAAGCACTAGATTTTGTGTTCTTGATAATTTTGACTTATAAAAGTGTTAATTAGTGTCTATGACTCAAGTCTAACAGGAATATGTGATTTATATGCTCGATCTTGTTATTTTAAGTAACTAGCTTAAACTTGAAATGGGTGTGTTTGATCTTGAGATTTGATTTCCTAAATATTGTTAGATGTTAAAAGTGCATGTATTAAATGTGTTACTAGCATCACTAGCTTCAATTTGGTATGTAGGTTGACATGGAATAGCTTCATAAACATAATTGTTAAATTTGTGATTTTGAGTTAGGGTTTGATAGAAGTAAAATGAACTTTCGATGCATTGAATATTTTGCAATATTGTTTATAAGTGTTTAGTTATATTGTATGCGTAATTTCCTACGAAACGGCGTATCATATGTGTGCATTTAATTCCCGAATCATCAATATGCATTTATGAACTTAAAGCATTTATGATGAGCATTAATTGATCATTCAATTTAGAAATTGATTATTGTAAATGATGATTTTGGTTGATGAAATGTGTTTAGTTGCATTCCTCGTCATATTACCTTTCCAACGATGTATGGTATACGTTTTAAGTGTTTACGGTTTGCGAGTTGTGCTTAATTGAAGTTTGGTTGAGACTTGAATAATTGAAACTGGCCAGGTACCAGTTCACGTTGATTGCCGCGGCGCGGCACTCCTTGGTCACGGCGCGACATTTGGCGTGGCCAGGGACTGACCAACCTTACAATTCTACGAAAAATGTTTGCTATGCTACGCACCTTCGATTCACATGTAACTTGTTCTAACATGCTTATATATGATTAAAAACCTCAGAAAAATAGTTCGGGACCCGACCCGAACGTGTTGACTTTTTCGTTGACTTTGACTTGACCAACGTTGACTTTTGTCCAAACTTAACCAATACTTGTTTAAACCATTCTAATCTTCTTGCATACTTAATTCTTACATGAAACTTGACAACTTGATTCACATGCTTTATAATCGAGTCGTAATGAGCCATAGGACTAATTGAACACTTTGACCAACCGTGTTTACCGATATTGATACGGACCTATTTGTTTAGGTCAAGACTAGCATTCGTTCTTGCAC
This sequence comes from Rutidosis leptorrhynchoides, assembly GCF_046630445.1. Lineage (NCBI taxonomy): Eukaryota > Viridiplantae > Streptophyta > Magnoliopsida > Asterales > Asteraceae > Rutidosis > Rutidosis leptorrhynchoides. The sequence goes on from NC_092343.1 coordinate 102,388,116, forward strand.
ACATTACTTTGTGAAGTACAATTTACTATTCGTGCAACCAAGGTGAGATCATAGTCCCACCTTTTCAACAACTTTTACTTTTAAACTATGGGATGAGAAACATATACGTATCATACTTTTATGCTTTGAACACAAGTACGAAAACAAACTTTCCACAGCGAGTTCGAACAAAAAGCCTCAATTCAATTATCAATAGTTACACTTGCAGGGTGTAAACGTGAACTTATGTTATGTGATCACATTGGGCTTGACGAGCCCTCATTCGGACGGTTCGCTACCGTTAGTGGATGAAATATATTTTCGAGTATAGTGTATGTTCTAACACTACGTAACAGGGTACAAAACAGTTAAGTCTTGATAATTGGGTGCTCGCAAACATACTTTTGGAATACAAACGATTTGGATAATCAACTATATTAAATCTTGTGGTTCAAAAACAACGTTACTAATACACCTATGATTTCACCAACATTTTTCGTTGACAGTTTTCTATATGTTTTCCCAGGTCCTTGAACGCTAGGTGATACATGCTTCCGCACTTTATTTTTGATACTTGCTTGGATGTCGAGTATACATGCATATGTGGAACGTCTTTTGACTGAACTTAAATTGTGTCGCATAGGTTTCAATTGTACTTAAAACGTTGTAACATGTTTGGTCCATAATTGAAATGAATGCGACATATTTTGGTCAAACGTTGTTTTAAAGACTTATGACCACGTAATGGGACCTAAGTAGACGGCGCCGTCAATAACGATTTTCTTGGGTCGCTACACAATACAGTCAAAATAAGTTACATGGTGATGATTTTGTGAATGCAAAGTTTTCTCGAATAAATCATGTATGACTCCATGCACATAGCTTGTATAATGTATAAGCAAACAACGGAAGACTTCTAGGAACCTGAGAATAAACATGCTTAAAAGTGTCAACACAAAGGTTGTTGAGTTCATAGTTTTAATGTTGCGCATAATTTGTATATAAAGGTGGACCACAAGATTTCAGTAGTTTCATCCAAAACGTTTATCAAAATATTCTACGAAATTGAGCACCCTGGTAACTAACTTTAACGTATATATAATAAGTACCCTTGTTTTAACATACATGCAACCAACATGTACAATACACGCAAACCAACCCGTACTAAACTCAAATAGCATACGTTCGCTTTATAGTTCAGGCTAGGGTCTCTATACCTGGAACGGACGGGGATGTCAAGCCCTATGGATCCATATACAACTACTCGCGCCCACCAGTTCTTATAACCTTCAGTTACTAGTTACCAAAGCTAAGGGATTTTCGGTTCAAACTCAGTGTAGAATTTAGTATGTACTTGTGTCCATTGCGTTTAAAATAAAGTGCATGTATTCTCAGCTAAAAAATATTTAAAGCATTTAAAAAGGGATCTATAAACTCACAATACTGTATTTCATAGCAATTATGCATATGACGGCACTGAACAAGTGCAGGATTGGCCTCGGATTCATGATCCTATATTCGTATATGTTGATCAACAACTGTCTAACAAACTAGGTCGGGTCATAGTGTATCATAATCCTAATGCTCGAGACCGACATGCAAAAGTTAACAAAAGTCATCTTAAAAGTCAACCTGACCCAATATGATTTTTAAATCTATACATGTTTATTATATTAACATAGCATAAGTCTTGATAATTTAACGAATTTATAGTTTATCAAACTCAAAATACTATTTATTTCTGGAGCTATATTGTATTTGAATTATCATGGCAATCGAAAATATTTTATTTGTTCACATAGTTTTTCAATACTTGTAAAATCAGATTATAATGTTTATAAAGCTTTAAAACATGATAAGACAGTCAACTTTGACAATTGTTCAACAAAACGAGACGTGTCATATATAGAAATTCATTTACTCGATTAGTAATATCTAATAATCTAAATTATCAATCTCATAGACAAGTTGTTTAAATATTAATTTGCAGTTTCAAACACAATTTCAATTAACGTCAAACATAATTCAGTTGACCATATCTTTTAATTCGTTCATCGAAATCACGCGATTTCTAAATGAAAAGTTATTACTTTTTCGATAGCTTTCCAATGACATGCATATCATATACTTTATATCAATAGTATATGTATTAAATTCGTGATTCATCATAAAAACTATCTGACGACCAAATTTAGCATACAAGCATGCATAAACATATATACTCGAGCACTAGACATGGATACACTATTAATATATAAAAGATAAGATATGAATGCTCACGTATCAATATTGTGATTCAATATTACAGGAAAGTACGTAGACGCAACGGAAATGATAAATGTTAGGATGACCTTTGACTCACGATCATAACCCTCAAGCAATACCCATAATTTCCTTAGCTCTATCCCGCTCGAAAAACCCATTTTGAAATAACATTCTCATGACCTCGTCGTAATATTTTATGTATAATAATACTAATACTACTAATAATAATAAGATTAATAATATAAATAATAATAATAATATAATACAGAGGGAGATAGATGGATATATTTGTGTGTGTAACTCGTCGAAAAAACTGGCCTTTTTATAGTACATTTTTGATTTTGACTGCTCCGCTATCGCGGAGTTTTTGTGCCTTACAGCTCCGCGGTCGCGAAGGTGCGCATTTCCAGCTCAGAAATTTTTGTTCACTAGCTTTTCGACATAATTAATAATTATATATATATATATATATATATATATATATATATATATATATATATATATATATATATATATATAAATAAAATTATTTATATATTATATTATATTCTTGTGTATAGGTGACTTGTAATTTTAGTTCCGATAATGTCACACCCCCAAATAGGGCCGGGGAATTATGACTTCACAATATCACAACACAAGTATATATAAACGAGAACGACTCTATATGAGACGTTTTTATTAAAACCAATATATTAACGCAGCGGATAGTATTAAGTCATTACAATTGTAAACTTTAATGTACTAATGCAAAAATATGAATGTATAAATGCGGACTCCAAAAGCAGCAAAGTCCAAATAGCAACTAATCTTTAGCAATCTTCACCTGAGACAAAACATGCTTAAAGTGTCAACCAAAAGTGGTTGAGTGAACAACATAGGTTTATCAATAATAACCAAGTTTTTAGACCACAATATTTAATTATAAGGTTTAATCAGTTCGGTAGTAGTGCTGGTGTATATGATATCGATACTAACCATAAGTTACCCTAAACACATCACTTTCGTGTCGTGAATCATTATTATGTATCCATTGACTAACGATCATCCGGATAGAGACATCACTCTCAATAGCGCTATTTACAATAACTAAGCTTGCCTTTATACGTAGCAATTAACGATATCATGGCAGGGATTTAGCATGAATCAAAGCATGTTAGCACAGTTTGAACTAATCAAAATAAAGTTTTCATGTACTCGTGTCTAAGCGTAAAACAGTTTAAAAGCAAGCATGTGTCTCACCCCAAAGTTCAAAATAAGTAATAGAAACAGTTAAAAAGTGGGGCTATGAAGTTCACCTTGGTAGCACAGAAGAGTTATTCCACAAAAGAATGAACTGAACGGAAGAATGTGATCGAGATCTCAACCTAGAGATAGAACGTATGATCAGATATTGTCTACCAGACAATGTATGTACTAATATAGTAACTATAGTAATAGTGTTGGTTTTCTAAAAGAATTTCCATTTTCGAAAGGTTACTATTTATGGAAAACTTTCACTTATAGTAACTTTCTAATTATAGAAAGTTCGGGTTATAATCTTTAGCAAGATGTTGTACAACTTTACTCAAACTTCGTTGCTATCAAATAAGTCAGGAATGACCAGATGTAACCGAGGACCCAGGACTCTTGACCAGAATCTAAGTCATGGCATTTGAGATCCACAAGCTATCCCCATAAATGGAAACCTAGAAATCATTCACTTACGACCGTGAGTAGCGGTGAAGTTCGCATAAGTCATACCTTATCTTGATTAACCTTCTTTAGATTATATTATATGTTATTATATAAGTTATATTATATTCATTAATGTAATACAATTTAATTATTTTATATTATACTATAAGTTTTTAAATTAGTATAATATTATTCTTTTGCAATATTATAGTATAATAATAACTTAAGTATTTAATTACTTGTATTACATATCATACACTAATAGTTATATTATATTAAGTATATATAAGTTTAGGTTTATTAAGTTATTATTGTCTAATATATCATAACAATGTTTATTATTATTTATATACCTTTGATATATTAATTATTTATTATATATAATACTTATACATACATCTTTTATACATGTATATATTACACAAAATTCATGATTAATCAAATAATTATTAAATAATTAAAATATAAATTTTACAGACCTTATATAATTAGTATAACTTTATAAAAATTTATAAAAATTATTTATCCTTATCCTATATTTATTTAGTATGTATCTTGTATTTATTTTTGGTAAGTATGTAATAAGAGTTTAAATATGAAATAAATACTAATTCTACCTATATATTAATTTTTATATTTTTTTATAGGTTTCTATATATTTTATAAACTCAGGAAAATTATATATATATATTTTATTTTCTGTTTTAAATATTTATTACGAATTTTGCATTGTTTAACCATATAATTCGAATATAATTAATAATAATACACCAAAACTTTCAAAATTTATTTTTATATATACCTTAACTGTTCTAAGTATTTTTAATGCAAAACATATTGTTCTTATATTTTTATACGAATTATTTCTATATTTTACATATATGTATATTGTTTTTAATACTAAATATGTAATAATTATTTAGAACAGAAAATAAATTAAGTTTTTGATTCCAAAACTCTTTATACATAAAAAAGAAGTTACAAAAATTTTTGTTTCACTTTTTGAATTCGTTTGCTATTTTTTATTAATTTTAGCTTATATAAACCCTAGCCGATATATATAATTAAAATGAATATGTAATACATCATACAAATAATATTTTCAACTTATATCATCTTTATATCATTAATACAACCTGGGAAAATTGTTTTTATGAATTCTAATAGTTTATAGCTATTTTATTAAATTTTTGTACATATATGCATATATCAAAAGAAAAAAAAAATAAAAGAAAAAGAGAGAAAAAGTACCTCAAATATTTTCAAGGCTTAGGAGAGTTTCCAGAAATTTTTATAAAAAAATGAGGGTTTTTAATGTGTATTTATAGGAGAAAAGTTTCTTGGAGAAAAAGGTATTAGAATTATATTTAAATTTAGCATTATCTTAATTAATTAATTAAATCCGAAGTTAATATATTTAATTTAAATATTTTGGTTATAATAAAATAAAAATAAAATCTTATCTAATATTTTAGAAGTTTCTAGATTTTATTTAAATTTGTTTTTATCTCTTTTATTTATTTATTTATTTATCCAATTAGTAATAAATATATAAATATTATATCATTTAATTCAATAATTATATTAATTAATCATTTAATTAGTTTATAGTTTTACATTATAGTTTTATATTTTATAATTGTGCCAAAATTATTTATTACACGTTAATATCAATTATAGTATATTACGATTAATATAGACTTTAATTATATCGTATTAATTAAGCTCGAAGAACAACACTAGACATTAATACACATAAAGATGCAAAGAAACCCTAGGGGTATAATAGTCAAATTAGAAGTGGAAAAGTGAGGGTTGTTATAGTACATCCCCGTTAATTTAAACTTCGTCCCGAAGTTTCAGGAAGACTTATCGGATGCATCAACGGTTGAGAATAGATGTGGATATTTCCGCTTCATCTGGTCTTCACGTTCCCAGGTATACTCGAGGCCTCTTCGTGAATTCCAACGGATCTTAACAATAGGAATAGAGCTTTGTTTCAAACGTTTAACCTCATGATCCATAACTTCCATAGGTTTTTCGATGAAGTGATATTAATGCGAAGATCATTCAAGGGAATAACGAGTATGTCGTCAACAAGACACTTTTTAAGATTCGAGATGTGAAATGTATGAACTTTATTTAACAGGAAGTGTTGACTAAAAATTAGCATTCGATCAACGTTTTGTTAAAGCAAAGTCTATACTTAATTACAGTGGGGATCTACTTGAGTGAGAGTTGATATTGTATGAAATTTCAGCCAAAAGAACCTGGGTGAATGGAATATTTAGCCTTATGGACTTCATCCAAGACTAGTTCTTGAAAATTTCTGATTAATAGTGATTTTTATAAGATCGACATGTATTCCTTCACTATTAACTACATGTCCAAGGAATTGTACGATTCGTAGCCAAAGTTCACACTTGGAAAAACTTGGCATACAGTTGTTCCTTCTTTAAGAGCTCTAGAATCAATCGCAGATATTGCTCATGCTCTTTCTCGCTCTTGGGATAGATTAAGATGTCATCGATGAAGACTATCAAGAATTTATCAAGATAAGGTTTGCATGCATGGTTCATAAGATCCATGAATACAGCAGGAGCATTGGTTAAGCCAAAAGGCATGACAAGAAACTCATAGTGTCTACAACGAGTTAGCAAAGTAGTCTTAAAAACATTAGTTTCCTTGACTCTCAATTGATGATAACCAGACCTAAGATCAATCTTTGAACATATACTTGATCCTTGCAGTTGGTCGAACAGGTCATCAATAAGCAGGGATGAATAACGATTCTTGATGGTTAGCGTGTTGAGTTCTTAATAATCAATATACATTCTCAACGTGTCATCTTTCTTCTTAATGAAAAGAACAGGTGCTCCTCACGGAAGTAAGCTAAGATGAATGAAACCTTTTTCCAAAACTTCTTGGAGTTGATTAGATGATTCCTTCATTTCGGATGGAGCTAAGCGGTATGGTACCTATGCAATAGGTACAGCATCGGGCGTGGATAGTTTACAAGTAAAGGATAATATGATATCTAGGGTTGATATTTTTAGTTGACAATATAGTGATAAGGAGTAGGTAATGGTACACAATGGTCCTAAGGTTGATCAAATCTTATTCCCATCATGATCCATTAGGATTTCTGTATGACTTATCATAATATAATTACGTTGATCAAGTGTCATTATATTATTCTAAATCATACTTTTATCACTCCATAAGGTTACTACTATGTCATCTAGTCAATATGCATCTTCTTCGAGGCGAATAATTCAATGGAAAATGAAAGGAAAGATAATAACACCATTCATTCATCTAAGAGAAAATAACCAGAGTATTATAGGAACTTAACGAAATCTTCCAAAATATAAAAGTACTAAATGGTAACATAAAGAATACTTATGAAAATGAAAAATTTAAATCACTCATGTGGTTTTAAAAAACTCTTCATTGTGCCTCTTCATTCTTCTTCTTATCCGAACATTGATTTTTAAAATGCCCTACTCCTCTGCAGTTATAGCAAGTAGGAACGATTGCATTTGCCTTTGTGGCTGGAGTTTTGGTTGATGGAATAACAACTCTACAATTCTTAGCTACGTGACCCACCTTCTTACACTTGGTGCACTTGACCTTACACCATCCTTCATGATGTCTCTCACATCTTTTGCAATAAGGACGTTTTCCCTTATACAACTTGTTGAATTTTCCCTTATAAAGCTTGTTGAATTTGCTTTTAGAATTTTCTTGCTCCATTCATTCTCTCTTCCTCTTTGTACCTTCTTTCTCCTTATATTTGTCGATGAAATAGCTTGCCACGCAAGCAGCTTCTTGTATGGTGCCTGGGTTCGTCAAGATAACATCTCTCCGGACTTCCTCAGGTAACCCATTGATGTAGCATTGGATTCCTAAATACTCGGGAGTAGCCATGAGAGCAAATTCTTGAAATCGGTTGGTGTAGCTCATGATATCAGCATTCACCATTTCTATATTACTGAGCCCAGGTCTTTCAGTACTCTTGTATGTAGGGGGCGGGTAGTTCATGAAACTTTGATGAGAATGAATAGTCGAAAGGTTTCGCGGTACGCCATTGTTGCCATTGCCTTGAACAGAGGACTCGGACTTGGATTCTTCCTCAACTTCTTCTTCTTCAATCATCTCCTCCACAAACTCTTCCTCCTTGTCATCCCCATCATAGTTATCATTAGTGTGGGATTCTTCCAAATGTGGTGGACTAGCAGGGATATAATTTGGGTGAGTTGGTGAAAATGGCGGGGAAACGGGTCCATAAGCCGGTGTGCGGACAGATCTTTCGGAGTACGATTCCTCAGATTCAGAAATGACGATCGGGTTAAGGCGAAATATCCTAAATGAAAAGAAAGAGAGATAATTAGGTAGGTTCTAAGGATGATGCAAAAGCACGAATAGAATGTAAGGGGAAAATGCACTAGAACTAAAACATGAAATGTTATAGTCCTATAGATTGCTAAGGCACCTAACTAACACATAAGACACACATAAAATGCAATCCTGGTTCTCTATAACAACCTGGCTCTGATACCACTCTGTCATACCCCCAAATAGGGTCGAGAAATTATGACTTCACAATATTACAACACAAGTATGTATAAACGAGAACGACTCTATATGAGACATTTTTATTAAAACCAATGTATTAACGCAGCTGATAGTATTAAGTCATTAGAATTGTAAACTTTAATGTACTAATGCAATAATATGAATGTATAAATGCGGACTCCAAAAGCAGCAAAGTCCAAATAGCAACTAATCTTTAGCAATCTTCACCTGAGACAAAACATGCTTAAAGTGTCAACCAAAAATGGTTGAGTGAACAACATAGGTTTATCAATAATAACCAAGTTTTTAGACCACAATATTTAATTATAAGGTTTAATAAGTTCGGTAGTAGTGCTGGTGTATATGATATCGATACTAACCATAAGTTACGTTAAACACGTCACGTTCGTGTCGTGAATCATTATTATGTATCCATTGACCAACGGTCATCCGGATAGAGACGTCACTCTCAATAGCGCTATTCACAATAACTAAGCTTGCCTTTATACGTAGCAATTAATGATATCATGGCAGGGATTTAGCATGAATCAAAGCATGTTAGCACAGTTTGAACTAATCAAAATAAAGTTTTCATGTACTCGTGTCTAAGCGTAAAACAGTTTAAAAGCAAGCATGTGTCTCACCCCAAAGTTCAAAATAAGTAATAGAAACAGTTAAAAAGTGGGGCTATGAAGTTCACCTTGGTAGCACAGAAGAGTTATTCCACAAAAGAATGAACTGAACGGAAGAACGTGATCGAGATCTCAACCTAGAGATAGAACGTATGATCAGATATTGCCTAACAGACAACGTATGTACTAATATAGTAACTATATTAATAGTGTTGGTTTTCTAAAAGAATTTCCATTTTCGAAAGGTTACTATTTATGGAAAACTTCCACTTATAGTAACTTACTAATTATAGAAAGTTCGGGTTATAATCTTTAGCAAGACGTTGTACAACTTTACTCAAACTTCGTTGCTATTAAATAAGTCAGGAATGACCAGATGTAACCGAGGACCCAGGACTCTTGACCAGAATCTAAGTCATGGCATTCGTGATCCACAAGCTATCCCCATAAATGACAACCTAGACAACATTCACTTACGACCGTGAGTAGCGGTGAAGTTCGCATAAGTCATACCTTATCTTGATTAACCTTCTTTAGATTATATTATATGTTATTATATAAGTTATATTATATTCATTAATGTAATACAATTTAATTTTTTTATATTATACTATAAGTTTTTAAATTAGTATAATATTATTCTTTTACAATATTATAGTATAATAATAACTTAAGTATTTAATTACTTGTATTACATATCATACACTAATAGTTATATTATATTAAGTATATATAAGTTTAGGTTTATTAAGTTATTATTGTCTAATATATCATAACAATGTTTATTAGTAATTATATACCTTTGATATATTAATTATTTATTATATATAATACTTATACATACATCTTTTATACATGTATATATTACACAAAATTCACGATTAATCAAATAATTATTAAATAATTAAAGTGTAAATTTTACAGACCTTATAAAATTAGTATAACTTTATAAAAATTATTTATCCTTATCCTATATTTATTTAGTATATATCTTGTATTTATTTTTGGTAAGTATGTAATAAGAGTTTAAATATGGCATAAATATTAATTCAACCTATATATTAATTTTTATATTTTTTACAGGTTTCTATATATTTTATAAACTCAGGAAAATTATATATATATTTTATTTTCTTCTTTAAATATTTATTAATAATTTTGCATTGTTTAACCATATAATTTGAATATAATTAATAATAATACACCAAACTTCCAAAATTTATTTTTATACATACCTTAACTGTCTAAGTATTTTTAATGCAAAGCATACCGTTCTTATATTTTTATACGAATTATTACTATATTTTACATATATTTATATTGTTTTCAATACTAAATATGTAATAATTATTTAGAACAGCAAATAAATTAAGTTTTTGATTCCAAAACTCTTTATACATAAAAAAGAAGTTACAAAAATTTTTGTTTCACTTTTTGAATTCGTTTGCTATTTTTTATTAATTTTAGCTTATATAAACCCTAGCCGTTAGATATAATTAAAATAAATATGTAATACATCATAAAAATAATATTTTCGACTTATATCATCTTTATAACATTAATAGAACCTGGGAAAATTGTTTTTACGAATTATAATAGTTTATAGATATTTTATTAAATTTTTATACATATATGCATATATCGAAAGAAAAAAAATAAAAGAAAAAGAGAGAAAAAGTACCTCAAATATTTTCAAGGCTTGGGAGAGTTTCCAGAAATTTTTATAAAAAAATGAGGGTTTTTAATGTGTATTTATAGGGGAAAAGTTTCTTGGAAAAAAAGGTATTAGAATTCTATTTAAATTTAGCATTATCTTAATTAATTAATTAAATCCGAATTTAATATATTTAATTTAAATATTTTGGAAATAATAAAATAAAATAAAAATCTTATCTAATATTTTAGAAATTTCTAGATTTTATTTAAATTTTTTATTATCTCTTTTATTTATTTATTTATTTATTTATCCAATTAGTAATAAATATATAAATATTATATCATTTAATTCAATAATTATATTAATTAATCATTTAATTAGTTTATAGTTTTACATTATAGTTTTATATTTTATAATTGTGCCACAATTATTTATTACACGTTAATATCAATTATAGTATATTACGATTAATATAGACTTTAACTATATCGTATTAATTAAGCTCGAAGAACAACACTAGACATTAATACACATAAAGATGCAAAGAAACCCTAGGGGTATAATAGTCAAATTTGAAGTGGAAAAGTGAGGGTTGTTATAGATAACTTGTACGTTGACGCTCGACTTATGTCCCGGTTCCGGTATTCTCGAACGTCCTTTCGTACGCTTTAATAATTTTGCATTCTACGTTTCGTGACTCGTACTCTTGTCAAAATATCGACTTAAATTATCAATAAACTATATCACTCGAAATGTAACTTTAACGTTCGAGTGTTTAGGTCATTTGCTTATTTAATTGAACATCTCGTTATTTATATATATGATAATATTAATTTAAATCAAAACGTTTTGTATCTAGTTAATATAATATTTTATCACTTTTTAATATATATATATATATATATATATATATATATATATATATATATATATATATATATATATATATATATATATATATATATATATATATACATATAATTTGTTCGTGAATCGCTGAGCACAGTCAAAGGGTAATTGAGTACATGAATATAGTTCCAAAACTTTTGAAACTCAACATTAGAGACTTTGCTTATCGTGTCAAAATCATATAAAGATTAAGTTTAAGTTTGGTCGGAAATTTCTGGGTCGTCACAGTACCTACCCGTTAAAGAAATTTCATCCCGAAATTTGATTGGGATCGTCATGGCTGACAATAAGTATGTTTTCATGACTCATATGAGTTAAAAAGTAGAGTTTTATCACCATTGAGTAATATAGATAAAACAATTCAATCATGCGAAGAGTACGAATGAAGCTATCACAAAAGATTGAGATGAGTAAATGTAGATTGGTCTTAACCGGTGACGACATCACGGTTGATTTCCGAAATTCAAGGAAATTAAAGAAAATCTCCGAAATCTAAATAAGATTTGATTCTTCGGTAATTAAGGAAATTAGGATTTTCTCTGATTCAATGCGTAATCTGCCTCGATTGCTATGTCCGTTATTTCGCTATAAATCAACCTCTTCCGTTCCATTATTTTCATCACTCCTACATCTTCTTCCTCATTTCATACCTTCAAAAGATTGTGAAAATGCTTCATCCAGTTCTGATCCTTGATCTCATTCTGACTGTTACCACAATCATCCTTCTATTCCAACTTCCACCAGAGGAATCTGTTAACTTCTACATCGATCTTGGGGTAGTTGTTTTCTTAATCCTTCCTTGCATTTGTCTTTCCATAATTATTAACATTTACGATTAATGATATCTTCTATTTGCTGTGATTCATACTCCTCTTTATATTTCGAAGCTTTGTGTTATTGTCTTATCTTCTCGACTTTGTGTGAAGCAAGTAATGGTCCAGAATTCATAGCTATGCATTTCGGAATGAACATAGTTAATGTTCTAAGAAATAAATTGTAATGGCACGATCTTGATTTGTCAAATTACCAGAATTCAAAGGAAGAGATAGAACTATCAAGAGAATATGTTCTTGATATGTTTAGAGATTAGATAAAATGTAAGAGTCGTGTAATATGGCACATGATGATGGTATGGTCTGTGAATCATCATGTTCCATTAGAAACTCAGCATGACTTACTGTAATATAATCACGTTGATCAAGTGTCATTATATTATACTAACTCATGCTTCAATTCCAACACTACTTCAAAAACATCCATTTTTCGAATTTTTCAGAATTTAGAAACTAAAATAGTTTCTTTTATGATGTAACACAGATAGCGCGAAGAGATAAATAATTTCGGATAATAATAGTTATGAAGATATCTTCAGAAATATCGAAGTTATTTATAATGAAAGATATGATGATATCTTAGAGTTTCTAATATCGAAGGATGATGAAGAAGATTTGTTCGTAAAGGTTTAGAGTCAGGAGCAAGGTATTCGTTAATGACTTCAGCAGATACTGAATCATTTGGATTCTTTGAAGGCAGGTTTAGTCTTTGTGATTTTTCCACAGCCTCCTTCATGGTTTGCTCAATCCATTATCTAGTTCCAACTTTTCTGAGCTTTGCCAACTTTTATCATCAAACCTTCGAATGTTAAGGTCGTTTACAGTTTTTACTGCTTCATTCAGCTTTTTCAACATTCAGAGTATTGATTTGTAGACTGGGTGCTTTTCAGAATTTCAGAATGGAAGATCATAATTCTAAGAGATAAATGTTATATGTATACATATAACTGTTGATGTAGAAACTCTGCGAGATTCAAAATACTGATTGCTGATTCCCGGTAATTGGTATGGCAATTCTCGTTATAAGATGCGGATGAGTATATTATAGGGTTTTAATGAACAATTATAATGGTTTTTCAGAGAGACTTAAGCCAATGAGTAATGAAGTTGCTGGTAAGTTTACTGCTAATGTGGTGGGATATAAAAGGTTCTCTGGTAACAATGACATACAGGGCAACGTGTTTATCAAGGTTATCATAAGGCTAATCCAAATAAAAGTCGAAGTTGGCTTGTTGATAACACTGAATACCTTGGAAAGGAATTGCAAGGTTATTTTTGGTAATAACAACGCCAATGGATCACAGATTCGTGTTAAACTCCTACTTAGATTCCGGGAGTTTTCCAGGTGCATGACTATTTGCATAAGTCCTTCTTTTCATAGGTAACGTGTGGTTGGATCATCCTCTCGGTTGTTTCTTAGTTGAGGTGTTTTCAGTAATTTCGAAGGTTTAAATGTAGGTTGTCATCGTCAATATCCAAATGATGAAATCGTCGTGAATCTTAAATGATTCTAATATCTTTCTGAGTGTTATGAATAAAAGTGATGTTCTAGCACAGTTTTGAATTCAAAGTATGGTTTTGTATGATGTAGAAATCTAAGAGTGATGTCACCTGTTAAATCTTGACTTGGATTCTGTTTTGTCAAAATCAGAATATGTAATTGAATTTATACGAAATGATTGTGTATCGCTGTGAAGGTAGTGAGTATTGTTAATGATTTTTGAATCAAAATTGAAAATGTACAGCGTAACATATCTATTGTGAACTTATATCTTTCTCGGGTATTACCTACTCGTTAAAAAAAATTCACAAATAATATTTTGTACAAAAGAATTTTTATTACAGTCTTTATGAAAATATATGTATGTATATTTTCTCTAGATGTAATACGGATTAAATGAGTTAATATACTATTACTCTCACTTGATTTTTCGGGTGGAACTAGAAATAAATAATCTCTAAAACATTAGAGATTACATAATCACCGTAGAATATTTTTCCAATGAAATTATGAATCAATACTTCATCGTTTATTGTTGTTGGTACTCCTTGGTATCTACGGTGCGTATGACGTTGATGCTCGAGGTACAAATTGTGATGTTGAGGCATGTGATGCGGACATTATTGTTGGTGGTGGTAATGGTACTGTTAGTGTTGATGATGGTGGTACTGTTGATGTCGGTGATGCTACTGGTGCTTGTAATCTTTGCACCATATTCTCCAATGCCACTACTCAAGCGCGAAGATCGTTGATTTCTTCTATTACACCAGGATGATTGGCGGTTCGGACGAGCGGATGAATAAGATTTAGAAATTGAGATAGTATATAATCGTGATAAGATACTCTGGAAATGCGAGAGAAAATGGTGTTTCGGACTGGTTCGCCGGTAAGTGCTTTAGGTTCTTCGCCTAGAGGGAAATGTGGTGGATGGAAGTGATCACCTTCTTCTTGTCTCCAATGATTAAGTAGACTACGAACCTTTAATTAGACTACGAACCCATCCCCAATTCATCCAGAATAGGTGATGACTGATTGGTTGATCCATTCCTGTCACACTGCTTTCGGAGCTCAGGTAGAATTCCATATTGGAAGAGCTATTTGAATCTAGGGAATTTGAACTAGATGCGGGATCCATCTTGTATAATCAGGGAAATGATTTTTGATATGAAATAGATTATAGGATTTAGATTGGTATTCTTCAATACATAATTTACATATGTATATATAATACCAAAATCCCATAAATTACGGAGGAATCTTCGAAATATGTCAGGCCAAGTTTACAATAACAGATATGCTAAGATATGAATTCGTCTGTATACTATCTATGCAATAAATGCAGAAAAACGTGTCTAGACTTAAGAATGATAAGCAAGTAATTTCCGACAAGGAATGATAAGCAAAAATCGGCAAAAACAGATACGGTCATAGTCCAGACTCACTAATGCATCCTAACAATTACCAATTAAACACACTAATGCAAATTCTGGTTCCCTATGACCTCAAGCTCTGATGCCAATTGTAACGACCCGTCAAAATCGCTATTGACGCGGTACGTTATTCATTGATTTTATAGTGAGGTATTGACCTCTATATGATACATTTTGTAAACATTGCATTCTTTTGAAAAGGCACACCATAAATGAATATATAAATCCAAGGTTTTCGACATCTGATGATTTCTACGTATAGATAATCACCGTAAACAATAGTTTACAATACTACATCCGTTGACAATACAGTCAAAATAAGTTACATGGTGATGATTTTGTGAATACAAAGTTTTCTCAAATAAAGCATGTATGCCTCCATGCACATAGCTTGTATAACGTATAAGAAAACAGCGGAAGACTTCTAGGAACCTGAGAATAAACATGCTTAAAAGTGTCAACACAAAGGTTGGTGAGTTCATAGTTTTAATGTTGCGCATAATCTGTATATAAAGGTGGACCACAAGATTTCAGTAGTTTCATCCAAAATATTTATCAAAATATTCTACGAAATTGAGCACCATGTGTCACGACCCTACTTTTTCCGTTATCTTTTACCGTTTATTATTTAACGTCCGTTAATTGTTATTCGTGCTACGTCATTTCTATGACCTATATTATTTTTTTAATAATAATATATTAATAATTATGTGTTATGTGAATGTTTGTATTCATATTTTAAATTGTACGTTTCTACGTGTCGTGGATTTCTATCCGGCGAATCTTTTCGGTTTTCAAACCAACGGTCAAACTTTTGGGATTTTTAAATCCAAATTATTTTTAATATGATATTTTAATGTCATATGATTATATATAGTGTTTATATATATTTTTCGTCGCGTATTTGTTATCTCCCAGAAAAATCATTCGCGTAGTAGCGTTTTCGCATTTCGGGCTTCGATCTGGCGTTCAGGCCACAAATAAATTACCAAATCACAAAATTGGGATAAGTGGGACCCACCCCCATGATAATTTCGGCCAAACCCCTTAGGGGGGGGGTAGCCTTGCCCTTTGTTTTTCCCATTTCTCACATTTCATTTTCATTTCTCAAAACATAGTTACTAGTTTTCTCTCATTTATTTTTTTTCTTCCTCCTCTTTTCTTATTGTGGCCGTCAACTACACCAACCATCATCATCATCACCATCAATCAAAATAATAATTGGATCATCAAATCATTCACACAACCGGATTCCTCTCTTCTATCTCTACACGTTCATATCATTCAATTCTTAGGGTATAAATCCTAACACTAACTTTTTGATTTTTCTTTAATTTTTCTGTTTTTATATGTTATTATGATAGTATGATGATTATATGTTGTTGTATTGTTGATTGTATGCATAGAAACACTTGTTATAGCATGATTTCAGTTTGATTGAATTGGGACAGCAGCTTATTTGATCATTTCTGTAAACTTAACTGATGTAAATGTTAAATTAAAGTGTCTAGATATGTTCCTCTCATCAAGACATTAATTTTAGACTCCGGATTCATGTTATTTCGATTCCCGGAGCTCTAGATATGATTAAAATGGTGTTTTATTGAAATCAAAATATAAAAACGAATTGTTTCAGGTTTGGTCCGACTTTATGACTATTTTTGGAGTCTCTATGGTGTACTATTATGTTAGGATTGATGATTGAATGAACATTCATGTTCGGGTCATCAAAATCCGAGCCACGGATCACCTGGTATGACTAAAACAAGATTTTGAACGGATTAAAGTTCCAAGTTGAACGGATCACCCGGGACTCAAGTTATGACCCGATGAACTTTTAGTTAAAACTTATGGTTATAAAATATGACTTATGATAGAAACTTTCCTAAAATAAAACTTTCCTAAAATAGAAACTTTCCAAAAATGGAACCTGCTAAAAATAGAAACTTTCTAAAAATAGAAAGTACGTGTCCTTACGCTGTTCTGATCAAACCGAAGCATGTTGAGTGTTATTCTATGTCTACTTGCAACAAGTACTATAGCTATCATACTAAGACTTGACCTAAGTTAGTTATTTATATCGACCTGCTTTATTTATAGGTCGACGCTGTGGTCATTCTTGTTGATGCATTTTTTGTAAGTTCCTAGACATCTAGCTTACGTTTGTGATTAGTACTTCAGTTTATGGGCTTCCATGATCACTCGTTATTATCCTATATGTGTTTATATGTGGTTACAGGTACTGCAGGAACGCAAAAAGGATAATTGACTATATTGGACTCTGTCACACGTACGAGTGAAGTCTCACTCGTACGGCTGACAAGCTCATACGCACGGTTGAGCTGAGCTGAGTCACAAATCTAATCTGACTAAACATACACGAGTGAGTGATCATAATTTTAGGTTATGCCTCTCATTACACACACATCACTCAGATTTGGTAGCCTTATCTGATTCTCTCTTAATCCAAATCACTCCAGAGGTGAATAATAGCTCTAGGCATTAATCTAATCACACAATCCTTGTTGTGGTTTGACTAATTTAATCCCAAAAAGCTTCACATATTCACTAGAATGGTTTGATTCACTAATTCTGCCTTTGTGTGATTTAAACCTGTTGATTTCGAAGTTCCTAGTCATGTTTCATCATTGGTATCAGAGTGTTGGTTGTGATTTCAATATCATCTAGTAATTTTTAGTGATTAAAGAGTTTGTTATTTTGGGTTTTTGAGTTTAAGAGTGATTTTGATCAAAAAGAAATCATTTTTACGTGTGTAATTGTGATGAGAGAGTGTGTTTATGTTAATTTAGTGCTAATCCAGCTTGTGGACGAAGAAAATGAGGTTTAACATCAATTTCTAGGGTTTTTGAGGAAATTAGGGTGAACAGCAGCTCACACGAGTGGGGCAAAATTTTTGGCTCACTGGCTCGGTTGACCAGACGGTTGATATCACTCGTGAACTCACATGCACGGTTTAGCATAACCTTGTTAGGTTAAGTGACTACAGTCTGATCACACGAGTGATCAAACGATTGACTGTGACACGTACGGGTAATCACAAGGGTGATCCTGACTCGCACCTCTGAGGTTTGGTGATTGGTTCTTTTGATTAGTATAGTCACACGTACGCTTAAGTAGTGACACATACACTTGATCATTGACATGTATGGTTGATACTATCACACATACGGTTGATCTTCTGAACCGCACGGTTTACCTTTGCTAAAAGTTTTCAAGATGTTAAATTCAAACGATTATGCGCTAGCTGCACCGTTAGTTCAGAGTATTACGAATATGACTCAACGATTACTCCTTGCTGAGAGTGAATCCGGAAGTGGTACGAAATATCCGAGGTTAATGAATATGGATAACTATTTCACTTGGAAGTCGAGATTTAAGATTTGGTCTGATGGTCAGGACACGAAGCTCTGGAAGTACATTGAAACCGAATTTCAATGGCCACTTACACCTGTTACAAATGAATTGTATACGTTGCATAATATGCCTTCGGAAGAATGTGAAGATATAACTTGGAGAAAAAGATGTACTGTAACTTGACAAGTGCTCTTGATGGTTCGATTTTCCATCAATTTCTGTGTCATGATAACTCATTCAAGATATGGGAAGCACTTCGTACTTTCAATGAAGGAAATACATCTTGTAGAACTAGAAAAGGTTTAGAGTTGAAAGCTGAGTTTGATCGTTTTCACTGACAAGTCGGAGAATCTATTACGGAATTGGTTGAAAGATATCATCATTTGCTAGCTGAACTACACAAGCATGATGTGACAATTACTGAAAAAGACAAAGTAACATGTCTAGCTGGAGCATTACCTTTAGAATGGAATGGTTTTGTATTAACTATGAAAACCAGTGGAGAACTTGCTACTGCTACAGTGAACTCGTTTATTGCAAGACTTTAGGAAGAAGAATTAGAGTTGTTAAACAAAGTCAAGAGGTCTAAACAAGTTCAAGACACGAAAATGTATTGTCCAAATGGTTACACACCGCCTAAGTCAGCTCATGCACCATTTCAAACAGCTTTTGCTATGAACAATCAGAATATATATGGTTTGAATGTTATCAGTGCACCTATTTATAACAACCCTCATTTTTCCATACTGAATATACTAAATTGCCCCTAGGGTTTCATTGTCTGATCCTGTGTATTGTCATTAGGGTTGTTATCCAGATATATCAAGTGCTTATTAATTAATGCTCGTAATTGAAGACCTTAAACCCTAACCCTAATATTAAATTAATAACATAAACCTTAATATTATAAACCTCAACTCTAATTAAATTATTATGTCTATATAAATACATATAGCGCTGTAACAAAAACTATATACAGTTATATAAGTAGCGTTATAATAAGTAAATAATAGAATGTGTCATTTTTATTAAACTAAAAAAACAGTAGGGAAACAAATAAAATTAATTAAACTTGTAAACCAAAATGGTAAATTAATGATACTTATCAATTAGTAAAAAAAAATTATATAAGTAAAAAAATAAAAAATTGGGACGGTTAATAAAAAAAAAAACTTATTCACTAAGTAACTAATCCTAGACTTCTAATTTAGTTCCAATTCCTAATCCTAATCTAATCCTAATATTTAAACTTATACTAATCCTAATCCTATAGCTCTTTGGACTAATCTTTGAGTAATCCTAATTGGGTTATGATTCTAATACATGACCTATAAAAAGACCCATCAAGCTTCTCTTAATTTCCATCACAAAATCACACAATTCCTCTCTTTTCTTTTTTTTGATCGGCAGTTCTAAACAACCATCCTCACCCCTCTCGTCTACCACCTTAGCCGAACCACAACCGTCTCAAAACACCACCTTAAACTGCCATCCCAACCCCTCTGCTGCTGTGTTTTCTGCAGCCCACACCACCGTCACCTTGTGGCCTTTTTCTGCAGCAAATCCGTCACCCGAACAGCAGCCTGTCGCTGCTATTTTCGACCCAAAAAGACTGCATCTGCTGCAGCTGTAAATCGCCATTGAACACCCCTTCCTTCTGTTTCTTCTGCGTGACAAAACCCACCCAAACAGGCTGCAAAACAGCCTTCAGCAGCTGTGCGTTTTCTGTTGCTGCAAACCGCCACCAACACCTTCTTTTTCTGCAGTATTTCGTCACCTAAAACAGTCCACAAACACCACCCACAAGTCGCCATTATTGCTGCATTTTCTCTGCTGTTTTTGCTGTTTCTGCGTGTTCAAATCGGCCCACAAGTTCGGCCGTTTGTGCTACTGCAGTTGCGTTTTTCTTTCTGCTGATCGACTACCCAAAGGCACCCCAAGTCGCCACCCTTTTGTTTTATTTTTACTCCTGTTTTGCTGCTGCTGTACCGCTCGCACACCACCATCATCCATCACTTTTTCTTGATCTATTACTCGTTGAGGTATCCCAAAACTCCAAGCTTTTGTTCATCGTTTATTTTTTTTCAATTCCTTATGTTCTATTGTAAGTATTGATTAACAACTTGAAGATAAAATCACTTTAGTTAGAGATTTGGAAGTTGATAAAAATAAAAATAATAATAATTAAGCATGCATGCATGCAAGCCTACGTATGTATATATATGTATATGTACATACGTGTGTATGTATGAACATGTGTGTACGTATGTTTATAAGTATATAGATTGTGTTAATAACATGTATATACGTAACACGATCATGTTAATCTATATGTAACACGAATGTTGTTTACTTATATAGTACGATTATATGGAAAGTAAATAAAATTTATGATATAGATGATTATTATGATAGTAGAAGATTGATAAAAGTTGATAGAAGAATTAAGGTATATGTATGTATGTATCATGATTAAGTTAAGGTAATAAGTATGATTAGTATAATGGTTATGATATAATAAAGATTAGAAAGAGTTAGCAAAATAAAAGGGATAAAGCTTATATAAACTATTATCTAATAAAGTTCTTAATTATAATAAGGGGATATTATAAAAGTTTAAAAGATAATAATGATTTAAAAACAATTAAAGATTATTATGAAAGTGATAATGATAATTATACATGAGATAGGATAAAAGACTTAGACTTATCTAGGTTATTTAAACTTAATAAAATAAGATTACTTAAAACATAATAATAAATCTAAACTTATATATACTTAAATAAGTAAAAAAATAATAATAATATTATTACTATAACTTGTAAACTTATCTATATAGTAACACCATAAGTTACACTAAGTATATCATCACTTATATGTATATAGCTAATAAGTATATTAATAACTTGTTGTGTGTATACACCTATAACGTGAAGGTTATAATTAAAGATAGCGTACAAGGACTACAAACACCCCCGCTACTTGTGGCCTAGGGTGATCCTTGGTACCATTATGAGACGCTTGTGGATCTCGAATGCCAAGACTTAGATTCTGGTCAAGAGATCCTGGGCCGCTCGGTAACAATAGATCATTCGAGTGACTTGCAAGGTAGTAACGAAGTTTGGGCGAGATTGTACAACATCTTTGTTAAGAATTATAACTCGAACATTTCTAAACAAGAAGCTTACTATAAGTGGAAGCTTTCCATAAATAGTAGGTTTCCAAATATAGAAACTTTTGGGAAATAGAAACTTTTCTCGAAAAATGGTCACTTTTAATATAGTTTACTATATTAATAAACAAACTTATGTCTATTAGACATTAACTGATTAAACATTATATCTCTAGGTTGAGATCTCCGATTACATACTCCGTTCTTACGACTTGCGTGGAATTACTTACTTGCTACTAAGGTGAACTTCATAGCCCCACTTTTTAACTATTTATATATTTATTTTGAACTTTTGGGGTGAGACACATGCTTGCTTTCAAACTGTTTTACGCTTAGACACAAGTACATGAAAAATTTATTTTGATTAGTTCAAACTGTGCTAACATGCTTTGATTCATGCTAAATCCCTGCCATGATATCGTTAGTTGCTGGAATTTTGGCAAGCTTAGTTATTGTGAATAACGCTATTGAGAGTGACGTCTCTATCCGGATGACCGCTGGTCAATGGATACATAATAATGACTCAACGATACAAACGTGATGTGTTTAGGGTAACTTATAGTTAGTTTCGATATCAGATACCTCAGCACTACTACCGAACTGATTAAACTTTATAACTAAATCTTGTGGTCTAAAAACTCTGATCTTTACTGTTAAACCTATGTTGTTCACTCAACTTTTGTGTTGACATTTTAAGCATGTTTGTCTCAGGTGAAGATTAGCTTGTGTGCTGCCCTATGATGCTTAGTTAAATGTTGCATTGGAGTCCAAATATTAGACTTATCATTTGTTATTTACACATGAATTTTATTATGTAAAACATTATTATGTTTCCGCTGCAAATCAAATTTTGTTAAAACGTCTCATTTAGAGTCGTTCTCATTTATACATACTTGTGTTGTGATATTGTGAAGTCATATTTCCCCGGCCCAATTTGGAGGTATGACAGATTGGTATCAGAGCCAGGTTTTTATAGAGAACTAGGATTGCATTTTATGTGTGCCTTATGTGCTAGTTAGGTGCCTTAGCAATCTATAGGACTATAACCTTTAGCAAATGATAAGTCTAATATGTGGACTATCTTGATGGTTGTGTGGGTAACATTCATCTAACAACAGAAGATTATCATCAACTTGATAAAGATGAAGCATAAAAGATGGATATTATGTGGGGTATGGCAAATCTTGTGAGAAGAGCAAGAGATTAAGAAGAGCGAACTGGAAAACTGATCAGTCTGACCAAAGATACAAAACTGGGTTTTGATATGAATACTGTTACTTGTTACAACTGTGGAGAATTAGGTCATTTTTCAAGACAGTGCACAAAACAGAAGAAGCAGGGTAATCGTAATCCATTCAAGAATCAGAACTACAGTTCTCAGAGTCAAACTACCAAGCGTGAGATCTACATTACTGATAAAGTAAATGAAGCTGAAACAGCTGAGACTCCTAACAAAGTTTTGGTTGTCATTCATGGAGATGATGATGATTGGTCTATCAAATTGAATGTAGATGATAACCAACCTAAAGCTAACATGGCAAAAATCACTGAAACTGAAGCAGATTATGTTATTGATCAGAATTTAGTTGAGAAGCTGACTGCTCATGCTGAAAGAGCTTAAAGATTTTCTCGAACAATTCGAAAAGAGAAGATTCAGAAACAGGTTAAAGACAAATTCAAGAAGGCACATGATTCAGTTCCTGGTACACCTGAATCTGGAAGTGTTTCACCAACATCGTCAGAGGACTTCTACTTCAACAGTTGGAAGGATAAATATGGTGATACCTCAGTGTTTGAAGAAATTCTAGAAGCTGATCAAAGTGAAGAGACATTGGTTGATGCTGATAAGGAACTAGACGAATGGGGTAGAATGTTTGCTGTTGAATTGGAGATGTTAGTTCTTATGGGTGAAGGTTCAGATCTTGAGAGTGTAAGTACAGAAGTTGATGATTCAGACAAGAAGTCAGACTCAGAGGTTGAAAATGAAACTGATCATACTGGAGTAGATCAAACTGATTTTGAAGCATTGAACAAGCAAGCAGTTGACTTACTAAAGATGTGCTTATCAGGAAGTGATCTTGAAAAGGTTTCTGGTTTGACAAGAGCTAAGGATATCTGGGATAGACTTGAATAGATTCATTTGGGTAAAGATGCTGATACATCAGATTTCCTTATAGACTCGTCAGAATTAGAAGATGAGCTCGATGATGGGAAGAAGACAAATTACTTTGCATTTATGGCTGAGACTTCTTCATCAAATAACGCTCAACAGGTATCTTTTGATCCATCTACTATTATTGAATGTGTTAAATGCGCCGAATCTAAGATAACAATAGATAATTTAACAAAGGCATATGCGGAGATGAAATAAAAATGGCACGCAGACCATGTGACCACTAAGGTTGAAAATGAGTTGAAAGAGCAGATCAAAGTTTATAAAAAACAACTTCACGATCTTAAATGTTATAACTTTGACATAAATCAAGCTTTAATTAAACGTGTTGATACAATTAATGAACTAAAGAAAAAAAAAGAATGTGTTAAAGCTAATTTAGAAGCAATTTCAATTAAAATGAAGTGTTGGGCAAGTGCGTCACAATGAAATGCATTAATGGTGGAACTTAATGACACCAAGGGCAAAGGTATTGGATATAGTTCTGCATCTCCTCCTTTTCAGAACACATTTGTTAATGCAAACGTAGTTGACGGTCGACCAGAAGATTGTATCCCTCCTAGTTATGAAGATTATGTTGAAAAGAATAAAAAATGTAGTTCAACTAAGAATACAACTTCTGATGATACTGCTGAAGGTGCTATAGATCATGAGGAAGATAGGATAACTGGGTTAGGAGATAACTCTAAGACAAGTAGAGTTAGAACACCGAAAGGTCCTGTTAAAATTTTAAGAAATCCTAGATTTGCTAACAGACCGGTTCCTCCTGTTACACCTAAGCCTGTTCCAAGAAATAAAACAAATGATTCTCCTATGTTTGTAAGAACACAAGATCCGTCATCTTCAAACTCTAATAATGTGTATGAATTTAGAGGACATAGAGAGTTTCGTCAATGTTTTAATTGTGCTATTTTTGGACATATTGCTGCTAATTGTCCTAGAAGATATAGATCACCCAGACAGAAGATTGACCTCACATATGATGATCATAGATCATCTTATGCTCATAAAACAGGTTCACCTGTTAATGATGAAGTTCGTGTTAAAAATCATACAAAAAATGTTGTCTATGGAGAGTATAAGAGAAAGAACTTCAATAGGTCAATTTTTAATGTGAAGATTAAGGTTCCTAAACAGGATACTGAGGCAAGAGTTGCCAAATCAAGTGATCATAGTAGAGCTTTTGAACCAAAGGCACGATCACCTTGGCAAAAAGCTAGTCGTCGAAAATACTTTTCTCGTACCAGACCACGAGTGAATCGCTCTGAAAATGAGCAAAATGTGAAAAACCAGAAGAGCAAAATTGCTACTTCTAAACTATCTAAGTTTTCGGTTTCTAATGATGAGATTCCACCGGACTCAAATGGGAAATGGATGGAATTTCAAGCTATGGGTGTTAATGGACAACCTACTGCCGTTCGGGCGTGGGTTCCCATTATCAATTAATTCTCTTAATGTGATGTGCAGGGAACCAGGGTACCTGCAAACAACACCTGGATAGTGGATAGCGGTGCTTCGAGACATATGACTTGATAGCTATCTCTTCTTTCGGATGTACACCCAATTAAGGGAGGTTATGTAGCTTTTGCTGGAGATAAAGTGTAACACCCCAGCTTAACATGACCACAATATTGTCCGCTTTGCCCGCAGGCGCACGGGTTTTTCTTGGCGACCACACACGAGAAGCACTTTCCCAGGAGGTCACCCATCCTGGTAGTGCTCTCGCCTGAGCACGCTTAACCACAACGTACTCGCACTTCTACTCAGCCTGTGATACCAAAACGCGTTGTGTCATTTAAGCGTGAGTATTACCTTATAATCCCATGATCACTCATGTTCGTGGGCGATGTGGGATTTGCCTAGGGTGTTACATTCACCCCCCCCCCCTTAGGGACTCATCGTCCTCGATGAGGTTTGCCCCACCACCCCCAACGGCACATGAGTGGCTCTGATACCATTCTGTAACACCCCAGCTTAACATGACCACAATATTGTCCTCTTTGCCCGCAGGCGCACGGCTTTTTCTTGGCGACCACACACGAGAAGCACTTTCCCAGGAGGTCACCCATCCTGGTAGTGATCTCGCCCGAGCATGCTTAACCACAACGTACTCGCACTTCTACTCAGCCTGTGATCCCAAAACGAGTTGTGTCATTTAAGCGTGAGTATTACCTTATAATCCCATGATCACTCATGTTCGTGGGCGATGTGGGATTTGCCTAGGGTGTTACATTAAAAAAAAACAGGGTGTTACAATTGTGGTATCAGAGCTTGGATTTGGCAGCATGATCACGGAAGTGACATGTTCCCAAATCGTGTGTTGAGTCAAACATATCTTGGGGGATGGGTTAAGTGAATGAGATAGGTATAACATTGTTAGTTGTTAGTTACTAACCCGTGTTATGCTAAGCTTTGGTGTGAGATGTTGTGCAGTACAGGTATGGTTGATAGTGACGGTAATGTTGTGGCCCCCAACGCTCCTGGAATAGTCAGAGCTGCAGAGTACAGATGTGTATCAGGTAAAGAATCTCAGGGATAGATGTCAGGGTTGTAAGGACAGTTATCGAAGGTTCAGGTCAGGTAATATAGGTTAGAGTAGTAAGTGCGGGTGGACTCAGATTCTGTACCTTGAGATCAGACGGTCTAGTCAGTGTCAGGTGGGTGTTCAGTTTCTGTTTAGATGTAATCGCGGTGGGTAATATTTCTCAGTCACTGATGATGCATCCTCGGCAATAACTAGACAGCAGTACCATTATCTGATACAGAAGCATTTGTCACCAGTAATAAAAAATAATAATAATAATAATAATAATAATATTAATAATAATAAAGGAAAAGATTCCATTGGAGAGACTTTGAGTATTTGACCTCTTAGGTATTCCGGGTTAAATCAATCAGTAATTTAGGAAGTTTAGTGGATTTAAGCAAGTCGAAGGATCAAGATGAAACGATACATGTTCTTTGTAAAGAGTATGGTGTTACAGGTATAGGTCGCCTCACTTTAGGTTATGATTTCCTTCTAACGGTAGGATGTGTGAGGTGTGGTAAAATGGATCAGAAAGTTTAGTTGCCACCCTTCAGAGGCAGTTCTCGTTGGATCCGTCATTGTACGAGATTGGGAGCATCTTGGTGTTCGACAAAATCAGAGATAGAGTTCTGGGGCGGGGTTCGGGGCACAGATTTTATCATCCGGGTAATCTTCTGCTCTTGTGGACGGACAAGAGAGAAGGAAACCCACAGTGGATACAGTTAGAGCATACCATATGTGTCAGAGGCTGGTGATACATATGACGACTCGATTGACGGTACGTGTTTATTACATTTTTGTAAATTTTATTATTACAATTGGTAATTATTGATTGCATGTAGTAAGTCGTCATTGTGGATATTTATGCTAGACATTGTTGATTGATATAGTGGAAACTGGTTGGATGGCCTTAGTCTAGTTTCCTGTTTAGTAGTATATTGTGGCATAATTATTGTGTAGGTTTGCCATATTAGTTGAGTCGTTACTTGTAATGCGTGCAACATATTGACATGTTAGTATTGTTGTTGTAGTGTTATGCTTTAGGTATTGGATAGATATACTAAATGCGATTGGCATGTTAGTCCAGGCTTAGTTTATGCTGCTATGCCAGATCTGTTAGTGGGAATCAAGACTTGTAGGAAGTCTTTTTCTTCACCGGTGTTTGTTGACCGATGAGACATGCGTAGTGACCCGAAGGGACTGTTTTAGAATCGTAGTCCCCTTATATCTTTGACCAGAGACTCGAACTCTATTGAGTAGCCATTTGAGGCATAATCTGCATGCTTGATAGACAGGGAGTGAACCAGTAGATGTGACTGGACCAGTAGTATCCTTGTATGTCTGGACTTTTTGTGTAGGACTCGTAGAATTGTCCTAAGGAACTGTCTTTCTTCTTTGGCCAAACGTGACCTTGTGTGTGGTCCTTAAAACATAAGGGTAGGCGGTTCTCATGTATTAGTCTCTTGGGTAGGTAGAGATGGACTTTGACTTGACCGAGGATTGAGTTTTGGTGTGAGTTGACCCTAAGACTAGAGTGAGTGTTCGATTCTGAGTGAAGTTGTGATTAGTATCACTTAAGGACGAATCGATGTAAATTGATAATACGATGTTCAAGGGGTATTTTGACTGTAGAGGACTTAAAGAGAAGTGTTGGAATTTATTAGTGTGTTGTGAAAGAAGGATTAGTTGGGTACATTTGAACAGTGAAAATGTGCCAGGATAGTTGTAATCGGATAACAAATCTAGAAACCATGAGGTTAGACTATATTTGTTAGTGGATTATAACTGTCGGTGATCAGAGTAAATAGAGTGCGATTGATTGACGGATTCGATTAGGATCTTGCTCCGAAATACCCAAATTGAAGATATGATTTGGGATGATGTATTACGCCTGGCCAACGGAATACATCATGGTAAATCATAGAGTAGTTTTGGGAGTCGGAGGAGATGTAGTGATTGATATTCTGTTTTGAATTTCGAAGAAATTGACCAAAAGCTGACTTTTCTGACTTGGTGCTGACGAATGTAATGTAACACCCTAGGCAAATCCCACATCGCCCACGAACATGAGTGATCATGGGATTATAAGGTAATACTCACGCTTAAATGACACAACGCGTTTTGGGATCACAGGCTGAGTAGAAGTGCGAGTACGTTGTGGTTAAGCGTGCTCGGGCGAGAGCACTACCAGGATGGGTGACCTCCTGGGAAAGTGCTTCTCGTGTGTGGTCGCCAAGAAAAAGCCGTGCGCCCGCGGGCAAAGCGGACAATATTGTGGTCATGTTAAACTGGGGAGTTACATAAAGGAGGTCACATTTTAGCTCAAGGTTTATTGAAGAATGAGAAAGTCAGTTTCGACAAAGTGAACTATTGTCAAGAGCTTGCAAACAATTTATTGTCGATTTCACAAATCTGTGAAAAATCTTTCAAGGTAGCATTGGATGACGAATTCAGCTACATTTTGAAGCCAGAGTTTGTGATTCCTCCTGAAATGATTTTGATGAAGGCTCCTAGACAAGCTGATTTATATATGCTAGATATGAATGTTGCTACTTCAACTTCTGAACATCATCAAGCTTTTGTTTCTAAAGCGACTGAACAAGATTCTATTACTTGGCACAAACGCATGGGTCATTTAAGTTTTCAGAAAATGAATCACCTTGTCCACAACAATCTTGTAGAAGGTGTTGATCTTCGATCTTTTCAGATTCCAGGAACATGTGTTCCGTGTAAGAAGGGTAAGCAGAGCAAGAAAGCTCATAAGATGGTGAAGTATAATCTAATCTCTGCTCCACTTGAATTGTTACATATGGATCTTTTCGTTCCAATTCGTTTTGAAAGCATTGATGGAAGTAAGTATTTTCTGGTTGTAACTGATGATTATTCAAGATTTTCTTGGGTAATGTTTTTTAAAGAGACGTTCGATACGTTTGAAAACTTAAAAGTGCTAATCAATCGATTAGAGACAGGTTTCAATTTAAAGGTAAGAAAGATACGTTGCGACAACAGTACAGAATTCAAGAATCGGTATCTTGCAGGTTTCTGTATTGAAAAAGGTATCAATATGCAATTCAGTTCTGCATACGCTCCTCAGATGAATGGTGTTGCTGAAAGAAAGAATAGAGTATTGATCGAGACAGCTAGAACAATGCTAGCAGATTCATCGTTACCTGTTCATTTTTGGAGTGAAGCTGTTGCAAATGCGTGTTACACTATGAATCGAGTTCTGACTGTTAAACGACTGGGTAAAACTTGCTATGAGCTATTGCATGGGAGAAAACCATCTTTGAAGTATCTAGAACCATTTGTTGCACCGTGTACCATCTTGAAAAGAAAACCAGGAAGTAAGTTTGATTCAAAAGTGGTTACTGGAGTATTTCTTGGGTATAGTTACTCATAACAAGCGAGTTTTCAACAATGAGACAAGATGTGTTGAAGAATGGTCTGAAGTTGATGTCCAGAGGAATCATATGAAGAATGCTCCGAAAAGTCATCCTTGGATTTATAACTATGATGAGCTGATTGACTCATTCAATCTCGATTCAGATCAGACGGAGAATGAAGTTGAGTTAAAAATGCTGTTTGATTTACAAAATGAACCAGAAGTATCTGCACCTACTCCAACTCCAACTCCATTACCCACTGTCAATGAACCAGGTCAAGATTCAGATCAAGACGTTGATCCAGTGTACGATACCTATGGATCTGATATTTCAAGTGAGAGTTTTGATAATCATGAAGATATTGGTGATACTACAAACTTACAACCTGAGATACTTGTTCCCGCACAACCACTTCCCAGAGTTACAGTTGCTCATCCTAGAGAGAATATTATTGGAGATCCAAATGCATGTGTTAGAACAAGAAGGCAAGTTCAGTTTGATGGTCAAGTTGATACTCATATGACAGCTGCTACATACTACGAGTACTCATGTCATATTTCTAGAATATAACCAAAGACAACAAAGGAAGCCTTGAGGCATTGATGTCGTGCGAGGTGTACGTGAAATACTAAATATTTTTACTACGAAATGCGTTACAAATTACACAAGTTTTAATTATTTATTTACAGATGGGATATACCTAAACCTTGCTACAACACTATAGGCAGTGTACCTAATCGTAGAGTAGTATAGTTTTTAGTAAGTCCGGTTCGTTCCACAGGGAGCTGGCTTATTTCACACTATATTTTAATTAACTATATTTGTACAAAATATATATAATTATATATAATAATATATAAAAAGAGAGTTTACCGTTTAATGACCGGTTTGTCGATTTTATATTTTAAGCGAAGCGTATAGTAAATGACGATATTTAACTAACAATATAAAATAAATAACAATAATTAAAATGACAATAAATAAAAGTACGAGGAAATATGAAATAAAATATATTATGCTTATTTAAACTTCCGTAACCATGATGTTTGACGTTTTGATTTTAATCTATTGTCCTGGGTTAATTGTCCTTTGTCCTGGAGGTATTTGAAACCTATCTGGTTTTTGTCCATAATAATTCATCGGTCATAATTATAAACTGCTCGGCAAATTTAACCTTATACCCGAAGTCAAATATTCCAACTAACTGGGGATTCGAATTGTAACAAGGTCTTAATACTTTGCTTAATGAATACACCAGGTTATCGACTGTGTGTAAACCAAGGTTTTAATACTTTGTTAACAATTACACCAATTACCCTTGAATGTAATCCACCCCTGTTTTAATGAGTCCATTGACTATTAATCCATCCCCGTGTCCGGTCAAATGAACAATAATTCGTACTTATAAATATCCCGCCCATCGTGTCCGATTAAGCGTATATGGATATATATAGATACGTCAAATCATAACCTTTATATTAAATTAACGAGGTATCGTTAATTTAATATAAAGCCCATTAATAGTCCATAGTCTAATTTCCACAAGTGTCGTTCTTTTGTCCAAACCCCAATTATGGTACAAAGTCCAATTACCCAATTTTAGTAATTAGCCCAACATCATGATTACTTCGGATTAAATAAGCATAATAATAACTTAGCTATGAGACATTAAATTAAAAAGGTTGAACATAGCTTACATTGATTATTTATCGCGTAGTAGTACACGGACAGAGCTCCGACTTTAAAAACCCGTAAAATAACCTTTACATTACCCGAACTAATCTAATATAACACTAATCTATATTATATATATATATATATATATATATATATATATATATATATATATATATATATATATATATATATATTATATTTATTTATATTATACTAGGGAGTATTATTATTATTATTATTTTTTTACTCGCAGAATTCGTGACCTTTTATAGGAGTTTTGATTTCTGAAAGCTCCGCGAGTCGTGGAGTTTTTAGCCTTCAAACTCCGCGAGTCGCGGAGTTTGAAAATCCAGCTCAGGATCATTTGTCTCATAGCTTGTCGACATAATTTTTAAATATATATAATATATAAATAATTTATATAATTATTTAAATATTATATTATATTCTTGTACATAGTTGACTTGTAATTTTTGGTCCGTTGCGTCGGGCGTTGATAGTTGACTCATGTCCCGGTTCCGAATTTTCGAACGTCCTTGCGTACAATTTAATATCTTGTACTTTGCGTTTTGTAACTTGTACTCTTGTCATTTTTAGACGTTTTTCATCAATAAATTGAACCTTTTGAATTGTATCTTGAACATTTGAGCTTTTTGGACGTTTGTGTCTTCAAATCTTCGTTTTCGCCTTTTGTCTTCGCACTTATTTATTTAAACAATTACAATGAAAATATAATACAATTACATATGAAAACCTATTATTTAGGAGGGATATTGCTATGAAATATATGTTCCTTTTTAGCCTTATCAAACATCCCCACACTTGAGCGTTGCTTGTCCTCAAGCAATACAGAACTTGAAATAAAAACATACATGAATCACTTTTTTTATTCATCACACTTTGTACATCAGTGATTTTGATATGGTGGTATAAACAATGATAGTAATGATAGAACCATGGTTAAAGGTGGGTGTGTCATCCACAGTTGCCTCGGGTTTAGGTCAACGACACTTGCAATCAAATAGCCAATTTACTTTCGGTTTCCAAAGCAAAGTGCACATTTGAAAGGCGGTTTACAGTCCCACATGACTATGAAAATTTAGATCCGTTAGGAAATTGGATCTTTATGAAAACATTTGATCTTTTAAAAATTCAATCTAGCTTTTACCCTAGACACGTTTTCCTGAATAACCCTTCACCGGTGTTTGCAAAATATTTTTGTGGGTTGTGTGGGTTTCAGATTTGAAAATTTTAGCTCAACACTTGTGGTTTTGTGTCACCCACTTACTAACCTTGTATTAGGAAAGCAACACGTCCAGTAAACTTGCTCCGTATATTACCTTTCGATAAACTACTATCCAGTTGTAAAGGAAAGCGTTGAACAAGCAACTGTTAAGGCAATGTCCCCTGACATGCTTTTAATTATGGTCTATAACGTGTCGGACGCGATTACTATCCTTTGTAGGAGCAATAGTAAAGCTCACCCTAGGAATTTTTCGGTCTGGCACAAGGTCCTGTCTTCGACCATGCTATGCAACCACCGTTCTTACGGTTGACACCCGATTTGGTTCAGGTGACCTAATGAATTCCAGGTGAATTCCTAGGATTTTACGTTCAATGATAATGAACGCATTGAAAATGGGTTTTCAGAAAACAAATCGGTTTATAATTTTGATCAAAATATTTTCTCGTTCAAGCTCGAGTTTAGATATCATTGAATTCCATGAGTTTGAATTCTCAATCTTTAAGGTCAATCTTAAGGATTGAGTAATATCAGTCTTAAAAGCTGATTTTTAATCTTTAAGGAGATTATCCTTTCTGGGGATCTGATTCATTAGTCTTATCAAGCTAATTTGCACGGTGCCCTCCCCATTTTACGAGACAGACCCTCTCATGGTTAGGATAAGTCTGGCCACTTGGCGACCCTGTTTGATGCTGAGGTCCGTGGATTTCCTGATGATTTTAGTGATGACTTTTCTAGATTTTTCGTCAACCTACAGCTGGTCTGGACGACAACTTCCTGACCTAAATCAAGAAGCGCGTTTCTTTTTCGGAAGACTTTACTTCCTTTTAATGATGGAATTGATTCATCGTGTAGATCCATCTTTTCTTTTCTTTCATCGGGTAAAATAGTTAATTTAGTCCAAAACAAAAGCACCTGCAATAAACTTTACAGAAACATGTGATAGATAGTTTTTAATTGAATAACTTGGCACATTCTCCCCACACTTAGTTTCTTTCTTTGCCTTTTTATTCTCCTTTATTCCATTTTAAATGAATTCAATCGTTTTAGGGTGTTTCTCAATTTATGTCCTTTCTGAGGTAACGATAATTTCGGTATTAACACCTAGTTTTCACCGTTCATAAATATATATAAACATGATTTTAAATTCATTTAGTTTAAAATTTTTCAAATTTTCATAAAATTTAGAAAATAAGCCAAGTATAAACCCGAGAGAATTTATAACCCTTCCCCACACTTGAGATCATGCAATGCCCTCATTTGCATGAAATCAGACTCTAATTATAAATTCATGAGGGTGATTAGTGTAGAAAAGTGATTGAAAATACCCAGTTTGTAATTATAAAGCTCGTCGAATGATAGATGGCGGGGCTCATCGTTCATTCCTTCTTGTTTTATCACACATATTTTTCTTCAAAAACGGTTGCTTTTCTGAACTGTTTGCTAATCTTTAAAAATGCGTCTTTTACCCTAATTTATTATGCATGTTTATTAACGAGTTATGCACTAACCCGAACCCCTAATTTAACGTTAAGTGAGGTTAAACTTCCCCACACTTAGCTGACGACATGTGAAGTCGGTAGAATAAGTTCCACGAATTAAAATAGTGAGCCAGTTATTTACATCTCGGGTGGTATAAAATATATTAATGGGTTTAAAGTTTAGACCTACCCGATCGTCACTACTTAATTCTTTTTTAAGTGTAGCTTTTAGTAAATGGATATGTCTCTTTTCTGGTTCTTGGTCAAATGGATCGATATACACCGACATACATATTATAGGGTGGACAATTTCTAACGTTTCCTTCCTTTTATTCTCGACGTCAAATTTTTCACCTCTATTACCCAATTGGGTGAAATTCGAGGTGTCATTATCTATTACAGCTCGTAGTTCATTTCCGGTGGATGACTCGTCTATTGAGAATATTGGGTTGGAAGGTTGTGGAATGGTGAAGTTCGGTTTGGCCTTGGGGGTAAAATTTTCAACGTTATCGTATTCCCAAGAGTACCAATTTGTTACCCTTACTTCTTCTTTATCCATTGATAGATCGATGATTTCGTCGGTAGAGGCTAATGTGTCGATATGTTGTGAAATTGGTAAGACTGAATAAAAAGTATCATCGGGATAGTTGGTGATTTCGGAGCTCTCGAATTCATCAAAATTCGATGATATGAGATTTTTTCTTGCACACGACTCCTCAGATCAACAGGTGTGTAGTCTGATAGAGTTTCAGCTTGCCGGTTTACAAACTCTCTCATTTGTTCATTTTGAGCATTGAGTTCTTCGAGTTTGATTTTCATATTGTCTAATAAATTTTCAGACACGTAATTTTCCTCGTCTACTGGTTGTTGAGTTTGGATATATTCTTGGGAATAATCCCAATTTGAATTGTATTCTTCATAATCATTCCATTCAGGTTCCGTGGGTGCGTAATTTTTCATAGGAACGTAATAATAACATTCCCATGTTGAGTGATAATCTCCACAGATTTCACAACCAGTTATTGTTTCGTCATTCGTGATCCAAGATTGACCGAACGAATTGTCATCAATACTCGTTTGAGAGTATTGATTTAATTGATTTTGGATATCAAAAAGAGTTTCCATAGCCTTGTTTTCAAAATTTTCCATTTTATTGCGATGGCCAAATTTTAGCTACAATGTGGTGCATTTACTAATTATCCTATTAGTTATAAAAATAAAAAAACTTATATAAGTTGTCCAATTAATAGACTTTTCTGCTTTTGCCCACGTTTCGAATAGCCAAAAGATGTAGCAGGGAGCCAGAACCCTTTAAATCGGAAGCTCACAACTCAGCCACTAACAAATCCAACTATTACTACGAAGCAGAAAATTGTCAACGTCCATTAATTTAACCACTTAAATAATTTTTCTTTCCGTTTGAGATATTAGATAAGAAATAGAGAAAATTTCTAAGTCCTAAAAACTAAAGCGTCGAGAAATAAGAAAGAAAAAGAATGCGCGTCGAAAAACGTCGAAAAATAAAAATAAGAAAATAGCGCGTCGTAACTTAAAAAGGAATTAAAAACTAAGAATTAAAAGTTGCGTCTAAAAATATTAAAGCTTAAAAGAAAAACTATATCCCAAATGGTTATAACTTAAAAAGGTACTAAAATATAAAAACGGCGTCGCAAAATTCTAAAGCACCTAAATCTTAGTCTAAAGAAAAAGCACTTAAGGGATTTTACGGCAAAGCCTAAAAATCTAGAAGTAAAAATAACTATGGCAAAAACTAAGTTTAAAACTAAATATGAGCTAAAAATACAAATATTACGCTAAAACGATTAAAAAGGGACAAAATATAAAAATATACAAAAAGTTGTAAAAAGTACAATTTTTATAAAAATATTATTTTTATATTATTTATTTAATAAAACTATTAATTTTATAATTTAATAAAACTAATTAAACTAAATAAACAAAATAATAATAAAACTAAAACTAATTAATAAATTAATTAACTAATTTAGGGTTTATTAATAATAATAAATAATAATATACCGTAATAAATGCTGGTTTTGGGTTTCAGGCGCGTCAGACAGGGCGGCTCCGCGAGTCGCGGTTCCACTTGCCTTAAAACTCCGCAAGTCGCGGAGAATGTAAAACGTTTTTTTTTTTTTTTTTTTTTTTAATTTTATATTGTTTTTCTAAAAATATATTTATCAAAATATATATTAAAAATATAGCGTTTCGCCGAGTTCCCCGGCAGCGGGGCCAAAAATACTTGATGTCGTGCGAGGTGTACGTGAAATACTAAATATTTTTACTACGAAATGCGTTACAAATTACACAAGTTTTAATTATTTATTTACAGATGGGATATACCTAAACCTTGCTACAACACTATAGGCAGTGTACCTAATCGTAGAGTAGTATAGTTTTTAGTAAGTCCGGTTCGTTCCACAGGGAGCTGGCTTATTTCACACTATATTTTAATTAACTATATTTGTACAAAATATATATAATTATATATAATAATATATAAAAGGGGAGTTTACCGTTTAATGACCGGTTTGTCGATTTTATATTTTAAGCGAAGCGTATAGTAAATGACGATATTTAACTAACAATATAAAATAAATAACAATAATTAAAATGACAATAAATAAAAGTACGAGGAAATATGAAATAAAATATATTATGCTTATTTAAACTTCCGTAACCATGATGTTTGACGTTTTGATTTTAATCTATTGTCCTGGGTTAATTGTCCTTTGTCCTGGAGGTATTTGAAACCTATCTGTTTTTTGTCCATAATAGTTCATCGGTCATAATTATAAACTGCTCGGCAAATTTAACCTTATACCCGAAGTCAAATATTCCAACTAACTGGGGATTCGAATTGTAACAAGGTCTTAATACTTTGCTTAATGAATACACCAGGTTATCGACTGTGTGTAAACCAAGGTTTTAATACTTTGTTAACAATTACACCAATTACCCTTGAATGTAATCCACCCCTGTTTTAATGAGTCCATTGACTATTAATCCATCCCCGTGTCCGGTCAAATGAACAATAATTCGTACTTATAAATATCCCGCCCATCGTGTCCGATTAAGCGTATGTGGATATATATAGATACGTCAAATCATAACCTTTATATTAAATTAACGAGGTATCGTTAATTTAATATAAAGCCCATTAATAGTCCATAGTCTAATTTCCACAAGTGTCGTTCTTTTGTCCAAACCCCAATTATGGTACAAAGTCCAATTACCCAATTTTAGTAATTAGCCCAACATCATGATTACTTCGGATTAAATAAGCATAATAATAACTTAGCTATGAGACATTAAATTAAAAAGGTTGAACATAGCTTACATTGATTATTTATCGCGTAGTAGTACACGGACAGAGCTCCGACTTTAAAAACCCGTAAAATAACCTTTACATAACCCGAACTAATCTAATATAACACTAATCTATATTATATATATATATATATATATATATATATATATATATATATATATATATATATATATATATATATATATATTTATTTATTTATTTATTTATTTATATTATACTAGGGAGTATTATTATTATTATTATTTTTTTACTCGCAGAATTCGTGACCTTTTATAGGAGTTTTGATTTCTGACAGCTCCGCGAGTCGTGGAGTTTTTAGCCTTCAAACTCCGCGAGTCGCGGAGTTTGAAAATCCAGCTCAGGATCATTTGTCTCATAGCTTGTCGACATAATTTTTAAATATATATAATATATAAATAATTTATATAATTATTTAAATATTATATTATATTCTTGTGCATAGTTGACTTGTAATTTTTGGTCCGTTGCGTCGGGAGTTGATAGTTCACTCATGTCCCGGTTCCGAATTTTCGAACGTCCTTGCGTACAATTTAATATCTTGTACTTTGCGTTTTGTAACTTGTACTCTTGTCATTTTTAGACGTTTTTCATCAATAAATTGAACCTTTTGAATTGTATCTTGAACATTTGAGCTTTTTGGACGTTTGTGTCTTCAAATCTTCGTTTTCGCCTTTTGTCTTCGCACTTATTTATTTAAACAATTACAATGAAAATATAATACAATTACATATGAAAACCTATTATTTAGGAGGGATATTGCTATGAAATATATGTTCCTTTTTAGCCTTATCAGGCATGTTGATTGGGTCATGGCAATGCAATAAGAGATTCAACAATTCCATCGTTTAGATATTTGGAAGCTAGTTACTAAGCCGCATGGTGCTAAAGTAATTGATCTCAAATAGGTTTGGAAGTGCAAGTTTGACGAAGATGGCAATGTTATCCGTAATAAAGCAAGATTAGTTGCTAAAGGTTATCAGCAAGATCCTGAATTCGATTATGATGAAGTTTTTACTCCTGTTTCCAGATTGGAAGCTATTCACATTTTCTTGACTTTTGCTTCATTTATGAAGTTCAAAGTGTTTCAAATGGATGTCAAGAGTGCATTTCTTTATGGCAAGCTAAATGAAAGAGTATATGTCAATCAACCACCGGGTTTTGAAGATCATCTTCATCCTGACAAAGTTTACCGTTTACGAAGAGCCATATATGGTTTACATCAAGCCCCGAGAGCTTGGTATGGACGTTTGTCAAGTTATCTGATCGAAAAAGGTTATCAAATGGGCACGGTAGATTGTACTCTGTTCACAAAGGTTAAAGATGATGATATCATTTTGGTCCAGATCTATGTAGACGACATTATTTTTGGTTCTACTAAGCAGGAACTTGTAACGACCCTGGATTTTCCAACGTTTAATTATTAATAATTTATTATTAATGCTTGCGTTTTAATAAACGTGTTCTTATACGTGTTACTTGTTACTGTATTTAACTTTTCATGGCCCGAATTGTGTTTGTGACGCACGTACATATCACGAATAATATTTCCAAATATTATTTACGTTCATGATTTAATTATTATTAATCATTTTAATTAACTAAGGTTACTAGTTAATTACTTGGGTTTTTATTTAGATTATTGCTTATTTGGACTTGGGCTTGTGTTAATGGACTTAGAAGCCCACACTACTTATCTTAATGGATTAATTAAGAGCCCAACATTATGTAAATGACTTATTAAACTTAATCAAGGATTAATTAGTGAAGGAATCTAGTTACAAGTATCCTTACACCTTGTTCCCATGCTACTTTGCTTTTATACCACTTCAAGCATTCACCATCTCCCCATATTAAAAAGTTGAAGTTTGACATTGCCTCTTTGGGACACCCTTTTGGCCATCGGCCTTGGCTCACATGGGGAGGAGTTTTGTTTCAAATTTTGGTTACTTATTCTCTCATTTCACTTCACTTTTTCACACACAAAAACTTACTTCTCATTTTCTCTCATTTGCTCTCTACTTTGTAAGTAACTTGAGCTTTTTCTTCTTCTTTTTTTTTCTTGTAAAAACCGAAATATATACATATACATTATCATCATTTGCTTGTTTTGATAACTTGTTCTTTGTTGTTGATTACTTACTTGTTGTTTATCTTTGTTAAAGATCAAGTTCTATAACTTGTATCTTCATCTAATCTTGGTTACTTTCATCTTTTGTTGTAAAGAACAAAGAATCTAAACTTTCTAGTTTATGGTTCTACACTTAATGTTTAAAAGATTTAAAGGTCATGAGTTCTAAAAACCATACTTGAATCCATGTTTGTAAACTTAAGGTTTATTTTCTTAAAGATTAAAGCCTTGGCTTGAATCTTTAAAGTATGAACAACCATGAACTTGTTACTTGTAGATTTAATTTATTTCTTCATTTTATGTACTTTAAAGTTGAAATGTTGTTAATTTGGTCAAGTATTACTAGTTAATCTTGATCTCATATTTCTTGAAACTAAAAGTTAACTTTGTAAGTTCAAGAACATGGAAGTACTGTGTTGGGTCTAAGTTTCTATAGCTTATGGTCTTCTAATTTTGTTGTAAACAAGAGCTTATGAGCTTACATACACTTTACAAGATGAAAATCTAAGTTTCATAACTTATGGTTTCATTAAAGTAAAGATTCGTGTCTTATAACATAGGATTTAACTTAAGAACTTTAGATCTAGACTTTTGGATCTAGGATCTTCAAGATCTAACTAAGAACTATGTTCTACAACTTAAGATCTTTATTAGTTAGTTTACTTTCAAGTTTGTAGCTTTATATTACTATTAGAACTCATGTATGTGTCGGATCTAAGATCTTGATGTAACTTTGGTTCATCAAACTACATACAACTCTTAAGTGAGTTGTGCAACTTATCATAGACCTACACAAGTGTTATGATGGTCAAACCTTGGTTAAGATAATGCAAACCCATCAACGAGTTGTACACTTGAAGCTACAA
The DNA here is from genome assembly GCF_046630445.1 of Rutidosis leptorrhynchoides. Taxonomy (NCBI): domain Eukaryota; kingdom Viridiplantae; phylum Streptophyta; class Magnoliopsida; order Asterales; family Asteraceae; genus Rutidosis; species Rutidosis leptorrhynchoides. Next base: position 102,428,975 of record NC_092343.1, read on the forward strand.
GCATCAAGGATGAGAACCGTGATGAGCATCAAGCACCAAGAACCCACCAGAACAACTTTAGCTACTGTTTTTGTAACTGATCAAACCACCTGAGCTTCTGTAAAGTTGATTTTAAGTTTTCTCAGTTCGTGTAGATGACTTTTCATTTAAGAATCATCTTAATCCGAGTTACGGTTTAGGATCTATGGCCCTCCGAACGTCACTATGTCCTTTTAACGATTGTGCTGAAAATTCTGACCTACTCGCACTTAGACCGTCACCGTGGTCAAATGAAGACGATTTTGCTTCTAGAATTTTTACAGAAACTAAAGGACTTATATACGGAGCCATGGCCACTGGTCTCACCTTATTTCAGTTTGTATGGAGGCCGTGGCGACTGATCGAAATCAGCTTTTGATTTAAACTCTTTTCTAGAATGAAACTTACTTTACACTTTTTATTTGATGATGAATGATGATGATACTTAAGACCTAATTTACATACTTATAAACCTATTGGGATGATTTACTGACTTAGTAACTTTTGACTTAGGTTGAGGACTTTCCATACCTACATACTTTCTTACTTTCCCGAACCAACTTTACTACTACTTTACCACTGTGAGTTATAGCATCCCTTTTTACTTTAACTATTTTGGGAACTGAGAATGCATGCGCGTTTTACGTTTTACATACTAGGCACGAGTACTTAAACTTATTATATGTGTGGGTTATACAACAGCATAAACTTTCCCTTAGCTCGGTAACGTTTAGTCATTTGGTTTTTGAACCGGTGAACGCGAATCTTAGATATGGATCCATAGGGTTTGACATCCCCACTCGGGCTAGTAGCGCTAGCATTTAACGGGTGTTTAATACTTCGTAAACATACGCACTCGCCAAGTGTACTTTTAGGGGGTGATAAACGTTAAGTTAGTTACCAAGTGCCCATGGTTATACATATACTTTTCATACTGTTTTGAAACGCTGTTGAAGCACTGAAATCTCGTGGCTTACCTTACATACTATTATACTTAAACTATATCTCACCAGCCTTTGTGTTGATGTTTTTAAGCATTTTTTCTCAGGTACTTAAGGTTGCTTGCTTCCGCTATTGTACTAGTCATGCCTTGTAGACTCCGCTGCGCTTTTATAGAGATGTCACCGCATGAAATATTTTATCTTGCATTCAAACTTTATTACTTTTGAACAATGATTTGTAATGACCTAAGGGTCACGTACTATTATTACTTGCTTCCGTTCATAGAAGCATACTTTTGGTTGTAAAACATTTGACGTTGGTTATGACGTCACCTTTTATCATGAATGCAAACTTATTTTGAAAACGCATATAGTGTTTGACCTTGTATTGATCCTGTTGTTGATGATTCGTACACGATGGTTTTTTACGGGGCATCACATTTGGTATCAGAGCATTGGTTGTAGGGAATTAGGTTGCATTAGTGAGTCTGGACTGACCCGAGTAGAATTCACTAATAGGACTAATCTGCAACTTGCTTGTTTACTTGTTTCTGCGGAATTTGCTGCATGCTGCTGCTTACTTTTACTGCTATATGCCGTATGCTACTACATGACTTCACTACTGCATGCTATTATCTGTTTTCGATTGCATGATACTTGCCGTTATTGCCATGCTACTTACTGTTACACATGATTTAGGCTGTCGTAGTTACTTTGCCTAATACGTGCTTGCTTTATGACTTACTGACATAGAAAAAGTTATTTTTCCTTGTTCAGATGTCGGATATTTCACCTGTCATCATTTTGGACAGCGACACAGACTCATCAGCCACCTCACCTGCCATCGTTGCCGATTCTCAGATCCCGTCATCGACAGCCTCCAGTGACTCAGGCGCTTCGTCCTCCGGAGCTAGTAGCCATGCACCCGGCTCAGTGATTACCTCAGACGGAGCCGAGGACCCACCAGAGATTCCAGCTCCACTTGCCCCAGGACCTCTGGAGCCACAGCACCATCCCGGTGGTGCTGTGATTCCCACGGAACTTGGGGAAGGTCCAGTCAGTAATGAGCATAACCATTGGTGCCGACGCCTTCCTGATGGACGTCTCGTGTCGATCGGACCCGGCAGATACCGACAGATGATGGCCGCCCGAGGAGAGCCACCCGTGCAGCCACCCCTAGCCGATCTAGACGACCCATCATTCGCCGATTCTTCATCCGACTACTCATCCTCTGACGACTCTAGTGACTAGGATTCAGATGAGGACCCTGATGATGCACCTGTACAGCTACCCTCCACCCCGCCGAAGAAGCGGTACCGTTTTGATGGTACCGTCATTCCAGGGATTAATGAAGGTCGACCATTCGTTGACGCTAATGGTCGGCATCGTAGGGTTACAGCCCGTAAGCGACTTGTGCCGTATCCTGCTGATCCCTTCATCCGTAAGCCTTACCGCTTTGCAGCCTCTACTTCTGGAGCCAGACCGTCTGCACCACTAGCTCAACCAGCACCACCCGTACCAACTGCACCGCCTGCCCCACTATCTCCCTCTGTCGAGGAACTGATGAGGGAGGTGGAGATCCTCCGTGCTCGGGTAACTGAGCTCGAGGACCAGATGTCCCACGTATTGGACATCCTACACCCACCGTCACCGTAGGGCTTTTGTAGTAGATTTCATTATATAATCTAGTTGTAGTTTCATGTTTCACTTATGTATTGTACGAACCTATGCTGATGTATGCAACTTATTATTAATGAATGGAACTTTGTGTTGTTTAATTCTTGCACAAAATTCTATTTACGTTACTGTATGATGATTCTGTGGTATTTGTACCTAGTTGCATTACTTAATAAACATGTGATGTGTTGATTCCATGTTGGTTACCATATACTGTATTATTACTATTTGAATACCGGATTTTAACTTGAGTCAAAAATTTTGTTTAGAACATCAATGGCCAACGGACGATCAACACCCACAGCAGCCTAAATCGAGGAAATGATCAATGAACGAGTCACCGCAGCTTTAGCGGAAATGAACCCCCAAGCTCCACCACCACCGGTTATCCAGCCCATTCGTAATGGGTGCACATACAAAGAGTTTCAAAGCTGAAAGCCCCAAAACTTTAGTGGAACTGAGGGGCCAGTTGGTCTCACTAGGTGGTTTGAGAAATTAGAATCTGTATTCTGAGTTAGTAACTGCTCAGAGACGGACAAAACCAAGTATGCCTCATGTACACTGTCTGACGGCGCCCTAACTTGGTGGAACACACTGGCTCAAGCAAAGGGTATTGATGAGGTGTATGCTACCACATGGGAGGAATTCAAAGGGGCCTTGATTGAAGAGTATTGTCCTAGGACAGAGATCCAGAAGATGGAGATTGAGTTTATGCAGTTGAAGGTCGTGAGAAACGATCTCGATGGTTACAACCGTAGGTATCTAGAATTAGCCCTGATGTGTCCTACCATGGTCACCCCGGAGTTTAAGTGCAAAAGATCATGAAGAAGGGACGTCTTGCTGTGCTAGCACATGTGAAGACATTAGAAACCGAGGTGAAGAGTGTGAACGACGTATGAATTGTGAACAAATGTTTCGATGTCTTTCCGGAAGAATTGCCTGGATTACCGACACCAAGGGTAGTAGAATTTCAGATCGATTTAGTGCCAGGAGCTACACATGTAGCTCGCGCGCCTTATCGACTCGCACCTTCCGAAATGCAAGAGTTACAAAGCCAATTACAAGAACTGCTAGACCGAGGGTTTATCCAACCAAGTTTCTCGCCTTGGGGCGCACCTGTTTTATTTGTAAAGAAGAAGGACGGATCATTCCGCATGTGTATTGACTACTGTGAACTCAACAAATTGACAATCAACAATCGGTATCCTCTTCCCCGCATTGACGATCTTTTTTTATCAACTACAAGGATCGAGCATTTACTCCAAGATCGATTTGCGATCCGGTTATCACCAATTGAGGGTGAAGGAGAGTAATGTAATGAAAACTGCATTCTAAACTCGTTATGGTCATTATGAGTTCCTCGTGATGCCATTCGGATTAACCAACGCACCTGCCGTATTTATGGACCTCATGAATCGTGTCTGCAAGCCTTACTTGGATAAGTTCGTTATCATCTTCATAGATGATATCCTCATCTACTCCAAAAGCGAAGAAGAACACAAGCAACACCTTCGATTAGTGCTTGAACTCTTGAGACAAGAGCAACTTTATGCCAAATTCTCCAAGTGCGAATTTTGGTTAAAGGAAGTCAAATTTCTGGGTCATGTTGTGAGCGACCAGGGTATCAAGGTTGATCCCGCCAAGATTGAAGCTATCAGCAAGTGGGAAACCCCCACTACTCCAACTCACATTCGCCAATTTTTAGGTCTCGCCGGTTACTACCGAAGATTTATTGAAGGTTTCTCTCTGATTGTGCGTCCTTTGATCGCGCTGACTCACAAAGGGAAGAAGTTTATTTGGAAACCCGAACAGGAATCTGCATTTCAAACTTTGAAAAAGAAGTTAACCACCGCACCTATCTTATCACCTCCTGAAGGCAGTGACGATTTCGTCGTTTATTGCGATGCTTCGAAGAGTGGTTTTGGTTGTATACTGATGCAACGCACAAAGGTTATCACTTACGCCTCTCGTCAACTGAAGATTCACGAGCGAAATTACACAATGCACGATCTCGAGCTTGGATCCGTTGTCTTTGCATTAAAACTGTGGAGACACTATCTTTATGGAACAAAGAGCACTATTTTCACCGATCATAAAAGCCTCCAACACATCTTTGATCAGAAGCAACTGAATATGAGACAGCGTCGATGGATCAATACGCTAAACGACTATGATTGTCAACTTCGTTATCATCCTGGTAAGGCCAATGTTGTAGCCGACGCTTTGAGTCGAAAGGAGAGGATGGCACCTCTTCGTGTCCGAGCCCTGAACATCACCATTCATTCGAACCTCAATAGCCAGATCCGAGCAGCCCAAGATGAGGCTCTCAAGGAGGAGAATTTATCTCATGAATACTTGAACATTCTTGTCTCTCGATTCGAAGTTAAGGAGACTGGACTCCGATGCTATGCCGGAAGAATTTGGGTACCCCATTATGGAGATCTACGGGACCTTATATTGGATGAAGCCCACAAGTCGAGATATTCGATTCACCCAGGAGCCGGTAAAATGTACCACGATCTTAAGGAACAGTATTGGTGGCCGAATCTTAAGAAGGACGTTGCAACGTATGTTGGTAAGTGTTTGACTTGCTCGAAAGTTAAGGCCGAACATCAAAGACCCTCTAGGTTACTTCAGCAACCGGAAATCCCACAATAGAAGTGGGAAAGGATAATGATGGATTTCATTATGAAGCTACCAAATACGGTGGGCGAATACGATACCATCTGGGTTATCGTTGACCGTCTCACTAAATCTGCAAACTTCTTAGCCATGAAGGAGACGGATACGATGGAGAGACTTGCTCAATTATACATCAAGGAGGTTGTATCTCGTCATGGTGTACCTTTATCGATCATCTCAGATCGCGATCCCTGTTTTGCTTCCAGATTTTGGCGTTCTTTACAAGAAGCCATGGGAACACGTCTCGACATGAGTACTGCATATCACCCACAGACCAACGGGTAAAGTGAACACACAATTCAGACCTTGGAGGACATGTTGCGTGCATGTGTTATCGATTTCGGAAAGGCCTGGGAAAGGCATTTTCCACTCGCCGAATTTTCTTACAACAACAGTTATCACTCGAGCATTAATGCCGCACCTTTTGAAGCGTTGTATTGCCGCAAGTGCTGATCTCCTATTTGTTGGGCCGAAGTAGGCGAAAAGCAAATCACTGGACCCGAGGTAGTCCATGAAACAACGGAGAAGATTGCTCAGATTTAAGCGAGACTTAAGACGGCCCATGATCGTCAAAAGAGTTATGCCGACCTCAAACGTAAAGACTTTGAATTCAATGTCGGTGACCGTGTAATGTTGAAGGTTGCACCTTGGAAAGGTGTGATTCGTTTTGGAAAACGTGGAAAGTTAAACCCACGATACATTGGTCCTTTTAAAATCTTAGAGCGTGTTGGACCCGTTGCTTACCGTTTGGATCTTCCAACTCAATTGAGCTCCGTTCATCCTACTTTTCATGTATCGAATTTGAAGAAGTGTCTTGCTGAACCGGAACATGTCATACCATTGGAGGAACTTACGATTGACGACAAACTCCACTTCGTGGAAGAGCCTGTTGAAATTATGGACCATGAGGTCAAAACTTTGAAACACAACAAGATTCCAATCTTCCGAGTACGATGGAATGCCAAACGAGGACCTGAGTTTACCTGGGAACGAGAGGATCAAATGATGCAGAAGTATCCTCACCTTTTCCCGACTCCTCCATCTACCTCAGCTTAAAATTTTGGGACGAAATTTTCTTTAACAGGTGGGTAATGTAACGACCCTGGGTTTTCCAACGTTTAATTATTAATAATTTATTATTAATGCTTGCGTTTTAATAAACGTGTTCTTATACGTGTTACTTGTTACCGTATTTAACTTTTCATGGCTCGAATTGTCTTTGTGACGCACGTACGTATCACGAATAATATTTCCGAATATTATTTACATTCATGATTTAATTATTATTAATCATTTTAATTAACTAAGGTTACTAGTTAATTACGTGGGCTTTTATTTAGATTATTGCTTATTTGGACTTGGGCTTGTGTTAATGGACTTAGAAGCCCACCCTACTTATCTTAATGGATTAATTAAGAGACCAACATTATGTAAATGACTTATTAAACTTAATCAAGGATTAATTAGTGAAGGAATCTAGTTACAAGTATCCTTACACCTTGTTCCCATGCTACTTTGCTTTTATACCACTTCAAGCATTCACCATCTCCCCATATTAGAAAGTTGAAGTTTGACATTGCCTCTTTGGGACACCCTTTTGGCCGTCGGCCTTGGCTCACATGGGGAGGAGTTTTGTTTCAAATTTTGGTTACTTATTCTCTCATTTCACTTCACTTTTTCACACACACAAACTTACTTCTCATTTTCTCTCATTTGCTCTCTACTTTGTAAGTAACTTGAGCTTTTTCTTCTTCTTTTTTTTCTTGTAAAAACCGAAATATATACATATACATCATCATCATTTGCTTGTTTTGATTACTTGTTCTTTGTTGTTGATTACTTACTTGTTGTTTATCTTTGTTAAAGATCAAGTTCTATAACTTGTATCTTCATCTAATCTTGGTTACTTTCATCTTTTGTTGTAAAGAACCAAGAATAAAGAATCTAAACTTTCTAGTTTATGGTTCTACACTTAATGTTTTAAAGATTTAAAGTTCATGAGTTGTAAAAACCATACTTGAATCCATGTTTGTAAACTTAAGGTTTACTTTCTTAAAGATCAAAGCCTTGGCTTGAATCTTTAAAGTATGAACAACCATGAACTTGTTACTTGTAGATTTAATTTATTTCTTCATTTTATGTACTTTAAAGTTGAAATGTTAATTTGGTCAAGTATTACTAGTTAATCTTGATCTCATATTTCTTGAAACTAAAAGTTAACTTTGTAAGTTCAAGAACATGGAAGTATAACTTTCTAGTTATAACTTCATATACTTATGTTGGATCTAAGTTTATATAGCTTATGTTCTTCTAATTTTATTGTAAACAAGAGCTTATGAGCTTACATACACTTTACAAGATGAAAATCTAAGTTTCATAACTTATGGTTTCATTAAAGTAAAGATTCATGTCTTATAACTTAGGATTTAACTTAAGAACTTTAGATCTAGACTTTTGGGTCTAGGATCTTCAAGATCTAACTAAGAACTATGTTCTACAACTTAAGATCTTGATTAGTTAGTTTACTTTCAAGTTTGTAGCTTTATATTACTATTAGAACTCATGTATGTGTCGGATCTAAGATCTTGATGTAACTTTGGTTCATCAAACTGCATACAACTCTTAAGTGAGTTGTGCAACTTATCTTAGACCTACACAAGTGTTATGATGGTCAAACCTTAGTTAATATGATGCAAACCCATCAATGAGTTGTACACTTGAAGCTACAAGCATCAAGGGTGAGAACCGTGATGAGCATCAAGCACCAAGAACCCACCGGAACACCTTTAGCTACTGTTTCTGTAACTGATCAAACCACCTGGGCTACTGTAAAGTTGATTTTCAGTTTTCTCAGTTCGTGTAGATGACTTTTCATTTAATACTCTTCTTAATCCGTGTTACGGTTAAGGATCTATGGCCCTCCGAACGTCACTATGTCCTTTTAACGATTGTGCTGAAAATTCTGACCTACTCGCACTTAGACCGTCGCTACGGTCAAACGAAGATGAGTTTGCTTCTGGAATTTTTACAGCAACTAAAGGACTTATATACGGATCCATGGCCACTGGTATCACCTTATTTCAGTTTGTATGGAGGCCGTGGAGACTTATCGAAGTCAGTCTTTGATTTAAACTCTTTTCTAGAATGAAACTTACTTTACACTTTTTGTTTGATGATGAATGATGATGATACTTAAGACCTAATTTACATACTTATAAACCTATTAGGACGATTTACTGACTTAGTAACTTTTAACTTAGGTTGAGGACTTTCCGGACCTACATACTTGCTTACTTTCCCGAACCAACTTTACTACTACTTTACCACTGTGAGTTATAGCATCCCTTTTTACTTTAACTATTTTGGGAACTGAGAATACATGCGCATTTTATGTTTTACATACTAGGCATGAGTACTTAAACTTATTATATGTGTGGGTTATACAACGGCATAAACTTTCCCCTTAGCTCGGTAACGTTTATTCATTTGGTTTTTGAACAGGTGAACGCGAATCTTAGATATGGATCCATAGGGTTTGACATCCCCACTCGGGCTAGTAGCGCTAGCATTTAACGGGTGTTTAATACTTTGTAAATATACGCACTCGCCAAGTGTACTTTTAGGGGGTGATAAACGTTAAGTTAGTTACCAAGTGCCCACGGTTATACATATACTTTTCATACTGTTTTGAAACGTTGTTGAAGCACTGAAATCTCGTGGCCTACCTTACATACTGTTATACTTAAACTATAGCTCAACAACCTTTGTGTTGACGTTTTTAAGCATGTTTTTCTCAGGTGCTTAAGGTTGCTTGCTTCCGATGTTGTACTAGTCATGCCGTGTAGACTCCGCTGCGCTTTTATAGAGATGTCACCGCATGAAACATTTTATCTTGAATTCAAACTTTATTACTTTTGAACAATGATTTGTAACGACCTAAGGGTCACGTACTATTATTACTTGCTTCTGTTCATAGAAGCATACTTTTGGTTGTAAAACATTTGACGTTGGTTATGACGTCACCCTTTATCATGAATGCAAACTTGTTTTGAAAACGCATATAGTGTTTGACCTTGTATTGATCTTGTTGTTACTGATTCATACACGATGGTTTTGTACGGGGCATCACAGAACTCGTCGATGAGTTCGAGCAGGTTATGAAGGACGAATTCGAAATGAGCAAATTGGGTCTCTTACACTACTTTCTTGGTTTGCAAGTCAAACAGACTGATAATGGAATTTTTCTTCATCAAGCAAAGTATATAAATGATATACTCAAACGCTTCGGTATGACTCAAGAACGTCCTGTATCAACCCCGCTAGCTGTGAATCATGGTATTTCGTTATACTGTGAAGGGGAGCCTGTTGATCCTACATACTATCGAGAAATCATCGGATAGCTCATGCGTCTCATTGCATCTAGGCCGGATATTATATTCGCAACATGTCTGTGTGCTCTTTATCAAGTTAATCCGAATACAGTTCATCTTACAGCTGCCAAAAGAATTTTTCGTTATCTGTTACATTCTCCAATTCTCGGCATCTGGTATTCGAACGAAGACAAGTTTGATCTTGTAGCATATAGTGATTCAGACTATGCAGGTTGCAAAATCAACAACAAATCTACATTAGGAGGATGTCAATTTTTAGGTGAAAGGCTGGTGACCTGGCAATGCAAGAAACAAACTGCAGTTGCGCTTTCCACGTGTGAAGCTGAATATATCGTTGCTGCTAGTTGCTTTTCGCAAGTTATTTTGATTCAACAACAACTTCGTGATTACGGACTAAGAATCTCTTTCTCTACTCTTTATATTGATAATACTGCTGCGATTACAATTACTAAGAATCCTGTGCAACATTCTAAGACTAAACACATAGGTGTTAAATATCATTTTCTTAGGGATTGCCATGAGAAAAAGATAATTGAGGTTAAGAGAATAGGTACTAAGGACCAGAGGGCTGACCTTTTCACTAAGGCTTTTAATAAACCTAGGTTCTTGCTACTTTTAGAGATGAATGACATTGTTGATCGAGACAAAGTAATTTCGGATGTTGTGTGTGAAGGTTAATCAAACTTTTAGACTTTGCATGTAGGATGCATGATATATAGATTTTTAGTTTCTTATTATCTGTATTACATATTTTTGCTTCCTGTCTGCATTTCTCTACATAATTTCTTTCATGATTGCATGATTGTCAGTAGTTATTTTCTGTTTCTTTTGTTAAAATGCTAAAAGACAAAAAGATTTTATGTTTTAGTACTTTAGGGGGAGTATATGTTTCAACAGAAAATACCTAAAAAGTGTAAAATGCCTCACCAGAAAACCCTAAAAAGTTAAAAATCCGAAAAGGAGCTTGTTTTGATTAATATGTGGGAGATGAAGAAATTACTGTACTGAGAATTGATATATTTGATTAGTAAGGACTGATTTGAACGTTTATGTTTATCTGTTGTGTGATGTACTGATAGATGTGACTGATGAATTATTGGCATTAGACTATCATAATAAGAATAACGATCATCTAAGATTCAGAAGTCATGGACGATCTGTAGCATTTGAAGGTAGTCACCTAATTATCTCCGAAACTGTATCTAATGATAATTTTTGAGGAACTCAACAGTCGGTTGAGGGTATCCCCTATCATAATTGATAATCACTAGAAAAGGTTGGGGGTGGATTTTAGGTTGAGGATTATCCGTTTGGCTGGTGCATACCACGTTGTCACGGGCCTAAGACTTTATAATCGAAACTAAATCTCGAAAATATTAGAGAAAATTAGTTTATGTCGAAGTAAGTGTCCCTTCTAGCTTAAGGTTGAAAAGTATAATTCCTTATTGCGGACCGTTCAAGTATCTAAGGGAGAACACCTTCGAGTGATCTGAGCACACAACAAAGAAACATGAGTTCATGCATAAAAATGGAAAATCCATTCATGATGGCATTCAAAATCAATATATCAAAAGACAGTGATATGCTGAAAAAGAAATATCAAAAGAAAATCAAAGTCAAAAATAATTGGCGTATCAAGATGGCAAAGTCCTGAAAGTATGAAGAATGCTGATTCATGATGTGCTCATAAAGAACTCAGATCATTCTTAGTGTGATGCCCCAGCGCAGCTTGAATAGTTTAATCACGACGTTCACACTAAACTATCAAGATTATTGTCATCTGCAATATAGAGTTATACCTATTAAGACTGTAAGTTGGAAAGATACTTACCTAGATATACTCTAAATAACATATATATGAAAGTTTAGCTTTCGATTCCGTTTTCCATGTCAAGTTGAACATAAAGAAGTTAAGGGCCTTGAGATTTATTTCGTGTGACGACTGGTCATCAGGCAAGTCTGCTTTAACTGTAGACCAATCCCCGATGTAAATAATGCACCTATTCGGATAATCCAATATACTCTAAGATCTGCCGTACGAACTAGATTGAAGATTGTCAACACATTGGTAGAAGCCAAAGGCTAACAGGGTTATTCAAAATGCCGTGAGAACCATCCTGTTCAATTTGAATGAAGTACATGGAAAGAGATGACGGAAAGTTACGCGTAATGAATTGACAACCCAATAAAAATGCACAATCATAAATGATGAAAGAATCAAGGATTAATGAACTTAGCGTGATCTCAAAAATCACTACTTTGTAGTGTTCAAGTAATTAATTCCAACATGATTGTCGAAGTGTCCGGAATAAATATGTTCATGTTTAATGAGGATTGATATCAGAAATTCCATGATAATGGACATAAACTAGACAATTAGGAATGAACAACAGAAGTTGATTCAATATGTCAGTTCTGATCCATTTTTAAATTGTTAATCATCTTGCTCACAAAAAGAATGTGGATTTATATGTTTGTTTATCTGTTTATTAAATAGCTTGCATTGAAAAATGTAAAACAATAAAAAGATTTTGGTTTTGCAAGTTATTAGACTTCATGGTAGAATGTCTTTCATTTGCATATTTTTAGTTGCATGACATTATATCTCAGAAAATTCATAAAGATTTTAGCTTTCTTTTGTTTTTTGATTATCCTCTGAATGTACAATAACATTTGAAAGAACCTTGTCGAGATCAAGATATTTTTGGCCACCATATCCACAAGATAGAAGTTTGTAGAGCTTGTGTTTGTTTAAAGGACTTTAGATGATTTAAGGTATTAGTGAACTTAAGATGACATTACAATGTAAGACTTACTCATGAGAAACATAATGTTTAGAGTAATAACCTCGTTCTGATTAGGATTTTTGATCAACCTAAGTGTTAATGATCATTTTTTGATGGATTAGTGATTTATGACTCAAATTGAAAGTGCTAGTTATATCTAAGATTGCCAAACGAGTCGAAATCCTAAGTTTGTGAAAATTTGAAAATTTGAAATTGCCTAAGTGGCTCACTTGCACGACTGATGTGTGAACCGTACGAGTAACCACACGTGTGAGGTTAACCGTATGGATCACCCTATTCTAGAATTGTCCTAAGACATCTGGGTCACACGCACGAGTGATTATGTGAGGCGCACGGTTGATGATGGATCGTGTGATCAACCATACAGTTGATCACGAGAGTATAAATAGAGAGTACTGAGCACAGTCGCTCACTCTTGCACCCTCTACCTATTTTTCTCTCAAAATTCGATCATCACCAATCTTGTTTTCCACCGCAGTGTTTATTAAGCACGTTTATCCAACCACAGCGCCACCATCTAGGTATATTTTCATCAAGTTTTAGTGTGTTAATTTGTTGTTTGAATGTATCGAAACCCTAAGGGTTTGTATGTCGAATTTCATGAAATTAAAGCTTGTTTTGATGTGTATATGTTATTGTTTTGAGTTAAACGATACCTAATGTTGCTATTGTGATATAAATCGGCCCCTAAAATGATCAAACATGTAATCTCAGTGATTTAAAAATGCATTTAATATCGGTTTCATCAGACATGCACGAGTGACATCACTCGCACGCATGATACATGACTCGCACGAGTCAGTACGCGGTTGATGATCAACCATGTGAACCTTTGAGATCACTCATTCGATTTGATTTAGTTGCTCACTCGCTTGACTGAGCCAACACGTGTGATTAACCGCACGAGTCACCACACGGTTGTCTCACTCGCTTATAAATGTTGCCTCAACCGTGTACCTTGTCTGAAATCATATTACTGCTCAATCGTGTCAACAGTGGCACGAGTGACTATGTTACTCGCACGTCTGATCCCTCAGCCGCACGTGTGACAATATCACTCACACGGTTTATCATGTTAACAAGTTTATGACACTTTGTTGCGAATGCTTTGATGTTTTATGATATGTGGGTTGTATTTCTAACATTTCTGTTGATATTCCAGTTTGTTATGATATCATCAATGGTTGAACAACAAGTCAATGTTCCAGTTGATAATCTAGAAGGACAGGGGGAGCAACAAGCAAATCCTCAAGTGAATCCCGTTAACCTACCTGCTCAACCAGAAATTATCCTAGAGAAGGGTAAGCTGAATAATCAAGTTGCTCTCTATGATACTACTCTCGAGAGAGGTAATCATTTTAAGGAGATTGTGGAATTTCTTAAGAGATCAAGAATTCATACTGCTATCTCTACCCAATGCACGGCATACTACAACCATCAGAGGGAATTATGGAGAAATGCTATACTTGATGTATCGGAAGATGAGACTAAGATAGTCAGTACAGTTCAAGGGCATGAGATCATAGTTTCTAAGACTGTGATAAGGAAGATTTTGGGCTTCAATGACGAGAATTGCTCCCATATGACAATCGATCGTGAGAGAATTCACGGATGCTTTAAAACATGTGCTTATTCTAGTTATATTGCTGGCAAATCTGAACTGATGAAGACGCTTCTGCCTCCACAGTTTTGATATCTTGCTCATGTGATCATGCATTGTTTGAGTGGACGTAAAGCTGGTTTCGATAAGCTGCATGAAAAAGTGCAAAGTATGTTTGTGGAACTTGTTCTAAAAGCTCCATATGATTTCTCGGGATTCGTCTTCTATTACTTCAAAGCGAATCTTTTCAGTTCTACTCAGAGATATCTTATTTACGCCCATTTTCTTCAAATGATTATTAATGATGTTGCACCTAATCTACAGAAGCTTGAAGAGGATATTATTCACCTTAAGACAATGAATCCGATAACTTTCCGAAGAATGGAGGAAACAAGAAACGAGGGTTTGAAACCTGATTTTAACAGAAAGCTTGTTTGCCATCTGATTAAGGAGAATTATCAATGTCCGGCTGGTAACGCATGGAGAAACGATGATTCAGACTCTAACTACGAAGTTACAGATGAGGAAGGTGGAGATGATAATCAGAGATCTACCGGTGAAGCTCAAGGAGGAGGTAATGTTAATGATGAAGTTATTGAAGGTGATGATGAATCGAGAGGAAGATGTTAGTTTGATTCAAAGGAAGAGGAAAGGGAAGGAAGCGATGACTTCAGAACAACCCAAGAAGAAGGAGAAGAGAACTAAACACAATTATGACTCATCTCAAAGGTCATCTCAGGGAGGTTCGAAACAACAAGCTCAGAGACAACCATCCGGTTTCATGAAGGATGCAAGAGCCACTGTTACCTCACCGAGACCTGCCACTACAACACTGATGAGACCCGTCCTAATCCATCTGGACGAAGTCCATATCGATTACAACGATTCACAAATAGTTGATTTCATCGCGAGGTACTTGACATCTATATGATACATTTTACAAACATTGCATTTGTTTTTAAAAGACAAACTTTCATTACATCGAATGTTGACAGGCATGCATACCATTTTATAATATATCTAGCTATAATTGACTTAGTAATAATCTTGATGAACTCGACGACTCGAATGCAACGTCTTTTGAAATATGTCATAAATGACTCCAAGTAATATCCCTAAAATGAGCAAATGCACAGCGGAAGATTTCTTTCGTACCTGAGAATAAACA
The DNA here is from genome assembly GCF_046630445.1 of Rutidosis leptorrhynchoides. Taxonomy (NCBI): domain Eukaryota; kingdom Viridiplantae; phylum Streptophyta; class Magnoliopsida; order Asterales; family Asteraceae; genus Rutidosis; species Rutidosis leptorrhynchoides. Next base: position 102,444,259 of record NC_092343.1, read on the forward strand.
TGCTTTCAAGTGTCAACCAAAAGGTTGGTGAGTTCATTAGTTTAACATAAATAATCATTTCCATCATTTTAATAGACCACAAGATTTTCATTTCTCATAAATACACGTCCCATGCATAGAGACAAAAATATCATTCATATGGATTGAACAACTGGTAACCGACATTAACAAGATGCATATAGAATATCCCCTATCATTCCGGGAAATCCTTCGGACATGATATAAAACAACATCAAAGTACTAAAGCATCCGGTACGTTGGATGGGGTTCGTCGGGCCCATAGATCTATCTTTAGGATTCACGTCAATTAGTAGATCGGTTTACTAATTCTTAAGTTACCAAGCAAAAGGGGCATATTCGGCTTCGATCATTCAACCATATAATGTAGTTTCGATTACTTGTGTCTATTTCGTAAAACATTTATAAAAAATTGCGCATGTATTCTCAGCCCAAAAATATAATGGGTAAAAAGGCAAATGAAACTCACCATACTGTATTTCATAGTAAAATACATATAACGTCATTGAACAAGTGAAAGGTTGGCCTCGGATTCACGAACCTATATTATTTGTATATATTTATTTGTTGGTCAATATTTGTTCTAACAATTTAGGTTAAGTCATAGTGTACCACAATCCTAATGCTCGAGACTATATGCAAAAGTCAACAAAAGTCAATTTGACTCAAAATGTTTTCCAAAATTTATACATGATTATTATATTTTAAATATCGTCGTTTTATATTTTTACATATTTTTAAAAGATTTTACTAAAGTAAATAATACAATTCATTTATTAATAATTAAAATATAATTTTATATATCTTAAGTAATAAAATTTATAAGGTTCATTTAATATCATAAAATATTATGATAGGTTTTATTAAAGTAATTATATTATTTGTGTTACATATTTATTTGATATAATAACATTGATAAATAAAATTTATATTATTTTGTAATAATAATTATTATTATCTTATTAATAAAAATATTAATTTTTATATTTACTAAAAATGATATTATGAAAAATGATAATTTCTAATTCATGATATTAGTGAAATTTATATTAACAATGATATTCCTATTAAAAATAATAACTTTTGTAAAAATGATATTTTTTAATATTAATAATACCTTTAATAATAATAGTGATAAAAATAATAAAAAAATGATAATTTTATCTAAATCAGTTTCTTACAATATTTTAAATTTCATCATGATACTCATACTCATTATTTCCTAATTGATTTGTTAGTAGCTTTTAAGTCGTCTTTTATATCGTGTTCCTTTTAATGATAATAATAGTAATTATAATAATTAAGTGTTACTTAATATTATACACTAATAATAATAAATATTATGATAATGATATTACTAATAACTATTTTAATGGTAATAATAATAATAATAATAATAATAATAATAATAATAATAATAATAATAATAATAATACTAATTATACTTTTAATGATAGTAATAATAATAAAAATAACAATTTTTAATGATAATACTTTTTATTGATAATAATAATAATAATAATAATAATAATAATTTGATAAAAACTAGAATGACGATAACAACGACGATAATAATAATCATTTTTAATAATAATATTAAAAATTCAATTGACTATAACTTCTAATCCGTTCATCGAAACCATTCGACATCTAAAGAAAAAGTTCTTAATTTTTCGCTAGCTTTCCAACGACATGCATATCTTATACCTTATCTCAACCACAGGTGTAACTAATTTAAGATTCAACATAACCTATCTAAGGGAACTATAAAAAGTTCAAGCATACATAATCCTATTTTCTCGAGCACTAGTCAGGGATACACTATTAGTATGTAAAAATTAAATTATGAGTACTCACGTATCAATATTGAGATTCAATATTGCAGGAAAGGTATGTAGACGCAACGGGGACAAAAGTTACTAGATTGACCTCACGAGTATACCCATGGACATTACCCATCACCTTTATAGTTATAACCCATAATTTCCTTAACTCTGTCCCGCTCATAAAACTTGTCTTGAAATAATTCGTTCATGACCTCGTCGTAGTATTTTATGTATAATAATAATATTATTGCTTCTAATAATACTAATATTAATAATATTCTTTAATATTAATATATATTAATATTAATAAAAATAAATTAAATAAATAATACGGAGTAAAAGAATATCAGAAGAAGTAAAAGAGTGCACACTGAACCAAAATCGTTTGAGCTTTAAAGACTTTTGGCCACCAACCCTACCATGCGATTGCATGGAGTTTGAGGGTACTAACCATACAATCGCATGGCTCTTAATGACAGCGCATGATCAACCAAACTTGGCCGCCGACATCTCTTTTCTTTACACATAATACATAATACGTTTATTTATATTAATTAATATATAATATATTTAATCTTTAGAATTAATTAAATATTATATTATATTTACGCTCATGGTAAAAATATAATTTTTACAAAAATGACACGATCGTGGTCTCACGACTCATGTACCACTTTCGGTTTTTCGAGCGCACTCTCGTACATTTAGAAAACTATCCTTTTTCGTTATGCGACGTGTACTTTTAATAATAATTTGACTTTTTTTTATCAAAAATTTACTTTGTGAAAATGTATCTTATAAAATTTGAGTGTTGTGGTCATTTGCTTCTATAAATCAGTGACTCGTTGTTTACCAAAATATACTATTTTAAATTAGGACGTTTTATGACTAAGTAAAAATATATAGTTACATATTTAGAAATATAAGTTTGTATCCAAAATCTTTTATTTAATAGTATAACATTTAGTTTTTCAAAACTATTTATTTTTCAAAGTTTATTTTTATTTTGCTTAGAAAGATAGTTTAACGCGTAACTTTTTCAAGTTAATATATTTATACATAAACATATCTAATCATATACGTTCATTTAGTGGTTCGTGAATCATTGAAATTTAGTCGAGGTTAAATGCATATATGAATATAGTTTCAAATCCTTGAGACTTAACATAACAAACTTTGCTTATCGTGTCGAATTAATATAAAGATAAAGTTTAAATTTGATCGAAAATTGTCGGGTCGTCACAGTACCTACCCGTTAAAGAAATTTCGTCCCAAAATTTGGGTGAGGTGGTCATGGCTAACAATAAAAATGTTTTCATGACGAATATGAGTTGATAAATTGAGTTTTATCATCATTGAGTAATATGGATAAAAATAACTCGATTATTCGAAGAGTACGAATGAAGCTACCACCAAAGGGTGAAATAGGAAAGTAAAGATTCATCTTAACTTTTGACAGAGTCAGGGTTGAATTCCGGAATTCAAGGGATTTAAAGGAAATCTTTGAAATCTAAAAGATTTGATTCTTCGGCGAATAAGGGAATTAAGATATCTATAATTAAATACGGTGATCTGTCTCGATTACTCCGTCTGATATTTCCATTATAAATTAAACCCTTCCGTTCCATTATTCTCACCATTCATGTTCTTTCTTTCTTAGTTCGTACATCCAAAAGATTGTGAAAATACTTAATCCCATTCTAATCCTTGATATTTTCCTAATCATCATTTCTGTCATCCATCTTTTCAATCTTCCACCAGAAAGATTTGGTTACTTCTATTATTACCTTGGGATGATACTATTCTTAATTCTACCGTGTCTTTATATTGCTATTCGTATTAATATCCACGGTTTGTAATCTCCTTGTTGTTATTGGGCTTTATATTTTCTCTTATATTTCGGAGCTCTTTGCCTTTTTATTATCCTCTCGACCTCTAGTAAAGCGAGTAACGGTCCAGAATTCGTAAATATGGAGTTTCGAATGAACTCCAGGTTCTAAGCAAGAAAGAACGTGATCGCACGATTTGATTTGTCAAATTACCTGAATCACTAAGAATAGAACTATCAAGAATATTGTTTCTTGATATGTTCAGAAGTTAATCAGAATGAAAGAGTTATGTAACATGACACATGATGATGTTATAATCTGTGAATCATCATGTTCCATTTAGAAACTCAGCATGACTTACTGTAATATAATCACGTTGATCAAGTGTCATTATATTATACTAACTCATGCATCAGTTCCCAACATTACTTCAATAACATTCATATTTTAAGCTCGAAAGTTTACAGAATATAGAAACTAACAGTTTCTATATGATGTAACACTGATAGCACGAAGAGATTAATGATTTCAGATAAGAACAGTTATAAAAATATCTTCAGATATATGGAGGATATTTATAATGAAAGATACGATGATATCTTGGAGTTTCTAAGATCAGAGGATGATGGAGACTATTGTCCGCAAGGGTTTAGATTAAGGAGCAAGATATTCGCTAAAGACTTCAGCAGACATTGAATCATTTAGATTCTTTGAAGTCAAACTTATTCTTTGTGATTTGTCCACGGCTTCTTTCATAGTTTCGCATAACCCGCTTTTCGGTACTAAATTTTTCTATTGAGTGTTTCCAGTACTCCATTCTTTATCATCAACTTTTAGCTGTTGAGGTCGTTTACAGTTTTTGGTTGCTTCATTCAACTTTTCAAAATTCAGAGTATTAATTCGCAGACTGGGTGCTTTTCAGAATTTCATAATGGAAGATCATAATTCTAAGGGATAAATATTATATGGATATATATAACTGTTGATGTGGAAACTTTGCAAGACTCACAATACAGATTTGCTGCTTCCCGGTAATTGGTATGGCAATTCTTGTTGCAGGATATAGATGTATACATGATGGGGTTTCAATGAATATAATGATTTTTCGGAAAGTCCAAATTCATTGAAGTTGCTGGTAAGTTTACTGCTAATGTGGTGGAATAAAAACGGTTCCCCGATAACGATGACGACATGCAAACTTATATATCGAGGTTATAATAGTGTTTATTCGAATGAAAAGTCGAAATTGATTTGTTGAAGCTGTGACAAAATTGGCTAATTTGGAAAGGGATTGCAAAATTACTTTCGGTAATAATAACGCCAAAGGAGCTAGCACAGATACGTGTTAAACATTTACTCAGTTTTTAAGAGTTTTCAGGTGCATAACTAGATGTATCGATCTTTTCTTCCGTAGATAACGTGTGGTTGAATCATCCTCTCGATTGAGGTGTTTTCAAGAATCATGAAAGGTTTGAACGTAGATTGTAATCGTCAAGATACAAATGAGGTTTAAGATGAAATTAAGTGGCAACTTGAAGAATTGTTTAGTTTCATATGTTATAAACAATATTTTAATTCATTTTAATTGTCCAATGTTGGTAGTCCACAGTTGATAGTCCACATTTAATAGTCCAATAATTCATATATAGCTTAATATATAATATTCGAATTAATTAATACGTATCGTGACCCGTGTACATGTCTCAGACTCGATCACAACTCAAACTATATATATTATTGTAGAATCAACCTCAACCCTGTATAGAGAACTCGTTCATTACTGCATATAGAGTTGATGTTTTAGCAGAGTAGTATATAAAATAGCTTATATTCTTACAGAAAATACTATTAAATACGATACAATTTTACACAAGATATTTATTTATTTATAGAATGGATATACTTAAACCTTGCTACAACACTTATAGGCAGTGTACCTAATCGTACAGTAGTGTAGTTTTTAGTAAGTCCGGTTCGTTCCACAGGGAATCTTTTTAAACAAAGCTTAACGCTATATTAGTTTACTTTTATAAAAATACAAATATATATATAAGTAATATTATTATTATAAAGGGGGGTTTTTACCGTTTAATGACCGGTTTGTCGATTTTAAAACTTTAGTCGCAGTTAAAACCAAATGTAAAATATTAAAAATAAATACAAGACTTAAATTAAAGCATAAAGTAAATAACGATAATGAAATTGCGAATAATAAAAGTGCGATAAAATAAACTTGCGATAATTAAAAGTGCAATTAAATACAATAACAATAAATAAAAATGCGATAATTAGAAGTGAAATTAAATATAAAATAAAGGAAATTAAATATGAAATAAAAGAATTATGCTTATTTAAAACTTCCGTAATCATGATGTTTGACGTGTTGATTTTAGTTTTATGCCCATGGGTTAATTGTCCTTTGTCCTGGATTATTTAATATGTCCGTCTGGTTTTTGTCCATAACAGTCCATCAGTCATAAATATAAAGTGCGAGTGTCCTCGTCAAATTATCCTTATACCCGAAGTTAAATATTTCAACTAATTGGGGACTCAAACTGTAACAAGATTTTAATACTTTGTTTAATAATTACACCAGGATGTCGACTGAGTGTAATTCAAGGTTTTAATATTTTGTTATCAATTATACCAAGTGTCCTTGTACATAATTTCACCCCTGTTTTAATTATTCTAGTGGCTATTAATCCATTCCCGTGTCCGGTTAAATGAACGATTATTCGTACATATAAATACCCCGCCCATCGTGTCCGATTGAGTGTATATGGTAATTTATAGGGACGCCCAATTGTAAATCTTTATATTAACATTAACAAACTATCATTTAGTTAAACAAATATAAAGCCCATTAATAGCTCATAGTCTAATTTCCACAAGTGTCGTTCTTTTGTCCAAACCCCAATTATGGTACAAAGCCCAATTACCCAATTTTAGTAATTAGCCCAACATCATGATTACTTCGTTTTAAATAAGCATAATAATAACTTAGCTACGAGACATTAATGTAAAAAGGTTGAACATAACTTACAATGATTAAAAATAGCGTAGCGTTACACGGACAGAATTTTGACTTACACCCTTACAACATTCGCTAACATACCCTTATTATTAGAATTATAATTAAAATTAAAATATAAATTATAAATATATATATATATTTTACGTATGAATGAGGAGAAGAAGAAAAAGATTATGATTACGATCAGAATGCGCAAGCTTTATAGGGATTTTATGAAATTGGGGCTCCGCGACTCGCGGCCTTTTTGGCCTTCAAACTCCGCGAGTCGCGGAGTTTGCTTTTACAGCTCAGAGGAGTTTGGCTCTTTGTTTACCGACAGTTTTAAATAAATATAATATATTAAATAATTATAAGAATTATTTAAATATTATATTATATTTATGTGCATAGTTAATTTGTAATTTTTAGTCCGTTGCGTCGAGCGTTGATTGTTGACTCTGGTCTCGGTTTTGGATTTTCGAACGTCCTTGCGTACAATTTAATATCTTGTACTTTGCGTTTTGAATCTTGTACTCTTGTAATTTCGAGACGTTTCTTATCAATAATTGGAACCTCTTTGATTGTCTTTTGTACTTTTGAGCTTTTTGGTCGTTTGCGTCTTCAATTCGTCGAATCTATCTTTTGTCTTCACCTTTTATTATTTAAACGAATATCACTTGTAAATAGAACAATTGCAACTAAAAGCTTGTCTTTCTTGAGGAATAAGGCTATGAAATATATGTTCGTTTTTAGCATTATCAAATATTCCCACACTTAAGCGTTGCTTGTCCTCAAGCAATATTGTCTTGAAATACTAGAATCACTTCTTTATTCTTCACACTTTGTACATCAGTGATTTCTATACGGTGGTATAAACAATGGTAGTAACGATATGGTTTACAGTCCCACATGACTATAAAAATTTAGATCCATTAAGGAAATTGGATCTTTATGAAAACATTTGATCTTTTGAAAATTAAATCTAGTTTTTACCCTAGATAAGTTTTCCGGAATAACCCTTTACCGGTGTTTGCAAAATATTTTTGTGGGTTTGGTGGGTTTCAGATTTGAAAATTTTAGCTCAAAACTTATGGTTTTGTGTTACCCACTTGCTAACCTTGTATTTGGAAAGCAACACGTCCAGTTTACTTGTCCCGTGTATTACCTTTCGGTAAACTACCGTCCGGTTGTAAAGGAAAGCGTTGAACAAGCAACTGTTAAGGCAATGTCCCCTGACATGCTTTTAATTATGGTCTATAACGTGTCGGACGCAATTGCTATCCTTGGTAGGAGCAATAGTAAAGCTCACCCTTATAATTTTTCGGTATGACACAAGGTCCTGTCTTTGACCACTATGCAACCACCGTTCTTACGGTTGACACCCGATTTGGTTCAGGTGACCTAATGAATTCCAGGTGAATTCCTAGGATTTTACGTTCAATGGTAATGAACGCATTGAAAATAGGGTTTTCAGAAAACAAATCGGTTTGTAATTTTGATCAAAATATTTTCTCGTTCAAGCTCGAGTTTAGATATCATTGAATTCCATGAGTTTGAATTCTCAATCTTTAAGGTCAATCTCTAGGATTGAGTAATATCAGTCTTAAAAGCTGATTTTTAATCTTTAAGGAGATTATCCTTTCTGGGGATCTGATTCATTAGTCTTATCCAGCTAATTTGCATGGTGCCCCCCCATTGTACGAGATAAATCCTTCTTATGGTTAGGATAAATCTGACCACTTGGCGACCCTGTTTAATGCTGAGGTCCGTGGATTTCCTGCTGATTTTAGTGATGACTTTTCTAGATTTTTCGTCAACCTACAGCTGGTCTGGACGACAACTTCATGACCTAAATCAAGAAGCGCGTGTCTTTTTAGGAAGACTTTACTTCCTTTTAATGATGGAATTGATTCATCTTGTAGATCCATCTCTTCTTTTCTTTCATCGGGTAAAACAGTTTAGTTTAGTCCAAAGCAAAAGTATTTTCAGTTATTTGTTACAGATATATGTGACATATGTTTAAGATAACTTGGTAAATATTCCCACACTTGGCTTTTATTTTCCTTTTTATCGTCCTCTATTTCATTTTAAATGAATTTTAACATTTTGGTTTGTTTCTCAATTTATGTCCTTTTTGAGGTAACAATAATTTCGGTGTTAAAACCTAGTTTTATCGTTCATAAATATGTATAAACATGATTTTGAGTTCATTTAATTGAAAATTTTTAAAAATTTTACTAGAATTGGGTAGTCAGTATATAAGACTAGGGCTGTTCTTTATTATCAGAGAGCACTAGATTCTAATACAACTACTGCTTTACTAGTATTTTTAATGGTAACCAAGTGTATAAAGTAAAAAATTTAAAAATCTGAAAGAATTTAACCCCTTCCCACACTTAAGATCTTGCAATGCCCTCATTTGCAAGAAATCAGTAACAATTTAAATTATTGAGGGTGATTTGTGTGAAATTGATTAAATTTTACCAAAGTTTCCAAACATATTGGCGTTTGTTTGCTGAATGATAAATGGTGCACATCATTTGTTCATTCCGTCTTGTTGTTATTTCACATATATTTTGCATCTTGTCGTCAAAATTAGTTGCTTTTGCTGAACTTAATGCCAGTCTTTAAAAATACGTTGTTTTACCCTGTTGTGTACATAAGATAAACTGCAAACATATATACATATTTTTGAAGTTTGGTATATTACCCCACATTCAAAAATTATTAAAATCTAAGAATAAAAGTTAGACAATTATAAAAACTATTACAATATTAACAAAAGTATTAAACGTATCAATCATTACAAATTACAAAATAAAAAAAAACTAAGTATACTAGGGATGATATTGATACCAATAGGGGTTCCAGGCATAACCATAGGTGCTATAGAATGCTTCGGCAGGGTTATACGTAGGATACGGTGGCTGCATCTCTATAGACCAGGGAGGGAAGATGGGTTTCGGTGTAGGAATATAGTTTCTACCTATATGTTGGCAATGAGCTATGATTTGGTTATGATGAACTTGCCAATCTTCAAATGCTCTCTGTCTAGCATTTTCGTACTCCTGAGAAGCTATAAACCTTTGCATTTCTTGCATCTCATTCCCCCCTCCCACATTACCTTGCTGTTGGTTTCTCTCAACCTGTGGATGTCTACCATGGTGTGGTACTGCGGCTTTATTTCGCCTCTTCAAAACTTTCACACCATGGTATACATTTAAACCTATAGTATCGCGGGGTTCTGGTTCTTCCACTAATAATCCCCCCCGACTTATATCCACACCGAGATATTCAGCAATCAAAGTAATAAAAATACCACCTCCTATTATGCTATGCGGTCTCATCCCCCGAACCATAGCTGATAAATAATAACCCACACAATACGGTATACTTACAGTGCTTTATGGGTCTCGAATACACATATGGTAAAACAAATCCTGTTCATTTACTTTTTCCTTGTTCTTACCCCTTTGTGTAATCAAATTAGCTAAAAACCTATGAATTACTCTTAATTCAGCTCTATCTATGTCCAAATAAGAGTAATTTCCCCCTTTGAAACGGTGATGGCTTGTCATTTGACTCCACACACCGTGTGTATCAAAATTTTCATCTATCTTTCTACCGTTTAGTATCAACCCTCTACAATCAGCAGATGCTAACTCCTCAGGCGTATATATACGTAAAGCCTGAGCCATGTCTAGTAAAGACATGTGGCGCATCGAACCGCCTAACAAAAATCTAATAAAAGAACGATCGGTTAAACTAGCTACCCGATCATTCAACTCTATACTACACAATAATTCTTCACACCATACTTTATATACAGGTCTACGCATGGTGAATAAATGTACCCAGTCATTAAAAGTAGAATTACCATACCTCTGTACAAGTAATTTTCTAATTGGCCCGGCCAATTCTACAGCTTCTAAGGGTCCCCATTCTATGACCCTCGGTACCTCAACAACCTTAGAATGAAGAGTATGCAAACCCCTTTGATATTTTGGATAATCTATCCAAAGTCTGTCAAATCTCAGGTTCGGGTGCAACTCTTCCAAGTGCATATCAGAAAAGGTCATGACTGGATGAGGTATATCCTGCTTGTAGTAGTTATCCACCTCCTGTTGTTCCGCATTCTCAGCAGGAGCATTGCGGGCTTGGGATGAAGATTCACCCCTTTCAGTCTGCAAAACACATCAAACACAATTTTTGTGCATCCAAATATGCATTAGTGTCAGCAAAATCATCAATCAAAATAATTTCAATGACATGATTAATTTATATCAAACTTAAGCTTATTTTCATATTTTCATCAAATCTACACTTTTTCAAATAAGCATATACGAAAATGTTTGCCAAGTTCATAAGCATTCAACTCAAATAACATGTCAAAATAATCATTACTAGCAATTAAACAAGTTTCAAATGGCATTATCTTTCAAAAATCAAGTTCATGAATTTTAGACTTGAAAAAGTCCACTTTAATTCTCAAAATCATGTTTAGGCTCAAAGTTTGGATCATTTAACTACCTAGACATGTTACACTACTCAATTTAGCAACAATTCATGACAAAAATCGGCCATAACCTGTTTATATCAAAAAGCCCCAAATTTGCTCAAGAACACAAACCCTAGATTACTCAAAATTTGAAGTTTAAGGTTTCTAATCATGTTAAACAGCATCAATCTAGGTTATACAAGCATAATACATAAACAATTTAAGCCTAATTACACTAAAAAGCATCAAAATCAAATTGGGAAAAAAATTGTTCAAGAACACCAAATTTCGGATTAAATGGTATTTAGGTGTAGAAATTTACCGTTTTTCTTGAGTAATTCCTTGATAGCATCCTTCTCAACATGATTTTAGTAAAAAATTTGGTGATTAACGGTCAAAAATTGTGAATTTGGGGTGTATTTTGCGTTTATTTTCGGCAGTATTTTCGCAGGTTTTTAGTTTTTGTGGGTTGGGGACTGATCTGTTCTGCGGTTATATTTTTTTCTGATTTTTAGTCCCTCCGCGACTCGCGGTGTTTTCCCCTTCAAACTCCGCGAGTCGCGGAGTTTGCTCTTTTTTTTTTTTTTTTTTTTTTAATAATCAATAACTTATAAAACAATTAAGTACTTAATTTTAAAATTTTGTTTCCCTTGTTATTTAGGACGAGGTCGTTTCGGATCGATGTCCTAGTCTGTCCCTCGACAAAATTTTAAAATTTGTCTTTTTGTAGCGATTGTTTTAAAAGCTAAGATTTTTGGTTTTTTAATGTTTTTGGCATACTTTAAATCAATAAGATTAAAAATAATGATAATAAAAGTTCTCGTCCCTCCCTTGGGTAAAGCAATTTCGGTTCAAAGACCTAGTCTTCAACTTACGACGAATTTTAAAAATCATATTTTTAACTTAATGAGATAAAGTAAATTTTTGTGTTTAAATTCACACAACTTAAATATAAAATTCAAAATTAATATTAAAAATTCACACCAAACTTAAAATTTGAAATGCATAAAATTAAAAATTCATATTTTAAAAATTAAAAATTCACACCAAATTTAATTTAAAAATTCATATTATAAATTCACACCAAACTTATATTAATTTTTCAAATATTTACAATTTTAAATATATTGTTTTTACAAAGTTTACAATATTAATTTAAGATTTAAATATTAATTTTAAAAACATGGTAAAAATAAAATTAAAAATCTTTTTGGCTTTTTATCCCACTTTAATCAATCAAATATTATCAAAAATATGCGCCACTCTTTTCGGTAAAGTAATTTCGATTCCAAGACCTAATTTAACTCATGACGAATTTTTGAAATATTTTGGGTTGATTGATTAAAGATATTTATACCTTAAGAATAAACGTTAAATTTCGCAGTGATGTAATAAATTTTTGAATGATATCAATAATTTCGATCGCCAAACCTAATTTTATTCAATACCAATTTAATACTTTTTAGCGAACAAATTAGCGTTTATTATCAAAAGGTTAAAAATAAAAAATAAAAATAAAAACTGTACAGACATACCTGTGAAATAGATTTCTTAGTTATATGATCTATCCCATTCATAAGATAGTCGGTTTAATTGGTTTTCCATGGCTACATAGGCGTAACCTCGAGCATTTAGTGTCTTTTCTTCTAAACATATGAATGGTCCGTCTCTGCATAAAGTAACAAATTCGATGTTTGAATAGGTTTGATTATTTGAACATTTACCTCCATGTGACCATTTTCCACATTTGTGACATCTTTCTAGGTGTCGTGCTCTTCTTTTCGCTGCGGATTTTGATTTTCCTTTACCAAATTGTAACTTATTATCTTCGCATCTGGATTCTTTTCTAACTCCGTCCATTCTTTCTCTGATTACTGATACTAGTTCACTCGGTAGTATGTCATTATTACGTTTAGTGATCAAAGCGTGTAGCATTAGACCATGGTTTAGTTCACAGGCAGTCTTCATTTTGTAAAAACCTAAAAAAAATAAAAATTCAGAATGGGGGGAGAAGACTAGTTCTTTAGGGTCTGCTAGGGAAAGACCATTCGGGTTCCATTTTCGAGAACTACACGAAAACAGACAATTTAACTCTAACAGAAATACATAAACCCCTTGATTCTCCCCACACTTAGTCAGCTGTGGTGTCGAAATTGTGATTAACATTATTTTCAATTGAATCATCAACAACTTGTATATCTTTGACTTTTACTTCAATCCATTTGTTGATTTTCTCCGTAACTTTCAGAAATTCAACTACATTGCCTTTTCTTTTGGTGATAAATTGGATATTAATCGGTTATATAACTTAAAGTTTCCTTTAATCTTAGCATCGTGAATCCGTTTATAAAGTTTCTTCATTGAACTGTTAAAAATGGATTCATCTAATTTCGTATCATCAACGGCATTCTTTGTGATTGGATCATCATTAAGTGTTTCTTCATCTTCCCCACACTTATGCGTTTTTATTGGTCTAACAGTTTTGGTTTGTGGAGATCTAAACTTTCAGTTCACAAAGGTGATCGATGTATCACCATCCCTAAGTGTTATTCTACCTTCTCTTACATCAATGAATGCCTCGGTAGTTGCTAAAAATGGGCGACCTAGAATTAGAGGAATATCAAGGTTTTCCTCCATATTAATCACTATGAAGTTTGCAACAAAGGTCAAACTTCCCACGTTAACAAGTAAATTATTAGCTATTCCAACCGGGTGCTTAATGGTTTGGTCAAATGATTGAACACCTATTTTGGTTGGTTTTAATTTACCCATGCCTAATCTTTTGTATAAGGAAAGAGGCATAATATTTGCACTTGCTCCTAAATCTGCGAGTCCATTATATACAGCACCATCATTAAGTAAGCAAGAAATGATAAAGTCACCCGGGTCTCCTGCTTTAGTAAGTCGAGTTGGTTTGTAAACATTTTTCGGGTGTTCTTTCCTTGGTTCTTTCATTTCTATTTGAATTTCTTGTTCACATTTTTCTTCGTTTCTTGGAATGGGAGGTTTGTATAGGAATTCTTCTTCATCACTCAAATTTGAATCCTCCCTATATTCCAGTTTTGATTTTTCATATGTTGTTGATAACATATTTATGTTTTCATTTTGAAGGTTTTCTTGGGTGGTGAAATTATGATTAACTTAATTGTCAACTTCCATCGGACCATGTATGTAATGTTTAACTCTGTGACCATTAACTTTAAATTCAATCCCATTTGAATTTATCAATTCTGTCATTCCGTATGGGAAAACTCTTTTGACTATGAATGGTCCAGACCATCTTGATTTCAATTTTCCAGGAAATAGCTTGAATCGTGAATTGAAAAGAAGAACTCTGTCTCCTTCTTTAAATTCTTTTGAACTTCTGATTCTTTTATCATGCCATTTCTTCGTTCTTTCTTTATATATTAATGAATTTTCGTATGCTTCATGTCTTAATTCTTCTAATTCGTTTAGTTGACTTAATCGTAGACGTCCAGCTTCATGTAAATCAAGATTATATGTTTTCAAAGCCCAAAATGCTTTGTGTTCAATTTCTACTGGAAGATGACATGCTTTTCCATAAACAAGTCTAAAAGGTGTGGTTCCAATTGGAGTTTTGTAGGCTGTTCTAAAAGCCCAGAGTGCATCCTCCAATTTAATGGACCATTCCTTTGGATTTGATCCTATGGTTTTCTCTAGAATACGTTTTAAAGCTCGGTTGGTATTTTCAACTTGTCCACTTGTTTGTAGATGATATGCGGTGGAGATTTTATGAGTTACTCCATATCTTTTAAGAACTTTCTCAAGTTGATTATTACAGAAATGAGTACCCCGATCACTTATTAAAGCTTTCGGTGTTCCAAACCTTGCAAAAAGACGTTTTAAAAAGTTGACTACAACTCGTGCATCGTTAGTTGGGAGAGCTTGTGCTTCCGCCCATTTAGATACATAATCAATGGCTACGAGTATATATAGATTATTATGAGATTTTGGAAATGGACCCATAAAGTCAATACCCCAAATGTCAAATACTTCACATACTTGGATGACATTTTGTGGCATTTCATCACGTTGACTTATTTTTCCGGCCCTTTGACAAGCATCACAGGATTTGCAAAGAAGGTGTGCGTCTTTGTAAATTGTAGGCCAATAGAATCCAGCATCATAAACTTTTCTTGCTGTTAGTTGAGGCCCATAATGCCCTCCTGTTGGTCCTGTGTGACAATGGTTTAATATTTTACTAGCTTCATCTCCAAATACACATCGGCATATTATTCCATCGGGACAACTTTTAAACAGATGTGGATCTTCCCAAAAATAGTGTTTTATATCACTGAAGAATTTCTTTCGTTTTTGGTACGATAATCCTTTCTCAAGGAATCCACAAACTAAGTAGTTTGCATAGTCTGCAAACCATGGGATTTCATTATAATCTATCTTCAATAGATATTCATCAGGAAAGTTGTCTTGTATGGCCGATTCATTTAGAACTTCTAATTCGGGATTTTCAAGACGAGAAAGATGATCAGCGGCGAGATTTTCTGCTCTTCTTTTATCTCGGATTTCAATATCAAACTCTTGTAAGAGTAAGATCCAACGGATTAATCTTGGTTTAGCATCTTGTTTTGAAAATAGGTATCTAAGAGCAGAATGGTCGGTATAGACCACCGTTTTTGCTAGAACGAGATATGATCGAAATTTGTCAAAAGCAAAGACAATAGCAAGGAGTTCTTTTTCAGTAGTTGTATAGTTCGTTTGTGCTCCTTGTAACGTCTTACTAGCATAATATATAGGTTGAAATCGTTTTTCAATCATTTGTCCTAAAACGGCTGCCATTGCAAAATCACTTGCATCGCACATTAGTTCAAATGGTAGATTCCAATTTGGTGTTATCATGATCGGCGCATTAGTTAGTTTTTCTTTAAGAATATTAAAAGATTTGATACACTCATCTGAAAAGATGAATGGAGCATCTTTTTCTAGGATTTTATTCATAGGAGTGGCAATTTTAGAAAAATCTTTTATGAAACGTTGGTAAAAACCGGCATGCCCTAGAAAACTCCTAACTCCTCTAACATTGGTGGGATGTGGAAGTTTAGCAATTACATCTACTTTAGCTCTATCCACTTCAATTCCTTCTTTTGAAATTTTATGTCCAAGAACGATGCCTTCTTTAACCATGAAATGGCATTTCTCCCAATTAAGTACTAGATTTGATTGTTCGCATCTAAGAAGCATTCGTTCAAGATTAACTAGACATGATTCAAATGTATCACCGAAGACTGAAAAGTCATCCATGAATACTTCCATGCATTCTTCTATCATGTCGTGAAAAATCGCCATCATACACCTTTGAAAGGTTGCAGGGGCGTTGCAAAGTCCAAATGGCATGCGTTTGTAAGAAAAAGTACCATAAGGGCACGTGAATGTGGTTTTCTCTTGATCTTCGGGTGCTATTGGAATTTGAAAATATCCGGAAAATCCATCTAGAAAACAATAATAACTATTTCCGGCTAATCTTTCCAACATTTGATCTATGAAAGGTAAGGGAAAGTGATCTTTTCTGGTGGCGTCATTTAATTTTCTATAATCAATACATACACGCCATCCTGTTACAGTCCTAGTAGGAATAAGCTCATTTTTCTCATTTGTAATGACAGTCATGCCACCCTTCTTAGGCACGCATTGAACTGGGCTTACCCATGGACTATCAGAGATTGGATAAATTAGACCTGCGTCTAGCAGTTTAATAATCTCTTTTTTAACTACATCTTGCATATTAGGATTTAGTCTTCGTTGGCGTTGCACATACGTTTTATGACCTTCTTCCATAAGGATTTTATGTGTGCAATACGAAGGACTTATTCCTTTAATATCATGAATCTTCCATGCAATGGCTGGTTTATGAGCTTTCAACACAGAAATGAGTTGTGATTTCTCATTTTCAGTAAGAGAAGACGATATTATTACAGGTAATTCAGATTTACCATGTAAATAAGCGTATTCCAAATGGTTTGGAAGTGGCTTTAACTCTAATTTCGGAGGTTCTTCTATCGATGATTTGTATCGATATCTGTCTTCTTCTTTTAGCATTTGAATTTCTTCTGTTGTTGGTTCATATCCATTAGCTATTAGTGTAGCTAACATTTCAGCTTCATCAATTGGTTCATTACCTTCTCCTAAAGAACATTCTCCTGTTCCTTGTAATTCTGGAAATTCTTCTAATAATTCTGCATGTGCATCTATAGTTTGAATATAATAACATGTATCATCTGCAGATTGTGGTTGTTGCATTGCTCTATCAACTGAAAAGGTAACACTCTCATCCTCTATACTTAGGGTCAATTTCTTACCAAACACGTCTATCATTGCTTTAGCCGTGTTTAAGAATGGTCTTCCTAATATGAGAGGAACTTGAGAATCTTCTTCCATGTCCAAAACAACAAAATCTACTGGAAATACTAAAGTACCAACTTTAACTAGCATGTTCTCCATTATCCCTCTAGGATATTTTATTGATCTATCGGCTAGTTGTATGCTTATTCTTGTTGGTTTCAATTCTCCAAGGTCTAGTTTAGCGTATAGTGAATATGGCATTAAATTTATACTAGCACCTAAGTCTGCCAATGCTTCTATTGAACTAAGACTACCCAGAAAACATGGAATTGTGAAACTTCCTGGATCAGATAGTTTTTCTGGTATCTTATTCAACAGCACTGCTGAACAATTAACATTCATAGTAACAGCCGAGAGTTCTTCCATTTTCTTTCTATTTGAGATTAGGTCTTTCAAGAATTTAGCATATCTAGGCATTCCTGAAATTACATCAATGAAAGGAAGATTTACATTTATCTGTTTAAACATATCCAAGAATTTGGATTGCTCGGTTTCAAGTTTCTCTTTCTTCATTTTACTCGGGTAAGGAAGTGGTGGTTGGTATGGTTTAACATAAGGTTTAGCCTTAACTGTGTTATCTTCATTAACCTTTTCAACTACCGGTTCTTTTTCCTTATCTTGATCAGGTTGTGGTTCTTGTGGAGTAGGAATAGCTTCATCAGAAGTTACAGGTATTTCCGGTGGTTTAAGCGTTGTACCACTTCTTGTGGTAATAGCTTTAGCTGTTTCATTCCGGGGGTTAGCATTTGTATCACTAGGTAGACTTCCCGGTTTTCTTTCACCTATTAACCTTGCTAGGTTACTTACTTCTTGTTCCAGATTTTGAATAGAAGCTTGTTGATTTTTAAATGCTTGAGCATTTTGTTCATTAGTTTGTTTTTGAGATGTGAAAAACTGCGTTTGAGTTTCAACTAGCTTCGTCATCATATCTTCTAAATTCGGCTTTTTATCATCGGTTTGTTGTGGTGGTTTGTTTTGAAAATTAGGTCTTTGCTGATTGTAAGTATTATTGGATACTTGTTGATTGCTAGGACCTTGTTGGTTGTTGTATGGAATATTTCGGTTATAATTTTGGTTTTGATTGTAAATTGGTCTTGGCGGTTGATAATTATTCTGATAATTATTTCCAGGCCTTTGGTTTATGTATGAAATATTCTCTCTTTGTTCCATTGTTAATTCAATACTGAGACAATCTTTTGTCAAATGTGGTCCTCCACACTGCTCACAACCAATTCGTATTGAGTGAATATCTTTAGTCATCTTTTCCATTCGTCTTTCCACAGCATCTATCTTTTCAGAAATGGAATCTAAGTCATGGCTAGAATCGGCTCTAGCTGCTTTAGATGATCTAATGATATCTTTTTCTTGGTGCCACTCATGTGAGTGGGAAGCAGTGTTATCAATAATTTTGTAAGCATCAGTTTCGGTTTTCTTCATAATAGAACCACCAGCTGCTATATCTATGTCTTTCCTTGTAGTGATGTCGCATCCTTGGTAGAATATTTGTACTATTTGACAGGTGTCTAAACCATGTTGCGGACATCCTCTTAACAATTTTCCATATCTAGTCCACGCCTCATATAGAGTTTCATTTGGCTTCTGTGTGAACGTAACAATTTCTGCTTGAAGTCTTACGGCTTTAGATTCAGGAAAGAATTGTTTAAGAAATTTGTCAACTAAAACATCCCAGGTATCGATCGCCCCTTCAGGTAACGATTCCAACCAATCTTTGGCTTCTCCCTTTAAATTCCAGGGAAATAACATGAGATATATCTGTTCATCCTCCACTTCTCGGATTTTAAATAGTGTGCAGATCCTATTAAAGGTACGTAGATGTTCATTTGGATCTTCCTTCGGCGCACCACTAAATTGGCATTGATTAGTTACCATGTGTAGAATTTTTCCTTTGATTTCATAATCTGGCGCATTAATGTATGGATGAGTAATTGCGTGACCTTGGCCAGTGCGTTTAGCTCTCATTCGGTCTTCCATACGTAAAGGTTCCAGATTCTCCATAATTGAATTTGTTGAATCGGAATCACTAGAGGATTCTGATTTAATGGTTCGTTCCTCAACAATCTCTGTTTGAATGATTGGTGGTTCCGGAGGAAAGTTTAGTGGTTCAGGATCTACGAACCGTTCCTGAATATTTTCCGGATTCTCAATTGTGAGGTCGGGTTCAAAAAATGGATTATCGGAAATTTGAACTGAAGTACTTGGTCGACTGGATGACGATTCTAAAGAAAAATCAACGGCAGTAATATTTGCTAAATGTCTTGATCTAGTTACAGGTGGTGAACGTACAAAAGGTGGTGAACGTCTTGCTCGGTGCATTCACTGAATATCCTATTAGTTTTTAAAAGGAAAGAAAAATTATAATAAGTTATCCAATTAATAGACTTTTCTGATTTTGCCCACGTTTCGAATAGCCAAAGGATGCAGCAGAGGGGCAGGATTCGTTTGGTCTCAATATAATTGAGGACTGTTTGGCTCCAATAACCCGGTCCACGTACAAATCCAACTATTACTACGAACCAGAAAATTTTGATGTCTATCAATTTAACCACTTAAAATAAATTTTCGTAATTTTAAGAAAATTTAGATAAGAAGTAGAATAAAAATCTATGTCCTAAAACTAGAATAACGAGAAATAAGAAAGAAAAAGAGTTCGTCGGAAAAGGTCGAAAAAGAAAAATGGTTGAAAAATAAAAGGTGACGGAAAAATTAAAGAAACTTATAAAACTTAAAAGTACTTGACTAACCTAACCTTATTACTACAACTAACTTAAAATTATAATCGCAAATTGAGATTACTAATTGGAATGATAATTGATACATAAGTAAAAGTCGTCTAAAAATATTAAAGCTTACAAGTAAAACTATATCCCAAATGGAAATAACTTAAAAAGAAACTAAAACTTAAAAAGGCGTCGCAAAATTCTAAAGCACCTAAATCTTAGTCTAAATAAAAAGCACTTAAGGGATTTTACGGCAAAGCTTAAAAATCTAGAAGTAAAAATAACTATGGCAAAAACTAAGTTTAAAACTAAATATGAGCTAAAAATACAAATATTACGTTAAAATGATTAAAAAGGGACAAAATATAAAAATATATAAAAAATTGTAAAAATTACAATTTTTATAAAAATATTATTTTTATATTATTTATTTATTAAAACTACTAATTTTACAATTTAATTAAACTTAATAAACTAAAATATATAAATTAAATAAAAAGTAAAAGTAATTATAATAATAATAATTAGTTAGGGTTATAATAATAATAATTAATAATTATCCGTAATTAATGCTGAATTAGGGTTCTGTCAACGTGTCAGGTTAGCTCCGCGAGTTGCGGTATTTAAAGTAGAAAACCCCGCGAGTCGCGGGGTTCCAGTTTTCAACTCTGGATCAGTTTTAATTTACGCGTTTTTTTTATTTGTTTTATATTTTCTGTTTTAATAAAAGTATTTATATAATAAAAACTTATATCTAAAAACTAAAATAGAAATATTTTATAATTTTATAAAAATCTTAAAACTAGATTTATATATATTTTTTTTTTCGGTTTTTGATTTTATGTTTTAAATAAAAAAACAAAATACTTAAATAAAACTTATATTTTTATAAAATAAAAATAAAGAAACTTATAAAACTTTTAACAAACTCTTAAAAATATATAAATTTTTTGTTTTGTTTTTTTTTTATGTAGCGTTGCGCTTCCGGCTTTTAAGAGACTCCCCGGCAGCGGCGCCAAAAATACTTGATGTTTTAGCAGAGTAGTATATAAAATAGCTTATATTCTTACAGAAAATACTATTAAATACGATACAATTTTACACAAGATATTTATTTATTTATAGAATGGATATACTTAAACCTTGCTACAACACTTATAGGCAGTGTACCTAATCGTACAGTAGTGTAGTTTTTAGTAAGTCCTGTTCGTTCCACAGGGAATCTTTTTAAACAAAGCTTAACGCTATATTAGTTTACTTTTATAAAAATACAAATATATATATATATATATAAGTAATATTATTATTATAAAGGGGGTTTTTACCGTTTAATGACCGGTTTGTCGATTTTAAAACTTTAGTCGCAGTTAAAACCAAATGTAAAATATTAAAATAAATACAAGACTTAAATTAAAGCATAAAGTAAATAACGATAATGAAATTGCGAATAATAAAAGTGCGATAAAATAAACTTACGATAATTAAAAGTGCAATTAAATATAATAACAATAAATAAAAATGCGATAATTAGAAGTGCAATTAAATATAAAATAAAGGAAATTAAATATGAAATAAAAGAATTATGCTTATTTAAAACTTCCGTAATCATGATGTTTGACGTGTTGATTTTAGTTTTATGCCCATGGGTTAATTGTCCTTTGTCCTGGATTATTTAATATGTCCATCTGGTTTTTGTCCATAACAGTCCATCAGTCATAAATATAAAGTGCGAGTGTCCTCGTCAAATTATCCTTATACCCGAAGTTAAATATTCCAACTAATTGGGGACTCAAACTGTAACAAGATTTTAATACTTTGTTTAATAATTACACCAGGATGTCGACTGAGTGTAACTCAAGGTTTTAATATTTTGTTATCAATTATACCAAGTGTCCTTGTACATAATTTCACCCCAGTTTTAATTATTCTAGTGGCTATTAATCTATTCCCGTGTCCGGTTAAATGAACGATTATTCGTACATATAAATACCCCGCCCATCGTGTCCGATTGAGTGTATATGGTAATTTATAGGGACGCCCAATTGTAAATCTTTATATTAACATTAACAAACTATCATTTAGTTAAACAAATATAAAGCCCATTAATAGCTCATAGTCTAATTTCCACAAGTGTCGTTCTTTTGTCCAAACCCCAATTATGGTACAAAGCCCAATTACCCAATTTTAGTAATTAGCCCAACATCATGATTACTTCGTTTTAAATAAGCATAATAATAACTTAGCTACGAGACATTAATGTAAAAAGGTTGAACATAACTTACAATGATTAAAAATAGCGTAGCGTTACACGGACAGAATTTCGACTTACACCCTTACAACATTCGCTAACATACCCTTATTATTAGAATTATAATTAAAATTAAAATATAAATTATAAATATATATATATATATATATATATATATATATATATATATATATATATATATATATATATTTTACGTATGAATGAGGAGAAGAAGAAAAAGATTATGATTACGATCAGAATGCGCGAGCTTTATAGGGATTTTCTGAAATTGGGGCTCCGCGACTCGCGGCCTTTTTGGCCTTCAAACTCCGCGAGTCGCGGAGTTTGCTTTTACAGCTCAGAGGAGTTTGGCTCTTTGTTTACCGACGATTTTAAATAAATATAATATATTAAATAATTATAAGAATTATTTAAATATTATATTATATTTATGTGCATAGTTAACTTGTAATTTTTAGTCCGTTGCGTCGAGCGTTGAGAGTTGACTCTGGTCCCGGTTCCGGATTTTCGAACGTCCTTGCGTACAATTTAATATCTTGTACTTTGCGTTTTGAATCTTGTACTCTTGTAATTTCGAGACGTTTCTTATCAATAATTGGAACCTCTTTGATTGTCTTTTGTACTTTTGAGCTTTTTGGTCGTTTGCGTCTTCAATTCGTCGAATCTGTCTTTTGTCTTCACCTTTTATTATTTAAACGAATATCACTTGTAAATAGAACAATTGCAACTAAAAGCTTGTCTTTCTTGAGGAATAATGCTATGAAATATATGTTCGTTTTTAGCATTATCAAGAGTGTCTATGCTTATTCCAAATAATATATGTAAATGCGTCGATAGGATATGTCAAAACCTTGTATACATGTCCCGATATTTAAAGTGTGTAAAATAAATAACAGAAATTAAATAACGATAAATAAAATTGGTAGAATTAAAATTGCGATAAATAAAATGCGATAAATAATATGTAATACGGAATTAACAGTTAGCTAGGAACAGTTAGCTAGGATCTTGTTAGCGTGGTTTCTTAACAAAATTTCATATTGTTAATTAGTCTGTTTCTAATCAATTTTTATTGTGTCAATTAATTCTTCATTATGCCACTTGCTGGATTCTGATAGGTCAAAATCCAAATATGAATTTGAATGTAAATGGTTATTTTGTGGTGAATAAATTCGTATATCCGTGAATGTAAGTAGAATAGTAAATGACTGTTGAATCAGGTTCGAAGAATGTACAGTGTACCTCATTAATGTGGAATCTAAATATTCCTCGGGTATTACCTACCCGTTAAAATATTTTTATCATTAACAGTTTGTACAATAAAAATTTTAATTACAATCTTTATGGAAACATATATACATATATATTTTCTTCAGACATAATCATGGATTTAATGAGTCAATGTGATATTAAACTCATCAGATTTATGGCTAGAACTAGAGTATATAATCTCTAAAACATTAGAGATTACATAATCATCACGAAGGATGAAAATAGTTTATGTAGAACGATTCGTAGAACGATTCGTAGAACGATGATTATGCTTGAGGTATAGATTGCCAGGTTGAGACGTGTGATGATGTTATTGTTGTTGGTACTGTTTATGCTGCTGGTGCTGCTGATGGTGGTACTGTTGTTGTCGGTGCTACAAGTGTTGTTGGTGCTGAGATTGGTGATGATGTTGGTGTAGTAAGTATAGCTTGTAGATCATGCACCATTATTGTCAGGGTTTCTATCCTTCCCTCTATCATTTCTATCCATCCACTCATCTGATTCGATAGATCTTGATTATCAATTCGAAGTTCCCTAACTTCTTCTAATATTCCCCTTCGATTGGTATTCGGAAGTAGAGGTTGAATATTTTCTAAGATTGCAGTAATGTGACCTTCGAGGTGGAAAACTTTAGCAAGAAGGGTGAATACAGTGTTGCGCATAGGTTCACCGGTGAGTACATCATTTTCTCCGATATTAGGAGGTAAATTTGGTTCACGGTAGGGCTCGCCTTCTTCATTTCTCCATCGAGTGAGTAAGTCTCGGACCCACCCCCATCTCCTCGGGAAAGAAAAATAACTAAATGGTTGAGGCACTTCTGGTTCATTGACTTCGGAGTCTGCTTCAATATACATCTCGAAATCGCTTCCAGAACTAATGGAATCCAAGCTAGGTGTAGGATCCATCTCTCACGATCAGTTAAAGGGTTTTGATATGAAATGATTTTAGAATATCGAATGATATTCTAATTATATATAGAATATCTATACATACTTCCAAAGATCTCATGAATTACGGAGAAAATTAAGGAAACGTGTCAGATAAAGTCTACAGTGACAGATACGCTAAGATATGGATTAGTAGATATGCTAAGATATGAATTTTGTCTATACACTATTCCTGCAATCATTGCAGTAAGATGTGTCTAGACTAAGAATGATAAGAAGGTAATTGATAATGCTAAAAACGAACATATATTTCATAGCATTATTCCTCAAGAAAGACAAGCTTTTAGTTGCAATTGTTCTATTTACAAGTGATATTCGTTTAAATAATAAAAGGTGAAGACAAAAGACAGATTCGACGAATTGAAGACGCAAACGACCAAAAAGCTCAAAAGAACAAAAGACAATCAAAGAGGTTCCAATTATTGATAAGAAACGTCTCGAAATTACAAGAGTACAAGATTCAAAACGCAAAGTACAAAATATAAAATTGTACGCAAGGACGTTCGAAAATCCGGAACCGGGACCAGAGTCAACTCTTAACGCTCGACGCAACGGACTAAAAATTACAAGTTAACTATGTATATAAATATAATATAATATATAATTAATTATATTAATTATATATATATTATATATATATATTATAAACCGTCGGTAAACAAAGAGCCAAACTCCTCTGAGCTGTAAAAGTAACCTTCGCGACTCGCGGAGTTTGAAGAGGATTTCACCGCGAGTCGCGGAGCCCCAAAATTCGACTTTTCCTATAAAAGCAACCGAATTCTGATCGCAATTAACAATCTTTTTCTTCCTCATTCATACGTAAAATTTATATTTATATTTATAATTTATATTTTAATTTTAATTATAATTCTAATAATAAGGGTATGTTAGCGAATGTTGTAAGGGTGTAAGTCGAAATTCTGTCCGTGTAACTCTACGCTATTTTTAATCATTGTAAGTTATGTTCAACCTTTTTATATTAATGTCTCGTAGCAAAGTTATTATTATGCTTATTTAAAACGAAGTAATCATGATGTTGGGCTAATTACTAAAATTGGGTAATTGGGCTTTGTACCATAATTGGGGTTTGGACAAAAGAACGACACTTGTGGAAATTAGACTATGGGCTATTAATGGGCTTTATATTTGTTTAACTAAATGATAGTTTGTTAATGTTAATATAAAGATTTACAATTGGGCGTCCTTATAAATTACCATATACACTCGATCGGACACGATGGGCGGGGTATTTATATGTACGAATAATCGTTCATTTAACCGGACACGGAAATGGATTAATAGCCACTAGAATAATTAAAACAGGGGTGAAATTACATTCAAGGGTAATTGGTGTAATTGTTAACAAAGTAGTAAAACCTTGGTTTACACGCAGTTGATAACCTGGTGTATTCATTAAACAAAGTATTAAAACCTTGTTACAATTCGAATCCCCAATTAGTTGGAATATTTATCTTCGGGTATAATAATAATTTGACGAGGACACTCGCACTTTATATTTATGACTGATGGACTGTTATGGACAAAAACCAGACGGACATATTAAATAATCCAGGACAAAGGACAATTAACCCATGGGCATAAAACTAAAATCAACACGTCAAACATCATGATTACGGAAGTTTAAATAAGCATAATTCTTTTATTTCATATTTAATTTCCTTTATTTTATATTTAATTGCACTTCTAATTATCGCACTTTTATTTATTGTTATTTAATCGCACTTTTAATTATCGTACTTTTTAATTATCGCAATTTTATTTTATCACACTTTTATTGCAATTTCATTATCGTTATTTACTTTACGCTTTAATTTAAGTCTTGTATTTATTTTATATTTTACATTAGGTTTTAACTGCGACTAAAGTTTTAAAATCGACAAACCGGTCATTAAACGGTAAAAACCCCCCTTTATAATAATAAGATTACTTATATATATATTTGTATTTTTATAAAAGTAAATTAATATAGCGTTGAGCTTTGTTTAAAGATTTCCCTGTGGAACGAACCGGACTTACTAAAAACTACACTATTGTACGATTAGGTACACTGCCTATAAGTGTTGTAGCAAGGTTTAAGTATATCCATTCTATAAATAAATAAATATCTTGTGTAAAATTGTATCGTATTTAATAGTTTTTCCTGCAAAAATTTAATAGTATTTTATACCCCTTAGCTTTGACATCAAGTATTTTTGGCGCCGCTGCCGGGGAACACTCTTAAACGCCGGAAGCGCAACGCTAATATAAAAAAAAAAAAAAAAAAATTTTATTTACTTTTATTAAAATTCGCTTTTGTAAAAATACGTTTTGAATATTCGAAAATATAAAAAGAAAAACAAAAATTTATATATTTTTAAGAGTTTGTTAAAAAGTTTTATAAGTTTCTTTATTTTTATTTTAGTTTATAAAAATATAAGTTTTATTTAAATATCTTTTATTTATATTAAAACAAAAAAATTAGAAAACATAAAAAAAAAAAACGCGTAAAATTTCAAACTGCTCCAGATCTGAAATTCTTCGCGGGGTTTGATGCAATAAATACCGCGACTCGCGGAGCTGCTCTGACACGCGAACAGGAAGCCCTAATTCAGCATTAATTACGGTTAATTATTAATTATAATTATTATTATAACCCTAACTAATTATTATTATTATAATTACTTTTACTTTTTATTTAATTTATGTATTTAGTATTAATTAGTTTAATTAAAATATTAAATTAATAGTTTTATTAAATAAATAATATAAAAATAATATTTTTATAAAAAATTGTAATTTTTACAACTTTTTGTATATTTTTATATTTTGTCCCTTTTTAATCGTTGTAGCATAAGTTTTGTATTTTTCGCTCATATTTAATTTTAAACTTAGTTTTTGCCATAATCATTTTTACTCTTAGATTTTTAGGCTTTGCCGTAGAATTCCTTAAGTGCTTTTTCTTTAGACTAAGATTTAGGTACTTTAGAATTTTGCGACGCCTTTTTAAGTTTTAGTTTCTTTTTAAGTTATTTTCATTTGGGATTTAGTTTTTCCTGTAAGCTTTAATATTTTTAGACACCTTTTACTATGTATCAATTATCATTCCAATTAGTAATTTCAATTTGCGATTATAATTTTAAGTTAGTTGTAGTAATAAGGTTAGGTTAGTCAAGTATTTTTAAGTTTTATAAGTTTCTTTTATTTTTCCGTCACCTTTTATTTTTCAACCATTTTTCTTTTTCGACCTTTTTCGGCGAACTCTTTTTCTTTCTTATTTCTCGCTATTCTAGTTTTAGGACATAGATTTTTATTCTACTTCTTATCTAAATTTCTTAAAATTACGAAAATTTATTTTAAGTGGTTAAATTGATAGACATCAAAATTTTCTGGTTCGTAGTAATAGTTGGATTTGTACGTGGACCGGGTTATTGGAGCCAAACAGTCCTCAATTATATTGAGACCAAACGAATCATGCCCCTCTGCTGCATCTTTTGGCTATTCAAAACGTGGGCAAAATCAGAAAAGTCTATTAATTGGATAACTTATTATAATTTTTCTTTCCTTTTAAAAACTAATAGGATATTCAGTGAATGCACCGAGCAAGACGTTCATCACCTTTTGTACGTTCACCACCTGTAACTAGATCAAGACATTTAGCAAATATAACCGCCGTTGATTTTTCTTTAGAATCGTCATCCAGTCGACCAAGTACTTCAGTTCAAATTTCCGATAATTCATTTTTTGAAACCAACCTCACAATTGAGAATCCGGAAAATATTCAGGAACGGTTCGTAGATCCTGAACCACTAAACTTTCCTCCGGAACCACCAATCATTCAAACAGAGATTGTTGAGGAACGAACCATTAAATCAGAATCATCTAGTGATTCCGATTCAACAAATTCAATTATGGAGAATCTGGAACCTTTAAGTATGGAAGACCGAATGAGAGCTAAACGCACTGGCCAAGGTCACGCAATTACTCATCCAGACATTAATGCACCAGATTATGAAATCAAAGGACAAATTCTACACATGGTGACTAATCAATGCCAATTTAGTGGTGCGCCTAAGGAAGATCCAAATGAACATCTACGTACCTTTAATAGGATCTGCACACTATTTAAAATCCGAGAAGTGGAGGATGAACAGATATATCTCATGTTATTTCCCTGGACTTTAAAGGGAGAAGCCAAAGATTGGTTAGAATCGTTACCTGAAGGGGCGATCGATACATGGGACGTTTTAGTTGACAAATTTCTTAAACAATTCTTTCCTGCATCTAAAGCCGTAAGACTTCAAGCAGAAATTGTTACGTTCACACAGAAGCCAAATGAAACTCTATATGAGGCATGGACAAGATATGGAAAGTTGTTAAGAGGATGTCCGCAACATGGTTTAGACACCTGTCAAATAGTACAAATATTCTACCAAGGATGCGACATCACTACAAGGAAAGACATAGATATAGCAGCTGGTGGTTCTATTATGAAGAAAACCGAAACTGATGCTTACAAAATTATTGATAACACTGCTTCCCACTCACATGAGTGGCACCAAGAAAAAGATATCATTAGATCATCTAAAGCAGCTAGAGCCGATTCTAGCCATGACTTAGATTCCATTTCCGCAAAGATAGATGCTGTGGAGAGACGAATGGAAAAGATGACTAAGGATATGCACTCAATACGAATTAGTTGTGAGCAGTGTGGAGGACCACATTTGACAAAAGATTGTCTCAGTATTGAATTAACAATGGAACAAAGAGAGAATATTTCATACATAAACCAAAGGCCTGGAAATAATTATCAGAATAATTATCAACCGCCAAGACGAATTTACAATCAAAACCAGAATTATAACCGAAATATTCCATACAACAACCAACAAGGTCCTAGCAATCAACAAGTATCCAATAATACTTATAATCAGCAAAGACCTAATTTTCAAAACAAACCACCACAACAAACCGATGATAAAAAGCCGAATTTAGAAGATATGATGACGAAGCTAGTTGAAACTCAAACGCAATTTTTCACATCTCAGAAACAAACCAATAAACAAAATGCTCAAGCATTTAGAAATCAACAAGCTTCTATTCAAAATCTAGAACAAGAAGTAAGTAACCTAGCAAGGTTAATAGGTGAAAGAAAACCGGGAAGTCTACCTAGTGATACAAATGCTAACCCCCGAAATGAAACAGCTAAAGCCATTACCACAAGAAGTGGTACAACACTTAAACCACCTGAAATACCTGTAACTTCTGATGAAGCTATTCCTACTCCACAAGAACCACAACCTGATCAAGATAAGGAAAAAGAACCGGTAGTTGAAAAGGTTAATGAAGATAACATAGTTAAGGATAAACCTTATGTTAAACCATATCAACCACCACTTCCTTACCCGAGTAAAATGAAGAAAGAAAAACTTGAAGCCGAGCAATCCAAATTTTTGGATATGTTTAAACAGATAAATGTAAATCTTCCTTTCATTGATGTGATTTCAGGAATGCCAAGATATGCTAAATTCTTGAAAGATCTAATCTCAAATAGAAAGAAAATGGAAGAACTCTCGGCTGTTACTATGAATGCTAATTGTTCAGCAGTGCTGTTGAATAAGATACCAGAAAAATTATCTGATCCAGGAAGTTTCACAATTCCATGTTTTCTGGGTAGTCTTAGTTCAATAGAAGCATTGGCAGACTTAGGTGCTAGTATAAATCTAATGCCGTATTCACTATACACTAAACTAGACCTTGGAGAATTGAAACCAACCAGAATAAGCATACAACTAGCCGATAGATCAATAAAATATCCTAGAGGGATAATGGAGAACATGCTAGTTAAAGTTGGTACTTTAGTATTTCCAGTAGATTTTATTGTTCTGGACATGGAAGAAGATTCTCAAGTTCCTCTCATATTAGGAAGACCATTCTTAAACACGGCTAAAGCAATGATAGACGTGTTCGGTAAGAAACTGACCCTAAGTATAGAGGATGAGAGTGTTACCTTTTCAGTTGATAGAGCAATGCAACAACCACAATCTGCAGATGATACATGTTATTATATTCAAACTATAGATGCACATGCAGAATTATTAGAAGAATTTCCAGAATTACAAGGAACAGGAGAATGTTCTTTAGGAGAAGGTAATGATCCAATTGATGAAGCTGAAATGTTAGCTACACTTATAGCTAATGGATATGAACCAACAACAGAAGAAATTCAAATGCTAAAAGAAGAAGACAGATATCGATACAAATCATCGATAGAAGAACCTCCGAAATTAGAGTTAAAGCCACTTCCAAACCATTTGGAATACGCTTATTTACATGGTGAATCTGAATTACCTGTAATAATATCATCTTCTCTTACTGAAAATGAGAAATCACAACTCATTTCTGTGTTGAAAGCTCATAAACCAGCCATTGCATGGAAGATTCATGATATTAAGGGAATAAGCCCTTCGTATTGCACACATAGAATCCTTATGGAAGAAGGTCATAAAACGTATGTGCAACGCCAACGAAGACTAAATCCTAATATGCAAGTTGTTAAACTGCTAGATGCAGGTTTGATATATCCAATTTCTGATAGTCCATGGGTAAGCCCAGTTCAATGCGTGCCTAAGAAGGGTGGCATGACTGTCATCACAAATGAGAAAAATGAGCTTATTCCTACTAGGACTGTAACAGGATGGCGTGTATGTATTGATTATAGAAAATTAAATGACGCCACCAGAAAAGATCACTTTCCCTTACCTTTCATAGATCAAATGTTGGAAAGATTAGCCGGAAATAGTTACTATTGTTTTCTAGATGGATTTTCCGGATATTTTCAAATTCCAATAGCACCCGAAGATCAAGAGAAAACCACATTCACGTGCCTTTATGGTACTTTTGCTTACAAACGCATGCCATTTGGACTTTGTAACGCCCCTGCAACCTTTCAAAGGTGTATGATGGCGATTTTTCACGACATGATAGAAGAATGCATGGAAGTATTCATGGATGACTTTTCAGTCTTCGGTGATACATTTAAATCATGTCTAGTTAATCTGGAACGAATGCTAATTAGATGCGAACAATCAAATCTAGTACTTAATTGGGAGAAATGCCATTTCATGGTTAAAGAAGGCATCGTTCTTGGACATAAAATTTCAAAAGAAGGAATTGAAGTGGATAGAGCTAAAGTAGATGTAATTGCTAAACTTCCACATCCCACCAATGTTAGAGGAGTTAGGAGTTTTCTAGGGCATGCCGGTTTTTACCGACGTTTCATAAAAGATTTTTCTAAGATTGCCACTCCTATGAATAAACTCCTAGAAAAGGATGCGCCATTCATCTTTTCAGATGAGTGTATCAAATCTTTTAATATTCTTAAAGAGAAACTCACTAATGCGCCGATCATGATAACACCAAATTGGAATCTACCATTTGAACTAATGTGCGATGCAAGTGATTTTGCAATGGGAGCCGTTTTAGGACAAAGGATTGAAAAACGATTTCAACCTATATATTATGCTAGTAAGACATTACAAGGAGCACAAACGAACTATACAACTACTGAAAAAGAACTCCTTGCTATTGTCTTTGCTTTTGACAAATTTCGATCATATCTCGTTCTAGCAAAAACGGTGGTCTATACCGACCATTCTGCTCTTAGATACCTATTTTCAAAACAAGATGCTAAACCAAGATTAATCCGTTGGATCTTACTCTTACAAGAGTTTGATATTGAAATCCGAGATAAAAGAGGAGCAGAAAATCTCGCCGCTGATCATCTTTCTCGTCTTGAAAATCCTGAGTTAGAAGTTCTAAATGAATCGGCCATACAAGACAACTTTCCTGATGAATATCTATTGAAGATAGATTATAAAGAAATCTCATGGTTTGCAGACTATGCAAATTACTTAGTTTGTGGATTCCTTGAAAAAGGATTATCGTACCAAAGACGAAAGAAATTCTTCAGTGATATAAAACACTATTTTTGGGAAGATCCACATCTGTTTAAAAGTTGTCCCGATGGAATAATACGCCGATGTGTATTTGGAGATGAAGCTAGTAAAATATTAAACCATTGTCACACAGGACCAACAGGAGGGCATTATGGGCCTCAACTAACAGCAAGAAAAGTTTATGAAGCTGGATTCTATTGGCCTACAATTTACAAAGACGCACACCTTCTTTGCAAATCCTGTGATGCATGTCAAAGGGCCGGAAAAATAAGTCAACGTGATGAAATGCCACAAAATGTCATCCAAGTATGTGAAGTATTTGACATTTGGGGTATTGACTTTATGGGTCCATTTACAAAATCTCATAATAATCTATATATACTCGTAGCCATTGATTATGTATCTAAATGGGCGGAAGCACAAGCTCTCCCAACTAACGATGCACGAGTTGTAGTCAACTTTTTAAAACGTCTTTTTGCAAGGTTTGGAACACCGAAAGCTTTAATAAGTGATCGGGGTACTCATTTCTGTAATAATCAACTTGAGAAAGTTCTTAAAAGATATGGAGTAACTCATAAAATCTCCACCGCATATCATCCACAAACAAGTGGACAAGTTGAAAATACCAACCGAGCTTTAAAACGTATTCTAGAGAAAACCGTAGGATCAAATCCGAAGGAATGGTCCATTAAATTGGAGGATGCACTCTGGGCTTTTAGAACAGCCTACAAAAGTCCAATTGGAACCACACCTTTTAGACTTGTTTATGGAAAAGCATGTCATCTTCCAGTAGAAATTGAACACAAAGCATTTTGGGCTTTGAAGACATGTAATCTTGATTTACATGAAGCCGGACGTCTACGATTAAGTCAACTAAACGAATTAGAAGAATTAAGACATGAAGCATACGAAAATTCGTTAATCTATAAAGAAAGAACGAAGAAATGGCATGATAAAAGATTCAGAAGTTCAAAAGAATTTAAAGAAGGAGACAGAGTTCTTCTTTTCAATTCACGATTCAAGCTATTTCCTGGAAAATTGAAATCAAGATGGTCTGGACCATTCATAGTCAAAAGAGTTTTTCCATACGGAACGATAGAATTGATAAATTCAAATGGGATTGAATTTAAAGTTAATGGTCACAGAGTTAAACATTACATACATGGTCCAATGGAAGTCAACAACGAAGTTAATCACAATTTCGACACCACAGCTAACTAAGTGTGGGGAGAATCAAGTCTTTAAAGGATAATATGTATTTCTGTTAGAGTTAGATTGTCTGTTTTCGTGTAGTTCTCGAAAATGGAACCCGAATGGTCTTTCCCTAGCAGACCCTAAAGAACTAGTCTTCTCCCCCCATTCTGAATTTTTATTTTTTTTAGGTTTTTCCAAAATGAAGACTGCCTGTGAACTAAACCATGGTCTAATGCTACACGCTTTGATCACTAAACGTAATAATGACATACTACCGAGTGAACTAGTATCAGTAATCAGAGAAAGAATGGACGGAGTTAGAAAAGAATCCAGATGCGAAGATAATAAGTTACAATTTGGTAAAGGAAAATCAAATTCCGCAGCGAAAAGAAGAGCACGACACCTAGAAAGATGTCACAAATGCGGAAAATGGTCACATGGAGGTAAATGTTCAAATAATCAAACCTATTCAAATACCGAATTTGTTACTTTATGCAGAGACGGACCGTTCATATGTTTAGAAGAAAAGACACTGAATGCTCGAGGTTACGCCTATGTAGCCATGGAAAACCAATTAAACCGACTATCTTATGAATGGGATAGATCATATAACTAAGAAATCTATTTCACAGGTATGTCTGTACAGTTTTTATTTTTATTTTTATTTTTAACCTTTTGATAATAAACGCTAATTTGTTCGCTAAAAAGTATTAAATTGGTATTAAATAAAATTAGGTTTGGCGACCGAAATTATTGATATCATTCAAAAATTTATTACATCACTGCGAAATTTAACGTTTATTCTTAAGGTATAAATATCTTTAATCAATCAACCCAAAATATTTCAAAAATTCGTCATGAGTTAAATTAGGTCTTGGAACCGAAATTACTTTACCGAAAAGAGGGGCGCATATTTTTGATAATATTTGATTGATTAAAGTGGGATAAAAAGACAAAAAGATTTTTAATTTTATTTTTACCATGTTTTTAAAATTAATATTTAAATCTTAAATTAATATTGTAAACTTTGTAAAAACAATATATTTAAAATTGTAAATATTTTAAAAAAATTAATATAAGTTTGGTGTGAATTTATAATATGAATTTTTAAATTAAATTTGGTGTGAACTTTTAATTTTTAAAATATGAATTTTTAATTTTATGCATTTCAAATTTTAAGTTTGGTGTGAATTTTTAATATTAATTTTGAATTTTATATTTAAGTTGTGTGAATTTAAAAACAAAAATTTACTTTATCTCATTAAGTTAAGAATATGATTTTTAAAATTCGTCGTAAGTTGAAGACTAGGTCTTTGAACCGAAATTGCTTTACCCGAGGGAGGGACGAGAACTTTTATTATCATTATTTTTAATCTTATTGAATTAAAGTATGCCAAAAACATTGAAAAAACCCAAAAATCTTAGCTTTTAAAACAATCGCTACAAAAAGACAAATTTTAAAATTTTGTCGAGGGACGGACTAGGACATCGATCCGAAACGACCTCGTCCTAAATAACAAGGGAAACAAAATTTTAAAATTAATTACTTAATTGTTTTAATAAGTTAATGATTATTAAAAAAAATATATATACCAAACTCCGCGACTCGCGGAGATTGGAGCTTAAATCTCCGCGACTCGCGGAGGGACCAATTTACAGAAAAAATAAAACGTAAAAAAAACACAGATCAGTGCACTTCACACACCCAAAACAGAAAATACTGCAAAAACCCACGAAAAAACCCGAGAAAAAACCCCCAAAATCACAATTTTTAACCGTTAATCACCAAATCTTTTGCTAAAATCATGTTGAGAAGGATGCTATCTAAGAATTACTCAAGAAAAACGGTAAATTTCTACACCTAAACACCATTTAATTCGAAATTTGATGTTCTTGAGCAATTTTTTCCCCAATTTGATTTTGATGCTTTTTAGTGTAATTAGGCTTAAATTGTTTATGTATTATGCTTGTATAACCTAGATTGATACTGTTTAACATGATTAGAAGCCTTAAACTTCAAATTTTGAATAATCTAGGGTTTGTGTTCTTGAGCAAATTTGGGGCTTTTTGATATAAACAGGTTATGGCCGATTTTTGTCATGAATTGTTGCTAAATTGAGTAGTGTAACATGTCTAGGTAGTTAAATGATCCAAACTTTGAGCCTAAACATGATTTTGAGAATTTAAGTGGAATTTTTCAAGTCTAAAATTCATGAACTTGATTTTTGAAAGATAATGCCATTTGAAACTTGTTTAATTGCTAGTAATGATTATTTTGACATGTTATTTGAGTTGAATGATTATGAACTTGGCGAACATTTTCGTATAAGCTTATTTGAAAAAGTGTAGATTTGATAAAAATGTGAAAATGAGCTTAAGTTTGATATAAATTGATAATGTCATTGTAATTATTTTGATTGATGATTTTGCTGACACTAATGCATATTTGGATGCACAAAATTTGTGTTTGATGTGTTTTGCAGAATGAAAGGGGTGAATCTTCATCCCAAGCCCGCAATGCTCCTGCTGAGAATTTGGAACAACAGGAGGTGGATAACTACTACAAGCAGGATATACCTCATCCAGTCATGACCTTTTCTGATATGCACTTGGAAGAGTTGCACCCGAACCTGAGATTTGACAGACTTTGGATAGATTATCCAAAATATCAAAGGGGTTTGCATACTCTTCATTCTAAGGTTGTTGAGGTACCGAGGGTCATAGAATGGGGACCCTTAGAAGCTGTAGAATTGGCCGGGCCAATTAGGGAATTACTTGTACAGAGGTATGGTAATTCTACTTTTAATGACTGGGTATGTTTATTCACCATACGTAGACCTGTATATAAAGTATGGTGTGAAGAATTGTTATGTAGTATAGACTTGAATGATCGGGTAGCTAGTTTAACCGATCGTTCTTTTATTAGATTTTTGTTAGGCGGTTCGATGCACCACATGTCTTTACTGGACATGGTTCAGGCTTTACGTATATATACGCCTGAGGAGTTAGCGTCTGCCGATTGTAGAGGATTGATACTAAACGGTAGAAAGATAGATGAAAATTTTGATACACACGGTGTGTGGAGTCAAATGACAAGCCATCACCGTTACAAAGGGGGAAATTACTCTTATTTGGATATAGATAGAGCCGAATTAAGAGTGATACATAGGTTTTTAGCTAATTCGATTACACAAAGGGGTAAGAACAAGGAAAAAGTAAATGAACAGGATTTGTTTTACCATATGTGTATTCGAGACCCACAAAGCGCTGTAAGTATACCATATTGTGTGGGTTATTATTTATCAGCTATGGTTCGGGGGATGCGACCGCATAGCATAATAGGAGGTGGTATTTTTATTACTTTGATTGGTGAATATCTCGGTGTGGATATAAGTCGGGGGGGATTATTAGTAGAAGAACCAGAACCCCGCGATACTATAGGTTTGAATGTATACCATGGTGCAAAAGTTTTGAAGAGGCGAAATAACGCCGCAGTACGATACCATGGTAGACATCCACAGGTGGAGAGAAACCAACAACAAGGTAATGTAGGAGGGGGGAATGAGATGCAAGAAATGCAAAGGTTTATAGCTTCTCAGGAATACGAAAATGCTAGACAGAGAGCATTTGAAGATTGGCAAGTTCATCAGAACCAAATCATAGCTCATTGCCAACATATAGGTAGAAACTATATTCCTACACCGAAACCCATCTTCCCTCCTTGGTCTATAGAGATGCAGCCACCATATCCTACGTATGACCCTGCCGAAGCATTCTATAGCACCTATGGTTATGCCTGGAACCCCTATTGGTACCAATATCATCCTTAGTTTACTTATTATTTTTTTTTATTTTGTAATTTGTAATTATTGATACGTTTAATACTTTTGTTAATATTGTAATCATTTTTATAATTATCTAACTTTTATTCTTAGATTTTAATAATTTTTGAATGTGGGGTAATAAACCAAACTTCAAAAATATGTATATATGTTTGCAGTTTATCTTATGTACACAACAGGGTAAAACAACGCATTTTCAAAGACTGGCATTAAGTTCAGCAAAAGCAACTAATTTTGACGACAAGATGCAAAATATATGTGAAATAACAACAAGACGGAATGAACAAATGATGTGCACCATTTATCATTCAGCAAACAAACGCCAATATATTTGGAAACTTTGGTAAAATTTAATCATTTTCACACAAATCACCCTCAATAATTTAAATTGTTACTGATTTCTTGCAAATGAGGGCATTGCAAGATCTTAAGTGTGGGAAGGGGTTAAATTCTTTCGAATTTTAAAATTTTTATCTTAAACACTTGGTTACCATTAAAAATACTAGTAAAGCAGTAGTTGTATTAGAATCTAGTGCTCTCTGATAATAAAGAACAGCCCTGGTCTTATATACTGACTACCCAATTCTAGTAAAATTTTTCAAAATTTTCAATTAAATGAACTAAAAATCATGTTTATACATATTTATGAACGATAAAACTAGGTTTTAACACCGAAATTATTGTTACCTCAAAAAGGACATAAATTGAGAAACAAACCAAAATGTTAAAATTCATTTAAAATGGAATAGAGGACGATAAAAAGGAAAATAAAAGCCAAGTGTGGGAAAATTTACCAAGTTATCTTAAACATATGTCACATATATCTGTAACAAATAACTGAAAATACTTTTGCTTTGGACTAAACTAAACTGTTTTACCCGATAAAAGAAAAGAAGAGATGGATCTACACAATGAATCAATTCCATCATTAAAAGGAAGTAAAGTCTTCCGAAAAAGAAACGCGCTTCTTGATCTAGGTCATGAAGTTGTCGTCCAGACCAGCTGTAGGTTGACGAAAAATCTAGAAAAGTCATCACTAAAATCAGCAGGAAATCCACGGACCTCAGCATTAAACAGGGTCGCCAAGTGGTCAGATTTATCCTAACCATGAGAAGGATTTATCTCGTACAATGGGGGGGGCACCGTGCAAATTAGCTTGATAAGACTAATGAATCAGATCCCCAGAAAGGATAATCTCCTTAAAGATTAAAAATCAGCTTTTAAGACTGATATTACTCAATCTTTGAGATTGACCTTAAAGATTGAGAATTCAAACTCATGGAATTCAATGATATCTAAACTCGAGCTTGAACGAGAAAATATTTTGATCAAAATTATAAACCGATTTGTTTTCTGAAAACCCTATTTTCAATGCGTTCATTATCATTGAACGTAAAATCCTAGGAATTCACCTGGAATTCATTAGGTCACCTGAACTAAATTCGGGTGTCAACCGTAAGAACGGTGGTTGCATAGTGGTCAAAGACAGGACCTTGTGCCATACCGAAAAATTATAAGGGTGAGCTTTACTATTGCTCCTACCAAGGATAGTAATTGCGTCCGACACGTTATAGACCATAATTAAAAGCATGTCAAGGGACATTGCCTTAACAGTTGCTTGTTCAACGCTTTCCTTTCAACCGGACGGTAGTTTACCGAAAGGTAATATACGGGACAAGTAAACTGGACGTGTTGCTTTCCAAATACAAGGTTAGCAAGTGGGTGACACAAAACCGCAAGTTTTGAGCTAAAATTTTCAAATCTGAAACCCACCAAACCCACAAAAATATTTTGCAAACACCGGTAAAGGGTTATCCCGGAAAACTTATCTAGGGTAAAAACTAGATTTAATTTTCAAAAGATCAAATGTTTTCATAAAGATCCAATTTCCTTAATGGATCTAAATTTTTATAGTCAT
Organism: Rutidosis leptorrhynchoides; assembly: GCF_046630445.1. NCBI lineage: Eukaryota > Viridiplantae > Streptophyta > Magnoliopsida > Asterales > Asteraceae > Rutidosis > Rutidosis leptorrhynchoides. Next base: position 102,483,956 of record NC_092343.1, read on the forward strand.
GTGGGACTGTAAACCATATCGTTACTACCATTGTTTATACCTCCGTATAGAAATCACTGATGTACAAAGTGTGAAGAATAAAGAAGTGATTCTAGTATTTCAAGACAATATTGCTTGAGGACAAGCAACGCTCAAGTGTGGGAATATTTGATAATGCTAAAAACGAACATATATTTCATAGCATTATTCCTCAAGAAAGACAAGCTTTTAGTTGCAATTGTTCTATTTACAAGTGATATTCGTTTAAATAATAAAAGGTGAAGACAAAAGACAGATTCGACGAATTGAAGACGCAAACGACCAAAAAGCTCAAAATAACAAAAGACAATCAAAGAGGTTCCAATTATTGATAAGAAACGTCTCGAAATTACAAGAGTACAAGATTCAAAACGCAAAGTACAAAATATAAAATTGTACGCAAGGACGTTCGAAAATCCGGAACCGGGACCAGAGTCAACTCTTAACGCTCGACGCAACGGACTAAAAATTACAAGTTAACTATGTATATAAATATAATATAATATATAATTAATTATATTAATTATATATATATTATATATATATTATAAACCGTCGGTAAACAAAGAGCCAAACTCCTCTGAGCTGTAAAAGTAACCTCCGCGACTCGCGGAGTTTGAAGAGGATTTCACCGCGAGTCACGGAGCCCCAAAATTCGACTTTTCCTATAAAAGCAACCGAATTCTGATCGCAATTAACAATCTTTTTCTTCCTCATTCATACGTAAAATTTATATTTATATTTATAATTTATATTTTAATTTTAATTATAATTCTAATAATAAGGGTATGTTAGCGAATTTGTAAGGGTGTAAGTCGAAATTCTGTCCGTGTAACTCTACGCTATTTTTAATCATTGTAAATTATGTTCAACCTTTTTATATTAATGTCTCGTAGCTAAGTTATTATTATGCTTATTTAAAACGAAGTAATCATGATGTTGGGCTAATTACTAAAATTGGGTAATTGGGCTTTGTACCATAATTGGGGTTTGGACAAAAGAACGACACTTGTGGAAATTAGACTATGGGCTATTAATGGGCTTTATATTTGTTTAACTAAATGATAGTTTGTTAATGTTAATATAAAGATTTACAATTGGGCGTCCTTATAAATTACCATATACACTCGATCGGACACGATGGGCGGGGTATTTATATGTACGAATAATCGTTCATTTAACCGGACACGGAAATGGATTAATAGCCACTAGAATAATTAAAACAGGGGTGAAATTACATTCAAGGGTAATTGGTGTAATTGTTAACAAAGTAGTAAAACCTTGGTTTACACGCAGTTGATAACCTGGTGTATTCATTAAACAAAGTATTAAAACCTTGTTACAATTCGAATTCCCAATTAGTTGGAATATTTAACTTCGGGTATAATAATAATTTGACGAGGACACTCGCACTTTATATTTATGACTGATGGACTGTTATGGACAAAAACCAGACGGACATATTAAATAATCCAGGACAAAGGACAATTAACCCATGGGCATAAAACTAAAATCAACACGTCAAACATCATGATTACGGAAGTTTAAATAAGCATAATTCTTTTATTTCATATTTAATTTCCTTTATTTTATATTTAATTGCACTTCTAATTATCGCACTTTTATTTATTGTTATTTAATCGCACTTTTAATTATCGTACTTTTTAATTATCGCAATTTTATTTTATCGCACTTTTATTGCAATTTCATTATCGTTATTTACTTTACGCTTTAATTTAAGTCTTGTATTTATTTTATATTTTACATTAGGTTTTAACTGCGACTAAAGTTTTAAAATCGACAAACCGGTCATTAAACGGTAAAAACCCCCCTTTATAATAATAAGATTACTTATATATATATTTGTATTTTTATAAAAGTAAATTAATATAGCGTTGAGCTTTGTTTAAAGATTTCCCTGTGGAACGAACCGGACTTACTAAAAACTACACTACTGTACGATTAGGTACACTGCCTATAAGTGTTGTAGCAAGGTTTAAGTATATCCATTCTATAAATAAATAAATATCTTGTGTAAAATTGTATCGTATTTAATAGTTTTTCCTGCAAAAATTTAATAGTATTTTATACCCCTTAGCTTTGACATCAGTAATTTCCTAAGGATGATAAACTGATGATTTCTGACAAAAATGATATGCAAAATTTTGACATGCAGACACGGTCGAAGTCCAGACTCACTAATGCATCCTAACGACTTATCAGTTATACACACTAATGCAGACCTGGTTCGCTAAGACCACCGCTCTGATACCAACTGTAGAGACCCATCCTAATCCATCTGGACGAAGTCCATATCGATTACAATGATTCACAAATATTTGATTTCATCGCGAGGTACTTGACCTCTATATGATACATTTTACAAACATTGCATTCGTTTTTAAAAGACAAACTTTCATTACATCGAATGTTGACAGGCATGCATACTATTTTATAATATATCTAGCTATAATTGACTTAGTAATAATCTTGATGAACTCGACGACTCGAATGCAACGTCTTTTGAAATATGTCATAAATGACTCCAAGTAATATCCCTAAAATGAGCAAATGAACAGCGGAAGATTTCTTTCGTACCTGAGAATAAACATGCTTTTAAGTGTCAACTAAAAGGTTGGTGAGTTCATTAGTTTAACATAAATAAACATTTCCATCATTTTAATAGACCACAAGATTTTCATTTCTCATAAATACACGTCCCATGCATAGAGACAAAAATATCATTCATATGGATTGAACACCTGGTAACCGACATTAACAAGATGCATATAGAATATCCCCTATCATTCCGGGAAATCCTTCGGACATGATATAAAACAACATCGAAGTACTAAAGCATCCGGTACGTTGGATGGGGTTCGTCGGGCCCATAGATCTATCTTTAGGATTCGCGTCAATTAGTAGATCGGTTTACTAATTCTTAAGTTACCAAGCAAAAGGGGCATATTCGGCTTCGATCATTCAACCATATAATGTAGTTTCGATTACTTGTGTCTATTTCGTAAAACATTTATAAAAAAGTGCGCATGTATTCCCAGCCCAAAAATATAATGGGTAAAAAGGCAAATGAAACTCACCATACTGTATTTCGTAGTAAAATACATATAACGTCATTGAACAAGTGAAAGGTTGGCCTCGGATTCACGAACCTATATTATTTGTATATATTTATTTGTTGGTCAATATTTGTTCTAACAATTTAGGTTAAGTCATAGTGTACCACAATCCTAATGCTCGAGACTATATGCAAAAGTCAACAAAAGTCAATTTGACTCAAAATGTTTTCCAAAATTTATACATGATTATTATATTTTAAATATCGTTGTTTTATATTTTTACATATTTTTAAAAGATTTTACTAAAGTAAATAATACAATTCATTTATTAATAATTAAAATATAATTTTATATATCTTAAGTAATAAAATTTATAAGGTTCATTTAATATCTTAAAATATTATGATAGGTTTTATTAAAGTAATTATATTATTTGTGTTACATATTTATTTGATATAATAACATTGATATATAAAATTTATATTATTTTGTAATAATAATTATTATTATCTTATTAATAAAAATATTAATTTTTATATTTAATAAAAATGATATTATGAAAATGATAATTCTAATTCATGATATTAGTGAAATTTATATTAACAATGATATTGCTATTAAAAATAATAACTTTTGTAAAAATGATATTTTTTTAATATTAATAATACCTTTAATAATAATAGTGATAAAAATAATAAAAAAATGATAATTTTATCTAAATCAGTTTCTTACAATATTTTAAATTTCATCGTGATACTCATACTCATTATTTCCTAATTGATTTGTTAGTAGCTTTTAAGTCGTCTATTATATCGTGTTCCTTTTAATGATAATAATAGTAATTATAATAATTAAGTGTTACTTAATATTATACACTAATAATAATAAATATTATGATAATGATATTACTAATAACTATTTTAATGGTAATAATAATAATAATACTAATTATACTTTTAATGATAGTAATAATAATAAAAATAACAATTTTTAATGATAATACTTTTTATTGATAATAATAATAATAATAATAATAATAATAATAATAATAATAATAATAATAATAATTTGATAAAAACTAGAATGACGATAACAATGACGATAATAATAATCATTTTTAATAATAATATTAAAAATTCAATTGACTATAACTTCTAATCCGTTCATCGAAACCATTCGACATCTAAAGGAAAAGTTCTTAATTTTTCACTAGCTTTCCAACGACATGCATATCTTATACCTTATCTCAACCACATGTGTAACTAATTTAAGATTCAATATAACCTATCTAAGGGCACTATAAAAAGTTCAAGCATACATAATCCTATTTTCTTAAGCACTAGTCAGGGATACACTATTAGAATGTAAAAATTAAATTATGAGTACTCCCGTATCAATATTGAGATTCAATATTGCAGGAAAGGTACGTAGACGCAACGGGGACAAAAGTTACTAGATTGACCTCACGAGTATACCCATGGACATTACCCATCACCTCTATAGTTATAACCCATAATTTCCTTAACTCTGTCCCGCTCATAAAACTTGTCTTGAAATAATTCGTTCATGACCTCGTCGTAGTATTTTATGTATAATACTAATATTATTACTTCTAATAATACTAATATTAATAATATTCTTTAATATTAATATATATTAATATTAATAAAAATAAATTAAATAAATAATACGGAGCAAAAGAATATCAGAAGATGTAAAAGAGTGCACACTGAACCGAAATCGTTTGAGCTTTAAAGACTTTTGGCCACCAACCCTACCATGCGATTACATGGAGTTTGAGGGTACTAACCATGCAATCGCATGGCTCTTAATGACAGCGCATGATCAACCAAACTTGGCTGCCGACATCTCTTTTCTTTACACTTAATACATAATACGTTTATTTATATTAATTAATATATAATATATTTAATCTTTAGAATTAATTAAATATTATATTATATTTACGCTCATGGTAAAAATATAATTTTTACAAAAATGACACGGTCGTGGTCTCACGACTCATGTACCACTTTCGGTTTTTCGATCGCACTCTCGTACATTTAGAAAACTAGCCTTTTTCGTTATGCGACGTGTACTTTTAATAATAATTTGACTTTTTTTATCAAAAATTTACTTTGTAAAAATGTATCTTATAAAATTTGAGTGTTGTGGTCATTTGCTTCTATAAATCAGTGACTCGTTGTTTACCAAAATATACTATTTTAAATTAGGACGTTTTATGACTAAGTAAAAATATATAGTTACATATTTAGAAATATAAGTTTGTATCCAAAATCTTTTATTTAATAGTATAACATTTAGTTTTTCAAAACTATTTATTTTTCAAAGTTTATTTTTATTTTGCTTAGAAAGATAGTTTAACGCGTAACATTTTCAAGTTAATATATTTATACATAAACATATCTAATCATATACGTTCATTTAGTGGTTCGTGAATCATTGAAATTTAGTCGAGGTTAAATGCATATATGAATATAGTTTAAAATCCTTGAGACTTAACATACAAACTTTGCATATCGTGTCGGATTAATATAAAGATAAAGTTTAAATTTGGTCAGAAATTGCCGGGTCGTCACAAACACCTCAGGTCACATCATCCGAATTCAAGACACAGCAAAATGTACTGTGTTCTATGATAACGAAAATAACCAATCTAGAGAATCAAACCATTGAGGAGAAGAAGATCAATGAAGCTAAGATTGAGTCATTAATAGAGGAAAACAAAAGGTTATCGAATAGATTGGACCGTCAGAAGGGTAGAACGCAGAAGTTGAAAAAGAAGGTATTGGCGATTAAGAGTGAGAACAAGGAGAAGTTGAAGGAGATGAACAATAAAATTGAACAGCTTACCTCTGGTAAAACAAAGTTGATTAAGGAAAGAGGAGAAGAATATTCCTCTAATTTGGGTGGTGATGACGAGAAAGATGATGAAGAAGATGCTGGAACTGGAGGACCCTCTTTTGAGATTTCATTAGTGATACCTATTCGAAGCTTTAATGAATATGGTGAGGTCTTTACTGCTGAATATTATATGAATTATTCAAATGTTTTTAATGATGCAGAAAGGGGGACGTTCCACCAAGTGATTTTCCGATGGAACAGCTTGCTGCTCTGGCATACGATAGTGAAAATGATACAGAGGATGCAAAGACAGTTGAAGCTAAGAACAAGGCTCCACAAGAAGAGTCATTTTCCAGTATCCTTCCTGAATCAATCCAAAATATCAACGTAAGTGATTTCGATAATTTGTTTGCGGATGAGAAGGGTGAAAATTCTGTTGGTAAAGATAATGTGAAAGAAGATGTGATTGTTGAATCTGAAGATGAATTGGTAACAGAATCTAATAAAGAAGAAGAAGAAGAAGAAGAAGAAGAAGAAGAAGAAGAAGAAGTTGAGATTGTTATGACTTCACTTGAGCCATACTCAAATCCGTCACTCAACACTTTAAGTGACTTTTTCAATTTGAGTAGTGAGGTGAAAACAAAGAGATTGAATGATTTAGAACAAGCAAGGAAGGTATACAAGGAGAAAATCAAGGAAGTTGATGAGTTAATGGAAAGGAATAAGAAAATCTGACATGAGAAACTGCTCGTTGAGAAAGAAAGAAAAGAGACTGAGGTGAAGAAGAAGAAGAAACTCCGAGCCGAGCAAGCTAAAGCCGAGGCATGGAATGAGATTAATGAATGGTTCAAACGTGATAGGGTTAAAGTTAACAGAAACGTTGAAGAAGATGAGATCTGTCAGAGTTGGTGGAAACAGAACGTCATTAACCCTGATCAGTTGAATAAGCCAGAACTCGAGCCGAAGTTTGTTAGTTTCTACGAAAGGGGAAAGAGAACCAAGAAGTATTCCAAGGGTAAAATTTTGAGCTGGGGTTACTTCAAGGAGATCAATTGTTTTGCTATCAAGAGGGAAGGAGGAGTTGATTATATGTCAAAACCGAGTCACTTCAAAACTGTACCTTACTTCGAGATCATGCAACTTGCTAAGCTGAAGATGTTGAACGCTGAAGATAGTGACCTTTCCAGGTAGTTTCAAAGAAAACTCAGATATGAGTATAAGACAGGGAAATGGAATATCTTTAAGTCAACAGCCGCCAGGTTTTCCATGCACCCGACAAAGAGAAATTCTAAAGGTGGACCTGTACGCGTTGTTAAGTTCCATCCAGCCAAGTACATGAAGCAATCACCCTTGATGCCCTTACCCAAGGATATATGCAAAAACTTCAAATGGTGGTTCTATGACGAATTGTCGGAGGAAGCAGTAATTTTGACTGCAATTGAAAAGGAAGATGGAAGCATACAGTTTGACAATGTGAGGATTCTTGATCCTATGTGGCTGAGGAACTTATCGAGATTTGATGTGGAGACCCTTCACCGGCATCACATTACATTTAGAGATGATCGAAAGGAGGAAGCTATGAGATATCAACGTGTGATCGATGTCTACTATGCATACCTCAACAGAGAAATTGATGCTCAAAGTTCAAACCAAGTTCAAGCCAGCTGATCTATGTCAGATACTGTATTGCTAGTTTGTATTTTGTTTTTTGATGATGTATTTATGCGAGAGAGAGAGAGAGAGAGAGAATCTAGGTATGTATTTGATGTTAAACTGATGTTACTGTTGGACTTATTTGTATTTCATGAACGTTTACTTTATTGTAATCGATGTTCTAGGTCCTGGGGGAGTTGTTGATGCATTTTCTGTAAGCCCCTAGACATCTAGCTTACATTTGTGATTAGTACTTCAGTTTATGGGCTACCATGATCGCTCGTTATTATCCTATATGTGTTTATATGTGGTTACAGGTACTGCATGAATGCAAAAAGGATAATTGACTATATTAGACTCTGTCACACATACGAGTGAAGTCTCACTCGTACGGATGACAAGCTCATACGCACGGTGGAGCTGAGCGGAGTCACAAATCTAATCTGACTAAACAGGCTGAGACAGATCACTCATACGAGTGACAGCTGACTCACACAATTGACTCAACAGCAGGGGTATTTAAGTGTTATGTTCTTCATTTTAGGTTAAGCCTCTCATTACACACACATCACTCAGATCTGGTAGCCTTATCCGATTCTATCTCAACCCAAATCACTCCAGAGGTGAATAATAACTCTAGGCATTAATCTAATCACACAATCCTTGTTGTGGTTTGACTAATTTAATCCCAAAAAGCTTCACATATTCACTAGAATGGTTTGATTCACTAATTCCGCCTTTGTGTGAATTAAACCTGTTGATTTCGAAGTTCCTAGTCATGTTTCATCAATTCTTGATAACTTTACTTCATTTACTGTTCATTTTTGTGTGGTTACTTCATTTGCTTTAAGGTGAGTTATAGTTCGGCTTTTCATACTATTTAAAGTATTTTTGGGATGTGATTACATGCATTTTGTTTTACGTTTAGACACAAGTGGCAATTAAAGATATATTATTCATTATGAGTTGAACAAAAATATTCCCTAGTCTGGTAACTGTAATCACTGGTTTCTACTGGTGAACGCGAACCCTATGGATAGATCTATCGAGCTTGACAGCCCCATTTCGAGCTAGCCGCGCTAGCAATTTATAATCGGAATGCGTTAGTACTTCGTATTTATTTGAAGATACACTTGTTTGGTGTATATATATTGTGTTTGCCAAGGGTAAATAAATGGTTAAGAGATTACCAGGTGGCTCATTGATAATGGAATAACACTACTACAAAAAAGACAATAGACACGCCCAATAGAAACGGATTTTGATGGTTTTGAAAGAAAACGGTTTCTAAAAGTTTATAGAAACGTGTTAGTTTGGATAAAGCCTGTTTCTATTTCAAGAAACCATGGCTAAAGTTTAGAAAACGCGTTTTTGAAATAAACCGGTTTCTATTAATATATTTAGAAACCGAACCTACTAACACAGGCGTTTGTATTGTTCGGAACCGGTTTAACTAATTTAACCCGTCTCTATTCTTTAACATATATTACCCGTACTCCAATTTGAAAGTTTCTAAGGATATATACTATTTGTTTTCAAATATTACTGTAATTGTTAATATTATTATCCGAACTAAAAGTTAGCATTTTTTAAATTATTAATTTAGATAAGAAGCTAAACCAAAGAAAGGGATGACGATTCTCTAAATCGAAGGATTAGGGTTCAACCGATTTTGTTGATCACCGATTTTGCCAATCAATTGACATCTTTTTCAACGATTGCCATTATAGAAATCTTGTCCAAGTTAGGGTTTTGTTTATCGTTAATTCTTCATCTGATCAGTAATCTCTTGGGGTAAGGTCTTCGAATTTTACACTTTAATCTCATTGCGTTAACAATTCTCATAGTTTTTTCCAGGAACGTCAACAAATTATCCAGGATATCATAGCGATTAAAGCTTAAATTGGGTATGTTCTCAATGGTTGGTGTTTGATTTTTTTTTTTTTTTAAATACAGTTTGCAAAACAAAGATTATCATGTTCTTTTCAATTGTTGGTTAACCCATAAACAACATACTGCTGTTTCGCTGCCTATGTAGACCGATTTATGCATATAAGGTTTTTCATTTAATGTTTGTGTGATTTGATTATGTGATGTAGTTGCATTATAAGACGTATGTGATGATGTGATGATCATAACATCGATTTCAAATAGTATCCTTATTTCTTCATTACCAAATTACATCTTCAGTTGTATTTATCTTATGGTTTGTATGGTGTATATTTGTTTAATGTGGTTGGTTTGTCTTTAATTAGTCAAATGGTCAAATGCATGTTCAACATAATTGGAAACGGGTCGGAACTCTGAAGTAGCCAAATTGTGTATAAACAACCTGAAATTATTGTAAGCATTTCATCACAAAAGTAGATATTTTAAATTGAAATGCATTTTTCATAAAATAAAACTAAGAAGTCTAACAAAAAGTGTTTTGTAATGAAGCAACTGAATTCATACCTAATAACCCATTTTGACACTATTATTGAATGTATTAATCAACTTTATGGTGGTAGTACATATTTAATCGATTCATCTAGAATTTTCTAGAGATGATGATGGTACGTATAGTTATATACTATTTATGATATGGCTTCATTATTGTGTGGTTTAGGTATGTTGTTCATCACCTTTGCCTCATTACATTAGGTGAGATATATGCTTTTGGGTTTAAAGGAGTTATCAGTGTGATTAATGTACTATGACTCTATGAGTGATTCTATCCAGGTGTTGTTTTATTGTTAGGGCTTGAATATAACATGGAAAATACGACAACAACAACTTACTGACACTATTATACATTATATGGATGGATAACAGATGTTTCACTGTATCAAGATGTTACTTCCATTTAAGGTAAATTTTTGTTCCCTTTGCTATGTATATGAAGACTAAAATCTCCCTATATCATGATTCATGACCATTGCAGGTTCATGTATATATTTGACACACATGTTTTTTTGAGATCTATATATTTTAACATCTTTGTAGGTCGTTACATGAGAGTATGCAAAAATAGTGTGGAAATAGATGTGCGGTTTTGAACCCGTATGACATTCGAGGCTCCCGATGTGTTAGCAATATTGCCAATGTCATGGATTATCTATTTAATGTAATCAACACACATTAGAAGGATAAAACGTTCTTCCTCGAACCTACTCAGAGAAGTAGGTACCTGTAACATACAATGTTTAGATTTTGGATATGATAATTGTGTATACTAAAATACTTACATCTTTATCAACCATCGTTGGGTCTTATTCATAATTTTCCCACACATAAAGACGGTGTTCGTATTAGATTTGCTTGGGTTAAAAAGGAAGTCAACAAACGAAGACAACTACTCAATTGCAACCCCTATAATAACGTAAAAGTTTTATTATGCTTATACAGATCAATGTTAGCTTGTTTTCAAATTATAACATGTCGATATTGAATGCTTTTTAGGATTCTTGAAGATGTTCGTTGGATCTTTCCTAAGGTAAATTTTCTCCCTTTTTAAATACTTATGTCCATACATACTATACATACTATATATATATATATATATATATATATATATATATATATATATATATATATATATATATATATATATATATATATATCAAGTGTATTGTTTATTCATATTATTTTGGTTTTGGGTCAACTTTGATATGGTATGAGTTGTTTGAGTTAAATATTGATACTCTTAAATACTTGTTCTTTTAATATTAGTGCCACCAACAAAAAGGAGGTTGGGAGTGTGGTTACTACGTGATGCGGTGGATGCACGTGTTCATCTATTTTAAACAAGATGAATTCCCGCAAACTGTAAGTGTTTGTTAAATCATTTAGGTGTATAAAGTACAAAATAAACCAACCTCTTGTTTGTTATATAACGTTCATTGTAATCTGTTTTTCTTACACAGATCCCTCAGGACCGTACAAGCTCATACGAAGCGACAAATTTAGACAATATTGTTGCTTTGTGGCTATCAATATTGGAAGACTTGTAATAGTTAATTTTGTTGTATGACTTTGAATCGAGTATTTGAATGTATTTTGCTTTGGTTCTTTTGTATGCCAAAGATTGAAAATGAAGTTTTTACTTGGTTTTTATATTAGATTCAGCTTTTGTCTTTCATATTGTGGCAAATTTAATATTGTTCAGGTGAAATGTATTGAAATATATAAAATCGTTTCTTATATATATATATATATATATATATATATATATATATATATATATATATATATATACACACACACACATGTGATATAGATAGGTGTTTTGATATTAAAGTGGCCTCTAAAATGTTTAAGAAACTGGTTAGAAATAAAAATCACGTCCCTAAACACTTTTAGAAAACGGTTGAATTTAAAAACACCATCTCTAAACACTGAGAATAGAAACGGGCTCTTTAAAAGTTTTACAAACGTCCCCCTTTAGAAATGGGTTGAGTAACACATCTCTAAAGTGCCAAATAACCCATTTCTAAACACATTTTCTGTAGTAGTAGTAGTGAATGTTTTATGTTTCCTAACATTTTAAATCTTGTGGTCTAAAGTTTATTCGTTTATTTAAACCTATAATTCACTCAACATTTTTGTTGACAGTTACTCGCATGTTTTCACAGGTACTTGATTTGTTTGGTGCTTCCGCTGTGTTAGAAGTGTCTGCATGCATTTGGGCGATTTTGTCAAACAATTTATGAAACATTAAACTTGCATTCTCTTTTTAGATTATTAAACTTGTGGGTGTTTGGTTGACAATGTTTATATCAACTTTGGTTTTATTTAATATGTTGTGTTTGTTTAAACTGCATATTTTGGTAAATTTCCTTTTTGGGAAACTTTTGAATAAAAGAATGCAATGTTGTTTGTTAAATTCATTTAAAGTTCGATCAAGTTGTGGGACCAAGTGATGGAGCCGTTAAGTGTATTGACGGGGCCATCACAGTTGGTATCAGAGCCAGGTTGTAGGGAACTAGGCGGTCATAATGTGGTCAACCCGTAGTTTTTAGGGTGCATTAGAGTCTAGTCTACAGCCCGGCCATTCTTGATATAGCATTATTATGCATTTCTTTTCGTATGAGGAATAATTATAAGTTATTATTGCTTATGATAATTCTATTTTGTATGTGGTATATGGTTTTACTGTTTGCAGATGTCGGCTTCAAGCAACAATTCCGTTCCTGCTCCTGTTTCCCCGTCTGTCGCTCGTCGTGCACGACAGCCTCCCTTGAGAGATCCTGTTAACTACTACATGGCTACCATCACTCACATGACTAGGGCATATACGAATAAGACTCGCATTGATGCTCTTAGCGACTGTATGCATGTCTTGCCGCATACTGAGGTGATGGATGAGATTAGAGCTGATATGGATACGTTCGTTAGCTTCAAGCATAGGATCGAGTTCGAGAATAGGAAGCGTAACCGTGAGGTGGACGCTAAGTTCGAGGCTCTTGAGAGCATGGTTCGTGGCCTTCAGACGGAGTTGGAGGAGGTGAAAGGAAAGTTGAGGAAGTATGAGACTCCTGACGAGCCTCATACCGGCCCAGCTTATCACACCCGCTCCAAGCAGATGTGATGTGATGTGATGACATCATGAGTGATTATGTTATTTCATAGACTATTTATCCTTTTTATACATTCATTTTTGGGTGATGTACGACGTTTTTCCAAGGATTTTGTTATGGGATATTTTCATTTATGTACGGATGGTTATTTCTTTATGACATCTGTTATCATTATCATTTTATTTCTGATGTTGTGACTCTTGGCATGTTATATTATGCGTAATATAGTTCATGTATGTTAGATGCTATGTATGTTGTATGATTTTTATCATAAAGTATGTATGCATGTGGTGGCTATTTCTATAACTATCATAACTATCATGTTATTACTCATAGTGTTTATTGACTAATATTTTAATGGTTAATCTTTTCGTGTTCGATCTATTCCTTTATAACACTGGTATTATTCTTAGTACTAACGGTTGTGTTATTCTGTTTTGAAGATCATGCCTCCCCGTGAGTCCAACGAAGCTCGTATGCAATGTCTTATCTCTAAGGGAATAGCAGCTGCTATGGCAGCTAATGTTAATGCTAATGTTAATGCCAACAACCAAGTGGGATGCTCCCACAAGACTTTTATGGCGGGTCGTCCACAAGAATTTAGTGGCACCGAAAGACCCATTGGACTTACTCGTTGGTTTGAGAAGATTGAGTCTATTTTCCGGGTTAGTAGAGTCCGTGACGAGGATAAGGTTAGTTTCGCCAGATGCACTCTTAAAAATAGTGCATTAACTTGGTGGAACAACTTGGTGAATAGCTTAGGTAATGATGCTGCGTATGGTTTGTCTTCGAATGATTTTAAAGAAAGAATGATTACCCGTTATCGTCCCAGGGGTGAACTTAAGAAATTGGAGGCTGAGCTTAAGAACTTAAAGATGAAGGGCACCGATTTAGATGCCTATGAGCAAAGGTTCTTTATATTGACTTTGTTATGTCCAAATACTTATGGTGATGAGAACCTTAAGATTGAAGCTTATATTGATGGGTTATCTGAGCGGATTGAGCATGGGGTTGAGTCTAGTGTGTCCCAGACTATTGAAGCTGCTATGTCTATAGCACATAAACTTAATGATAAGATTTTGAGGAGAAGTAAGGCAGCTGTAACTGATGCCAGTGAGGAAGTTGTTAAAAAGACTGATAATGGGAAAAGGAAGTGGGATAACAACCGCAACCAGAACCAAGGTCAGCAGAAGAAACAAGATACTTCTGGTTCTAATAACCGTAATCAGCGTGTTTGTTCGCGATGTTATAAGGCTCATGATGGTTATTGTACGGTTACTTGTAAGAGGTGTTCCAAGCAGGGACACATTGCTAAAGATTGTACGGTGACTATGCCGGGTACTGCTACTCCTGCTGCAAGTGGTGGTAATAATAGTGGTAATGTTAATGGGAAGCCGAGAAATGGTGGAAGTCAGAAAGTTTGTTATGAATGTGGTAAGCCGGGGCATTTCCGTGATGCCTACCCGAACAAGAAGACTACTGAGAATGCACGTAGAAGGGCATTCAACATTAATGCCAGGGATGCTGAGGAAGATCCAAAACTTGTTACAGGTACGTTCTTGGTCAACGATTTATCAGTTTATATAATATTTGATTCAGGGGCAGATTTGAGTTTTGTGTCGAGTAAATTAAGTCCAAAAATCAAAACTCCGTTAACTCCTCTAGACTGTACATATGCTGTAGAGATAGCTAATGGTAAAGTGCTTACTGCTAAGACTATGTATCGTAAATGTAACATTAATCTGGCTGGTAGAGATTTTGAGGTAGATTTGATACCGATTGACCTAGGCAGTTTTGACGTTGTTATTGGTATGGATTGGCTGTCTGTGAATCGTGCTGAAATTGTGTGTTATGAGAAAGCTGTTCGTATTACTAGTGTGGTTGGAGAGCCGCTGATAGTTTTTGGGGATAAGAAATGCAGACAGTTAAATCTTATTAGCTGTTTGAAAATTCATAAACACCTTCGCAAAGGTTGTCATGTTATTCTAGCCCATGTTGTTGATTCTGATAGAGAAGAGAAGAGCGTTGGTGATGTTCATATTGTTAGAGATTTTCCTGAGGTGTTTCCCGAAGATTTACCTGGCCTTCCGCTGCAACGCGCGGTAGAATTTCAAATCGATCTTGTTCCCGGTGCTGCTCCTCTAGCACGTGCTCCTTACCGACTTGCGCCTTCCGAACTTCAAGAATTGTCGAGTCAACTCCATGAGTTGTTAGACAAAGGTTTTATTCGTCCTAGTTCGTCCCCTTGGGGAGCTCATGTTCTGTTTGTTAAGAAGAAAGATGGTTCGTTTCGATTGTGTATTGATTATCGTGAATGGAACAAGCTTACTGTTAAAAACCGTTACCCTCTTCCTAGAATTGATGATCTGTTCGATCAGCTTCAAGGTTCATCTGATTATTCTAAGATCGATCTTCGTTCGGTTATCATCAACTGCGTGTTAAAGAATCTGATGTTCCGAAAACCGCTTTTCGCACCCGTTATGGTCACTTCGAATTCCTTGTTATGCCGTTCGGATTGACAAACGCACCCGCTGTGTTCATGGACCTCATGAACCGTGTGTGTAGACCCTATCTGGACAAATTCGTTATCGTTTTCATCGACGACATTCTTATTTATTCCAAGAGCGATGAAGAGCACGAAGAACATTTGAAGTTGGTGCTTGATCTGTTAAGGAAAGTAGAGTTGTACGCTAAGTTCTCTAAGTGCACTTTCTGGTTGAGAGAAGTTCAATTCCTTGGACATATTGTTAGTAAACAGGGAATACAAGCTGATCCTGCCAAGATTGAAGTAATTGAGAAGTGGGAAATTATGAAAACTCCTACTCAGATTAGTCAGTTTCTAGGGTTGGCAGGTTACTATAGAAGGTTCATTTAAGATTTCTCTCGTATAGCGAAACCTCTGACTGCTTTAACGCACAAGGGGAAGAAGTATGAGTGGAAGGATAAACAAGAGACTGCTTTTCAAACTCTGAAGAAGAAGTTAACTACCGCTCCGATATTGTCACTACCTGAGGGTAATGATGATTTTGTTGTTTATTGTGATGCTTCACGTCAGGGCTTTGGTTGTGTTTTGACGCAACAGAAGAAAGTTATTGTGTACGTGTCACGTCAGTTGAAGATTCATGAGCAGAATTACACAACCCATGATTTAGAGTTGGGAGCTGTTGTGTTTGCGCTTAAGATTTGGAGACATTATCTTTATGGGGTCAAAAGTATAGTGTACACTGATCACAAAAGTCTTCAACATATCATTGATCAGAAACAGTTGAATATGAGGCAATGAAGATGGGTTGAGACGTTGAATGATTATGATTGCGAACTTTTACACCACCCGGGAAAGGCTAATGTTGTGGCCGATGCGTTAAGTCGTAAAGAAAGGGCTGAACCTCGCAGGTTTAGAGCCTTCAATATGACAATTCGAACAAACCTCGCTAGGCAGATTCTTGAGGCACAACAAGAAGCCTTATAGGAGGAGAATTTTGTGAACGAGAAAGTCAGAGGCATGGCTAAGAAGTTTGAGATACGAACCGATGGTAGTCGGTATTTTGCAGGACGTCTTTGGGTTCCAAAATTTGGTGACCTGTGGCAACTTTTTTTGGATGAGGCTCATAAGTCTAGGTACTCTATTCATCCTAGTTCAGGAAAGATGTATCATGATCTTAAGGAGCTGTATTGATGGCCTAATTTGAAAACTGATGTGGCTACTTATGTGGCTAAGTGTTTGCCTGTGCTAAGGTTAAGGCTGAACATCAGAAATTGTCTGAACTTTTGGTGCAACCTGAGATTCCCGAGTGGAAGTGGGAAGGTATTACGATGGACTTTATTACGAAGTTATCGAGAGTTGTGGGTGGTTATGATACCATTTGGGTGATTGTTGACCGACTCACAAAATCAGCTCATTTCTTGCCGATTAAGGAAACAGATTCGATGGAGAAACTTACTCGTTTGTATTTGAAGGAGATTGTTTCAAGACATGGTGTTCATGTATCTATTATTTCAGACCGAGACAATCGATTCATATCGAGATTTTGGCAATCCCTACAGGAAGCCTTGGGAACTAACTTGGATATGAGCACCGCTTATCATCTGCAGAAGGATGGTCAGAGTGAAAGGACCATTCAAACGTAAGAAGACATGTTGCGAGCGTGTGTTATTAATTTTGGTAATGGGTGGGATAGATATTTGCCGTTGGCTGAATTTTCTTATAATAACAGCTATCATGTGTGACGACCCGAAAATTTCTGAACAAATTTAAACTTTAATCTTTATATATTTCCGACACGATAAGCAAAGTTGTTAAGTGGAATCTCAAGAATTTTAAACTGTGTTCATACATTCATTTAGCCTTGACTAAACTCCAATGATTCACGAACCATTATATGAACGGATATGATTATATATGTGTATATATTATAACTTTAAAACGTTAACAAAGTATTAGACGTATAATACTTTACATGAACGCATTTGTTTCAATATGTTTATCAATAAAAATTAGAAGATAATATCAGATGATTGATTTATCAGATACATTGTATGATTACGAGTCTCCGTTGAGAGGTCCACCTTGATTTAGGAAATCTGTTCTTTTTATCGGTATTCAGAATATTATTAACGTGATTTATAAATAAGAATAAAAGTGTCATTAACAAGGATTAGACAAAAGTTAGTGGAAGACTAAAGTTAATAATAATGATTTAGTTGCAAGTGTACGAAAACGTTTTCGATATAATTGAACTTGTTTAGTAAAATATCTCTGTTTAAATAAAGTGAATAAGGATATTAGTTGTTGAATATATAAATAACTTGCAACGTATAATTAGACCGTGTTCATTAAAAATATATTTTTTTTATATTAGTTAAGTACGCAGTAGTAACCCTCGTTTAGTAGTGCGATTGATATTTAAAACATTAATACATAAATGAATTATTTCTATTTAAGTTTTAAAATAAAAATGTTATATGTTATAATAATTTTTTTTAACAAAATAAAAATGAACTTTGAAATATAAATAGTTTTGAAACACTAAATGTTATATTATTAAGTAAATATTTTAAGTACAAATTTACATTTCTAAATAAAAATATATGTATATATATATATCTATATATTTTAATTTAGTCATAAAACGTCCCGATTTAAACTAATATATTTGGACAAACAACAAGCCACTGATCTATAGAAGCAAATGACCACAACGTTTAGTTTCATAAGATACATTTATTATAAGGTAATTTGTTGATGAGAAAGTCAAATTATTAATAAGGGTACATGTCGCGTAACGTAAAAGGCTAATTTTCTAAGCGTACGAAACGTCGTTTGAAAAACTTAAAGCGGAACATGAGTCGAGTAACAACGTCCGTGTCATTTGAGTAAAAATTACATTTCTACCATGAACGTAAATATAATATAATATATAAGTAATTATATATATTAAATAAATATATATTAAATAAATATATAAAAACCGTCGGTGTCTAAAATGAAATGGATGATAGTTGGCATAGTGGGTGAGGTTAAGTTCTTTAAATCTTCGAGTTCCAGTTCAATATAATCACACACACATATGCACTACTCCCTCTGTTATTATTATTTTCATTATTTATAATATTATTAATATTATTATCAAGATTAATATTATTATTATTATCATTATTATTATTAATATTATTACTAGTATTATACATAAAATACTACGACGGAGTGCTGCTCCAGTGATCTAAAATAAGTTTTAAAAACTGTTTTGCGAGCGGGATAGGGCTAAGGGAGTTATGGGTTATGGCTATGGAGGTGATGGGTATGGTTCATGAGTATGCTCGTGAGGTCAATTTAGTGTTTATCATCTCCGTTGCGTGTACGTACTTTTCCTGCAATATTGAATCTCAATATTGATACGTAAGCACTCATAATTTAAATTTTACATATTAATAGTGTATCCATGACTAGTGCTCGAGTGTATAGGATTATGCATGCTTGTACTTTTGATATTGCCGTTAGATAGGTTATGTTAAATCTTGAATTAGTTACATATGTTGTTGAGATAAGGTATAAGATATGCATGCCATTGGTAAGCTAGCGAAAAATTAAGAACTTTTCATTTAGATATCAAATGGTTTCGATGAACGGATTAGAAGTTATAGTCAATTGAATTTTTGTATTATTATTAAAAATGATTATTATTATCGTCGTTCTAGTTTTTATCTAATTATTATTATTATTATTTTTATTTTTATTATTATTATTATTATTATTATTATTATTATTATTATTATTATTATTATTATTATCATTATCAATAAAAGGTATTATCATCAAAAATTGTTATTTTTATTATTATTACTATCGTTAATATCGTTAAAATTATAATTAGTATTATCATTAAAATAGTTATTAGTGTTATCGTTAAATATTATCATAGTATTTATTATTATTAGTATTATTGTAATTAAAACTAATATTAGAAACATCTAATTATTTTGATTACTATTATTATCATTAGTATGAACGCGATATAAAAGACGATTTAAAAGCTATTATCAAATCGATTAGGAAATAACGAGTATGGGTATCATGTTGAAATTTAAAATATTGTAAGATTTTGATTTAGATAAAATTATCATTTTTCATTATATTTATCACTATTATTATTAAAAGTATTATTAATATTAAAAATATCATTTTTATTATTTTTAATAGGAATATCATTGTTAATATAAAATTCCAATATTTTTATTAATAAGAATTATCATATTATCATAATACCATTTTCGTAAATATAAATATTGTTATCATTATAGGTAGAATAATAATTATTATTATTACAAAATAATGCAACTTTTACTTACTATTATTATTATCGATATTATTTTATCAAATAAAGATGTAATACAAAGATATTTTATTACATGTAATATAATTACATTAATACTACCTATTATATTATTTTTATGATATCAAATGAACTTTATAAATTAAGATATATAAAAGTATATTTTATTATAATAAATGAATTATATTATAAAATCTTTTAAAAATATTTAAAAATATAAAACGACGATATTTAAACTAAATAATAATCATGTATAAATTTTGGAAATCATTTTGAGTCAAATTGACTTTTGTTGACTTTTGCATATTAGTCTCGAGCATTAGGATTGTGGTACACTATGACTTGACCTAAATTATTAGACAATTATTGACCAACATATAAATATATATAATTAATATAGGTTCGTGAATCCAAGGCCAACCTTGCACTTGTTCAATGACGTCATATGTATTTTTACTACGAAATACAGTATTGTGAGTTTCATTTGCTCCCTTTTTAAATGCTTTTGCAATATATATTTTTGGGACTGAGAATACATGCGCTTTTATAAATATTTTACGAAATAGACAAAAGTAATCGAAACTACATTATATGGTTGAATGGATCGAAGCCGAATATGCCCTTTTTAGCCTGGTAATCTAAGAATTAGGGAACTGGCCCCTAATTGGCACGAACCCTAAAGGTTGATCTACGGGAACTAACAACCCCCATTCTGGAATTTGGAATGCTTTAGTACTTCGAAATTTATCATGTCCGATGGGTGTCCCGGAATGATGGGGATATTCTATATGCATCTTGTTAATGTCAATTATCAGGTGTTCAATCCATATGAATGATTTTTGTCGCTATGCATGGGACGTATATTTATGAGAAATGGAAATGAAAATCTTGTGGTCTATTAAAATTATGGAAATGATCGATTATGATAAACTAATGAACTCACTAACCTTTTGGTTGACACTTTAAAGCATGTTTATTCTCAGGATTGAAAGAAATTTTCCGCTGTGCATTTGCTCAATTTAAAGATATTACTTGGAGTCATTCATGGCATATTTCAAAAGACGTTGCATTCAAGTCGTTGAGTTCAGTAAAGATTATGATTAAGTAAATGACAGATTAGGTCATTTATAGTTGGATATTATGAAATGGTATGCATGTCTGTCAACTTTCGATGTAATGAAAGTTTGTCTTTTAAAACGAATGCAATGTTTGTAAAATGTATCTTATAGAGGTCAAATACCTCGCAATGTAATCATATGTTATTGTATTGGTTCTTATAGACTAGGACTGGTCTTTACATGTGGTATCAGAGCGGTGGTCTTAGCGAACCAGGTCTGCATTAGTGTGTCTAACTGATAAGTCGTTTGGATGCATTAGTGAGTCTGGACTTCGACCGTGTCTGCATGTCAAAAGTTTTGCTTATCATTTTGTGTCGAAAATTACCTACTTATCATCGTTAGGAAATTACCAGCTTATCATTCTTAAGTCTAGACACATCTTACTGCATTGATTGCATAAATAGTGTATAGACAAAATTCATATCTTAGCGTATCTGCTAATTCATATCCTAGCGTATCTGTTACTGTAAACATTGCCTGACATATCTCGTAAATTCCTCTGTGATTTATGAAATATTTTGCTCTATATATATGGATATTCTATGTAATTAGAATACCATCCGATAGCCGAAATTCTGTTTATATCGAAAAATCCTTTATTCAATCGTACTAAATGGAATTCGTCATTAGTTCAAGTAACTCGGATTCCGAAATGGAATCCCACTCCAGCTCCGAAAGCAGTGTGACTGGAATGAATCAACCAATCAGCCATCATCTATTCTGGATAAATTAGGGATGGATTCACAGCCTCCTCAATCATTAGAGACAAGAAGAAGGTGATCCTTTCCATCCACCACATTGCCCTCTTGGCGAAGAACCTGAAGCACTTACCGGTGAACCTGTTCGAAACACCATTTTCTCTCTCATTTCTAGAGTATCTCGTCACGATTATATACTACATCAAATTCTAGATTTTATTTATCCGCTCGTCCGAACCGACAATCACCCCGGTGTAATAGAAGAAGTCAACGAGCTTCGCACTCGGGTGGTGGCCTTGGAGAATATTGTGCAAAGGTTACAAACACCAGCAACAGCACCAGTAGCATAACCAGTACCACCATCAGCAACACTAATAGTACCATCACCACCACCAACAACAACATCCATATCCCACACCGCAACATCACGATCAGTACCTTAAGTCTCAACGTCATACGCACCATAGAGTACCAACAACAATAACTGATGAAGTATTAATCTATCACTTCATTGGAGAAACCTTCTACGGCGAATATGAAACCTCTATAGTCTTAGAGATTGTCTATTCTAGCCTTAACCATAAATCAAACGTGTGGACCGAAATGATAAAAGGAAGAGTAGAAACCCTGACAAGAATGGTGTGTGATTTACAAGTTAGACTTGTTTTACCAACAGCATCAATAGTACTGTTAGCACCATCAGCACAGGCAGTGCCGTCAGTATCATTAGAATCAGCAGCACCTATAACATCACAAACTCTGTCAGTTCAAGAATCACTGTGGACATCATTACGAATCAATAACGCGTATATTGTATCAACGAGTTATGAATTATTAACTCATTCCCTCTGAAGAAATTATATGTATATTTTATATATATATTTTTTGAAATAAAAATAAATCTTTCCGTGCTAAGCTATTGTGTGTGAATCTTAACTACTCAGTTAATTCATATTACAAATATGCAATGATGTACGTCCTTCGTCAGCAACTTAACCATTGTTAACTACAATCTCTGTTTTAAATTCAATAAATTCCACCTCATAATAAAATAAGTGTATTAATCAAATATATGTTTGATGTTACACTTTCATCATCGATGTACTCGAAACTTTTCAAATAACATCATTCGTACCTTGTGAAATTCACAAGAATTTCACAAAACCAACATCATGCTTCAACAAATAACAAAGTATTGATTCATAATTTCAATATCATTGAAGAAATACTTATGTGATTTCTAAAGTTTTAGTAGTTACTCAATTCTAGTTTCAACCGTAAATCAAATGAGTTTAATTTAATATTAACTCATTAAATCTATGTTACATCTGAAAAAAATATACACATGTATATTTTCATAAAGACTGTAATAAAATCCTTTTGTACAAAATATTAATTGTGAAATTTTTTTTTAACGGGTAGGTAATACCCGAGAGATATATAAATGCACAATTAATATGTTACTTTCTTCGAATCTGATTCAGTAAGTCATCTATTATACTCCCTACTTCCACAACAATACACATTCTTGTATAGAAATCAAGACAACCATACTCATTCAAATCTAATTACATATTCTGATTTTTAAAATCTCATAATTCAATTCGAGATATAATCTGTGTCATCACTTTTAGATTCCTACATCTTTTGAAGTTATACTTTGACTTCAAAACTGTGCTAGAACATCACTTATATTCATAGAACCCAGAAAAATAATTGTATCATCCAAAATCCTAGAACATCATATGTATATTAACGATTACAATCTGTGTTCAAACCCTTCAAAATTTCTGAAGACACTTCAAATAATGAACAATCGAGATGATGATCCAATCACATGTTACCCACAGCTATGTACCTGAAAAAAAAAAAAAAACTCTTGAAACCAAAGTCATAGTTTAACACGTATCTGTGTCAGACCCTTTGGCATTTATTAGCTAAAATAACTTTCCAATTCCCTTTTCAAAATAGGCAGTTTTGTCACAGCTCCAGCAAGTTAACTTCAACTTTTCAGTCGGACTAGTCTTATTATAACCTCGATAGATATGTTGCCCTTTCGCCATCGTTACTGGGGAACCTTTCATAGTCCACCATCTTAGCAATAAACTTACCAACAACTTCACTGATCTTTGACTTTCCAAAAAATAATTATATTTATCAAAACCCCATCATTTACTCATCTGCATCTTGTAACAAGAATTTTCATGCAAATTACTGGGAATCAGCAATCAGTATTTAGAAATCTCGCAGCATGTCTACGCCAACAGTTATATGTGTACATATAACGTCTATCTCCTAGACTTACGTACTTCGAATGTGAAGTTTCTGAAAAATACCCCAATCTACGATTTAGTTCTCTGAATTTTTGGAAAAGCTGAATGAAGCAGTAGAAACTGTAAGACAACCGTAACAGTCAAAAGTTTGACGATAAAGAATAGTGTGTTGGCAAAGCTCGGGAAAAGAAAAGGTTTGGAACTGGAAAACGGATTGAGCAAATCATGAAGAAGGCTGTGGACAAATCACAAGGACTAAACCTGCCTCCAAAGAATCCAAATGACTCAGTGTCTACCGAAGCTATTCTCGAATACATTACTCCTGACTCTAAATCTTTACGAACGAATCTTCTTCATCATCCATCGATATTAGAAGTTCTAAGATATCATCACATCTTTCCTTATAAATATCCTCGATAATTCTGAGAATATTTTCATAACTATTCTTATCTAAAATCAATTATCTCTTCGCGCTATCTGCTTTACATCAAAAAGGAAACTATTTAGTTTCTATATTCTGAAAAACTTTGAGTTTAAAATATGAATGTTTTTGAAGAAGTGTTGGGAACTGATGTAGTGACCCGAACTTTTCCATGTTTATATATATTAAATGAAATTGTTATTTACATGATTAAGTGTTTCCAACATGTTAAGCAATCAAACTTGTTAAGACTTGATTAATTGAAATAGGTTTCATATATACAATTGACCACCCAAGTTGACCGGCGATTCACGAACGTTAAAACTTGTAAAAACTATATGATGACATATATATGGATATATATATAGTTAACATGATATTATAATAAGTAAACATATCATTAAGTATATTAACAATGAATTACATAGGTTAAAACAAGACTACTAACTTAATGATTTTGAAACGAGATATATATGTAACGATTATCGTTGTAACGACATTTAATACGTATATATCATATTAAGATATATTAATACATCATGATATCATGATAATGTAATAATTTAACATCTCATTTGATTTAATAAACAATGGGTTAACAACATTTATCAAGATCGTTAACCTAAAGGTTTCAAAACAACACTTACATGTAACGACTAACGATGACTTAACGACTCAGTTAAAATGTATATACATGTAGTGTTTTAATATGTATTAATACACTTTTGAAAGACTTCAAGACACTTATCAAAATACTTCTACTTAACAAAAATGCTTACAATTACATCCTCGTTCAGTTTCATCAACAATTCTACTCGTATGCACCCGTATTCGTACTCGTACAATACACAGCTTTTAGATGTATGTAATATTGGTATATACACTCCAATGATCAGCTATTAGCAGCCCATGTGAGTCACCTAACACATGTGGGAACCATCAGTTGGCAACTAGCATGAAATATCTCATAAAATTACAAAAATATGAGTAATCATTCATGACTTATTTACATGAAAATAAAATTACATATCCTTTATATCTAATCCATACACCAACGACCAAAAACACCTACAAACACTTTCATTCTTCAATTTTCTTCATCTAATTGATCTCTCTCAAGTTCTATCTTCAAGTTCTAAGTGTTCTTCATAAATTCTACAAGTTCTAGTTTCATAAAATCAAGAATACTTCCAAGTTTGCTAGCTTACTTCCAATCTTGTAGAGTGATCATCCAACCTCAAGAAATCTTTCTTATTTACAGTAAGATATCTTTTTAATACAAGGTAATACTCATATTCAAATTTTGATTCAATTTCTATAATTATTACAATCTTATTTCGAGTGAAAATCTTACTTGAACTTGTTTTCGTGTCATGATTCTGCTTCAAGAACTTTCAAGCCATCCAAGGATCCTTTGAAGCTAGATCCATTTTTCTCATTTCCAGTAGCTTTATTCAGAAAACTTGAGGTAGTAATGATGTTCATAACATCATTCGATTCATACATATAAAGCTATCTTATTCGAAGGTTTAAACTTGTAATCACTAGAACATAGTTTAGTTAATTCTAAACTTGTTCGCAAACAAAAGTTAATCCTTCTAACTTGACTTTTAAAATCAACTAAACACATGTTCTATATCTATATGATATGCTAACTTAATGATTTAAAACCTGGAAACACGAAGAACACTGTAAAACCGGACATACGCCGTCGTAGTAACACCGCGGGCTGTTTTGGGTTAGTTAATTAAAAACTATGATAAACTTTGATTTAAATGTTGTTCTTCTGGAAAAATGATTTTTCTTATGAACATGAAACTATATCCAAAAATCATGGTTAAACTCAAAGTGGAAGTATGTTTTCTAAAATGGTCATCTAGACGTTGTTCTTTCGACTGAAATGACTACCTTTACAAAAACGACTTGTAACTTATATTTCCGACTATAAACCTATACTTTTTCTGTCTAGATTCATAAAATAGAGTTCAATATGAAACCATAGCAATTTGATTCACTCAAAACGGATTTAAAATGAAGAAGTTATGGGTAAAACAAAATTGGATAATTTTTCTTGTTGTAGCAACGTGAAAATTGGTAACAAATCTATATTAATCATATCTTAGCTAACTTATATTGTATTATACATGTATTCTAATATATTATGTAATCTTGGGATACCATAGACACTTATGCAAATGTTTTGACATATCATATCGACCCATGTGTATATATTATTTGGAACAACCATAGACACTCTATATGCAGTAATGTGGGAGTTAGCTATACAGGGTTGAGGTTGATTCCAAAAATATATATACTTTGAGTTGTGATCTAGCCTGAGACGTGTATACACTGGGTCGTGGATTGATTCAAGATAATATATATCAATTTTTTTCTGTACATCTAACGTTGGACAACTAGTTGTAGGTTACTAACGAGGACAGCTGACTTAATAAACTTAAAACATCAAAATGTATTAAAAGTGTTGTAAATATATTTTGAATATACTTTGATATATATGTACATATTTGTTATAGGTTCGTGAATCGACCAGTGGCCAAGTCTTACTTCCCGACGAAGTAAAAATCTGTGAAAGTGAGTTATAGTCCCACTTTTAAAATCTAATATTTTTGGGATGAGAATACATGCAGGTTTTATAAATGATTTACAAAATAGACACAAGTACGTGAAACTACATTCTATGGTTGAATTATCGAAATCGAATATGCCCCTTTTTATTAAGTCTGGTAATCTAAGAATTAGGGAACAGACACCCTAATTGACGTGAATCCTAAAGATAGATCTATCGGGCCCAACAAGCCCCATCCAAAGTACCGGATGCTTTAGTACTTCGAAATTTATATCATGTCCGAAGGAGGATCCCGGAATGATGGGGATATTCTTATATATGCATCTTGTTAATGTCGGTTACCAGGTGTTCACCATATGAATGATTTTTATCTCTATGTATGGGATGTATATTGAAATATAAAATCTTGTGGTCTATTGTTACGATTTGATATATATAGGTTAAACCTATAACTCACCAACATTTTTTGTTGACGTTTTAAGCATGTTTATTCTCAGGTGATTATTAAGAGCTTCCGCTGTCGCATACTTAAATAAGGACAAGATTTGGAGTCCATGCTTGTATGATATTGTGTAAAACTGCATTCAAGAAACTTATTTCATTGTAACATATTTGTATTGTAAACCATTATGTAATAGTCGTGTGTAAACAGGATATTTTAGATTATCATTATTTTATAATCTACGTAAAGCTTTTTAAACCTTTATTGATGAAATAAAGGTTATGGTTTGTTTAAAAATGAATGCAGTCTTTGAAAAACGTCTCATATAGAGGTCAAAATCTCGCAACGAAATCAATTAATATGGAACGTTTTTAATCAATAAGAACGGGACATTTCAGTTGGTATCAGAGCGTTGGTCTTAGAGAACCAGAATTTTGCATTAGTGTGTCTAATCGAGTTTGTTAGGATGCATTAGTAATGTGTTTACTTGAAAAATGATTGCTTAACAAATTTAGTTGGAAACTATATATTTTTAACATGTGAATATTATGTGATATATTAATCTCTTAACGTGTTTGATATTATGTGATAGATGTCTACCTCTAGAACAAGTCACATTGACTCACCTAATAATAATGAAGAGTCAAATGTAAATTCGAATGATTCATGAACTGATTCACAAGTTCCCGAAGAGGAACCAGAAGAAGAGTCGGAACCGGAAGAAGAATCGAAACCGGAAGAAGAATCGGAACCGGAAGAAGAAATAGAACCAGTGGGGGAAATAATAAAACGGTTAAGTAGAAGAAAATCCTCAACCAACCAACCAAAGTTAATTATGGTCAATGGTGTTTCCGCCAAGGAAGCAAAGTATTGGGAGGATTACCAATTCTCCGATGAATCGGATCCCGACAAGGATTCCGATGATGTTATAGAAATTACCCCAACACAATTTAATAAGGCAAAAGAGAACAATAAGGGAAAGGGCATAAAAATAGAGAAATTTGATTCCAAACTCGATGAACTTTATATGTATCGTCAACACCCCTATTTCTTAAGTTGTGACAATAACCTGGGAACCTCTAAACCACCAGGTTTTTCTAAACCAATGTGGAAAACGACGGCTCGTATTAGGGGAACATCATATTAAATTTAGTTGGAAACTATATATTTTTAACATGTGAATATTATGTGATATATTAATCTCTTAACGTGTTTGATATTATGTGATAGATGTCTACCTCTAGAACAAGTCACATTGACTCACCTAATAATAGTGAAGAGTCAAATGTAAATTCGAATGATTCATGAACTGATTCACAAGTTCCCGAAGAGGAACCAGAAGAAGAGTCGGAACCGGAAGAAGAATCGAAACCGGAAGAAGAATCGGAACCGGAAGAAGAAATAGAACCAGTGGGGGAAATAATAAAACGGTTAAGTAGAAGAAAATCCTCAACCAACCAACCAAAGTTAATTATGGTCAATGGTGTTTCCGCCAAGGAAGCAAAGTATTGGGAGGATTACCAATTCTCCGATGAATCGGATCCCGACAAGGATTCCGATGATGTTATAGAAATTACCCCAACACAATTTAATAAGGCAAAAGAGAACAATAAGGGAAAGGGCATAAAAATAGAGAAATTTGATTCCAAACTCGATGAACTTTATATGTATCGTCAACACCCCTATTTCTTAAGTTGTGACAATAACCCGGGAACCTCTAAACCACCAGGTTTTTCTAAACCAATGTGGAAAACGACGGCTCGTATTAGGGGAACATCATATATCCTTAGAAACTTGGCAAAACGAACCAAAACCGAAGAAGAAGAAGAAGAAACGAGCGAGTTGGAATAAGATAGTTGTATTCGTGTGGTGTAATATATGTAATATAGTGTGCTTATGCTTTATGATATATGTAAAAATTGCTTGTATTAATAAGTATTTTTTTATGAATCTAACTCTTGTCTATTTTACAGTATAAAAACACAAAAATGGATAGACAACCCAATATTTTAAGAGACCTACCCGGAGACATGATTGATGAAATCTTGTCTAGAGTCGGTCAGAATTCCTCGGCACAACTATTTAAGGCGAGATCAGTTTGTAAGGCATTCGAAGAACGTTCCAAGAATGCCTTGGTTTATAAAAGGCTTTCGTTCGAAAGATGGGGGATATCACATTGGGAAATCCATAAGTTACGATGTGTTTACTTTGACGCATATATTGCGGGGAACCCAAATGCTATTTTACGCAACGGGTTAAGAAATTATTTTGACTCAATATATTCGAATATAGGACTTCGTGATTTAGAAAAAGCGGCTAACATGCAACATAAAGAAGCATGTTATGCTTACGGGTTAGTAATGTTCGCTTCTCACCAAAGTGAGAACAAGAACATCGGGCTACAACTATTAAACAAAACGTTCCCACAAGTGACGGACTCAGTAGTTGGGGTGAGAAACAAAGTTTTTAGATTGTTACGGGACTGTTGGACATTACGTAACCCTCGTCCCTTTGACGACGTTACAACACGCTGTCTTATCAACGGCCATAATGGTTATGTTCCACAAGACCAAGCATGGGAAGTAGTCCTAGTAAAACCAGAATGCATGACTTGTTTCTGGACGTATGAATTACGTGTCTTTATTGCCTTTGCTGAACGACTTGTGTACTAGCTAGAATTATCTTCACAACTACTTTGTATCAAAGTTATTGTGTGCTATATTTCATGTTATATGTAAAATAAGCGGTATTGTAAGTTTGTAAAATATTGTGAAAAAGTTTGAACGCGAAATATTATTATAATCAGTTTTTCATATAGAATTGTAGTAGTTGAATTGTATATTAGCTACTAAGTATGAACTTAACGGGTAGGTACTACCCGAATTTAAACTTATAAAACGCTAATATGAAGAAAAAGCTTTTATAAATGAGTTCATATTATGCTACGAGATACTATTGACTACTCTTAATATTCTGTATGATTAACTTGTTTCATTTGACTATTTGAAGGAATTGGCACCGACTACTCGACAAACCATGAATATGAGCGAAGAGGAATTTCGTACCTTTCTTGCTGTAAACATAGCCGCAGTACAGGCTGCGCTACATACCAACAATTACCTTGGATCTAGCAGTACAGAAAATCGTGTAGGATGCACCTACAAAGAATTCACTGCCTGCAAACCTTTGGAATTTGATGGAACCGAAGGACCGATGGGATTGAAACGGTGGACCGAGATGGTCGCATCGGTGTTTGCCATAAGTAAGTGTACTGAAGAGGACAAAGTGAAGTACGCAACGCATACCTTCACAGGTTCTGCGTTAACATGGTGGAATACCTATCTAGAGCAAGTGGGACAAGATGATGCTTACGCACTACCGTGGTCAGCATTCAAGCACTTGATGAACGAGAAGTACCGTCCCAGAACCGAGGTCAGTAAGCTCAAGACAGAACTTAGAGGATTACGAACCCAAGGATTTGATATTACCACGTACGAAAGACGATTCACAGAATTATGCCTATTGTGTCCGGGAGCGTTCGAAGATGAGGAAGAGAAGATTGACGCGTTTATGAAAGGATTACCAGAAAGAATCCAAGAAGATATAAGTTCACATGAGCCCGCCTCCATACAACAGGCATGTAGAATGGCTCACAAACTAGTGAACCAGATTGAAGAAAGAATTAAAGAACAGATTGCTGAAGAGGCCAATGTGAAGCAAGTCAAAAGAAAGTGGGAGGAAAACGGTGATAAGAATCACCAATACAACAACAACAGCAATTACAACAATAATCGCAACAACTATCCCAACAATTGTAACATCAATCGCAACTACAACAAACGGCCCAACAGCAGCAACAACAACAACAACAACAACAACAACAACAACAACAACAATAACAATAACAACAACAATAACAACAACAACAACAACAACAACAACAATAATAATAACAACTACAACAATCATCCCAACAACAATAACAACCGCAACAACAACAACAATCAGAAGCAGCTATGCCAAAGGTGTGAAAAGTATCACTCGGGGTTCTGCACCAAATTTTGCAACAAGTGTAAAAGAAATGGTCATAGCGCGGCGAAGTGTTAGGTCTACGGACCAGGGGTTAATAGAACGAAAGGAACAAATGGTGTCGGAACGAGTAATGGCGGAGCAAGTAGTGTCGGAGCAAGTTATGCCAATGTAGTTTGTTATAAATGTGGAAAACCAGGCCACATTATTAGAAATTGCCCGAACCAGGAGAACACGAATGGATAAGGCCGCGGAAGAGTTTTCATTATTAATGCGGCAGAGGCACAGGAAGACCTGGAGCTTGTTACGGGTACGTTTCTTATTGACAATAAATCTGCTTACGTTTTATTTGATTCGGGTGCGGATAGAAGCTATATGAGTAGAGATTTTTGTGCTAAATTAAGTTGTCCATTAACGCCATTGGATAGTAAATTTTTACTCGAATTAGCAAACGGTAAATTAATTTCAGCAGATTATATATGCCGGAATCGAGAAATTAAACTGTACGAAGAACATTTGATCAAGAGCACGAAGAACATTTGAGAAAAGTGCTAGAGTTGCTGAGAAAAGAAAAACTGTACGCTAAGTTTTCAAAGTGTGCATTTTGGTTGGAAGAAGTTCAATTCCTCTGTTACATAGTGAACAAAGAAGGTATTTAGGTGGATCCAGCAAAGATCGAAACCGTTGAAAAGTGGGAAACCCCGAAAACTCCGAAACACATACGCCAATTTTTAGGACTAGCGGGTTACTACAGAAGGTTCATCCAAGACTTTTCTAGAATAGCAAAACCCTTGACTGCATTAACGCATAAAGGGAAGAAATTTGAATGGAAAGATGAACAAGAGAAAGCGTTTCAATTGTTAAAGAAAAAGTTAACTACGGCACCTATATTGTCATTACCTGAAGGGAATGATGATTTTGAAATATATTGTGACGCCTCAAAGCAAGGTCTCGACTGTGTATTAATGCAACGAAAGAATGTAATTTCTTATGCGTCTAGACAATTGAAGATTCACGAACAGAATTATACGACGCATGATTTGGAATTAGGCGCGGTTGTTTTTGCATTAAAGACTTGGAGGTACTACTTATATGGGGTCAAAAGTTTTATATATACCGACCACAAAAGTCTTCAACACATATTTAATCAGAAACAACTGAATATGAGGCAGCATAGGTGGATTGAATTGTTGAATGATTACGACTTTGAGATTCGTTACCACCCGGGGAAGGCAAATGTGGTAGCCGATGCCTTGAGCAGGAAGGACAGAGAACCCATTCGAGTAAAATCTATGAATATAATGATTCACAATAACCTTACTACTCAAATAAAGGAGGCGCAACAAGGAGTTTTAAAAGAGGGAAATTTAAAGGATGAAATACCCAAAGGATCGGAGAAGCATCTTAATATTCGGGAAGACGGAACCCGGTATAGGGCTGAAAGGATTTGGGTACCAAAATTTGGAGATATGAGAGAAATGGTACTTAGAGAAGCTCATAAAACCAGATACTCAATACATCCTGGAACGGGGAAGATGTACAAGGATCTCAAGAAACATTTTTGGTAGCCGGGTATGAAAGCCGATGTTGCTAAATACGTAGGAGAATGTTTGACGTGTTCTAAGGTCAAAGCTGAGCATCAGAAACCATCAGGTCTACTTCAACAACCCGAAATCCCGGAATGGAAATGGGAAAACATTACCATGGATTTCATCACTAAATTGCCAAGGACTGCAAGTGGTTTTGATACTATTTAGGTAATAGTTGATCGTCTCACAAAATCAGCACACTTCCTGCAAATAAGAGAAGATGACAAGATGGAGAAGTTAGCACGACTGTATTTGAAGGAAGTCATCTCTAGACATGGAATACCAATCTCTATTATCTCTAATAGGGATGGCAGATTTATTTCAAGATTCTGGCAGACATTACAGCAAGCATTAGGAACTTGTCTAGACATGAGTACTGCCTATCATCCACAAACTGATGGGCAGAGCGAAAGGACGATACAAACGCTTGAAGACATGCTACGAGCATGTGTTATTGATTTCGGAAACAGTTGGGATCGACATCTACCGTTAGCAGAATTTTCCTACAACAACAGCTACCATTCAAGCATTGAGATGGCGCCATTTGAAGCACTTTATGGTAGGAAGTGCAGGTCTCCAATTTGTTGGAGTGAAGTGGGGGATAGACAGATTACGGGTCCGGAGATAATACAAGAAACTACCGAGAAGATCATCCAAATTCAACAACGGTTGAAAACCGCCCAAAGTCGACAAAAGAGCTACGCCGACATTAAAAGAAAAGATATAGAATTTGAAATTGGAGAGATGGTCATGCTTAAGGTTGTACCTTGGAAAGGCGTTGTTCGATTTGGTAAACGAGGTAAATTAAATCCAAGGTATATTGGACCATTCAAGATTATTGATCGTGTCGGACCAGTAGCTTACTGATAATGCTAAAAACGAACATATATTTCATAGCATTATTCCTCAAGAAAGACAAGCTTTTAGTTGCAATTGTTCTATTTACAAGTGATATTCGTTTAAATAATAAAAGGTGAAGACAAAAGACAGATTCGACGAATTGAAGACGCAAACGACCAAAAAGCTCAAAAGTACAAAAGACAATCAAAGAGGTTCCAATTATTGATAAGAAACGTCTCGAAATTACAAGAGTACAAGATTCAAAACGCAAAGTACAAGATATTAAATTGTACGCAAGGACGTTCGAAAATCCGGAACCGGGACATGAGTCAACTCTCAACGCTCGACGCAACGGACTAAAAATTACAAGTTAACTATGTATATAAATATAATATAATATATAATTAATTATATTAATTATATATATATATATTATATTTATAAATAAATCGTCGGCAAGAAAGACTCCAAAAGGGACTGAGCTGTATTTACAAACTCCGCGACTCGCGGAGTTTGAAGGCCAAAAATGCCGCGAGTCGCGGAGCCCCAAGTTTTGAAAGTCCCTATAAAAGCAACCGAATTCTGAGCATTTTGAATCATCATATATCATTCTCTCTATCTATATACGTAATATATATATATATATATATATATATAATTTATATTTTAATTTTAATTTTAATTTTAATCCTAATAATAAGGGTATGTTAGCGAATGTTGTAAGGGTGTAAGTCGAAATTTTGTCCGTGTAACGCTACGCTATTTTTAATCATTGTAAGTTATGTTCAACCTTTTTACATTAATGTCTCGTAGCTAAGTTATTATTATGCTTATTTAAGACGAAGTAATCATGATGTTGGGCTAAAATACTAAAATTGGGTAATTGGGCTTTGTACCATAATTGGGGTTTGGATAAAAGAACGACACTTGTGGAAATTAGACTATGGGCTATTAATGGGCTTTATATTTGTTTAACTAAATGATAGTTTGTTAATGTTAATATAAAGATTTACAATTGGGCGTCCCTATAAATTACCATATACACTCGATCGGACACGATGGGCGGGGTATTTATATGTACGAATAATCGTTCATTTTACCGGATACGGAACTGGATTAATAGTTAATAGACTTGTTGAAACAGGGGTGAATTACATTCAAAGGTAATTGGTGTAATTGTTAACAAAGTAATAAAACCTTGGTTTACACGTAGTCGATAACCTGGTATATTCATTAAACAAAGTATTAAAACCTTGTTACAATTCGAATCCCCAATTAGTTGGAATATTTAACTTCGGGTATAAGAATAATTCGACGAGGACACTCGCACTTTATATTTATGACTGATGGACTGTTATGGACAAAAACCAGACGGACATATTAAATAATCCAGGACAAAGGACAATTAACCCATGGGCATAAAACTAAAATCAACACGTCAAACATCATGATTACGGAAGTTTAAATAAGCATAATTCTTTTATTTCATATTTAATTTCCTTTATTTTATATTTAATTGCACTTCTAATTATCGCATTTTTATTGTTATTTTATTTATTTGCACTTTTAATTATCGTATTTTTTAATTATCGCAAGTTTATTTTATCGCACTTTTATTATTTGCAATTTCATTATCGTTATTTACTTTACACTTTAATTTAAGTCTTGCATTTATTTATTATTTTACATTTGGTTTTAACTGCGACTAAAGTTTTAAAATCGACAAACCGGTCATTAAACGGTAAAAACCCCCTTTATAATAATAATATTACTTATATATATATTTGTATTTTTATAAAAGTAAACTAATATATCGTTAAGCTTTGTTTAAAAAGATTCCTTGTGGAACGAACCGGACTTACTAAAAACTACACTACTGTACGATTAGGTACACTGCCTATAAGTGTTGTAGCAAGGTTTAAGTATATCCATTCTCTAAATAAATAAATATCTTGTGTAAAATTGTATCGTATTTAATAGTATTTTCTTGTAAAATTTAATAATATTTTATACCCCTTAGCTTTAACATCAAGTTATTTTTGGCACCGCTGCCGGGGAATCTCTTAAAAGCCGGAAGCGCAACGCTACATAAAAAAAAAGATTTTTATTTTACTTTTATTAAAATTCGTTTTTATAAAAGTACGTTTTAAATATTCGAAAATATAAAAAGAAAAACAAAAATTTATATATTTTTAAGAGTTTGTTAAAAGTTTTATAAGTTTCTTTTTTTTATTTTAGTTTGTAAAAATATAAGTTTTATTTAATTTATTTTATAAATATATTTTATAAATATAAAACCGAAAAAATAAAAAAATTTAATATATATAAATCTATTTTTTTTAGATTGTTATAAAGTATTTTATTTTTATCTTAGTTATTAAAGATAAGTTTTATTTAAATTATATAAATATTTTAATTAGATTTTAAAACAGAAAATAGAAAAACAGAAAATAGAAAAAAAAATTAAAAAATAATAAAAACCCGTAAAATTTAAACTGTTCCAGGGTTGAATTTTAGATCCCCGCGACTCGCGGGGTTTGCTGCATCAATTATCGCGACTCGCGGAGCTTTTTTGACACGCCTGCCAGAAACCCTAACTGCAATTAACATGGAGTAATAATTATTATTATTAATTAATTAAGATTTAGGTTTTAATTAAATTAATATTTAATTTTAATCATTTAGTTATATTAAGTTTTAATTAGTTTTATTTATATATTTAAATTAATACTTTTATAAAATAATATAAAAATAATATTTTTATAAAAAAAATTGTACTTTTTACAACTTTTTGTATATTTTTATATTTTATCCATTTTTAATTGTTTTAGCGTAATATTTGTATTTTTCGCTCATATTTAGTTTTAAACTTAGTTTTTGCAATAGTTATTTTTACCTCTAGATTTTTAGGCTTTGCCGTAGAATTCCTTAAGTGCTTTTTCTTTAGACTAAGATTTAGGTGCTTTAGAATTTTGCGACGCCCTTTTAAGTTTTAGTTTCTTTTTAAGTTATTTCCATTTGGGATTTAGTTTTTCCTGTAAGCTTTAATATTTTAGACGACTTTTACCTATGTATCAATTATCATTCCAATTAGTAATCTCAATTTGCGATTATAATTTTAAGTTAGTTGTAGTAATAAGGTTAGGTTAGTCAAGTGTTTTTAAGTTTTATAAGTTTCTTTTATTTTTCCGTCAACTTTTATTTTTCAACCATTTTTCTTTTTCGACCCTTTTCGACGAACTCTTTTTCTTTCTTATTTCTCGCTATTCTAGTTTTAGGACATAGATTTTTATTCTACTTCTTATCTAAATTTCTTAAAATTACGAAAATTTATTTTAAGTGGTTGAATTGATAGACATCAAAATTTTCGGGTTCGTAGTAATAGTTGGATTTGTACGTGGACCGGGTTATTGGAGCCAAACAGTCCTCAATTATATTGAGACCAAACGAATCATGCCCCTCTGCTGCATCTTTTGGCTATTCGAAACGTGGGCAAAATCAGAAAAGTCTATTGATTGGATAACTTATTATAATTTTTCTTTCCTTTTAAAAACTAATAGGATATTCAGTGAATGCACCGAGCAAGACGTTCACCACCTTTTGTACGTTCACCACCTGTAACTAGATCAAGACATTTAGCAAATATTACTGCCGTTGATTTTTCTTTAGAATCGTCATCCAGTCGACCAAGTACTTCGGTTCAAATTTCCGATAATCCATTTTTTGAACCCGACCTCACAATTGAGAATCCGGAGAATATTCAGGAACGATTCGTAGATCCTGAACCACTAAACTTTCCTCCGGAACCACCAATCATTCAAACAGAGATTGTTGAGGAACGAACCATTAAATCAGAATCCTCTAGTGATTCCGATTCAACAAATTCAAATATGGAGAATCTGGAACCTTTAAGTATGGAAGACCGAATGAGAGCTAAACGCACTGGCCAAGGTCACGGAATTACTCATCCAGACATTAATGCGCCAGATTATGAAATCAAAGGACAAATTCTACACATGGTGACTAATCAATGCCAATTTAGTGGTGCGCCGAAGGAAGATCCAAATGAACATCTACGTACCTTTAATAGGATCTGCACACTATTTAAAATCCGAGAAGTGGAGGATGAACAGATATATCTCATGTTATTTCCCTGGACTTTAAAGGGAGAAGCCAAATATTGGTTGGAATCGTTACCTGAAGGGGCGATTGATACATGGGACGTTTTAGTTGAAAAATTTCTTAAACAATTCTTTCCGGCATCTAAAGCCGTAAGACATCAAGCAGAAATTGTTACGTTTACACAAAAACCGAATGAAACTCTATATGAGGCATGGACTAGATATGGAAAGTTATTAAGAGGATGTCCGCAACATGGTTTAGACACCTGTCAAATAGTACAAATATTCTACCAAGGATGCGACATCACTACAAGGAAAGATATAGATATAGCAGCTGGTGGTTCTATTATGAAGAAAACCGAAACTGATGCTTACAAAATTATTGATAACACTGCTTCCCACTCACATGAGTGGCACCAAGAAAAAGATATCGTTAGATCATCTAAAGCAGCTAGAGCTGATTCTAGCCATGACTTAGATTCCATTTCCGCAAAGATAGATGCTGTCGAGAGACGAATGGAAAAGATGACTAAAGATATTCACTCAATACGAATTAGTTGTGAGCAGTGTGGAGGACCACATTTGACAAAAGATTGTCTCAGTATTGAATTAACAATGGAACAAAGAGAGAATATTTCATACATAAACCAAAGGCCTGGAAATAATTATCAGAATAATTATCAACCGCCAAGACCGATTTACAATCAAAACCAGAATTATAACCGAAATATTCCATACAACAACCAACAAGGTCCTAGCAATCAACAAGTATCCAATAATAATTACAATCAGCAAAGACCTAATTTTCAAAACAAACCACTACAACAAACCGATGATAAAAAGCCGAATTTAGAAGATATGATGACGAAGCTAGTTGAAACTCAAACGCAGTTTTTCACATCTCAGAAACAAACCAATGAAAAAAATGCTCAAGCATTTAGAAATCAACAAGCTTCTATTCAAAATCTGGAACAAGAAGTAAGTAACCTAGCAAGGTTAATAGGTGAAAGAAAACCGGGAAGTCTACCTAGTGATACAAATGCTAACCCCCGGAATGAAACAGCTAAAGCCATTACCACAAGAAGTGGTACAACACTTAAACCACCTGAAATACCTGTAACTTCTGATGAAGCTATTCCTACTCTACAAGAACCACAACCGAGCAATCCAAATTCTTGGATATGTTTAAACAAATAAATGTAAATCTTCCTTTCATTGATGTGATTTCAGGAATGCCTAGATATGCTAAATTCTTGAAAGATCTAATCTCAAATAGAAAGAAAATGGAAGAACTCTCGGCTGTTACTATGAATGCTAATTGTTCAGCAGTGCTGTTGAATAAGATACCAGAAAAACTATCTGATCTAGGAAGTTTCACAATTCCATGTTTTATGGGTAGTCTTAGTTCAATAGAAGCATTGGCAGACTTAGGTGCTAGTATAAATCTAATGCCGTATTCACTATACGCTAAACTAGACCTTGGAGAATTGAAACCAACCAGAATAAGCATACAACTAGCCGATAGATCAATAAAATATCCTAGAGGGATAATGGAGAACATGCTAGTTAAAGTTGGTACTTTAGTATTTCCAGTAGATTTTGTTGTTTTGGACATGGAAGAAGATTCTCAAGTTTCTCTCATATTATGAAGACCATTCTTAAACACGGCTAAAGCAATGATAGACGTGTTCGGTAAGAAATTGACCCTAAGTATAGAGGATGAGAGTGTTACCTTTTCAGTTGATAGAGCAATGCAACAACCGCAATCTGCAGATGATACATGCTATTATATTCAAACTATAGATGCACATGCAGAATTGTTAGAAGAATTTCCAGAATTACAAGGAACAGGAGAATGTTCTTTAGGAGAAGGTAATGAACAAATTGATGAAGCTGAAATGTTAGCTACACTTATAGCTAATGGATATGATCCAACAACAGAAGAAATTCAAATGCTAAAAGAAGAAGATAGATATCGATATAAATCATCGATAGAAGAACCTCTGAAATTAGAGTTAAAGCCACTTCCAAACCATTTGGAATACGCTTATTTACATGGTGAATCTGAATTACCTGTAATAATATCGTCTTCTCTTACTGAAAATGAGAAATCACAACTCATTTCTGTGTTGAAAGCCCATAAACCAGCCATTGCATGGAAGATTCATGATATTAAAGGAATAAGTCCTTCGTATTGCACACATAAAATCCTTATGGAAGAAGGTCATAAAACGTATGTGCAACGCCAACGAAGACTAAATCCTAATATGAAAGATGTAGTTAAGAAAGAGATTATTAAACTGCTAGACGCAGGTTTAATTTATCCAATTTCTGATAGTCCATGGGTAAGCCCAGTTCAATGCGTGCCTAAGAAGGGTGGCATGACTGTCATTACAAATGAGAAAAATGAGCTTATTCCTACTAGGACTGTAACAGGATGGCGTGTATGTATTGATTATAGAAAATTAAATGACACCACCAGAAAAGATCACTTTCCCTTACCTTTCATAGATCAAATGTTGGAAAGATTAGCCGGAAATAGTTACTATTGTTTTCTAGATGGATTTTCCGGATATTTTCAAATTCCAATAGCACCCGAAGATCAAGAGAAAACCACATTCACGTGCCCTTATGGTACTTTTGCTTACAAACGCATGCCATTTGGACTTTGCAATGCCCCTGCAACCTTTCAAAGGTGTATGATGGCGATTTTTCATGACATGATAGAAGAATGCATGGAAGTTTTCATGGATGACTTTTCAGTCTTCGGTGATACATTTGAATCATGTCTAGTTAATCTGGAACGAATGCTTATTAGATGCGAGCAATCAAATCTAGTATTTAATTGGGAGAAATGCCATTTCATGGTTAAAGAAGGCATCGTTCTTGGTCATAAAATTTCAAAAGAAGAAATTGAAGTGGATAGAGCTAAAGTAGATGTAATTGCTAAACTTCCACATCCCACCAATGTTAGAGGAGTTAGGAGTTTTCTAGGGCATGCCGGTTTTTACCGACGTTTCATAAAAGATTTTTCTAAAATTGCCACTCCTATAAATAAACTCCTAGAAAAGGATGCTCCATTCATCTTTTCAGATGAATGTATCAAATCTTTTAATATTCTTAAAGAGAAACTCACTAATGCACCGATCATGATAACACCAAATTGGAATCTACCATTTGAACTAATGTGCGATGCAAGTGATTTTGCAATGGGAGCCGTTTTAGGACAAAGGATTGAAAAACGATTTCAACCTATATATTATGCTAGTAAGACGTTACAAGGAGCACAAACGAACTATACAACTACTGAAAAAGAACTCCTTGCTATTGTCTTTGCTTTTGACAAATTTCGATCATATCTCGTTCTAGCAAAAACGGTGGTCTATACCGACCATTCTGCTCTTAGATACCTATTTTCAAAACAAGATGCTAAACCAAGATTAATCCGTTGGATCTTACTCTTACAAGAGTTTGATATTGAAATCCGAGATAAAAGAGGAGCAGAAAATCTCGCCGCTGATCATCTTTCTCGTCTTGAAAATCCTGAGTTAGAAGTTCTAAATGAATCGACCATACAAGACAACTTTCCTGATGAATATCTTTTGAAGATAGATTATAAAGAAATCCCATGGTTTGCAGACTATGCAAACTACTTAGTTTGTGGATTCCTTGAAAAAGGATTATCGTACCAAAGACGAAAGAAATTCTTTAGTGATATAAAACACTATTTTTGGGAAGATCCACATCTGTTTAAAAGTTGTCCCGATGGAATAATACGCCGATGTGTATTTGGAGATGAAGCTAGTAAAATATTAAACCATTGTCACACAGGACCAACCGGAGGGCATTATGGGCCTCAACTAACAGCAAGAAAAGTTTATGATGCTGGATTCTATTGGCCTACAATTTACAAAGACGCACACCTTATTTGCAAATCCTGTGATGCTTATCAAAGGGCCGGAAAAATAAGTCAACGTGATGAAATGCCACAAAATGTCATCCAAGTATGTGAAGTATTTGACATTTGGGGTATTGACTTTATGGGTCCATTTCCAAAATCTCATAATAATCTATATATACTCGTAGCCATTGATTATGTATCTAAATGGGCGGAAGCACAAGCTCTCCCAACTAACGATACACGAGTTGTAGTCAACTTTTTAAAACGTCTTTTTGCAAGGTTTGAAACACCGAAAGCTTTAATAAGTGATCGGGGAACTCATTTCTGTAATAATCAACTTGAGAAAGTTCTTAAAAGATATGGAGTAACGCATAAAATCTCCACCGCATATCATCCACAAACAAGTGGACAAGTTGAAAATACCAACCGAGCTTTAAAACGTATTCTAGAGAAAACCGTAGGATCAAATCCGAAGGAATGGTCCATTAAATTGGAGGATGCACTCTGGGCTTTTAGAACAGCCTACAAAACTCCAATTGGAACCACACCTTTTAGACTTGTTTATGGAAAAGCATGTCATCTTCCAGTAGAAATTGAACACAAAGCATTTTGGGCTTTGAAGACATGTAATCTTGATTTACATGAAGCCGGACGTCTACGATTAAGTCAACTAAACGAATTAGAAGAATTAAGACATGAAGCATACGATAATTCGTTAATCTATAAAGAAAGAACGAAGAAATGGCATGATAAAAGAATCAGAAGTTCAAAAGAATTTAAAGAAGGAGACAGAGTTCTTCTTTTCAATTCACGATTCAAGCTATTTCCTGGAAAATTGAAATCAAGATGGTCTGGACCATTCATAGTCAAAAGAGTTTTCCCATACAGAACAGTAGAATTGATAAATTTAAATGGAATTGAATTAAAAGTTAATGGTCACAGAGTTAAACATTACATACATAGTCCGATGGAAGTCGACAACGAAGTTAATCACAATTTCGACACCACAACTAACTAAGTGTGGGGAGAATCAAGTCTTTAAAGGATAATATGTATTTCTGTTAGAGTTAGATTGTCTGTTTTCGTGTAGTTCTCGAAAATGGAACCCGAATGGTCTTTCCCTAGCAGACCCTAAAGAACTAGTCTTCTCCCCCCATTCTGAATTTTTATTTTTTTAGGTTTTTACAAAATGAAGACTGCCTGTGAACTAAACCATGGTCTAATGCTACACGCTTTGATCACTAAACATAATAATGACATACTACCGAGTGAACTAGTATCAGTAATCAGAGAAAGAATGGACGGAGTTAGAAAAGAATCCAGATGCGAAGATAATAAGTTACAATTTGGTAAAGGAAAATCAAAATCCGCAGCGAAAAGAAGAGCACGACACCTAGAAAGATGTCACAAATGCGGAAAATGGTCACATGGAGGTAAATGTTCAAATAATCAAACCTATTCAAATACCGAATTTGTTACTTTATGCAGAGACGGAC
This sequence comes from Rutidosis leptorrhynchoides, assembly GCF_046630445.1. Lineage (NCBI taxonomy): Eukaryota > Viridiplantae > Streptophyta > Magnoliopsida > Asterales > Asteraceae > Rutidosis > Rutidosis leptorrhynchoides. Next base: position 102,527,475 of record NC_092343.1, read on the forward strand.
CGTTCATATGTTTAGAAGAAAAGACACTGAATGCTCGAGGTTACGCCTATGTAGCTATGGAAAACCAATTAAACCGACTATCTTATGAATGGGATAGATCATATAACTAAGAAATCTATTTCACAGGTAAGTCTGTACAGTTTTTATTTTATTTTTTTTATTTTTAACCTTTTGATAAAAAACGCTAATTTGTTCGCTAAAAAGTATTAAATTGGTATTGAATAAAATTAGGTTTGGCGACCGAAATTATTGATATCATTCAAAAATTTATTACATCACTGCGAAATTTAACGTTTATTCTTAAGGTATAAATATCTTTAATCAATCAACCCAAAATATTTCAAAAATTCGTCATGAGTTAAATTAGGTCTTGGAACCGAAATTACTTTACCGAAAAGAGGGGCGCATATTTTTGATAATATTTGATTGATTAAAGTGGGATAAAAAGCCAAAAAGATTTTTAATTTTATTTTTACCATGTTTTTAAAATTAATAAATTAATATTGTAAACTTTGTAAAAACAATATATTTAAAATTATAAATATTTGAAAAATTAATATAAGTTTGGTGTGAATTTATAATATGAATTTTTAAATTAAGTTTGGTGTAATTTTTTAATTTTTAAAAATATGAATTTTTAATTTTATGCATTTCAAGTTGTAAGTTTGGTGTGAATTTTTAATATTAATTTTGAATTTATATTTAAATTGTGTGAATTTAAAAACAAAAATTTACTTTATATCATTAAGTTAAAAATATGATTTTTAAAATTCGTCGTAAGTTGAAGACTAGGTCATTGAACCGAAATTGCTTTACCCGAGGGAGGGACGAGAACTTTTATTATCATTATTTTTAATCTTATTGAATTAAAGTATGCCAAAAACATTAAAAAACCAAAAATCTTAGCTTTTAAAACAATCGCTACAAAAAGAAAAATTTTAAAATTTTGTCGAGGAACGGACTAGGACATCGATCCGAAATGACCTCGTCCTAAATAACAAGGGAAACAAAATTTTAAAATTAATTACTTAATTGTTTTAATTAGTATAAGATATAAAAAAAGAAAAGAAAAAGCAAACTCCGTGACTCGCGGAGTTTGAATGGTAATTCACCGCGAGTCGCGGGAGGACCGAAATACAGAAAAAAAATATAACGCAAAAATTGATCAGTCCACACACCACAAAACACATACTGCGAAGAACACAGCGAAACATACCCGCAAAAACCCGAAAAATACACCCCAAAATCACAATTTTTAACCGTTAATCACCAAATCTTTTACTAAAATCATTTTGAGAAGGATGCTATCAAGGAATTACTCAAGAAAAACGGTAAATTTCTACACCTAAACACCATTTAATCCGAAATTAGTGTTCTTGAGCAATTTTTTTCCCCAATTTGATTTTGATGCTTTTTAGTGTAATTAAGCTTAAATTGTTTATGTATTATGCTTGTATAACCTAGATTGATGCTATTTAACATAATTAGAAGCCTTAACCTTCAAATTTTGAGTAATCTAGGGTTTGTGTTCTTGAGCAAATTTGGGGCTTTTTGATATAAACAGGTTATGGCTGATTTTTTTCATGAATTGTAGCTAAATTAAGTAGTGTAACATGTCTAGGTAGTTAAATGATCCAAACTTTGAGCCTAAACATGATTTTGAGAATTAAAGTGGACTTTTTCAAGTCTAAAATTCATGAACTTGATTTTTGAGAGATAATGCCATTTGAAACTTGTTTAATTGCTAGTAATGATTATTTTGACATGTTATTTGAGTTGAATGCTTATGAACTTGGCGAACATTTTCGTATATGCTTATTTGAAAAAGTGTAGATTTGATGAAAATATGAAAATGAGCTTAAGTTTGATATAAATTGATCATGTCATTATAATTATTTTGATTGATGATTTTGCTGACACTAATGGATATTTGGATGCACAAAAATTGTGTTTGATGTATTTTGCAGACTGAAAGGGGTGAATCTTCATCTCAAGCTTTCAATGCTCCTGCTGAGAATACGGAACAACAGGAGGTGGATAACTACTACAAGCAAGATATACCTCATCCAGTCATGACCTTTTCAGATATGCACTTGGAAGAGTTGCACCCGAACCTGAGATTTGACAGACTTTGGATAGATTATCCAAAATATCAAAGGGGTTTGCATACTCTTCATTCTAAGGTTGTTGAGGTACCTAGGGTCATAGAATGGGGACCCTTAGAAGCTGTAGAATTGGCCGGGCCAATTAGGGAATTACTTGTACAGAGGTATGGTAATTCTACTTTTAATGACTGGGTACGTTTATTCACCATGCGTAGACCTGTATATAAAGTATGGTGTGAAGAATTGTTGTGTAGTATAGAGTTGAATGATCGGGTAGCTAGTTTAACCGATCGATCTTTTATTAGATTTTTGTTAGGAGGTTCGATGCACCACATGTCTTTACTAGACATGGCTCAGGCTTTACGTATATATACGCCTGAGGAGTTAGCATCTGCCGATTGTAGAGGATTGATACTAAATGGTAGAAAGATAGATGAAAATTTTGATACACACGGTGTATGGAGTCAAATGACAAGCCATCACCGTTTCAAAGGGGGAAATTACTCTTATTTGGATATAGATAGAGCTGAATTAAGAGTAATTCATAGGTTTTTAGCTAATTCGATTACACAAAGGGGTAAGAACATGGAAAAGGTAAATGAACAGGATTTGTTTTACCATATGTGTATTCGAGACCCACAAAGCGCTGTAAGTATACCGTATTGTGTGGGTTATTATTTATCAGCTATGGTTAGGGGGATGAGACCGCATAGCATAATAGGAGGTGGTATTTTTATTTCTTTGATTGCTGAATATCTCGGTGTGGATATAAGTCGGGGGGGATTATTAGTCGAAGAACCAGAACCCCGCGATACTATAGGTTTAAATGTATACCATGGTGAGAAAGTTTTGAAGAGGCGAAATAACGCCGCAGTACCATACCATGGTAGACATCCACAGGTTGAGAGAAACCAACAACAAGGTAATGTAGGAGGGGGAAATGAGATGCAAGAAATGCAAAGGTTTATAGCTTCACAGGAGTACGAAAATGCTAGACAGAGAGCATTTGAAGATTGGCAAGTTCATCAGAACCAAATCATAGCTCATTGCCAACATATAGGTAGAAACTATATTCCTACACCGAAACCCATATTCCCTCCCTGGTCTATAGAGATGCAACCACCGTATCCTACGTATAACCCTGCCGAAGCATTTTATAGCACCTATGGTTATGCTTGGAACCCCTATTGGTATCAATATCATCCCTAGTCTACTTAGTTTTTTTTTTATTTTGTAATTTGTAATGATTGATACGTTTAATACTTATGTTAATATTGTAATAGTTTTTATAATTTTCTAACTTTTATTCTTAGATTTTAATAATTTTTGAATGTGGGGTAATATACCAAACTTCAAAAATATGTATATATGTTTGCAGTTTATCTTATGTACACAACAGGGTAAAACAACGCATTTTCAAAGACTGGCATTAAGTTCAGCAAAAGCAACTAATTTTGACGACAAGATGCAAAATATATGTGAAATAACAACAAGACGGAATGAACAAATGATGTGCACCATTTATCATTCAGCAAACAAACGCCAATATATTTGGAAACTTTGGTAAAAATTTAATCATTTTCACACAAATCACCCTCAATAATTTAAATTGTTACTGATTTCTTGCAAATGAGGGTATTGCAAGATCTTAAGTGTGGGAAGGGGTTAAATTCTTTCGGATTTTAAAATTTTTATCTTAAACACTGGTTTACCATTAAAAATACTAGTAAAGCAGTAGTTGTATTAGAATCTAGTGCTCTCTGATAATAAAGAACAGCCCTAGTCTTATATACTGACTACCCAATTCTAGTAAAATTTTTTAAAATTTTCAATTAAATGAACTCAAAATCATGTTTATACATATTTATGAACAATAAAACTAGGTTTCAACACCGAAATTATTGTTACCTCAGAAAGGACATAAATTGAGAAACAAACCAAAATGTTAAAATTCATTTAAAATGGAATAGAGGACGATAAAAAGGAAAATAAAAGCCAAGTGTGGGAAAATTTACCAAGTTATCTTAAACATATGTCACATATATCTGTAACAAATAACTGAAAATACTTTTGCTTTGGACTAAACTAAACTGTTTTACCCGATGAAAGAAAAGAAGAGATGGATCTACACGATGAATCAATTCCATCATTAAAAGGAAGTAAAGTCTTCCGAAAAAGACACGCGCTTCTTGATTTAGGTCATGAAGTTGTCGTCCAGACCAGCTGTAGGTTGACGAAAAATCTAGAAAATTCATCACTAAAATCAGCAGGAAATCCACGGACCTCGGCATTAAACAGGGTCGCCAAGTGGTCAGATTTATCCTAACCATGAGAAGGATTTATCTCGTAAAATGGGGGGGCACCATGCAAATTAGCTTGATAAGACTAATGAATCAGATCCCCAGAAAGGATAATCTCCTTAAAGATTAAAAATCAGCTTTTAAGCATGATATTACTCAATCCTTGAGATTGACCTTAAAGATTGAGAATTACAAACTCATGGAATTCAATGATATCTAAACTCGAGCTTGAACGAGAAAATATTTTGATCAAAATTACAAACCGATTTGTTTTCTGAAAACCCTATTTTCAATGCGTTCATTACCATTGAACGTAAAATCCTAGGAATTCACCTGGAATTCATTAGGTCACCTGAACCAAATCGGGTGTCAACCGTAAGAACGGTGGTTGCATAGTGGTCAAAGACAGGACCTTGTGCCAGACCGAAAAATCATAAGGGTGAGCTTTACTATTGCTCCTACCAAGGATAGTAATTGCGTCCGACACGTTATAGACCATAATTAAAAGCATGTCAGGGGACATTGCCTTAACAGTTGCTTGTTCAACGCTTTCCTTTACAACCGGATGGTAGTTTACCGAAAGGTAATATACGGGACAAGTAAACTGGACGTGTTGCTTTCCAAATACAAGGTTAGCAAGTGGGTGACACAAAACCGCAAGTTTTGAGCTAAAATTTTCAAATCTGAAACCCACCAAACCCACAAAAATATTTTGCAAACACCGGTAAAGGGTTATTCCGAAAAACTTATCTAGGGTAAAAACTAGATTTAATTTTCAAAAGATCAAATGTTTTCATAAAGATCCAATTTCCTTAATGGATCTAAATTTTTATAGTCATGTGGGACTGTAAACCATATCGTTACTACCATTGTTTATACCGCCGTATAGAAATCCCTGATGTATAAAGTGTGAAGAATAAAGAAGTGATTCTAGTATTTCAAGACGATATTGCTTGAGGACAAGCAACGCTCAAGTGTGGGAATATTTGATAATGCTAAAAACGAACATATATTTCATAGCATTATTCCTCAAGAAAGACAAGCTTTTAGTTGCAATTGTTCTATTTACAAGTGATATTCGTTTAAATAATAAAAGGTGAAGACAAAAGACAGATTCGACGAATTGAAGACGCAAACGACCAAAAAGCTCAAAAGTACAAAAGACAATCAAAGAGGTTCCATTTATTGATAAGAAACGTCTCGAAATTACAAGAGTACAAGATTCAAAACGCAAAGTACAAGATATTAAATTGTACGCAAGGACGTTCGAAAATCCGGAACCGGGACATGAGTCAACTCTCAACGCTCGACGCAACGGACTAAAAATTACAAGTTAACTATGTATATAAATATAATATAATATATAATTAATTATATTAATTATATATATATTATATTTATAAATAAATCGTCGGCAAGAAAGACTCCAAAAGGGACTGAGCTGTATTTACAAACTCCGCGACTCGCGGAGTTTGAAGGCCAAAAATACCGCGAGTCGCGGAGCCCCAAGTTTTGAAAGTCCCTATAAAAGCAACCGAATTCTGAGCATTTTGAATCATCATATATCATTCTCTCTATCTATATACGTAAAATATATATATAATTTATATTTTAATTTTAATTTTAATTTTAATCCTAATAATAAGGGTGTGTTAGCGAATGTTGTAAGGGTGTAAGTCGAAATTCTGTCCGTGTAACGCTACGCTATTTTTAATCATTGTAAGTTATGTTCAACCTTTTTACATTAATGTCTCGTAGCTAAGTTATTATTATGCTTATTTAAGACGAAGTAATCATGATGTTGGGCTAAAATACTAAAATTGGGTAATTGGACTTTGTACCATAATTGGGGTTTGGATAAAAGAACGACACTTGTGGAAATTAGACTATGGGCTATTAATGGGCTTTATATTTGTTTAACTAAATGATAGTTTGTTAATGTTAATATAAAGATTTACAATTGGGCGTCCCTATAAATTACCATATACACTCGATCGGACACGATGGGCGGGGTATTTATATGTACGAATAATCGTTCATTTTACCGGATACGGAACTGGATTAATAGTTAATAGACTTGTTGAAACAGGGGTGAATTACATTCAAGGGTAATTGGTGTAATTGTTAACAAAGTAATAAAACCTTGGTTTACACGCAGTCGATAACCTGGTGTATTCATTAAACAAAGTATTAAAACCTTGTTACAATTCGAATCCCCAATTAGTTGGAATATTTAACTTCGGGTATAAGAATAATTCGATGAGGACACTCGCACTTTATATTTATGACTGATGGACTGTTATGGACAAAAACCAGACGGACATATTAAATAATCCAGGACAATTAACCCATGGGCATAAAACTAAAATCAACACGTCAAACATCATGATTACGGAAGTTTAAATAAGCATAATTCTTTTATTTCATATTTAATTTCCTTTATTTTATATTTAATTGCACTTCTAATTATCGCATTTTTATTGTTATTTTATTTATTTGCACTTTTAATTATCGTATTTTTTAATTATCGCAAGTTTATTTTATCGCACTTTTATTTTTTGCAATTTCATTATCGTTATTTACTTTACGCTTTAATTTAAGTCTTGCATTTATTTATTATTTTACAATTGGTTTTAACTGCGACTAAAGTTTTAAAATCGACAAACCGGTCATTAAACGGTAAAAACCCCCCTTTATAATAATAATATTACTTATATATATATTTGTATTTTTATAAAAGTAAACTAATATAGCGTTAAGCTTTGTTTAAAAAGATTCCCTGTGGAACGAACCGGACTTACTAAAAACTACACTACTGTACGATTAGGTACACTGCCTATAAGTGTTGTAGCAAGGTTTAAGTATATCCATTCTCTAAATAAATAAATATCTTGTGTAAAATTGTATCGTATTTAATAGTATTTTCTTGTAAAATTTAATAATATTTTATACCCCTTAGCTTTAACATCACTTACCGACTTGAGTTACCTCAACAACTCGCGGCTGTACATAACACTTTCCACGTCTCGAATTTGAAGAAATGTTTTGCTAAAGAAGATCTCACCATTCCGGTAGATGAAATCCAAATCAACGAAAAACTTCAATTCATCGAAGAACCCGTCGAAATAATGGATCGTGAGGTTAAAAGACTTAAACAAAACAAGATACCAATTGTTAAGGTTTGATGGAATGCTCGTAGAGGACCCGAGTTCACCTGGGAATGAGAAGATCAGATGAAGAAGAAATACCCGCACTTATTTCCAGAAGATATGTCAAAACCTCCAACTGCTTAAAATTTCGGGACGAAATTTATTTAACGGGTAGGTACTGTAGTGACCCGAACTTTTCCATGTTTATATATATTAAATGAAATTGTTATTTACATGATTAAGTGTTTCCAACATGTTAAGCAATCAAACTTGTTAAGACTTGATTAATTGAAATAGGTTTCATATAGACAATTGACCACCCAAGTTGACCGGAGATTCACGAACGTTAAAACTTGTAAAAACTATATGATGACATATATATGGATATATATATATAGTTAACATGATATCATGATAAGTAAAGATATCATTAAGTATATTAACAATGAATTACATATGTAAAAACAAGACTACTAACTTAATGATTTTGAAACGAGACATATATGTAACGATTATCGTTGTAACGACATTTAATATGTATATATAATATTAAGATATATTAATACATCATGATATCATGATAATGTAATAATTTAACATCTAATTTTATTTAATAAACAATGGGTTAACAACATTTATCAAGATCGTTAACCTAAAGGTTTCAAAACAACACTTACATATAACGACTAACGATGACTTAACGACTCAGTTAAAATGTATATACATGTAGTGTTTTAATATGTATTAATACACTTTTAAAAGACTTCAATACACTTATCAAAATACTTCTACTTAACAAAATGCTTACAATTACATCCTCGTTCAGTTTCATCAACAATTCTACTCGTATGCACTCGTATTCGTACTCGTACAATACACAGCTTTTAGATGTATGTACTATTGGTATATACACTCCAATGATCAGCTCTTAGCAGCCCATGTGAGTCACCTAATACATGTGGGAACCATCATTTGGCAACTAGCATGAAATATCTCATAAAATTACAAAAATATGAGTAATCATTCATGACTTATTTACATGAAAACAAAATTACATATCCTTTATATCTAATCCATACACTAACGACCAAAAACACCTATAAACACTTTCATTCTTCAATTTTCTTCATCTAATTGATCTCTCTCAAGTTCTATCTTCAAGTTCTAAGTGTTCTTCATAAATTCTACAAGTTCTAGTTTCATAAAATCAAGAATACTTCCAAGTTTGCTAGCTTACTTCCAATCTTGTAAAGTGATCATCCAACCTCAAGAAATCTTTCTTATTTACAGTAAGATATCTTTTTAATACAAGGTAATACTCATATTCAAACTTTGATTCAATTTCTATAATTATAACAATCTTATTTCGAGTGGAAATCTTACTTGAACTTGTTTTCGTGTCATGATTCTGCTTCAAGAACTTTCAAGCCATCCAAGGATCCTTTGAAGCTAGATCCATTTTTCTCATTTCCAGTATCTTTATTCAGAAAACTTGATGTAGTAATTATGTTCATAACATCATTCGATTCATACATATAAAGCTATCTTATTCGAAGGTTTAAACTTGTAATCACTAGAACATAGTTTAGTTAATTCTAAACTTGTTCGCAAACAAAAGTTAATCCTTCTAACTTGACTTTTAAAATCAACTAAACACATGTTCTATATCTATATGATATGCTAACTTAATGATTTAAAACCTGGAAACACGAAGAACACTGTAAAACCGGACATACGCCGTCGTAGTAACACCGCGGGCTGTTTTGGGTTAGTTAATTAAAAACTATGATAAACTTTGATTTAAAAGTTGTTCTTTTGGAAAAATGATTTTTCTTATGAACATGAAACTATATCCAAAAATTATGGTTAAACTCAAAGTGAAAGTATGTTTTCTAAAATGGTCATCTAGACGTCGTTCTTTCGACTGAAATGACTACCTTTACAAAAACGACTTGTAACTTATATTTCTGACTATAAACCTATACATTTTCTGTTTAGATTCATAAAATAGAGTTCAATATAAAACCATAGCAATTTGATTCACTCAAAACGGATTTAAAATGAAGAAGTTATGGGTAAAACAAGATTGGATAATTTTTCTTGTTGTAGCAACGTGAAAATTGGTAACAAATCTATATTAATCATATCCTAGCTAACTTATATTGTATTATACATGTATTCTAATATATTATATAATCTTGGGATACCATAGACACGTATGCAAATGTTTTGACATATCATATCGACCTATGTGTATATATTATTTGGAACAACCATAGACACTCTATATGCAGTAATGTGGGAGTTAGCTATACAGGGTTGAGGTTGATTCCATAAATATATATACTTTGAGTTGTGATCTAGCCTGAGACGTGTATATACTGGGTCGTGGATTGATTCAAGATAATATATATCAATTTTTTTCTGTACATCTAACGTTGGACAACTAGTTGTAGGTTACTAATGAGGACAGCTGACTTAATAAATTTAAAACATCAAAATGTATTAAAAGTGTTGTAAATATATTTTGAATATACTTTAATATATATGTACATATTTGTTATAGGTTCGTGAAGCTACCAGTGGCCAAGTCTTACTTCCCGACGAAGTAAAAATCTGTGAAAGTGAGTTATAGTCCCACTTTTAAAATCTAATATTTTTGGGATGAGAATACATGCAGGTTTTATAAATGATTTACAAAATAGACACAAGTACGTGAAACTACATTCTATGGTTGAATTATCGAAATCGAATATGCCCCTTTTTATTAAGTCTGGTAATCTAAGAATTAGGGAACAGATACCCTAATTGACGCGAATCCTAAAGATAGATCTATCAGGCCCAACAAGCCCCATCCAAAGTACCGGATGCTTTAGTACTTTGAAATTTATATCATGTCCGAAGGAGGATCCCGGAATGATGGGGATATTCTTATATATGCATCTTGTTAATGTCGGTTACCAGGTGTTCACCATATGAATGATTTTTATCTCTATGTATGGGATGTATATTGAAATATGAAATCTTGTGGTCTATTGTTACGATTTGATATATATAGGTCAAACCTATAACTCACCAACATTTTTTGTTGACATTTTAAGCATGTTTATTCTCAGGTGATTATTAAGAGCTTCCGCTGTCGCATACTTAAATAAGGACAAGATTTGGAGTCCATGCTTGTATGATATTGTGTAAAACTTCATTCAAGAAACTTATTTCGTTGTAACATAATTGTATTGTAAACCATTATGTAATAATCGTGTGTAAACAAGATATTTTAGATTATCATTATTTGATAATCTACGTAAAGCTTTTTAAACCTTTATTGATGAAATAAAGGTTATGGTTTGTTTAAAAATGAATGCAGTCTTTGAAAAACGTCTCATATAGAGGTCAAAACCTCGCAACGAAATCAATTAATATGGAACGTTTTTAATCAATAAGAACGGGACATTTCAGTTGGTATCAGAGCGTTGGTCTTAGAGAACCAGAATTTTGCATTAGTGTGTCTTATCGAGTTTGTTAGGATGCATTAGTGAGTCTGGACTTTGAACGTGTTTACTTGAAAAATGATTGCTTAACAAGTTTGTTGGAAACTATATATTTTTAACATGTGAATATTATGTGATATATTAATCTCTTAACGTGTTTGATATTATGTGATAGATGTCTACCTCTAGAACAAGTCATATTGACTCACCTAATAATAATGAAGAGTCAAATGTAAATTGGAATGATTCATGGACTGATTCACAAGTTCCCGAAGAGGAACCGGAAGAAGAGTCGGAACCGGAAGAAGAATCGGAACCGGAAGAAGAAATAGAACCAGTGGGGGAAATAATAAAATGGTTAAGTAGAAGAAAATCCTCAACCAACCGACCAAAGTTAATTATGGTCAATGGTGTTTCCGCCAAGGAAGCAAAGTATTGGGAGGATTACCAATTCTCCGATGAATCGGATCCCGACAAGGATTCCGATGATGTTATAGAAATTACCCCAACACAATTTAATAAGGCAAAAGAGAACAATAAGGGAAAGGGCATAAAAATAGAGAAATTTGATTCCAAACCCGATGAACTTTATATGTATCGTCAACACCCGTATTTCTTAAGTTGTGACAATAACCCGGGAACCTCTAAACCACCAGGTTTTTCTAAACCAATGTGGAAAACGACGGCTCGTATTAGGGGAACATCATATATCCCTAGAAACTTGGCAAAATGAACCAAAACCGAAGAAGAAGAAGAAGAAGAAGAAGAAACGAGCGAGTTGGAATAAGATAGTTGTATTCGTGTGGTGTAATATATGTAATATAGTGTGCTTATGCTTTATGATATACGTAAAAATTGCTTGTATTAATAAGTATTTTTTTATGAATCTAACTCTTGTCTATTTTACAGTATAAAAACACAAAAATGGATAGACAACCCAATATTTTAAGAGACCTACCCGGAGGCATGATTGATGAAATCTTGTCTAGAGTCGGTCAGAATTCCTCGGCACAACTATTTAAGGCGAGATCTGTTTGTAAGGCATTCGAAGAACGTTCCAAGAATGCCTTGGTTTATAAAAGGCTTTCGTTCGAAAGATGGGGGATATCACATTGGGAAATCCATAAGTTACGATGTGTTTACTTTGACGCATATATTGTGGGGAACCCAAATGCTATTTTACGTAACGGGTTAAGAAATTATTTTGACTCAATATATCTGAATATAGGACTTCGTGATTTAGAAAAAGCGGCTAACATGCAACATAAAGAAGCATGTTATGCTTACGGGTTAGTAATGTTCGCTTCTCACCAAAGTCAGAACAAGAACATCGGGCTACAACTATTAAACAAAACGTTCCCACAAGTGACGGACTCAGTAGTTGGGGTGAGAAACAAAGTTTTTAGATTGTTACGGGACTGTTGGACATTACGTAACCCTCGTCCCTTTGACGAAGTTACAACACGCTGTCTTATCAACGGCCATAATGGTTATGTTCCACAAGACCAAGGATGGGAAGTAGTCCTAGTAAAACCAGAATGCATGACTTGTTTCTGGACGTATGAATTACGTGTCTTTATTGCCTTTGCTGAACGACTTGTGTACTAGCTAGAATTATCTTCACAACTACTTTGTATCAAAGTTATTGTGTGTTATATTTCATTTTATATGTAAAATAAGCGGTATTGTAAGTTTGTAAAATATTGTGAAAAAGTTTGAACGCGAAATATTATTATAATCAGTTTTTCATATAGAATTGTAGTAGTTGAATTGTATATTAGCTACTAAGTATGAACTTAACGGGTAGGTACTACCCGAATTTAAACTTATAAAACGCTAATATGAAGAAAAAGCTTTTATAAATGAGTTCATATTATGCTACGAGATACTATTGACTACTCTTAATATTCTGTATGATTAACTTGTTTCATTTGACTATTTGAAGGAATTGGCACCGATTACTCGACAAACCATGAATATGAGCGAAGAGGAATTTCGTACCTTTCTTGCTGCAAACATAGCCGCAGTACAGGCTGCGCTACATACCAACAATAACCCTGGATCTAGCAGTACAAGAAATAGTGTAGGATGCACCTACAAAGAATTCACTGCCTGCAAACCTTTGGAATTTGATGGAACCGAAGGACCGATGGGATTGAAATGGTGGACCGAGAAGGTCGAATAATTGTTTGCCATAAGTAAGTGTACTGAAGAGGACAAAGTGAAGTACGCAACGCATACCTTCACAGGTTCTGCGTTAACATGGTGGAATACCTATCTAGAGCAAGTGGGATAAGATGATGCTTACGCACTACCGTGGTCAGCATTCAAGCACTTGATGAACGAGAAGTACCGTCCCAGAACCGAGGTCAATAAGCTCAAGACAGAACTTAGAGGGTTACGAACCCAAGGATTTGATATTACCACGTACGAAAGACGATTCACAGAATTATGCCTATTGTGTCCGGGAGCGTTCGAAGATGAGGAAGAGAAGATCGACGCGTTTGTGAAAGGATTACCAGAAAGAATCCAAGAAGATATAAGTTCACATGAGCCCGCCTCCATACAACAGGCATGTAGAATGGCTCACAAACTAGTGAACCAGATTGAAGAAAGAATTAAAGAACAGACTGCTGAAGAGGCCAATGTGAAGCAAGTTAAAAGAAAGTGGGAGGAAAACGGTGATAAGAATCACCAATACAATAACAACAGCAATTACAACAATAATCGCAACAACTATCCCAACAATTGTAACATCAATCGCAACTACAACAAATGGCCCAACCGCAACAACAACAACAACAACAACAACAACAACAACAACAACAACAACAACAACAGCAACTACAACAATCATCCCAACAACAATAACAACCGCAACAACAACAACAACAACAATCAGAAGCAGCTATGCCAAAGGTGTGAAAAGTATCACTCGGGGTTCTGCACCAAATTTTGCAACAAGTGTAAAAGAAATGGTCATAGCGGAACGAGTAATGGCGGAGCAAGTAGTGTCAGAGCAAGTTATGCCAATGTAGTTTGTTATAAATGTGGAAAATCGGGCCACATTATTAGAAATTGCCCGAACCAGGAGAACACGAATGGACAAGGCCGCGGAAGAGTTTTCAATATTAATGCGGCAGAGGCACAGGAAGAACTGGAGCTTATTACGGGTACGTTTCTTATTGACAATAAATCTGCTTACGTTTTATTTGATTCGGGTGCGGATAGAAGCTATATGAGTAGAGATTTTTGTGCTAAATTAAGTTGTCCATTGACGCCGTTGGATAGTAAATTTTTACTCGAATTAGCAAACGGTAAATTAATTTCAGCAGATTATATATGCCGGAATCGAGAAATTAAACTGGGTAGCGAAATATTTAAGATTGACTTGATACCAGTAGAGTTAGGGAGTTTTGATGTGATAATCGGTATGGACTAGTTGAGAGAAGTGAAAGCAGAGATCGTTTGTTACAAAAATGCAATTCGCATTATACGAGAAAAAGGAAAACCCTTAATGGTGTACGGAGAAAAGAGCAACACGAAGTTAAATCTTATTAGTAACCTGAAGGCACAAAAACTAATAAGAAAAGGTTGTTATGCTGTACTAGCACACGTCGAGAAAGTCAACTCCGAAGAAAAGAACATCAATGATATTCCCTTCGCAAAAGAATTTTCCGATGTATTTCCGAAAGAATTACCGGGATTACCCCCACATCGATCCATTGAATTTCAAATAGATCTTGTACCAGGAGCTGCACCAATAGCTCGTGCTCCATACAGACTCGCACCTAGCGAAATGAAGGAACTTTAGAGCCAATTACAAGAACTTTTAGAGCGTGGTTTCATTCGACCAAGCACATCACCGTGGGGAGCTCCTGTTTTGTTTGTCAAGAAGAAAAATGGTACATTCAGGTTGTGTATCGACTACCGAGAATTGAAAAAACTTACCATCAAGAACCGCTACCCACTACCGAGAATCGACGACTTATTTGATCAACTACAAAGCTCGTCTGTTTATTCGAAGATCGATTTACATTCTGGATATCATCAAATGCGGGTGAAGGATGATGATATTCCAAAGACTGCTTTTAGGACGCGTTACGGTCATTACGAGTTTATGGTTATGCCGTTTGGATTGACTAACGCACCAGCTGTATTCATGGACCTCATGAACCGAGTGTGTGGGCCATATCTTGATAAGTTTGTCATTGTTTTCATCGATGACATACTTATTTACTCGAAGAATGATCAAGAGCACGAAGAACATTTGAGAAAAGTGCTAGAGTTGCTGAGAAAAGAAAAATTGTACGCTAAGTTTTCAAAGTGTGCATTTTGGTTGGAAGAAGTTCAATTCCTCGGTCACATAGTGAACAAAGAAGGTATTCAGGTGGATCCAGCAAAGATCGAAACCGTTGAAAAGTGGGAAACCCCGAAAACTCTGAAACACATACGCCAATTTTTAGGACTAGCGGGTTACTACAGAAGGTTCATCCAAGACTTTTCCAGAATAGCAAAACCCTTGACTGCATTAACGCATAAAGGGAAGAAATTTGAATGGAAAGATGAACAAGAGAAAGCGTTTCAATTGTTAAAGAAAAAGTTAACTACGACACCTATATTGTCATTACCTGAAGGGAATGATGATTTTGTGATATATTGTGACACCTCAAAGCAAGGTCTCGATTGTTTATTAATGCAACGAAAGAAAGTAATTTCTTATGCGTCTAGATAATTGAAGATTCACGAACAGAATTATACGACGCATGATTTGGAATTAGGCGGTTGTTTTTGCATTAAAGACTTGGAGGTACTACTTATATGGGGTCAAAAGTATTATATATACCGACCACAAAAGTCTTCAACACATATTTAATCAGAAACAACTGAATATGAGGCAGCGTAGGTGGATTGAATTGTTGAATGATAACGACTTTGAGATTCGTTACCACCCGGGGAAGGCAAATGTGGTAGCCGACGCCTTGAGCAGGAAGGACAGAGAACCCATTCGAGGAAAATCTATGAATATAAGGATTCACAATAACCTTACTACTCAAATAAAGGAGGCGCAACAAGGAGTTTTAAAAGAGGGAAATTTAAAGGATGGAATACCCAAAGGATCGGAGAAGCATCTTAATATTTGGGAAGACGGAACCCGGTATAGGGCTGAAAGGATTTGGGTACCAAAATTTGGAGATATGAGAGAAATGGTACTTAGAGAAGCTCATAAAACCAGATACTCAATACATCCTGGAACGGGGAAGATGTACAAGGATCTCAAGAAACATTTTTGGTAGCCGGGTATGAAAGCCGATGTTGCTAAATACGTAGGAGAATGTTTGACGTGTTCTAAGGTCAAAGCTGAGCATCAGAAACCATCAGGTCTACTTCAACAACCCGAAATCCCGGAATGGAAATGGGAAAACATTACCATGGATTTCATCACTAAATTGCCAAGGACTGCAAGTGGTTTTGATACTATTTGGGTAATAGTTGATCGTCTCACAAAATCAGCACACTTCCTGCCAATAAGAGAAGATGACAAGATGGAGAAGTTAGCACGACTGTATTTGAAGGAAGTCATCTCTAGACATGGAATACCAATCTCTATTATCTCTGATAGGGATGGCAGATTTATTTCAAGATTCTGGCGGACATTACAGCAAGCATTAGGAACTCGTCTAGACATGAGTACTGCCTATCATCCACAAACTGATGGGTAGAGCGAAAGGACGATACAAACGCTTGAAGACATGCTACTAGCATGTGTTATTGATTTCGGAAACAGTTGGGATCGACATCTACCGTTAGCAAAATTTTCCTACAACAACAGCTACCATTCAAGCATTGAGATGGCGCCATTTGAAGCACTTTATGGTAGGAAGTGCAGGTCTCCAATTTGTTGGAGTGAAGTGGGGGATAGACAGATTACGGGTCCGGAGATAATACAAGAAACTACCGAGAAGATCATCCAAATTCAACAACGGTTGAAAACCGCCCAAAGTCGACAAAAGAGCTACGCCGACATTAAAAGAAAAGATATAGAATTTGAAATTTGAGAGATGGTTATGCTTAAGGTTGCACCTTGGAAAGGCGTTGTTCGATTTGGTAAACGAGGTAAATTAAATCCAAGGTATATTGGACCATTCAAGATTATTGATCGTGTCGGACCAGTAGCTTACCGACTTGAGTTACCTCAACAACTCGCGGCTGTACATAACACTTTCCACGTCTCGAATTTGAAGAAATGTTTTGCTAAAGAAGATCTCACCATTCCGTTAGACGAAATTCAAATCAACGAAAAACTTCAATTCATCGAAGAAACCGTCGAAATAATGGATCATGAGGTTAAAAGACTTAAACAAAACAAGATACCAATTGTTAAGGTTTGATGGAATGCTCGTAGAGGACCCGAGTTCACCTGGGAATGAGAAGATCAGATGAAGAAGAAATACCCGCACTTATTTCCAGAAGATACGTCAAAACCTCCAACTGCTTAAAATTTCGGGACGAAATTTATTTAACGGATAGGTACTGTAGTGACCCGAACTTTTCCATGTTTATATATATTAAATGAAATTGTTATTTACATGATTAAGTGTTTCCAACATGTTAAGCAATCAAACTTGTTAAGACTTGATTAATTGAAATAGGTTTCATATAGACAATTGACCACCCAAGTTGACCGGCGATTCACGAACGTTAAAACTTGTAAAAACTATATGATGACATATATATGGATATATATATATATAGTTAACATGATATTATGATAAGTAAACATATCATTAAGTATATTAACAATGAATTACATAGGTAAAAACAAGACTACTAACTTAATGATTTTGAAACGAGACATATATGTAACGATTATCGTTGTAACGACATTTAATATGTATATATCATATTAAGATATATTAATACATCATGATATCATGATAATGTAATAATTTAACATCTCATTTGATTTAATAAACAATGGGTTAACAACATTTATCAAGATTGTTAACCTAAAGGTTTCAAAACAACACTTACATATAACGACTAACGATGACTTAACGACTCAGTTAAAATGTATATACATGTAGTGTTTTAATATGTATTAATACACTTTTGAAAGACTTCAAGACACTTATCAAAATACTTCTACTTAACAAAATACTTACAATTACATCCTCGTTCAGTTTCATCAACAATTCTACTCGTATGCACCCGTATTCGTACTCGTACAATACACAGCTTTTAGATGTATGTACTATTGGTATATACACTCCAATGATCAGCTCTTAGCAGCCCATGTGAGTCATCTAATACATGTGGGAACCATCATTTGGCAACTAGCATGAAATATCTCATAAAATTACAAAAATATGAGTAATCATTCATGATTTATTTACATGAAAACAAAATTACATATCCTTTATATCTAATCCATACACCAATGACCAAAAACACCTACAAACACTTTCATTCTTCAATTTTCTTCATCTAATTGATCTCTCTCAAGTTCTATCTTCAAGTTCTAAGTGTTCTTTATAAATTCTACAAGTTCTAGTTTCATAAAATCAAGAATACTTCCAAGTTTGCTAGCTTACTTCCAATCTTGTAGAGTGATCATCCAACCTCAAGAAATCTTTCTTATTTACAGTAATATATCTTTTTAATACAAGGTAATACTCATATTCAAACTTTGATTCAATTTCTATAATTATAACAATCTTATTTCGAGTGGAAATCTTACTTGAACTTGTTTTCGTGTCATGATTCTGCTTCAAGAACTTTCAAGCCATCCAAGGATCCTTTGAAGCTAGATCCATTTTTCTCATTTCCAGTAGCTTTATTCAGAAAACTTGATGTAGTAATTATGTTCATAACATCATTCGATTCATACATATAAAGCTATCTTATTCGAAGATTTAAACTTGTAATCACTAGAACATAGTTTAGTTAATTCTAAACTTGTTTGCAAACAAAAGTTAATCCTTCTAACTTGAATTTTAAAATCAACTAAACACATGTTCTATATCTATATGATATGCTAACTTAATGATTTAAAACCTGGAAACACGAAGAACACTGTAAAACCGGACATACGCCGTCATAGTAACACTGCGGGCTGTTTTGGGTTAGTTAATTAAAAACTATGATAAACTTTGATTTAAAAGTTGTTCTTCTGGAAAAATTATTTTTCTTATGAACATGAAACTATATCCAAAAATCATGGTTAAACTCAAAGTGAAAGTATGTTTTCTAAAATGGTCATCTAGACGTCGTTCTTTCGACTGAAATGACTACCTTTACAAAAACGACTTGTAACTTATATTTCCGACTATAAACCTATACTTTTTCTATTTAGATTCATAAAATAGAGTTCAATATGAAACCATAGCAATTTGATTCACTCAAAACGGATTTAAAATGAAGAAGTTATGGTTAAACAAGATTGGATAATTTTTCTTGTTGTAGCAACGTGAAAATTGGTAACAAATCTATTTTAATCATATCCTAGCTAACTTATATTGTATTATACATGTATTCTAATATATTATGTAATCTTGGGATACCATAGACATGTATGCAAATGTTTTGACATATCATATCGACCCATGTGTATATATTATTTGGAACAACCATAGACACTCTATATGCAGTAATGTAGGAGTTAGCTATACAGGGTTGAGGTTGATTCCAAAAATATATATACTTTGAGTTGTGATCTAGCCTGAGACGTGTATACACTGGGTCGTGGATTGATTCAAGATAATATATATCAATTTTTTTTCTGTACATCTAACGTTGGACAACTAGTTGTAGGTTACTAACTAGGACAGCTGACTTAATAAACTTAAAACATCAAAACTTAAAACATCAAAATGTATTAAAAGTGTTGTAAATATATTTTGAATATACTTTGATATATATGTACATATTTGTTATAGGTTCGTGAATCGACCAGTGGCCAAGTCTTACTTCCCGATGAAGTAAAAATCTGTGAAAGTGAGTTATAGTCCCACTTTTAAAATTTAATATTTTTGGGATGAGAATACATGCAGGTTTTATAAATAATTTACAAAATAGACACAAGTACGTGAAACTACATTCTATGGTTGAATTATCGAAATCGAATATGCCCCGTTTTATTAAGTCTGGTAATCTAAGAATTAGGGAACAGACACCCTAATTGACACGAATCCTAAAGATAGATCTATTGGGCCCAACAAGCCCCATCCAAAGTACCGGATGCTTTAGTACTTCGAAATTTATATCATGTCCGAAGGAGGATCCCAGAATGATGGGGATATTCTTATATATGCATCTTGTTAATGTCGGTTACCAGGTGTTCACCATATGAATGATTTTTATCTCTATGTATGGGATGTATATTGAAATATGAAATCTTGTGGTCTATTGTTACGATTTGATATATATATAGGTTAAACCTATAACTCACAAAAAATTTTTGTTGACGTTTTAAGCATGTTTATTCTCAGGTGATTATTAAGAGCTTCCGCTGTCACATACTTAAATAAGGACAAGATTCGGAGTCCATGCTTGTATGATATTGTGTAAAACTGCATTCAAGAAACGTATTTTGTTGTAACATATTTGTATTGTAAACCATTATGTAATAGTCGTGTGTAAACAGGATATTTTAGATTATCATTATTTGATAATCTACGTAAAGCTTTTTAAACCTTTATTGATGAAATAAAGGTTATGGTTTGTTTAAAAATGAATGCAGTCTTTGAAAAACGTCTCATATAGAGGTCAAAACCTCGCAACGAAATCAATTAATATGGAAAAAAAAGAAACAGAAATTGATTACTTGGTGGTGATTGAGTTCATTGTCTATGTATCACATATATGTACAAGATAAAGAAATAATATATATAATAATAATCATAAGAACGTGTATGTATTAATATATTACTCAATCAAGCATAGTAATCCATTTAGATTTCAATTAAGTACAGGAAATGATAAAGTATGAAATGGACATGAAACAGAGCGTACAGTAATCCTTTCACATTTTCTGCCGACAGTTTTCACGGACTGTGTATCGTCCACTATTTAATCAATAAGAACGGGACATTTCAACTGAAGCATGAGTTAGTATAATATAATGACACTTGATCAACGTGATTATGTTACAGTAAGTCATGCTGAGTTTCTAAATGGAACGTGATGATTCACAGACATATCGTCATCATGTGCCATGTTATACGACTCTTACATTCTACCTCATCTCCAAACACATTAAGAACATATCTTCTTGATAGTTCTATTTTTTCGAATATTCTAGTAATTTGACAAATCAAGATTGTGCCATTACCACTTCTCTCTTAGAACATTAGCCATGTTCATTCGAAACTACATACCTATGAATTCTGGACCATTACTTGATGTGCTTAAGGGATAGAAGAGAAAATAGAGCATAAAGCTTCGAAGTATAAATGGGGGTATAAATCGCAGAAAATAGGAGAGAGCATTAACTGTGGATGATAATGATTATAGGAGACAGAAGCAGGGACATCGAAATGTAAGGGAAGACATAAAACCCAACAACAACCCAGAAACTATAGACCGTAGATATCGATACAGATAGCAATATAAAGACACGGGAGAACTAAAAACACTATAAAACCAAGTGTGTAGTAGAAGTAAATAGATTCTTCTGGCGGTAGATGAAAAAGAAGCATGACCGATATGAAAGTAAGAAGTATATCGAGAACCAGAATTGGATGAAACATATTGATAAATGATTCAAAATATGTATTAAAGAAGAAAGAATAGAAGGTGTGAATTGTAAGGAAACGAAGGGGGTAGATTTATAGAAAAATATCCGACAGAGTAAATCAAAACAGATGATTTCATTTAAAGCGGATCCTAATTTCCTAGATTTCCGAAGAATAAAATCTTATTACTAAGATCTTCTCCAAATCCCTTGAACTCCGGGAATCAACCTATTTACGTCAAAAGATATGACGAAACTTTACCTTTCTCATTTCACTCTTTTGCGATAGCTTCAATTATACTCTTCGCATAATCAAATTGTTTTATCCATATTACTCAATAAAGATAAAACTCTATTTACCAACTCATATTCGTCATGAAAACATTCTTATTGTCAATCATGACCATCTCAATCAAATTTTGAGACGAAATTTCTTTAACGGGTAGGTACTGTGACAACCCGGAAATTTCTGAACAAATTTAAACTTTAATCTTTATATGTTTCCGACACGATAAGCAAAGTTGTTAAGTGGAAACTCAAGAATTTTAAACTGTGTTCTTACATTCATTTAGCCTTGACTAAACTCCAATGATTCACGAACCATTATATGAACGAATATGATTATATATGTATATATATTATAACTTTAAAATGTTAACAAAGTATTAGACGTATAATACTTTACATGAACGCATTTGTTTCAATATGTTTATCAATAAAAATTAGAAGATAATATCGGATGATTGATTTATCAGATACATTATATGATTACGAGTCTCCGTTGAGAAGTCCACCTTGATTTAGGAAATCTGTTCTTTTTATCGGTATTCAGAATATTATTAACGTGATTTATAAATAAGAACAAAAGTGTCATTAACAAGGATTTGACAAAAGTTAGTGGAAGACTAAAGTTAATAATAATGATTTAGTTACAAGTGTACGAAAATGTTTTCGGTATAATTGAACTTGTTTAGTAAAATATCTCTGTTTAAAGAAAGTGAATAGGGATATTAGTTGTTGAATATATAAATAACTTGCAACGTATAATTAGACCATGTTCATTAAAAATATATTGTTTTTATATTAGTTAAGTACGCAGTAGTAACCCTCGTTTAGTAATGCGATTGATATTTAAAACATTAATACATAAATGAATTATATTTATTTAAATTTTAAAAATAAAAATGTTATATGTTATAATATTTTTTTTAAACAAAATAAAAATGAACTTTGAAATATAAATAGTTTTGAAAAACTAAATGTTATATTATTAAGTAAATATTTTAAGTACAAATTTACATTTCTAAATAAAAATATATGTATATATATATATATATATATATATATATATATATATATATTTTAATTTAGTCATAAAGGGTCCCGATTTAAACTAATATATTTGGACAAACAACAAGCCACTGATCTATAGAAGCAAATGACCACAACGTTTAGTTTCATAAGATACATTTATTATAAGGTAATTTGTTGATGAGAAAATCAAATTATTAATAAGGGTACATGTCGCGTAACGTAAAAGGCTAATTTTCTAAGCGTACAAAACGTCGTTCGAAAAACCGAAAGCGGAACATGAGTCGAGTAACAACGTCCGTGTCATTTGAGTAAAAATTACATTTCTACCATGAACGTAAATATAATATAATATATAAGTAATTATATAAATTAAATAAATATATATATTAAATAAATATATAAAAACCGTCGGTGTCTAAAATGAAATGGATGATAGCTGGCATAGTGGGTGAGGTTAAGTTCTTTAAATCTTCGAGTTCCAGTTCAATATAATCACACACACATATGCACTACTCCCTCTGTTATTATTATTTTCATTATTTATATTATTATTAATATTATTATCAAGATTAATATTATTATTATCATTATTATTATTAGTATTATTATTATTACTAGTATTATACATAAAATACTACGACGCAGTGCTGCTCGAGTGATCTAAAATAAGTTATAAAAACTGTTTTGCGAGCGGGATAAGGCTAAGGGAGTTATGGGTTATGGCTATGGAGGTGATGCGTATGGTTCATGAGTATGCTCGTGAGGTCAATTTAGTGTTTATCATCTCCGTTGCATCTACGTACTTTTCCTGCAATATTGAATCTCAATATTGATACGTAAGCACTCATAATTTAAATTTTACATATTAATAGTGTATCCATGACTAGTTCTCGAGTGTATAGGATTATGCATGCTTGTACTTTTGATATTGCCGTTAGATAGGTTATGTTAAATCCTAAATTAGTTACATATGCGCTTGAGATAAGGTATAAGATATGCATGTCATTGGAAAGCTAGCGAAAAATTAAGAACTTTTCATTTAGATATCGAATGGTTTCGATGAACGGATTAGAAGTTATAGTCAATTGAATTTTTTTTATTATTATTAAAAATGATTATTATTATTGTTGTTATTATCGTCGTTCTAGTTTTTATCTAATTATTATTATTATTATTATTATTATTATTATTATTATTATTATTATTATTATTATTATTATCATTATCAATAAAAGGTATTATCATTAAAAATTGTTATTTTTATTATTATTACTATCGTTAATATTGTTAAAATTATAATTAGTATTATAATTAGTATTATCATTAAAATAGTTATTAGTGTTATCGTTAAATATTATCATAGTATTTATTATTATTATTAGTATAATTGTAATTAAAACTAATATTAGAAACATCTAATTATTTTGATTACTATTATTATCATTAGTATGAACGCGATATAAAAGACGATTTAAAAGCTATTAACAAATCGATTAGGAAATAATGAGTATGGGTATCATGTTGAAATTTAAAATATTGTAAGATTTTGATTTAGATAAAATTATCATTTTTCATTATATTTATCACTATTATTATTAAAAGTATTATTAATATTAAAAATATCATTTTTTACAAAAATTATTATTTTTAATAGGAATATCATTGTTAATATAAAATTCCAATATTTTTATTAATAAGAATTATCATATTATCATAATACCATTTTCGTAAATATAAATATTGTTATTATTATAGTTAGAAAAATAATTATTATTATTATTATTACAAAATAATACAACTTTTACTTACTATTATTATTATTGATATTATTTTATCAAATAAAGATGTAATACAAAGATATTTTATTACGTGTAATATAATTACATTAATACTACCTATTATATTATTTTTATGATATTAAATGAACTTTATAAATTTTATTACTTAAGATATATAAAAGAATATTTTATTATAATAAATGAATTATATTATAAAATCTTTTAAAAATATTTAAAAATATAAAATGACGATATTTAAACTAAATGATAATCATGTATAAATTTTGGAAATCATTTTGAGTCAAATTGACTTTTGTTGACTTTTGCATATTAGTCTCGAGCATTAGGATTGTGGTACACTATGACTTGACCTAAATTATTAGACAATTATTGACCAACATATAAATATATATAATTAATATAGGTTCGTGAATCCGAGGCCAACCTTGCACTTGTTCAATGACGTCATATGTATTTTTACTACGAAATACAGTATTGTGAGTTTCATTTGCTCCCTTTTTAAATGCTTTTGTAATATATATTTTTGGGACTGAGAATACATGCGCTTTTATAAATATTTTACGAAATAGACACAAGTAATCGAAACTACATTATATGGTTGAATGGATCGAAGCCGAATATGCCCCTTTTAGCCTGGAAATCTAAGAATTAGGGAACTGGCCCCAAATTGACGCGAATCCTAAAGGTAGATCTACGGGAACTAACAACTCCCATTCTGGAATTTGGAATGGTTTAGTACTTCGAAATTTATCATGTCCGATGGGTGTCCCGGAATGATGGGGATATTCTAGATGCATCTTGTTAATGTCGATTATCAGGTGTTCAATCCATATAAATAATTTTTGTCTCTATGCATGGGACGTATATTTATGAGAAATGGAAATGAAAATCTTGTGGTCTATTAAAATTATGGAAATGATCGATTATGATAAACTAATGAACTCACCAACCTTTTGGTTGACACTTTAAAGCATGTTTATTCTCAGGATTGAAAGAAATTTTTCGTTGTGCATTTGCTCAATTTAAAGATATTACTTAGAGTCATTCATGGCATATTTCAAAAGATGTTGCATTCAAGTCGTTGAGTTCAGTAAAGATTATGATTAAGTAAATGACAGATTAGGTCATTTATAGTTGGATATTATGAAATGGTATGCATGCCTGTCAACTTTTGATGTAATGAAAGTTTGTCTTTTAAAACGAATGCAATGTTTGTAAATGTATCATATAGAGGTCAAATACCTCGCAATGTAATCATATATTATTGTATTCGTTCTTATGGATTAGGACGGGTCTTTACATCATGCAAGTATTAAAGTCCCTCCGTTTGAGCTCTGTATGTTAGAAAGTGTATGTCTCCTATCTGTTGGAATGAGGTTGGGGATGCTCAAATCACAGGCCCAGAGATTATTCATGAGACTACAGAGAAGATCGTACAAATTAAAGAAAGACTAAGAACCGCCAGAATTCGGCAAAAAAGTTATGCCGATAAGAGAAGGAAAGATTTAGAATTTCAGGTCGGTGACCGTGTAATGTTGAAGGTATCACCTTTGAAAGGTGTGGTACGTTTTGGAAAAAGGGTAAAGTTGAATCCTCGTTTTGTTGGACCATTTGAGATTATTGAGAGAGTTGGACCTGTGGCTTATCGTTTGAAGTTACCACAAGAACTCAGTGATGTTCATGACATTTTTCATGTATCGAATTTGAAGAAGTGTTTAGCCGAGGCCGATGAGACCATTCCTCTTGAGGAGCTGCATGTTGATAAACAACTCCATTTTATTGAGGAACCTGTTAAAATTATGGACCGAGAGGTTAAGACTCTCAAGCAGAGTAGAATTCCTATCGTCCGAGTGGGATGGAACGCCAGACGCGGTCCCGAGTTCTCTTGGGAGCATGAAGATCAGATGAGGCAGAAGTACCCGTATTTGTTGCCAGATGCCGAGTCAACCCCTGCACCTGCTTAAATTTCGTGGCGAAATTTTCGTAACGGGAAGGTTCTGTCACAACCCTACTTTTCCGTTATCTTTTACTATTTATTATTTAACGTCCATTAATTGTTATTCGTGCTACGTCATTTCTATGACCTATATTATTATTTTAGTAATAATATATTAATTATTATGTGTTATGTGAATATTTGTATTCATATTTTAAATTGTACGTTTCTACGTGTCGTGGATTTCTATCCGGCGAATCTTTTCGATTTTCAAACCAACGGTCAAACTTTTGGGATTTTTAAATCTAAATTATTTTTAATATGATATTTTAATGTCATATGATTATATATAGTGTTTATATATATTTTTCGTCGCGTATTTGTTATCTCCCTGAAAAATTGATCGGGCGTTCGGGCCACAAGTAAATTACCAAATCACAAAATCGGGCTAAATGGGGCCCACCCCCATGATAAGTTCAGCCGAACCCCTTAAAAGGGGGGGGGGGGTAGCCTTGCCCTTTGTTTTTCTCATTTCTCACATTTCATTTTCATTTCTCAAAACCTAGTTACTAGTTTTCTCTCATTTATTTTTTTTCTTCCTCCTCTGTCAACTACACCAACCATCATCATCATCACCATCAATCAAAATAATACTTGGATCATCAAATCATTCACACAACTGGATTCCTCTCTTCGATCTCTACACGTTCATATCATTCAATTCTTGATTAGGGTATAAACTCTAACCCTAACTTTTTGATTTTTCTTTAATTTTTCTGTTTTTATATGTTATTATGATAGTATGATGATTGTATGTTGTTGTATTGTTGATTGTATGCATAGAAACACTTGTTATAGCATGATTTGGGTTTGATTGAATTGGGACAGCAGCTTATTTGATCATTTCTGTAAACTTAACTGATGTAAATGTTAAATTAAAGTATCTAGGTTTGTTCCTCTCATCAAGACATTAATTTTAGACTCCGGATTCATGTTATTTCGATTCCCGGAGCTCTAGATATGATTAAAATGGTGTTTTATTGAAATCAAAATATAAAAATGAATTGTTTCAGGTTTGGTCCGACTTTGTGACCATTTTTGGAGTCTCTAGGGAATACTAGTGTGTTAGAATTGATTATTGGATGAACATTCATGTTCGGGTCATCGAAATTCGAGCCACGGATCACCCGGTATGACTAAAATAAGATTTTGAACGTATTTAAGTTCCAAGTTAAATTAGGGCTGATGGTCACTGTTCTTGGGGTGTTCTTGAGTGCACTAATGTGTCGGGTGGTTTGGTTAGGCAGAAATATATATAAGACTCGCCGAAAACTGACTCCTGGGGCTCAAGTGATGACCCGATGAACTTTTAGTTAAAACTTATGGTTATTAAATAAGACTTATGATATAAATAATGATTTTAATTATTAATAAATTACTTATGATATAAAAAGTAAGTATTTTAATTTAAGACTTATGATATACATATTTAATATCTCATTTATTAATTACATTTTTATTAAATAAATATTTAATTAAACTTATGATTAATAATACTTTTATTATTAATGGAAAATACTTATGATAAGTATTAAACTTATATTATGAGATTATTATAATAAGACTTATAATCAGGATTAATTAATTATTTAGTTATTATAAGACTTAATTATTATTTTATTATAATTTAATTATTAAACACTTATGATTTAATAATTTTAATTAAAACTTATGATATGATTAATAACTCATTATTAATTAATAATACTTATGATATGATTAAAATTTATTATTAATTAATAATACTTATATTATGGTTAATATTTAATTAATTAATTAAATACTTATGTTATATTAATTATATCATTTAAACTTATGCTAACTTTAATAATTCATTTTAATTTAATTAAACTTATGATATGACGTAATTATACATATATGATTTTAAATAACATTATAACTTATGTTATTAATATAACTTATACTTTAAAATTTAATGTTGACTATGTTTAACCAAGATTGACTTTTGAGTTGACTTTCGGTTGACTTTGACTTTCAGTTGACTTTTGTTGACTTTCTAATTAAGGAAACTTTCCTAACTTATAAACTTTCCAAAAATAGCAACTTTCTAAATATGGAAACTTTCTAAAAATAGAAACTTTCCTAAAATAGAAACTTTCCTAAAATAGAAACTTTTCAAAAATAAAACATGCTAAAAATAGAAACTTTCTAAAAATAGAAAGTACGTGTCCTTACGCTGTTCTGATCAAACCGAAGCATGTTGAGTGTTGTTCTATGTCTACTTGCAACAAGTACTATAGCTATCATACTAAGACTTGACCTAAGTTAATTATTTATATCGACCTGCTTTATTTATAGGTCGGCGTTGTGGTCATTCTTGATCACTTTACTTTATTTGCTATTCGTTTTTGTGTGGTTACTTCATTTGCTTTAAGGTGAGTTATAGTCCCGCTTTTCATACTATTTAAAGTATTTTTGGGATGTGATTACATGCAATTTGTTTTACGTTTAGACATAAGTGGCAATTAAAGATAAATTATTCATTATGAGTTGAACAAAATATTCCCTAGTCTGATAACTGTAATCACTGGTTTCTACTGGTGAACGCGAACCCTATAGATAGATCTATCAGACTTGACAGCCCCATTTCGAGCTAATCGCGCTAGCAATTTATAATCAGAATGCGTTAGTACTTCGTATTTATTTGAAGATACACTTGTTCGGTGTATATATATTGTATTTGTCAAGGGTAAATAAACGGTTAAGTGGTTACCATGTGGCTCATTGATAATGGAATAATTTTTTATGTTTTCTAACATTTTAAATCTTGTGGTCTAAAGTTTATTCGTTTATTTAAACCTATAATTCACTCAACATTTTTGTTGACAGTTTACTCTCATGTTTTCACAGGTACTTGATTTGTTTGGTGCTTCCGCTGTGTTAGAAGTGTCTGCATGCATTTGGGCAGATTTTGTCAAACAATTTATGAAACATTAAACTTGCATTCTCTTTTTGCATTATTAAACTTATGGGTGTTTGGTTGACAATGTTTATGTCAACTTTGGTTTTATTTAATATGTTGGGACTATCGGAATAACTATCGGAATAGCTATCGGAATCTGAGGGACTCGAACTGGTTGAGGGATTCATCTCGTACGATCAGATGAAGGATTTTCGATAAGAAATAGATTATAGAATGTAGATTAGTACCCTGCAATACATAATTTACATATGCATATATAATACTAAAATCCCATAAGTTACGGAGGAATCTACGGAAGCTGTCAGGCAAAGGTAACAATAATAGATACACTAAGATATAAATTTACATATTGATATTGATAATACTAAAAATAATAACGATATTGTTAAAAATGGTAATTATGTCAATAATAATAATATTAGTTGTAATAATAATAATTATATTACCAATCATAATAGTTATTAATATCTTAAGAACTTAACGGTTTTATATCTATACGTACATATATATAGATACTTTGTTTATAATCTGCACGACCATAGTTTTATTACTTATATCCTAATCAGTATAAATATTATATTTATCAAAACACTAACTCATTCAAGATCATAAGGTTTTCCATAATTTCCAAGTTTAGTTCATAAACGTATAATATACTTAATAATTTTAATCATAGTTGTAACTTTAATAATAATAATAAATGTTAATTAATACTTATATTAGTGATAAAATTATATTATTTTTTTAATAATAATCATCTTAGTAATAACAATAATGATAATAATATTAATTTAACTAAAAATCTTATTACTAATATTACTTAATAACAATAATAATAATTAATAATAATAATAACAATGATAATAATAACAATGAAATAATAATAATAAAAATAGTAAGATTACTACCTCAAAGTAAAGTTCTTCTAAAAAATATTTGACACAGCCCGGGCTCGAACCCCCGACCTCAAGAATACCCATAACATGCCTAAACTATTGGACCATATCTGTTTTTCTGATTCAAATCAGAACTTAATTAATTTTAACCCATATTAACTGATTCTCCCTTTCTCCTTCTTCATTCCCTATCGACCAGAGATCAACACTAGGTAACAACGATTTACATTATTTGTTTTAGGCTCTAAATATATACAGAAACGATTCCTGAGTGATTAACTTCATTAAACAAAAAAAAAAGTAAAAGGAATCTGTTCAAAGGCTTGAAGAACACGATGGAACTCAACTTCTAATCTCGAATTATAGAGTGTTTCAGACCCTGATCCTAACATGAAAAAGGTTGAATTGATCTCCTAGAAACTCTATGAACAATCAATTTGACTTGAAACATCATAACGAACTCGAATTTTGTGATGAAACAAACGTTTGACTTTTGAAACTTGATCTTTGACTCGAAAATTAAAACTCGTTAATAAGAATTGGAAGCTTAATCTTTGCAGATAGTTTGAGTAGACCATTCCTAACAAGACTGCAATATTAGATTTTGAATTTTCATTTGAATTTAAGGGTTTCAAAAATTTGACTCAAACAGAGTCGACTTCTGCATATATTTTTTTTTAACATTTGATTTTTAATTTATGAATTACAGAAGTGGATATTGAGAGTGTAAAGCTGTTTTTATTTATTCTGAACACAAGCTAATCGATTAATAATGGCTCATGAATTCGACAGTCTAATTGAGTCAAGGAAGTGCAGACAAAAAAAATAAAGTGGAGAATGACCCCTAACAGATTTCGACTTCTTCTGTTATCAAAGTCGTGATTGGTACTAGAACTAGATATTGGAATCAATTAGATGCAGTAAGAAAGACACATATAACAAATTTGTACAATATTTAAGTTATATAATTTATATAATTAATTAAAAAAATTATATTAGTAATAATTATATTAATAATAATTATAAATAATAATGATAATATTAATCATAAAAATGATAATAATTATATTATTATTGATGATAATAATAATAGATTGTATTATTTCCTAATATAACTAATGATATTAATAATAATAATAATAATAACAATAACAATAATAATAATAATAATAATAATAATAATAATAATAATAATAATAATAATAATAATATTGATAAAGATGATAATAATAATAAATAATCATAATAACTTTAAATTATAATTTTACTACCAATTAAAATGATATAACAAATTAGATGTATCAATAATAATATATTAGTATTAATATTAATACTAATATTAATAATGAAAATAAATATAATAATATTCTTATATTTTTAACTTTGTAATTAAATATATTAGTATCACAATTTAGTGATCATGTAATGTTTAGTAATTATATAATACATATTCACGTATATATATATATATATATATATATATATATATATATATATATATATTAACATTTATTAAATATTTAATATTTATACCTTACAATATAATAATATTTATTTATAGAAAACATATATAGATTCATAATAACAACATATATATATATATATTTGTATATATATATATATATATATATATATATATATATTCATATAATAGTAATTTAATTATTTTATTTATTATTTTACATTCTTAACTCCAATTGATTAAGTGTACATTGTTAACTCAAAATATTATATATTCTTATTTTATATTTATATAATATACACATACTTATTTACAAATAATTGTTCGTGAATCGTCGGAATTAGCAAAAGGGCAAATGCATTCATATAAATTGCTCCAAAATTTTAGGACTCAACATTACAGACTTTGCTTATCGTATCGAAATCATATAAAGATTAAGTTTAAATTTGGTCATAAATTTCTGGGTCGTCACAGTACCTACCCGTTAAAGAAATTTCGTCCCCGAAAATTGATCGAGGTAGTCATGGCTATCAATAAGAGTGTTTTCATGATGCATATGAGTTGATGAATAGAGTTTTATCATTATTAAGTAGTATGGATAAAACAATTTGATTATTCAAAGAGTACGAATGAAGCTATCACAAAAGAGTGAAATGAGAAAATAACGTTTCGTCATATCTTTTGACGTAGACAGGGTTGATTTTCGGAATTCAAGGGATTTAGAGAAAATCTTCGTAATAAAATTTGGCCCTTCGGTAATTAACGAAATTAGGATCCTCTTTGATTAAATGTGATGATCTGTTTCGATTGCTCTGTCGGATATTTCACTATAAATCCACCCCATTCGTTTCCTTATTATTTTGGAGTTCCATCCTTTTGTTTTCCTCTTCCCGACTTTAAGTCAAGCGAATAATGGTTCAGAGTTCGTAGGTATGGAGTTTCGATTGAACATGACTAATGTTCTAAGAGAGATTGTATTAGCACGATCTTGATTGGTTAAATTACCAGAATTCAAGAGAAAAGATAGAATTTTCAGAAAGATATGTTCTTGATATGTTTGGAGATTAGATAGAATGTAAGAGTCGTGTAACATGACACATGATGACGTTATGGTCTGTGAATCATCACATTTCATAAGAAACTCAGCATGACTTACTGTAATATAATCATGTTGATCAAGTGTCATTATATTATGCTAACTCATGCTTCAGTTCCCAACACTACTTCAAAAACGTTCATACTTCAAACTCGAATTTTTTTTAGAATTTTAGAAACTAAAACAGTTTCTTTTATGATATAACACAGATATCTCGGAGAGATAAATAATATTGAACAAGAATATTTATGAAGATATCTTCAGAAATATCGAAGATATCTATGATGATATTTTGGAATTTCTAAGGTCGAAGGTTGATGAAGAAATATTTTCCACAAAATTTAACATGACTTCGGAGCAAGATATTTGCTGAAGATTTCATTGGATCCAGAATTACCTGGATTCTTTGAATATAGAGTTCGGTCCTTGTATTTGTCCTCGGTCTCCTTCAGGGTTAGCTAAATCCGTTTTTTTCAGTACTAAATTTTCTATCGAGCGTTCCCAACCTTCCATTCTTTATTATCAAACTTTTGGCCGTTTAGACCATCTACAATTTTGTTGTTTCCTTTGCATTTAATGCTACCATATCTGAATCATCGGTTATCAATCCGAGGTGGTTTCAAGAGAATTGTGTTTTTAGATGATTAAACGCTGATGGTAATATGGTGGAATATAAAAGGTTCCCCGGTAACAATAAAAGAGCACGCAGATATATCAAGATTATAATAAGGTTGTTTTAAACGAAAAGTGGAAGTTGACTTGCTGGAGCTGTGATAAAACTGGCTATCTCGAACAGGAATTGCAAAGTTATTTTCGGT
The DNA here is from genome assembly GCF_046630445.1 of Rutidosis leptorrhynchoides. NCBI lineage: Eukaryota > Viridiplantae > Streptophyta > Magnoliopsida > Asterales > Asteraceae > Rutidosis > Rutidosis leptorrhynchoides. Next base: position 102,561,580 of record NC_092343.1, read on the forward strand.
AATAATAATGCTAAAGGAATTAGCACAACTACGTATTAAACTTTCTCTCAGGTTCCAAGTGTTTTCAGGTGCATAACTATATGCATAAATCTTTCCTTCCGTAGATGAGATGCAGTTGGTTCATTCTCTCGATTGAGGTGTTTTTAATAATTATGAAAAGTTTGAACGCAGATTGTAATCGTCAAGATACAAATGAGGTTTAAGATGAGATCAAGTGGCAAACTTGAAGAAATATTTAGTTTTATATGTTATAATCAATATTTTAATTCATTTTAATTTTCCAATGTTAGTAGTCCACAGTAGTAGTTCAATAATTCATATATAGTTTAATATATAATATTCGAATTAATTAATACGTATCGTGACCCATTGTATACATGTCTCAGACTCGATCACAACTCAAAGTATATATATTATTGTAGAATCAACCTCAACCCTATATAGCTAACTCGATCATTACTGCATATAGAGTGTCTATGGTTATTCCAAATAATATATATAGATGCGTCGATATAATATGTCAAAACATTGTATACGTGTCCCGATATTTAAAATGCGTAAATAACAGTATTTAAATGACGATAAATAAAGTGCATAAAATAAATAACAGAAATTAAATGACGATAAATAAAATCGCGAGAATATAAATTGCGATAAATAAACTGCGATAAATAAATTGCGATAATAAACTATAATAAGGAATTAATAGTTAGCTAGGAACAGTTAGCTAAGATTTTGTTAGCGTGGATTCTTAACAAAATTTTCTCATGGTTAATTTGTTTGTTTCTAACAAATTTTATTTTTGTCCAATATTTTCTTCATTATGCCACTTGTTGGATTCTGATAGATCAAAATCCAAATATGAAATTGAATGAAAAGGGTTATTCTGTGTTGAACGGATACGTATATCGGTGGTTGTAAATAGGATAGTAAATGATTGTTGGATTAGATTTAAAAGAATGTACAGTGTACTTATTAATGTGAAATCTAAATATTCCTCGGGTATTACCTATCCGTTAAAATATTTTCACCATTAACAGTTTGTACGAAAGAATTTTTAATTACAATCTTTATGAAAAAATATATATACATATATATTTTCTTCAGATGTAATCACGGATTTAATGAGTCAATATGATATTAAACTCATTTGATTTACCGTTAGAACAAGAATATATAATCTCTAAAACATTAGAGATTACATAATCGTCATGTCAATCGAAGATAAATGATGTAGAACAATTCGCAGATTGATGATTATGCTCGAGGTACATAATGAGATGTTGAGGTGTGTGATTTTGAACTTGGGTTGTTGGTGGTACTGGTATTGATGTTGGTGCTGGTGGTGTTGCTGAAGTTGGTAAATTTTGCATCATATTCTCCAAAGTCACTACCGGAGCGCAAAATTCGTTGACTTCTTCTATTCTTCCGGAATGATTGTCGGTTGGAACAAGCGGATGAATAAAGTTTAGAATTTTAGATAGAATATAATCGTGGCGAGATATTTGGGAAATGAGAGTGAAAATGGTGTTTCGGATTGGTTCGCCGGTGAATGCTTCAGCTTCTTCGCCCAGAGGACAATATGGTGGATGAAAGGGATCGTTTCTTCTTGTCTCCAATGATTAAGTAGACTACGAATCCATCCCCAATTCATCCAGAATTGAAGATGACTAGTTGGTTGATCCATTTCGTTTACACTGCTTTCGGAGCTTAGGTGAATATCCATGTTGGAATAGCTGTCGGAATAACTATCGGAATAGCTATCGGAATCTGAGGGACTCGAACTGGTTGAGGGATTCATCTCATACGATTAGATGAAGGATTTTCGATAAGAAATAGATTATAGAATGTAGATTAGTACCCTGCAATACATAATTTACATATGCATATATAATACTAAAATCCCATAAGTTACGGAGGAATCTACGGAAGCTGTCAGGCAAAGGTAACAATAATAGATAAGCTAAAATATGAATTTATCTGTACACTGTCTATGCAATAGAGGAAGTAAGACGTGTCTAGACTTTAAGGATGATAAGCAAATAATTTTCGACACGAAATGATAAGCAAAACTTTTGACATGCAGACACGGTCGAAGTCCAGACCCACTAATGCATCTAAACAACTATCAGTTTGACACACTAATGCAAGACCTAGTTCGCTAATACCACCGCTCTGATACCACATGTAATGACCCGTCCTAATCCATCTGGACGAATACATTACATTTGGTTACATCGCGAGGTACTTGACCTCTATATGATATATTTTACTAACATTGCATTCGTTTTTAAAAGACAAACTTTCATTACATCGACAGTTGACGGCATGCATACCATTTCATAATATATCCAACTATAATTGACTTAGTAATAATCTTGATGAACTCGACGACTCGAATGCAACGTATTTTGAAATATGTCATGAATGACTCCAAGTAATATCTCTAATATGAGCAAATGCACAGCGGAAGATTTCTTTAATACCTGAGAATAAACATGCTTTAAAGTGTCAACTAAAAGGTTGGTGAGTTCATTAGTTTATCATAAATAATCATTTCAGATAGTATAATAGACCACAAGATACTCATATTTCGAAAACAATCTGTGCAGGTCTGCTCACTGCTGGAAAATCATTCATACGATATATAAACACCTGGTAATTGACCTTAACAAGATGTATATAGAATATTCCCCGCATACCGGCATTCCGCACGGTCATGCAAAAGCATACAAACAAGCCACTCTTTTAAATATGATGGTTGTGTACACCTCACAAATAGATTATATCTTTTAAAGCTGGCGGTTGTATGCCTATTTCGAAGTACTAAAGCAGTTCAAATTCTCTGACTGGGGCTTGTGAGTGCCCATAGATCTATCTTTAGGATTCGCGTCAACTAGGAGCTCGGTTTCCTAATTCTTAGATTACCAGACTATAAAGGGGTGATATCCGGTGTACTCGTAACTCAATCGTAGAATGTTTTTAAGTACTTGTGTCTATTTCGTAAAACAGTTATAAAACAGCGCATGTATTCTCAGTCCCACAAATATATATATTGCAAAAACATTTAAAAAAGGAGTAATGAAACTCACAATACTGTATTTTGTAGTAAAAATACATATGACGATATTGAACAATGCAGGGTTGGCCTCGGATTCACGAACCTATATCATTTATATATATTTATTAATGCATTTAATGGAATCACATAATTTCCTTTATTAGTATGTATTATTTATATATATTTTTAGTTATATAGAATTTATACTAAATTCCATTAAAAATAAATACTCATATTATATCTTAAATTATATTTTATATACATTTATGTTGTATATATATTCAGAATGTTTAATACCTATATATTTAGTTATATTAGTATATATATATATATATATATATATATATATATATATATATATATATATATATATATATATATATATATATATATATATATATATATATATGGTTAGTATTATATTAAAACAAATCATTAGTTTGCTATATATAAGTAACTATGTAAAAAAAAAAGTTAATATGTTTGATATATATTATATTAACCATTAATATAATTATAATATATGTATTAAGTATATTTTAGGTACAAAATATTTGTCTGTAACAAAAATGATAGTTTTGATAATAATGATTTTCTAATAATAATAACTTTATTGATATTGATAATACTAAAAATAATAACGATATTGTTAAAAATGGTAATTATGTTAATAATAATAATATTAGTTGTAATAATAATAATTATATTACCAATCATAATAGTTATTAATATCTTAAGAACTTAACGGTTTTATATCTATACGTACATAAATATAGATACTTTGTTTATAATCTGCACGACCATAGTTTTATTATTTATATCCTAATCAGTATAAATCTTATATTTATCGAAACACTAACTCATTCAAGATCATAAGGTTTTCCATAATTTCCAAGTTTAGTTCATAACCGTATAATATACTTAATAATAATAATCATAGTTGTAACTATAATAATAATAATAAATGTTAATTAATATTATATTAGTGATAAAATTATATATTTTTTAATAATAATCATCTTAGTAATAACAATAATGATAATGATAATAATTTAATTTAACTAAAAATCTTATTACTAATATTACTTAATAACAATAATAATAATTAATAATAATAATAACAATGATAATAATAACAATGAAATAATAATAATAAAAATAGTAAGATTACTACCTCAAAGTAAAGTTATTCTAAAAAAAATTTGACACAGCCCGGGTTCGAACCCCCGACCTCAAGAATACCCACAACACGCCTAAACCATTGGACCATATCTATTTTTCTAATTCAAATCAGAACTTAATTCATTTTAACCCATATTAACTATTTCTCCCTTTCTCCTTCTTCATTCCCTATCGACCAGAGATCAACACTAGGTAACAATGAATTACATTATTTGTTTTAGGCTCTAAATATATACAGAAACGATTCCTGAGTGATTAACTTCATTAAACAACAAACAAAAAAAAATAAAAATAAAAGTAAAAGGAATCTGTTCAAAGGTTTGAAGAACACGATGGAACTCAACTTCTAATCTCGAATTATAGAGTGTTTCAGACCCTGATCCCAACATGAAAAAGGTTGAATTGATCTCCTAGAAACTCTATGAACAATCAATTTGACTTGAAACATCATTACGAACTCGAATTTTGTGATGAAACAAACGTTTGACTTTTGAAACTTGATCTTTGACTCGAAAATTAAAACTCGTTAATAAGAATTGGAAGCTTAATCTTTGCAAATAGTTTGAGTAGACCATTCCTAACAAGACTGCAATATTAGATTTTGAATTTTCATTTGAATTTAAGGGTTTCAAAAATTTGACTCAACCAGAGTCGACTTCTGTATATATATTTTTTTTTAACATTTGATTTTTAATTTATGAATTACAGAAGTGGATATTGAGAGTGTAAAGTTGTTTTTATTTATTCTGAACACAAGCTAATCGATTAATAATGGCTCATGAATTCGACAGTCTAATTGAGTCAAGGAAGTGCAGACAAAAAAAAATAAAGTGGAGAATGACCCCTAACAGATTTCGACTTCTTCTGTTATTAAAGTCGTGATTGGTACTTGAACTAGATATTGGAATCAATTAGATGCAGTAAGAAAGATACATATAACAAATTTGTACAATATTTAAGTTATATAATTTATATAATTAATTAAAAAAATTATATTAGTAATAATTATATTAATAATAATTATATTAATAATAATTATAAATAATAATGATAATATTAATCATAAAAATGATAATAATTATATTATTATTGATAATAATAATAGATTGTATTATTTCCTAATATAACTAATGATATTATTATTAATAATAATAATAATAATAATAATAATAATAATAATAATAATAATAATAATAATAATAATAATAATAATAATAATGATGATAAATGTGATAATAATAATAAATAATCATAATAACTTTAAATTATAATTTTACTACCAATTATAATGATATAACAAATTAGATGTATCAATAATAATATATTAGTATTAATATTAATAATGAAAATAAATATAATAATATTCTTATATTTTTAACTTTGTAATTAAATATATTAGTATCACAATTTAGTGATCATGTAATGTTTAGCAATTATACAATACATATTCATGTATATATATATATATATATATATATATATATATATATATATATATATATATATATATATATATATATATATATATATATATATATATATTAACATTTATTAAATATTAAATATTTATACCTTACAATATAATAATAATTATTTATAGAAAACATATATAGATTCATAATAACAACATATATATATATATATATATATATATATATATATATATATATATATATATATATATATATATATATATATATATATTTATATAATAGTAATTTAATTATTTTATTTATTATTTTACATTCTTAACTCCAATTGATTAAGTGTACATTGTTAATTCAAAATATTATATATTCTTATATTTATATAATATACACATATTTATTTACAAATAATTGTTCGTGAATCATCGGAATTAGCAAAAGGGCAAATGCATTCATATAAACTGTTCCAAAATTTTTGGATTCAATATTATAGACTTTGCTTATCGTGTCGAAATCATATAAAGATTAAGTTTAAATTTGGTCAGAAATTTCCGGGTCGTCACAACGACGAAATTTAGCATACAAGCATGCATAAACATATATACTCGAGCACTAGACATGAATACACTATTAATATATAAAAGATAAGATATGAATGCTTACGTATCAATATTGTGATTTAATATTGCAGGAAAGTACGTAAACGCAACGGAAATGATAAATGCGAGGTTGACCTTTGACTCACGATCATAACCTCCAAGCAATACCCATAATTTCCTTAGTTCTATCCCGCTCGAAAAACCCGTTTTGAAATAACATTCTCATGACCTCGTCGTAATATTTTATGTATAATAATACTAATACTACTAATAATAATAAGATTAATAATATAAATAATAATAATAATAATAATAATAATAATAATAATAATAATAATAATAATAATAATAATAATAATAATAATAATAATAATAATACAGAGGGAGATAGATAGATATATTTGTGTGTGTAACTCGTCGAACAAACTGGCCTTTTTATAGTACATTTTTGATTTTGACTGCTCTGCTATCGCGGAGTTTTTGTGCCTTACAGCTCCGCGATCGCGAAGGTGCGCATTTTCAGCTCAGAAATTTTTGTTCACTAGCTTGTCGATATAATTTATAATTATATATATATATATATATATATATATATATATATATATATATATATATATATATATATATATATATATATATATATATATATATATATATAATTATTTATATATTATATTATATTCTAGTGCATAGGTGACTTGTAATTTTAGTTCCGATAGCTTGTACGTTGACGCTCGACTTATATCCCGGTTCCGGTTTCTCGAACGTCCTTTCGTACGCTTTAATAATTTGGCATTCTACGTTTCGTGACTCGTATTCTTGTCAAAATATCGACTTAAATTATCAATAAACTATATCACTCGAAATGTAACTTTAACGTTCGAGTGTTTAGGTCATTTGCTTCTTTTATTCAACATCTCGTTATTTATATATATGATAATATTAATTTAAATCAAAACGTTTTGTATCTAGTTAATATTATATTTTATCACTTTTAAAATATATATATATATATATATATAATTTACATATAATTTGTTCGTGAATCGTCGAGCAAAGTCAAAGGGTAATTGATTACATGAATATAGTTCTAAAACTTTTGATACTCAACATTAAAGACTTTGCTTATCGTGTCAAAATCATATAAAGATTAAGTTTAAATTTGGTCGGAAATTTTCGGGTCATCACACACACACACACACACACACACACACACATATATATATATATATATATATATATATATATATATATATATATATATATATATATATATATATATCTCAAATGCATTGATTAGTACTCACAATAAATTAACAGGAGATGTTACCTATATACATATTGCCCTTTTATCTTTTTCTGTTTTTTTTTAAAGGAAAAGAAAAAGCTAAAATAAACAGAGTTCATAAGCCATTTCCTGAAAATTTGTGTTCTAAAAAGATTAAAAAGGCAGTTATTCTTCGCGCTCAAGCGAATCGACTTCTTCAATATTGATCAAGCAAGTATTCATCTCCGTTGTGTTTAGCCATGGTGAGAGTAAAGTATATTAGTAGAATAGTTCCCATGCTACTCCTGTCAAATTACACATATAATATATAATATATTAGCCAACATTTTAGTACTTAGCTAAAATTGATCGAAAATGATTAGGAGATAACATGTGAGTAAAATACTTGTCTCACTGACTAACTTGAATAACAAAAGCACCTATGTACCGTAAAAAAAAACCACCTATGTTCTATTTTAGTATAACTTTTCCGATTATTTCCATTTGTTTAATTTTTAATCTACCATTTGGAACCATAATCATTACATTATCACTTCTGGGAATCTATGTTTGAACCATGTTAATGCAATACAAATCGATCAGTTAGTATTAATTTGAAGAAGTTACCAAATTATTGAAGAACAATGAAAAGTTTACTAATGTAAAAGGATAAGGTATACAAATGCACTAATTTAATGTTCAAAAGTGGGCCTTGTTGATTCCACTCTTATTAAACAACTATGTTGTTGATTCCACTCTTAATTAAGATATACTATGTTGATTGATTCTAAATCTTTGATGGTATTTATCATCATTTTAATTTTTATTAGTGGATAGAGTAGAAATGGAGAATGTACTACTCTTAATGCACAAAAATATAATATGAAATCCATACATGAAGTGTATAATATACCCATTAATTTCTATTATCGTTTCCGTGCTCCGGCCGTCCTGAGTTTCTTCCTTTTCTTGTGGCTTTGGGTGCATCCGGCCGCATTAGCTTCATTCACCGCCGTTCTCGTTGTGGTCTTGGTTATGATAGCCCGAATCTCTTTATCTCCACTGAACTTCGATTGTCTTTGCCTGAGCGAACTCCCCGGAGCCACATAGGACTGTGGCAGTTGGTTGCTCTCCACCTTATTGGTGGTGGCCACGGGTTGTTGTTGTTATATCTTTCTTTAGCTCTCATTAACTGTTTTACAGTCTCCCGTGGTAGTTCACTACCCCATTAGTGGTGACCTCCGATTTTCTGGTTGTTAGTGGTGGCGTCATGGTGGTCCACCGCCATGTTGGTAGGGGATCCCAATGGTTTTGGGCGGGAGGAGGAGGTTGATGCGTTTTTTTTTTTTTTTTTTTTTTAGATCGGGGGGTTCGCTGCGTGGTTTGTCTGTTTGGGACCAATTTTTTTTTTCTTTTTTAGGATTGGACCAGGCGACGATCTCCTTGTTGATGATCCGGTTTCCTGTGTTGAGGGCGGGTCGCTTTTTTGAGTTCTTTTTTGGTGTAACTTGTGAAGCTTTGCGACGTCTGAGACATTTGTTTACGCTTTTTCGGTTCTTTAGTCTTCGTTTGTTAATAATTTCGTCTTAATTTGTATCCTGGCTTAAACATAATTTCACCATGTTGGTGAGGCCGGTTATATAGGCTTATTTAGTTTGGTCAGAGCTCGTTTTGAATCTTTTTATACCAGTTGTATTTGTTAATTCACATATTTGTATTGATTCACACATATATTACAATTCACATTAACTATTATGGTTCATTAATATAGTACTTATTGTCCCTTTATATGGCCATGAGAACTACAAAAAGATGTATCAAATTACATATTAATGTTATTTATTTCTCATATAATAATCAAAACAAAAACAAAAAGATAAAAATCACAAATTACATGTTAATTGTAAGTAATATGGAATGTTCTCATATTTATATGCATATGTGAACGATGAATTATATAATATGTTTTTTGTAACATCCCGCCTTTTTTCATTTACTTTTCCGTTATACTAATATAAAGTCCGTTATATGTTTATAACATCTCCCGTTGATACGCGTTTTAAATTATCTCGTTTAGGTAATTCCCGCACCCGAACGAAAGTTGAGGGACTAAACTTGACAAGGGATCAAACCCTTGACTAGGTCAAAGGGTCAAACCCCTTTCACCCATTCATTTCCACCTCCATCTCTCTCTCTTTCTCTCTAGCAAGAACACACACTCAAAACCAAATTCATTCAATCATCATCTAAATTCGATCTAGGAGGCTTACAACAAAATAAACTACATATTTGTGATCCTCTCTTCATCCTCTTCATTTTGGTACCAACTTCATCTCATTTGGGTAACTTTCTAAAATCACTAGATTTTGTGTTCTTGATGTTTTTAACTTATAAAAGTGTTAATTAGTGTCTATGGCTCAAGTCTAACACGAATATATGATTTATATGCTCGATCTCGTTGTTTTAGTGTAACTAGCATGAACTTGAATTTTGGTGTGTTGTTCTTGAATTTTGGATGATCATATGTTGTTAGATGTTAAAAGTTGATGTTTTAATTGTGTTACTAGCATCACTAGCTTCAATTTGATGTGTAGGTTGCCTTAGAAAACTTCATGAACTTGATTAGTGATTTTGGTGAATTTGGGTTAGGGTTTGACGAACTTGAAATGAACTTTTGATGCATTGAATGCCATGGATTATTATTGGTAAGTGTTTAGTTGGATTGTATGCTTGATTACCTTCGAAACGGCATATCATTCATGTAAATTGGTTGCCCGAATCATTGAATTGCATTTATGAACTTGTATGCGGTTAATGTTAAGCATTAGATGCGGTTTTGGTTGTTGTAATAGGTAGATTGATTGATGAAATGTGTTTAGTTGTTTTCCTCGTCAAATTACCTTCCCAACGGTATAAGATACTTGTCTTGATTGTTTGCGGATCATAAATGGTGATTGTTTGAAGTTAGGCTCGTGCATAAAACTTAAAAACTGCCAGAATTCTCTGCACAGGTACCCGCGCGGCGCGCCATATACCCGCGCGGCGCGCCGTTTGGGTCTGTCCAACTTGGTCAATTTTCGAATAATGTTTGCTATGCTACGCACCTCCGATTCACATGTAACTTGTCCTAGCATGCTCATACATGATTAAAAACCTCAGAAAAATAGTTCGGGACACGACCCGAGCGTGTTGACTTTTTCGTTGACTTTGACCGACCAAAGTTTGACTTTTTGTCAAACTTAACCAAATGATTTTGCAACCTTCCTAACTTGTTTATATACTTGTATCTTGCATGAAACTTGACAATTTGATTTCACATGCTAAATAATCGAGTCGTAACGAGCCATATGACTAATTGAACATCTTTGACCTATCGTGTTTACCGTTATTGATACGACCTATTTGTTTAGGTCAAGACTAGCACTATCCTTCGCACACGTTATTTTGTGAAGTACTTTACTACTCGTGCACTCAAGGTGAGATCATAGTCCCACTTTTACTCTTTTTGAACTTACATTTGGGATGAGAAAACATAAACATTTCTTTTACTAAGTGAACACAAGTACAGGAAAACAAACATTCTACATACGAGTTTAGAACAAAAATCCTCAATTCGATTATCATTAGTTACACTTGCCGGGTGTAAGCGAGAACTTATGTTATATGGCCATATGGGTTGACAACCCTCATCTTTGACGGTTCGCTACCGTCTACGGATGAAATATATTTTCGAGAATCAGTGTTTGTTCTAGCACTAAGTGATGGGGTATACAATGGAAGGAATGTTAAGCTTTGATAAGTGGGTGCTCGTGAAACAAACTTTTGGAATGTATTACTATTATTTCATTGATGCAAATCTTGTGGTTCACTTGTACTTACTTACTTAAACCTATGATTTCACCAACGTTTTCGTTGACAGATTTCTATGTTTTTCTCAGGTCCTTGAACGATACATGATACATGCTTCCGCTCATTATTTGATACTTGCATTGGATGTCGAGTATATGTGCATTTCATGGAGCGTCTTTTGACTTTACTTTAAACCGTGTCGCCTAGATTTCATTCGTATTATAACGTTGTAACTTAACTATTGGTTGAACAATTCTTGTAAACTTTGGGAACAATCTTTATTTTGAAATGAAGGCGACATATTTTGGTCAAACTTTGTCTTAAAGACTTATCACCACGTAACGGGACCTAAGTAGACGGCGCCGTCAAACATGATTTGGTCGGGTCGCTACAGATGGTATCAGAGCGTTGGTTGTAGGGATTTAGAGTTCATTAGTGTCAACCCCGAGTCATAGGGTACATTGGTGAGTCTAGACTACAACCGGCATATAGACTTGAAGTAGGAATTACTTGACTACTTGTGCACTTATACTCGAACGCTTCTACTCATATCTACTCTTAGTTCATCTTAATCTCACGTTGTTTAATTTCATTGACACGCCACCTTGACTATATGAAATGATGTCGAATGCACATATGAATCAGGGTAATATAATTTCCGGGATTATATTACGGTGACTCATATGAACGTTCCGACATTATGACATAAAGAATTTAAGGCGAGTCGAGGAAAAACTTCTCTTTATCTTTATTCTATATCACGGTTAGTATTATTGAGAATACTAATCAATGATATTCTTGTGTCTTGAAGGAACAATGGCTCCTCGTCGTGTACGCCGCAATGAAACTCCCGAACAAGCTCTCGAACGGATGATAGCTACCGCCGTAGATGCGGCCATGGCCGGTCACTCATCCAACAACAATAATAATAACAACCACAACAACAACAACAACAACAACAACAACAACAATGGAGCCGGAAACTCAAACGAGGGATGCTCTTATAAAGCTTTCATGGGGTGCAAACCTCACACTTTTGATGGAACCGGGGGACCGGTCGTGCTCACCCGATGGTTTGAGCAAACGGAAGCCGTCTTTAGCATAAGCGGTTGTCGGGACCAAGACAAGGTCAAATACTCCACTCACACCTTCGCCGGTGTCGCTCTTACATGGTGGAATACTTATGTACAATCGGTGGGTACCGATGAAGCTCACGCCCTCTCTTGGGCCGATCTAAAGGAAAAGATGATTGTTGAATATTTTCCGCGCGAAGAAACCCGAAAGCTTGAGGAAGAACTAAGAGCTTTGAAAGCGGTCGGAAACGATCTTAAAGCTTATAATCAACGCTTCGCCGAACTATCCTTGATGTGTCCTAATCTTGTTAACCCCGAATCTCAAAGGATTGAGCTCTACATGCTCGGTCTTCCAAAAAGCATCAAACAAGGGGTGATGTCATCCAAACCCACTACTCATCAAGCCGCTATGAACATGGCTCGCCAACTAATTGAAACGGTTGACGAAATCGTAGTTCCGGCACCTAAGGCCGAGGATAAATCGGGCGGCAACAAAAGAAAGTGGGAACCCTCCCAATCAAGCAACAACAACTTTGCCAAGAAATCTTTCACTTTCGACGGCAAGAAGGGTTATGCCGGGAATCTACCTTTTTGCAACAAATGCAACAAACATCACTTTGGCGAATGTAGTAAGCTAATTTGCCATCGGTGCCAAGGAATTGGTCATAAGGCCAACGATTGTAAAAGTGCCACTCCCGTCGCTCGAAAGTGGCCCAATGCACCAAAGACGGGCACTTGTTACGAATGTGGCCAAACGGGTCATTATAGAAATGCATGCCCAAAGAAGAAAGATAACCCCAACACGCGCGGCCGAGCTTTTAACATCAACACCGAGGAAGCCCGGGATGACACTGAACTAGTCACGGGTACGTTTCTTCTCAACAATTCTTATGTCTCTTGCTTATTCGATTCAGGTGCCGATAAATGCTTTGTATCCAAGACTTTGACTCATTCTTTTAGCACTCCACCTCTTCCATTAGATACCCCTTATACCATTGAAGTGGCTAACGGGAAACTATTAAGTGCCGACACATATTACCGGGGGTGTGCGTTAAACATTTTGGGTAAGGAATTTGAAATTGACTTGATACCCATGGAACTAGGAAGCTTTGATGTAATAATCGGTATGAATTGGTTAGTCAAAACGAAATCTCACATCCTTTGTGATCTTAACGCAATCCGAATTCCTATCGAGAATGGTGAACCTTTGATTGTTTATGGCGATAAGAGTTGCACCAGACTCAATCTCGTTTCGTGCCTTAAAGTTAGAAAACTACTCCGTAAGGGTTGTTTTGCGATCCTTGCCCACGTTAAGAAAGTCGAGTCCGATGAGAAGCATATCGATGATGTGCCAATTGTTAGTGACTTTTCCGATGTATTTCCCGACGAATTGCCGGGTCTTCCACCTCATCGACCGGTTGAATTCCAAATCGATCTTATTCCGGGAGCCGCACCCGTAGCACGTGCACCATATAGACTCGCCCCATCCGAAATGCAAGAATTGCAAAGTCAAATCCAAGAACTACTTGATCGTGGTTTTATCCAACCTAGCCATTCACCTTGGGGCGCTCCGATTTTGTTTGTTAAAAAGAAAGACGGATCCCTACGAATGTGCATTGATTATCGTGAACTAAATAAATTGACGGTTAAGAACCGATATCCTCTTCCTCGCATCGATGACCTCTTTGATCAACTACAAGGGTCTTGTGTATATTCGAAAATCGATCTCCGCTCGGGTTATCATCAATTAAGGGTTAAGGGGGAAGATGTCTCCAAAACCGCTTTCCGGACTCGCTATGGTAGTTATGAATTCCTCGTCATGCCATTTGGTCTCACTAACGCACCGGCGGTGTTCATGGATCTTATGAACCGCGTGTGCAAACCGTATCTCGATAAATTCGTTATTGTGTTCATCGATGATATATTGATCTATTCTAAAAATGAAGAAGAGCACGAACAACATCTCCGACTTGTGCTTGAACTCTTGAGACAAGAACGACTTTATGCCAAATTCTCCAAGTGTGAATTTTGGTTGAAGGAAGTTCAATTTCTTGGTCATGTTGTAAGTGATCAAGGCATTAAAGTCGATCCCACAAAGATCGAAGCCATTAGTAAATGGGAGACTCCTACTACTCCTACTCACATTCGTCAATTTTTGGGTCTCGCCGGGTACTATCGTAGATTCATCGAAAATTTCTCTTTGGTTGCACGTCCTCTGACCGCATTGACTCACAAGGGAAAGAAATTCATTTGGGCGACCGAACATGAATCCGCATTCCAAATCTTGAAAACGAAGCTAACCACCGCTCCTATCTTGTCACTTCCCGAAGGCAATGATGACTTTGTTGTATATTGCGATGCCTCAAAACATGGTTTTGGGTGTGTATTGATGCAACGAACGAAAGTCATTGCTTATGCTTCTCGACAACTCAAAATTCATGAACGAAACTATACGACACATGATCTCGAACTCGGAGCCGTTGTCTTTGCACTTAAAATGTGGAGACACTATCTTTATGGAACCAAGAGTACTATCTTCACCGATCACAAAAGCCTTCAACACATTTTCGATCAAAAGCAACTAAACATGAGACAACGAAGGTGGATTGAAACCTTAAACGATTACGATTGCGAGCTTCGTTACCATCCCGGGAAGGCAAATGTAGTAGCCGATGCCTTAAGTCGAAAAGAAAGAGCGGTGCCTCTCCGTGTCCGAGCTTTAAACATCACCATTCACACCAACCTTAATAGCCAAATTCGGGTAGCCCAAGATGAGGCTCTCAAGGATGAAAACATCTCTCTCGAACACTTGAACGTCCTCACCTCTCGATTCGAAGTTAAAGAAACCGGACTCCGATATTTCGCCGGAAGAATTTGGGTGCCTAGTTATGGGGATCTACGAAGCCTTATTTTAGATGAAGCCCATAAGTCACGATACTCGATTCACCCCGGTGCCAATAAGATGTACCACGACCTTAAACAACTATATTGGTGGCCGAACATCAAAAGGGACGTAGCTACTTATGTTTCCAAGTGTTTGACATGTTCCAAAGTCAAAGCCGAACACCAAAGACCGTCCGGACTACTTCAACAACCCGAGATCCCGCAATGGAAGTGGGAAAGGATAACGATGGATTTTATCACCAAGCTACCAAAAACGACGGGCGGTTATGATACCATTTGGGTTATTGTTGACCGTCTCACCAAATCCGCACACTTCCTTGCCATGAAAGAAACGGACAAAATGGAGAAACTTGCACAACTTTACATTAAGGAGATCGTAGCCCGACACGGTGTACCTTTATCGATTATCTCCGACCGAGATGGCCGTTTCGTTTCTAGATTTTGGCGTACATTGCAAGAAGCGTTGGGAACGCGTTTAGACATGAGCACCGCATATCATCCTCAAACCGATGGACAAAGCGAACGTACAATTCAAACCTTAGAGGACATGTTACGAGCTTGCGTGGTTGATTTCGGAAAAGCTTGGGACAAGCACTTACCTCTCGCCGAGTTCTCTTACAACAATAGTTATCACGCGAGTATTAAAGCCGCACCTTTTGAAGCGCTATATGGCCGCAAATGTCGTTCACCTCTTTGTTGGGCCGAGGTAGGCGACGTGCAAATCACCGGACCCGAACTCATTCACGAAACCACCGAGAAAATCGTTCAAATCCGAGATAGGCTTAGGACGGCCCGAAGTCGTCAAAAGAGCTATACCGACAAACGACGCAACGATCTTGAATTTCAAGTCGGTGACCGAGTAATGTTAAAAGTCGCACCTTGGAAGGGTGTAATCCGTTTTGGGAAACGCGGGAAGCTAAATCCGCGGTATATTGGTCCTTTCGAAATCTTGGAGCGTATTGGAACCGTTGCTTATCGTTTAGATCTTCCGCCTCAATTGAATTCCGTTCATCCTACCTTCCATGTATCTAACTTGAAAAAGTGTCTTGCCGAACCCGATATCGTCATCCCTCTCGAAGAACTTGCTATTGATGACAAACTTCATTTTGTGGAGGAACCGGTTGAAATTGTGGACACCTCCGTCAAGACATTGAAACAAAGCCGAATCCCGATTGTCAAGGTTCGTTGGAATGCCAAAAGAGGACCCAAGTTTACTTGGGAAAGACAAGATCAAATGCAAAGGAAGTATCTACATCTATTCGTGAATTCGGAAACGCAAGATCTCGAGGAAGAAACAACGACTACTACGCCTACTTAAATTTCGGGACGAAATTTCTTTTAAGGAGTAGGTAATGTAACATCCCGCCTTTTTCCATTTACTTTTCCGTTATACTAATATAAAGTCCGTTATATGTTTATAACATCTCCCGTTGATACGCGTTTTAAATTATCTCGTTTAGGTAATTCCCGCACCCGAACGAAAGTTGAGGGACTAAACTTGACAAGGGATCAAACCCTTGACTAGGTCAAAGGGTCAAACCCCTTTCACCCATTCATTTCCACCTCCATCTCTCTCTCTTTCTCTCTAGCAAGAACACACACTCAAAACCAAATTCATTCAATCATCATCTAAATTCGATCTAGGAGGCTTACAACAAAATAAACTACATATTTGTGATCCTCTCTTCATCCTCTTCATTTTGGTACCAACTTCATCTCATTTGGGTAACTTTCTAAAATCACTAGATTTTGTGTTCTTGATGTTTTTAACTTATAAAAGTGTTAATTAGTGTCTATGGCTCAAGTCTAACACGAATATATGATTTATATGCTCGATCTCGTTGTTTTAGTGTAACTAGCATGAACTTGAATTTTGGTGTGTTGTTCTTGAATTTTGGATGATCATATGTTGTTAGATGTTAAAAGTTGATGTTTTAATTGTGTTACTAGCATCACTAGCTTCAATTTGATGTGTAGGTTGCCTTAGAAAACTTCATGAACTTGATTAGTGATTTTGGTGAATTTGGGTTAGGGTTTGACGAACTTGAAATGAACTTTTGATGCATTGAATGCCATGGATTATTATTGGTAAGTGTTTAGTTGGATTGTATGCTTGATTACCTTCGAAACGGCATATCATTCATGTAAATTGGTTGCCCGAATCATTGAATTGCATTTATGAACTTGTATGCGGTTAATGTTAAGCATTAGATGCGGTTTTGGTTGTTGTAATAGGTAGATTGATTGATGAAATGTGTTTAGTTGTTTTCCTCGTCAAATTACCTTCCCAACGGTATAAGATACTTGTCTTGATTGTTTGCGGATCATAAATGGTGATTGTTTGAAGTTAGGCTCGTGCATAAAACTTAAAAACTGCCAGAATTCTCTGCACAGGTACCCGCGCGGCGCGCCATATACCCGCGCGGCGCGCCGTTTGGGTCTGTCCAACTTGGTCAATTTTCGAATAATGTTTGCTATGCTACGCACCTCCGATTCACATGTAACTTGTCCTAGCATGCTCATACATGATTAAAAACCTCAGAAAAATAGTTCGGGACACGACCCGAGCGTGTTGACTTTTTCGTTGACTTTGACCGACCAAAGTTTGACTTTTTGTCAAACTTAACCAAATGATTTTGCAACCTTCCTAACTTGTTTATATACTTGTATCTTGCATGAAACTTGACAATTTGATTTCACATGCTAAATAATCGAGTCGTAACGAGCCATAGGACTAATTGAACATCTTTGACCTATCGTGTTTACCGTTATTGATACGACCTATTTGTTTAGGTCAAGACTAGCACTATCCTTCGCACACGTTATTTTGTGAAGTACTTTACTACTCGTGCACTCAAGGTGAGATCATAGTCCCACTTTTACTCTTTTTGAACTTACATTTGGGATGAGAAAACATAAACATTTCTTTTACTAAGTGAACACAAGTACAGGAAAACAAACATTCTACATACGAGTTTAGAACAAAAATCCTCAATTCGATTATCATTAGTTACACTTGCCGGGTGTAAACGAGAACTTATGTTATATGGCCATATGGGTTGACAACCCTCATCTTTGACGGTTCGCTACCGTCTACGGATGAAATATATTTTCGAGAATCAGTGTTTGTTCTAGCACTAAGTGATGGGGTATACAATGGAAGGAATGTTAAGCTTTGATAATTGGGTGCTCGTGAAACAAACTTTTGGAATGTATTACTATTATTTCATTGATGCAAATCTTGTGGTTCACTTGTACTTACTTACTTAAACCTATGATTTCACCAACGTTTTCGTTGACAGATTTCTATGTTTTTCTCAGGTCCTTGAACGATACATGATACATGCTTCCGCTCATTATATGATACTTGCATTGGATGTCGAGTATATGTGCATTTCATGGAGCGTCTTTTGACTTTACTTTAAACCGTGTCGCCTAGATTTCATTCGTATTATAACGTTGTAACTTAACTATTGGTTGAACAATTCTTGTAAACTTTGGGAACAATCTTTATTTTGAAATGAAGGCGACATATTTTGGTCAAACTTTGTCTTAAAGACTTATGACCACGTAACGGGACCTAAGTAGATGGCGCCGTCAAACATGATTTGGTCGGGTCGCTACTTTTTTATGAAGATGTTTTGAATGTTTTCTCAAACAATTTCATGTTTAACGTTTATATGAAATTTAACCTACTCACATATGAAAGTTATTGTAATTCGAAAGTTCACACAGTTCTATACCAAGTATTCTTTGTCATTTTAATTTGAACTTTTGAATATACGAAATATATATATTTAGTAAAAGCGAATTTACTACTTGTATAAGTTTTCAACAAAATATATTGAAAATAAACACGATGCAAAAGAGGGTTGCTTTTAGTTCTTACAATGTGGCAAAGAAGCACATGATTCTTCTCGGGTTGATGATTGAACTTTGTTTAAAACTACTCGATCTTTTGCCGATGAGTCTACTTTTTGTGGGCGATTCAGTAGCGATGGTAGTGGCAGCAGTAACAATACTAATTTGGTGGTGTACGTGTGGCTCGCCAACCTCGATGGTCACCGGTATTGATTTTTCTGACATGATAGCTACAATTACATGTTGAAAAATACATTAAATTTATAAAGCTGAAATACTTTTTAAGAGTAAACAAAAAATATACATACATTTTGACAAATTAAATATGGAAATAGGGAAACTTTTCCACCGAAGACGTATAGAATAAAACAAGTTACATGTGCAACTTGGATCATTTGGAATTTTGGATAGTAACAAAAAGGAATAAATTTGTTAATACGAATTGTACTTTATTATACAGAGTATTATTATATTTATATTTATTTATATTGCTTCATTATAAGATTTGGAATAAATCGTAAATATGTAATGGTTTGTATTTATAAATAAAATATCATTTTGCATTTCAAAAAAGAAAAGATTTGGACCAAATTTTGACGAAATAGCTACAATTTTCAAAATTAAAATTCGTTCTATCTAATTTTCAGAGTTCCTATTATGGGTATGTTTGACAAAACTATCTGGTAGCTTTTATATCTTAGCTGTTAGCTTTAGCTTTATAAATATATTTTAGTGTTTGGCAGAGGAGATAAATCTGTAAAATAAAGAGTAAAATGGCAAAAAGCTATAATCTAAAAGCTAAACGCTACTTCTAGTAGTTTTTAGCTTTTTTCAGCTGTCTAAAAGCTTTAAGCTCGTTTAACCAAACATAGTTTTTTATTAAATATTAGTTTTTTCATAAAAGTTAAAAGCTTCTAAAAACTCTGCGACAAACATAGCCTTTATGCGTTAAACTATTTAACTTGTTCTGTTGTATTTAAGTCATAACTTATATAAGGTATCCGGTTACTGATTCAATTTTATTGCCATGTAAGATATTTATAATTATATGTATAATTTATATACTTTTTCCATTCCACAATAAGTGTCCTGTTTTGATTTTTAAAGTTTTTTCTTTCCAACTTTGACTTCGATTATCTTTATCTATGTTATATAATGGTTAATGAAACTCGTACTGATAAAAAGTACATTTAAAATGCAATCCATTCATATAATTTTCATCAGCTAATACACAATACAAATAAATATATTTAAAGTCAAACTTGTTAAATAAAGATTTAAAATGTCAAAACAGAACACTTATTGTGGAACAGATAGAATATATTTTTTACTACCTTCATCACACTCCCACGACAACCACCGCCACACCTCGGTCACCACCTCCGACACACTTCCGGCACCATCTCCGATCACCAATTTCCCATCAAACCAAATAGAATTAGATGACTTAAATTAATTTTTTCCAAAGTTCTGTTATTTTATTCGTAAATTAATTTTAAGTAAAAATTTGGTTCATATATGAACTAACTTTAAATTATACTACATCCGTCCTAAATTTATTGTTATGTTTTAACTCTTGAGTTCTATTTCTTTCAACTTTAACTTTCAATATTATCTGTATGTATTAAATATTCTTCAATATTTCTATAAGTATTATGTAACTTATAAAAACTTTAAAGTCAAAGTTGAAAAGAAAATATCTTTAATGGAGAGAGTATAGAGAGATTCATATAATTTAGCATGATCACCTATTGTCATTTTATGTAATATAACGACAAACTTCAATATATATTTAGAAGCAAGCTAGTATAACTACGTTTTAAATCTAAAAACAAATATATTTTGGTTGTCATTTTTTGGATCATTTGGTCACCGAGAACTTTCTTTTGTCTTTCAAATCATTACATTCTTGTAAATTGTATTATTAATATTAATAATTATAATTATTATCTTGCAACGGTTGTCTTTCCTTTTGTATATATATAATTTCATTCGACACGTATAATTCTACTATAGAGTTAGGTATTAATGATTAAATAATTTATATAATTTATATAATAATTATTAAAATGACAATTATGTCTATATCAACAATTTAGGAGATTTAATAATTGATATTAAACTGGTCATCTATTTCCCGTAATATTTATAGATGAGTTAGTTAAACTAACTAGAAAGTTGTTTTGCATCTTACGTTACATAAAATATCTTTAGTTACTTATTTATTAATTTTGCTTTAAAAACAACATTAACAAAGAATTACTCTATCAGCCTGAGTTTGATTATCTACGTTACTTTTTGGGCTAATGACAGTCACAATTAATTTATTGTACATATTTAATAATAGACATTAAAAAGTGACTAGTAATCTTCATTATAAAATCTTAAAACATGTTAACAAAAGATTTTAAGATTGTCGTTAGCATAATTCTATCTATTCAGCAAATTTAAAATGCCAGTTAAATAAATTTAGTTATTATAAGAGTAAAAACCAAGATTTCAATAAACTTATTATGTATATTCATAATATTTGGAGGAAGGATTCAAAGTGAGTCTAATCTAAGGTAGTAATATCGTGAGACCAAAGACATGTAGACACATTGATATTTATTTATTTTATGTATTCTAATGAAATATAATTATAATATACTGATTTATCTATATATGTCAAGCCGGATTTATCATTAATATTTGTAAAACCATTATAGTAAATTCAAATATAATTATGCTTTTCAAATGGTGATGTGTACGTAAATTTAAATTAATAAATAATACAAATAAATATAGTAAATACGAAATAAAAAGAGGTGTCACCTTTAGGTGAAGAAATAGCATTTTTTTCGTCGTCAACGCTTGGATTACGCATCTTCTTATCTTCCCCTTTTCTTGATAAACACCGTTGCAACTAAAAATAATCAACACATTTAAAATTAGAATATAAGGGTCAATGAAATATAAAAATAAAAACAAAATATACTATAAATATTAATATTACGTATTATTATTATAGTTTAAATAGAATAAGAAAAAATAAAATTCAACGCATACTATTTTATGACGATGAAAACTCATGTGTTACTATATGTTAGTCAATTCAGATGTTACAAGTTGTAACTTTCTTTATAAAACCAAAAGATCGAAGCACAAAGATACGTATTAAGAAACATGACAAAAAAAATTCGATACTAAGAGCATAAAATTGACCTAAACTAACAAAAATAAAAACTAATCAATCGAATATAATAAAATTAATAAAATAATAATATAATAACAATAATAATATAATATTTACCTATTTATTTAATAATAATAGAAAAATGTTAAACGTAACCCTTATATAATATTTAAATTTTATTTTTACAACTCAAACTTATAATAATAATGTCAAAATTATATAGGGAAAACCATTAAAATAAAATATAGAATTTATAGAATGTAACTTAAAATAAAACTCAATACAAATATATATATTACGTACACGACACTTATTTTGATGGTTGTAGAGTAATGCAAACCCTTCAATAGATATACGTCAAATGTAGATAACAATATCAGATTACTTCATAAAAACTTTTATGAAAATCAATAAATTAAATTAACAGAAATGTGTATATTCTTCAAAATTAAATTAGAACTAGTAATAATAAAACAAAAAAGGTATTGAACAACAAGAAAAGCTATAACATGACTATAACTATAACTATATCTATCAAAATAATTACTAATGATTATATAAAATACATATACTCCGTATTATGGATGAACTATACTTAGAAAACTAAAATATAAACTTACACTAAATCTTGAATTGAAGGTGATATCTTTGTTGTTATTGGTGATATGTGAGAAAGGTTCCATATCCACTTGAAAGCTATCATCAGATTTCATCTTCAAATTATCATCACAAACTAATATTTTTTCTGTATCCTTTTCATAAGGGTATAAATAGTCACAATTCTTTGACTCCATAAAGTGAAACTTTTACACAATTGTCAACTTTCCCTATTCAATTAGGACACCTTTTATTGTTTAATCTGTGATCAAGTTTAGAAAAAAAAAAAAAAAAAACAAATTAGTTAACCATTAGTTTTATCCAAACAAAAGGTCAACCCAAAGTTTGGACATTTATCAAGAATTTTATGTAAGTTAGACAATTGCTTGTGAATCATAATCATAACCAGGAAGAAAACAAAAACAAATTACGCTTTGATGATCTTTTCTATTAGTTACCTTATTTTCCGGCTATAGTGTATTATACGTGTGTGTAACGGTCGTGTTTGACGCTTTCTGAGTGGTGGGGGAAGGCGGCGGAAAGCGGCGGAAAGCGGCGATGATGGCGGTGACACGGTGGAGAATGTGGGGGAATTTCAAGGAGGATTTGAGAGAGAGACAATGGCTTATGAGGGGATGGAAAGTGTATATGTGTCATATGAGATGTTTGGTTACATATGGATGCTTTTTATGTTGTTTTTAGGAGCTTTCGGTTATGATCATGATATGTTGCTTTTGTCTTATTATATTATTATTATATACTCGTAGTATTCTTATGAAAATCGTAGTATTCTTATGACGGGGGAGTACTCTCTACGTCCCAATTCTCAAACTATTATTATTATCACATTATACTTTTACCTTTAACTTTTTAAATACATTTTTATTCTACAGACAAAAGACATAAAGTTTAAGAAATGACAAAAGACATAAAGTTTAAGAAATATCAACGTTAATAAAAAATATATCCATCTCTATATGAAGCATGTTTATAATTTCATATGTTAAGCGACCACTAGGGATGCCAATGGGCCAATGGCTACCTACATTCAGTGGATATTCACTCAATCCCCTAACTCCGTGATGATATATGAATAAATCTAAATAAATATAGATACATATATGAATGAACCCAAACCGATATAGATATACTGAAAAGTTTCATGCATAAAAATATCCATTAACACCCGAAATACATATACAATTGCATAAAATTTAGCAACCAATTTCGAAGACTTTACATGCTTGAAACCAACAAAAACATCCTAGTCTCGGAACGCATCACGACAACCAACACGTGTACATCCGGAAATTGGAATTTGTCCCGAACACCAAATGGACGTATACTTAATGAACTTTCGGAACTAAACAACATTCTTTTATCCATTAGTCTCTCCGATAAACCCGATAATTGGAAATGGAACTTAGACAATTCTGGTTTCTCCACTACAAAAACCCTTGCATCCATCCTTGACAATCTCAAACTCGATATACCAACTACCACTTACAAGACACCAAGAAACAAACTTTTACCTCAAAAGATCAACATCTTTATTTGGAGGGTCATACTTGGTAGAATCTCGACTCGGATAGAACTTGATAAACGAAACATTAATCTCGACACCTTACTTTGCCCGCTTTGTAACTCGCATGTCGAATCCATAGAACATATTCTATTCCACTGCCCGACAACACAAAGTGTATGGAACTCAATCCTTCATTGGTGGAATCTTCCCGTTAACACCATCTCCAACTTCCCTCATAACCACAACGGATCAATCGTTCACCACAACGAGTATTGGCAAATACATTTGGCAAGCAACAAAATGGACCACAACTTACATATTGTGGAAACATCGGAACCTCAAAGCCTTTAGCAAAAAAGATTCGTGCACCGCCACAATTCTTTTCGAGATTCAATCCCAAACATTTTCATGGATATCTAAAAGATCAAAGAAATTAACAATCGAATGGCATCAATGGCTCATTAACTTCTCGTTCTACACATCCTTGAATCTACAAAGAACGGGCATTGGCTAATTCGGATTAAAAGCTCTCGTATTGCAATCGATCGGCTCACGAACACATGACATGGATCTCCATTATTCACTTGGTTAAATGAGTAGTAGTAGTCAACTTTGTCATCGCATTCGCGGTACTATCTGGCCGCTCCTCCCCAGCTCGAATTCTTTCAAGTGCCGTGATTTCTAATGGCTCTTCGTCCATGTCTTCGTGTGCTTTCGTTTTTTAACCTCCATATTACATCATAACGTATAGTATATAGGGCTTTGTAAATTTTTCGATATATCAATAAAAAGTTTTATTTGCTTTTCAAAAAAAAAAAAAAATTATAATATAGATATAGATATATGTTTACATATTTTGCCACTACATATGCATTTAACATTAGATCAACATTTTGCTATCAACTTATAATAAATAACTATTAACTATAACTATCATATATATTATAATGAAAAGTGTATATATAACAAAATAAACATACAAATTATGTACTTAAATTTTTATAATGCGTGTTTAATAATAATTTAACAAATTATACTATGTTTTCGACAAAGATTACACATTCTTGTGGATATATTTTAGGTATGTCATGTTATGATTATTTCTGTACCACGTTTTTGTTTTCAATTGCATATTATGAAACTATAATATTTTTTATCAAGTAGATATCCATTAATTCGTTTAGTCCAATATATATTCATATGGAGAACAAAAAATAAATACATGTGGATATGGATACGGATACGATATCACTCGATCCGTTACTATCTCTAATCACCACTGTAACTTTTTTATTTATAAAAATAAAATAATAGCAATAGAAACTTTTATTAATTATTGGTAATTATTTAGGATTGTGGTAACTTTCTAACACATGTTATTGTATAGATGTCATGATATTTACTACATACTATTTAGGGTGTGCACGATAAGATATTTATTAAAGTTTTTGGTAACTTGTAGAAATTCAAAGCTTTTAATTTAAAAAACTAAGGTGGTAAACACAAAAAAAGATTGTGAATACACAAATTAGTTATGGTAGTTTACGAAAATGTTCAATTCACTTAGTAAACTTTTATTCTGTTAAAATGAACTAGTGTACAATCAAATTGCCAATTAAAATATTACATAAGATTCTAACCATACGCATGTCACTAATTTCTACTAATGGTAAATCTATTTAACGTTACACATATATTTTGCTTGCAATTATATAATAAATTCACTATAATTACTCACAATAAAACATCTATAACTAATTTAGGATATGTTTTATGTAATTGAACGATTAAACGCTGAATAGTTTATAATTTGAATGATTCAAATATTTTGAATAACGTTTTTTTTGAACGGCCAAATTTATTAAACACCAAAACTCAATACCTAACGAGGAGCTAGGTAGGATTACAAAGCCATGATGTAACAACCCAAACCAATAACCAACCGAACACGCGAAAGAAATTTTTTTTTTTATAACAGTAGAGTGCGCCACGCGCACCACCTCAGGGTGCGCGGCGCGCACAGGTCAATTTCAGTTCTGTCCGGTTTTGCAATTTTTCAAATAAAGATCTCCCACTTCCCGACATATTTACACGAAACGCTTTTCTCAACATGTTATAATAGTTAAAACTCACACGATTCAATAATAAAATGAGTGTTACAAAACGGGGCCCACATCGGCCGTTTTACATGTTTGGTCCAAAACATACAAGTTCGACCATAAGAGTTTAAATTCCAAACGACACTATGAGCATGGTGTTTGGGGTTAAACTACCCAAATCTCGGTCAAACTCCAAAAGCTATAACATCCAAAAGCGTTCCCTAACAAACAAGCAGGATCTCTAATCCATACGAATGCCCTTACCCGTGTCTCCACCGGAGCCTATAAAAAGATAAACAACGAGAGGGTAAGCAAAACTTAGTGAGTGCAACAATTATACATACACATATATAACCCATCTATTTGCATTCGCACCCACCAAATACCTCATACGAGAATAATACTCAAATAGCATGCCGTCTTACTCATAATGCTAACAACTCGTACACTATCACAACATCACATTAGCATATACACAACACGATATATATATATATATATATATATATATATATATATATATATATATATATATATATATATATATATATATATATATATATATATATATATATATATATAGCATGCTAAAACAATATCCATCAACATAATATGGTTAACCATAACGCTATGGTGCTACCGGCACATGGTTCACACCATACGCATTTGAGTCTCACTCTTTTATAGTGCTACCGGCACGTGGTTCACACTTGTTTATAGTGCTACCGGATCGTGGTTCACACTTTGGCGCTACCGGCACGTGGTTCACGCCTCATTTTATAGTGCTACCGGCACGTGGTTCACACTTGATGCTACCGGCACGTGGTTCACATCCAAATTTTATAGTGCTACCGGCACGTGGTTCACACTTGATGCTACTGGCACGTGGTTCACATCATAATACTCGTCACACACATGCTATGGCACTACCGGCACGTGGTTCATACCATAACATTCACAAATAAATACGCCATATACATGTACGCATAATTATTCCACTCACCTTAAAGATTTGGTGATGGTTTTATCCTTCCGCAAGCTTCAAAGCCAAGTACCTAATGCAATAAGTACTCAATCAACAAACAAACTTGTTGGACTAAATACCAACACTTCACTCATGTGCATTTAATGACTTAAATGCATTAAATGCCCCATTTTCACCAAAACTGCCCCTTAAGGGTCAAGACCATCATTAATCACTTAATAGCTAGTGATTAAGGTCCAACAACACTAACTATTACACAATTAGGATATTTCATATCCATATTTCCCAACTAGGCCAATCATTAGCTCTTTGACTAATTTAAAGTCAACACACCCATTTCAGGTCATCCACTAACCCATCGAACACCCATTTACTAATTAACTAGGTGTGCTAGTGATTAACTAACCAATTAGGACTCATAAACATCAATTAACACTTTGAAACCCTAGGTTAGTTACCATTGAGTCTTCATGACTCCGTCTTACCCAAGAACACCCAAAATCATTAAGTATGGGTTTTATGTTCATCATTATCCCAAACCCTAACACTTAAATCAATTAAAATAAGGAAATCAAAGTTAGAGCTTACCACCACAATCACAACGTAGCTAGTGATTAGATGAACAACTTTAACACGCGCGCTTTGGCCCGAAAACAACTTCTTCCTCTTAGATTTGAGGTTTCTCACTCAAGAACGCTTCTCCCTCTCTAGAATTTAAGTGGAAAAGGATAAGGTTGTTGGAAATGGAGTGAATGAAACCCCAAGATCTGACCTACTGGCCTCAAACTCGTCCACAAGTGAAATTACCAAAAAGCCCATCAAAATATCTAATTAAAATAAGCAGAACCCGGCTACAGTAATAGTGCGCTGCGCACACCCTTAGGTGTGCGCTGAGCGCACCTTGCCCAGTTTAGTTTCTGACCTCCATTTAAATACACAACGTCACCCACACTCCATGTACTCTATATACACCACTGTACAATAAATATTAGGGTCTTACAACTCTCCCACACTAGAATCGGAGAGCGTCCTCGCGATCCAAGCCGCATGACAAGGGGGAAGGTAAACCAATACGAACTCTTCGGGCTCCCAAGTAAATTCGGAACCTTTACTATGACGCCATTGAAATTTAAAAGTTCTCACCTCTTTATTTCTCAACCTTTTGACTTTCTCATCGAGTATAGCAATCGGCTCCTCAATGTACTCTAACTTATTATTTAGCTCAATCTCGTCTAATGGCACCCAAGATGAATCATCCGCAAGACACTTACTGAGATGGGAAACATGAAATGTATTATGGATCCCCGCAAGCTCTTCGGGTAATTCCAAACGATACGCGACTTCACCAACATCAGCTAAAACCTTGAATGGCCCAATAAACCGAGGAGCTAACTTTCCCCGTTTTCGAAACCGAATAATACCTTTCCATGGCGAAACCTTAAGCATCACCATGTCACCTTCTTGGAATTCGATCATTCGCCTACGTTTGTCGGCATACGACTTTTGTCTATCTTGAGCCTTTTTCAAATGAGCCCGAATCATATCAATCTTGCTATTCGTCTCTAAAACCAAATCGGTACTCCCGATTTCCTTTTGTCCTACTTCACCCCAACAAATTGGAGTTCGACACTTCCGCCTATAAAGCATCTCATAAGGTGGCATCCCGATACTAGTATGATAACTATTATTGTACGAGAATTCCACTAAAGGCAAGTGCTCATCCCAACTACCGCCGAAATCAATAATACATGCCCGTAACATATCCTCCAAAGTTTGATTCGTACGTTCAGTTTGACAGTCCGTTTGAGGATGATACGCCGTGCTCAATTTCAATTGTGTACCCATATCTTCATGAAACTTCTCCCAAAACCGAGATGTGAAACGGGTATCTCGATCCGAAATAATATATATAGGAACCCCGTGTCTCGCTATCACCTCCTTGATAAACAACTTAGCCAAAGTTTCCGACGATATCGCTTCCCGAATGGGAAGAAACAAAGCACTTTTCGTCAATCGGTCAACTATCACCCAAATCGTATCAAATTGGGTTCTCACCGTCTTAGGTAACTTTGTAATGAAATCCATGGTAATGTGCTCCCATTTCCATTTTGGGATTTCTAACGGTTGCAACTTACCATACGGCTTTTGGTGCTCGACCTTAACTTGCAAACATGTAACACATTGTTCAACATACTTTACAACATCACGTTTTATGCCCGACCACCAATAATCCTTCTTCAAGTCATGATACATTTTTGTTGCGCCCGGATGAATGGAATACTTTGACTTATGTGCTTCATCAAGTAGCACTCGTCGATGATCACCCATTTTAGGCACCCATACTCTTCCTTGAAAAGATAACAAACCATGCGAACCTAAGGTAATAAACCCCGTTTGTCCCACGATTCGTTCCTCATGCTTATTGTTAACAAAAGCTTCAATTTGAATCTCACCAAGCTTCACAAGAAAATCGTTAGTAATAGTCATACGTAACAATCCCAATCGTAACGCCGGATGTTGATTCTTTCGACTTAACGCATCCGCGACCACATTCGCCTTACCCGGATGATAAAGTATCTCACAATCGTAATCTTTCACCACATCCATCCATCTACGTTGACGATAATTCAAATCTCGTTGATCAAAAAGATGTTTCAAACTCTTGTGATCCGAATAAATCGTACACTTGACACCATACAAGTAATGACGCCAAATTTTCAACGCATGCACAACCGCCGCCAACTCAAGATCATGAGTCGGATATCTCGTTTCGTGTTCTTTTAATTGTCAAGAGGCATAAGCGATGACTTTACCCCTTTGCATTAGAACACACCCGAGCCCATTTAAAGAAGCATCACAATAAACCGTCATATCTTCTACCCCTTCCGGCAACACTAACACCGGAGTTTGACACAACTTCTCTTTTAACAATTGAAAAGCAATTTCTTGCTCGTTCTCCCAATTAAACCTCGCGTTCTTTCTCGTCAATGGAGAAGCAATTTTTGAAAAGTCTTGGATAAACCGACGATAATAACCGGCCAATCCGAGAAAACTTCGGATTTTCGTAGGCGTAGTCGGTCGTCCCCTACTCTTTACCGTCTCAATCTTCCCCGGATCTACTTGAATACCATTTTCGTTCACAATATGGCCAAGGAATTGAACTTCCCTTAGCCAAAATTCACATTTGGAGAATTTAGCATACAACTTCTCCTTCCGCAACGTCCTTAACACACTCTGCAAATGATGTTCATGTTCCTTCATACTCTTCGAATAGACGAGTATGTCGTCAATGAACACAATTACCGACTTGTCCAACATAGGTTGGCACACTCGGTTCATAAAATCCATGAATGCCTCTGGTGCATTCGTAAGACCAAAAGGCATAACTACAAATTCAAAATGCCCATAACGCGTTCGAAAAGCCGTTTTCTCAATATATTCCTCCCGGACCCGCATTTGGTGATAGCCGGACCGTAGGTCGATTTTAGAGAAATACGTTGCACCTTAGAGTTGGTCAAATAAATCGTCAATCCGAGGCAATGGATAATGATTCTTGATCGTCACTTTATTTAACTCCCGATAATCTATGCACATCCGCATACTACCATCCTTCTTTTTCACGAATAAAACCGGAGCGCCCCATGGTGAAGCACTCGGTCGAATAAAACCCTTCTCAAGCAACTCTTGGGTTTGATTTAACAACTCTTGCATTTCTGTTGGTTCTAAACGATAAGGAGTTTTAGCAATGGAGGTAGCCCCCGGAACCAACTCAATGCGAAATTCAACTTGTCTTTCTGCCGGATGAAAGGACCCGTTCATATACATTATAAACGATTCACAATAGTTGATTACATTGCGAGGTATTTGACCTCTATATGATACATTTTACAAACATTGCATTCGTTTTTAAAAGACGGTCTTTCTTTACATCGAAATTGACAGGCATGCATACCATTTCATAATATCCACTATCTAACTATAAATTGATTTAATAATAATCTTTGATGAACTCAATGACTCGAATGCAACGTTCTTCGAAATATGCTATGAAAGACTCCAAGTAATATCTTTAAAATGAGCAAATGCACAGCGGAAGATTTCTTTAACACCTGAGAATAAACATGCTTTAAAGTGTCAACCAAAAGGTTGGTGAGTTCATTAGTTTATCATAATCATTTATTTCCATCATTTTAATAGACCACAAGATTTCATATTTCCATTTCTCATAAACATACGTCCCATGCATAGAGACAAAAATATCATTCATATGGATTGAACACCTGGTAACTGACATTCACAATATGCATATAAGAATATCCCCATCATTCCGGGATCCTCCTTCGGACATGATATAAATTTCGAAGTACTAAAGCATCCGGTACTTTGGATGGGGCTTGTTGGGCCCGATAGATCTATCTTTAGGATTCGCGTCAATTAGGGTGTCTGTTCCCTAATTCTTAGATTACCAGACTTAATAAAAAGGGGCATATTCGATTTCGATAATTCAACCATATAATGTAGTTTCGATTACTTGTGTCTATTTCGTAAAACATTTATAAAAATTGCGCATATGTTCACAGCCCAAAAATATAAAGGGTAAAAAGACAAATGAAACTCACCATACTGTATTTCGTAGTAAAAATACATATAACGTCATTGAACAAGTGCAAGGTTGGCCTCGGATTCACGAACCTAAATTAATTATATATATTTATGTGTTGGTCAATATTTGTCTAACAAATTAGGTCAAGTCATAGTGTGCCACAATCCTAATGCTCGAGACTAATACGCAAAAGTCAACAAAAGTAAATTTGACTCAAAATAATTTCCAAAAATCTATACATGATTAATATATAGTTTAAATATCGTCGTTTTATATTTTTAAATATTTTTAAAAGATTTATTAGAGTAAATAATATAATTAATTTATTAATAAATAAAATTTTATATTAAATTTATATAATAAAATATACTTTTATATATATTAAGTAATAAAATTTATAGGGTTCATTTAATATCATAAAGATAATATGATAGGTATTATTAAAGTAAGTTATTATACGTGGTAAAATATGTTTGTATCACATATTTATTTGATAAAATAATATCTATAATGATAGTAAGTAAAAGTTGTATTATTTTGTAATAATAATTATTATTATAAAAATATCAATATTTATAATTACTAAGATGACATTATGATAAAACGATAATTCTAATTATGATAACTTTAATATTTACGATAATTTTTAATATTATCTTTAAAATAATAATTCTATTTAAAATAATAATAATAATGATATTTTATAGTATCAATGACATTTCTATTAAAATGATAATTTTTGTTAAAATTATAGTTTTACTACTAACGATACTTTTAATAATAATAGTAATGATAAAAATAATAAGAACGATAATTTTATCTAAATCAATATCTTATAATATTTTAATTTCATCATGATACTCTTACCCATTATTTCCTAATCGCTTCGTTTAATAGCTTTTAACCGTCTTTTATATCGTGTTCATAATAATTATAATAATAGTAATCAAAATAATTAGGTGTTACAAATATTTGTTTTAATTACACTATTATTAATAATGATAGTTACTATAACATTATTAACGATAATACTAATAATTATCTTAATGATAATATAGTAATAATAATAATAACAATAACAATAACCATTTTTAAATAATCATATATATATATTAATAATGATAATAATAATAATAATACCAATAATAATAATAATAATAATAATAATAATAATAATAATAATAATAATAATAATAATAATAATAATAATAATAATTGGATAATAATAATAAT
Source organism: Rutidosis leptorrhynchoides (assembly GCF_046630445.1). Classification (NCBI taxonomy): domain Eukaryota; kingdom Viridiplantae; phylum Streptophyta; class Magnoliopsida; order Asterales; family Asteraceae; genus Rutidosis; species Rutidosis leptorrhynchoides. Next base: position 102,595,020 of record NC_092343.1, read on the forward strand.
ACTAATTATAACTTTAACGATAATAACGATAGTAATAATAAAAAAAATAACAATTTTTAATGATAAATCCCTTTTATTGATAAAGATAATAATAATGATAATAATAAGATAAAACTAGAACGACGATAAAAATGACGATAATAATAATTATTTTTAATAAAAATATTAAAAATTCAATTGATTATAACTTTTAATCCGTTCATCGAAATCATTCGATATCTAAAGGAAAAGTTCTTAATTTTTCGCTAGCTTTCCAAGGACATGCATATCTTATACCTTATCTCAACTGCAAGTGTAACTAATTCAAGATTAAACCTAACCTGTCTAAGGGCAATATCAAAAGTACAAGCATGCATAATCCTAAATACTCGAGCACTAGTCAGGGATACACTATTAGTATGTAAAAGTTAAATTATGAGTACTCACGTATCAATATTGAGATTCAATATTGCAGGAAAGGTACGTAGACGCAACGGAAATGATAAACACTATATTGACCTCACGAGCATACCCATGAACCATACTCAATCACCTCCATAGCTATAACCCATAATTTCCTTAATCCTATCCTACTCGAAAAACAATTTCGAAATCACTCGGACAGCACTCCGTCGTAATATTTTATGTATACTAATAATATCTTGAAATAATACGGAGTAAATATATATATGTAAATTGATTGAGAGAGTTTAGAGAAAAATATTTTCAAGTTTCTATGAAATAATGAAACATATTGAATTCTATTTATAATAGATTTTTAAATTATTAAAGTGAATTATTAAAGTATGAATTATTAAAGTGAATTATTAAAGTATGAATTATTAAAGTGAATTATTAAAGTATGAATTATTAAAGTGAATTATTAAAGTATGAATTATTAAAGTGAATTATTAAATTATGAATTATTAAAGTGAATTATTAAAGTATAAATTATTAAAGTGAATTATTAAAGTATGAATTATTAAAGTGAATTATTAAAGTTAAAGTAAAGTAAAAATAAAGTAAAGGTAAAGTTTAAGTATAGTAAAAGTATAAAACTATGTATGTATAATACGCGTATAAATATATATAATATTAATTTAAATCGTTATATATATTTAATAAAATAAAATATAAATATCGTTATCTTTATCATACTAGTTAAGTAATGAGTTGTCAAAAGTGGTTCTAGATATTTATAAAAGTTATATACGTTTTAATAATAAAGTTCTTTTTAAACTGAAAAAGTTTTTGTACGTTTGAAACTAAATAGATCAATCGAGTCTTTATGAGATTCAATCTTCCACTATCCTTTGTCTAGTTCTCAATGATTGACAATTTGTTCTTATTTATAAATCACTTTACCATTTTTCGAATATTGTTAAAATGGAAAGATTTCTCAAATCAACGTGGGCCTTTCAACAGAGACTTGTAATTATAATTCAATATATCTGATAATTCAATCATTTGATCTTATCTTCTAATTCCATTGATAAATATTTTGAAACAGATACAATCATATAAAGTATTTAATCTAATATTTTGTTTAAATTTTAAGTTATAATATATATACACATATACATATATAATCATATTCGTTTAATGGTTCGTGAATCGTTGAAACTTGGTCGAGGTTGAATGAATGTATGAACATAGTTTAAAATTCTTGCAATTTAACTTAACAAATATTGTTTATCGCGTCGGAAACATATAAAGATTAAAGTTTAAATTTGGTTGGAAATTTCCGGGTTGTCACAGTACCTACCCGTTAAAGAAATTTCGTCCCGAAATTTGAGTGGAAAGGTCGTGAATGATAATAAGTATGTTTTCATGATGCATACGGGCTGAAAATTAGAGTTTTATCATCAGCGAATAATTTGAATAAACAATCCATTTATATGAGGAGTACGAATGAAGCTAACATAGAAGAGTGAAATGAGTAAGTGTAGATTCATCTTATCATTTGACGTAGATATGATTGATTCCCAAATTTTAAGGGATTTGAAGAAAATCTTCTTAATAAGATTTGACTCTCCGATAATCAAGGGAATTAGGATCCGCTTTAAATGCGATCGTCTATTTTAATTGTTCTGTCGAAGATTTTCTTATAAATTCACCTCCTTCATTTCCTTACAACTCACACCTTCTGTTGGTGCATTTTATGCAAGTCCCTAGACATCTACCCACGTCCATTGCAGGTATAACAGTTTACAGGCCACCATGATTGCTCATTATTATCCTATCCGTGTTTGTATATGGTTACAGGAACTGCAGGAACGAGATTTAGATGTTTGACTATGTTAGACTTAGTCATACGTAAGAGTGAAACCTCACTAGTACGGCTGACAGGCTCATACGCACGGTTGACGCTGAGCTAAGTCACAATTACAACCTAAATGAGAAGACACGAGTGAGTGATCACCCGTACGGCTGATGAAGCCAACTCGTACGTGTGATGAATGAATCGTATGGGTGAGTCAACAGCAGGGGTATATAAAGTCTTATGTTCTTCATTTTAGGTTAAGCCTCTCATTTGTTACACACACTCAGATCTAGTGAGCTCCTCCGATTCTCTCTCAGTCCAAATCACCCAGGTGGTGGATAATAGCTCTAGGTGTTGATCTAATCATACTTGATTTAGTTGTGGTTTGACTAAATTAATAAAAAAAAAAAAAAAAAACTTAACCTATTCACTAGAGGGTTTGATTCACTTATTCCGCCATTGTGTGAGTTAAATCTGTTGATTTCTAAGTTCCTAGTCATGTTTCATCACCTTCTATTCTTTCCCCCTCAACTCATATTTTAAAGTATTCATCAATATGCTCCATCCAGTTCTGATTCTCCATATACTTCTAACTTTCATATCGGTCATTCTTCTTTTTCATCTACCGCCGGAAGAATCTATTTACTTCTACTATACTCTTGGGTTTATAGTGTTTCTAGTTCTCCCGTGTCTTTATATTGCTTTATGCATCGATATATGGTTTATAATTTCTGGTTTATCGTTGGGCTTTATATGTTCCCTTATATTTCAAAGTCTCTGCTTCTGTCTTCTATAATCATTATCATTCACAGTTAATGCTCTCTTTTATTTGCTGCAATTTATACCCCAATTTTTATTTCGGAGTTTTGTCCTTTCGTTTTTTCTTCTTGCGATTAAGCACCGCTTGTAATGGTCCAGAATTCACAGATATGAATTTCGGAATGAACATTGTTAATGTTCTAGGAAGGAAATTGTGATGGCACGATCTTGACTTGTCAAATTACTAGAATACCTTGGAAAAGGCCGAATCATCAAGAAATATTTTCTTGATATTTTAGAGATTAAATAGAATACAAGAGTCGTATAACATGGCACATGATGATGTTATGATCTGTGAATCATCACGTTCCATTTAGAAACTCAGCATGACTTACTGTAATATAATCACATTGATCAAGTGTCATTATATTATACTAATTCATGCTTCAGTTCCCAACACTACTTCAAAATATTCCTATTTTAAACTTGAATGTTTCAGAATTTAGAAACTAAAATAGTTTCTTTTATGATGTAATACAGATAGCGCGAAGAGGTAAATGATTTCAAATAAGAAAAATTAAGAAAATATCTTCAGAAATATGGAGGATATTTATAATGAAAGATATGATGATATTTTAGAATTTCTAATATCAGAGGATGATGAAGAATATTGTCCGCATGGGTTTAGAGTCAGAAGCAAGGTATTCGTTAATGACTTCAGCAGGTACTGAATCATTTGGATCCTTTGAAGTCAGGTTCAGTCTTTGTAATTTGTCCTCAGCCTCCTTCCTACTTTGCTCAATCCGTTTTCCAGTTCCAAAACTTCTCTTTTTCTGTGCTTTTCCAGCACACTTCATCATTATCATCCAGCTTTTACCGTTTAAAGTCGTTTATAGTATTTACTGCTTCATCAGCATTTTTCCATTTTCGGAGAACCAATTTGTAGTTCGGAGTGTTTTTCAGAAACTTCACATTCAAATTAAGTCCAGAAGATAGACGTTATATATACACATATAACTGTTGGCGTAGACATGCTGCGAGATTTCAAAATACTGATTTCTAATTCCCAATGATTCGTATGGCAATTCTCATTACAAGATGCGAATGAGTAAATGATGGGGTTTCAATGAATAATTATAATGGCTTTTTGGAGAGGCTAAAGTCAAAGGGTAATGAAGTTGTTGGTACATCTGCTAATAATGTGGTGGAATGTAAAAGGTTTCCTGGTAACGATGGTGTATATCTCAAGGTTATAATAAGGTTAGTCTGACTAAAAAGTCGAAGTTGACTTGCTGGAGCTGTGACAAAACTGGCTACTTTGAATAGGAGTCGCAAAGTTATTTTTGCTAATAAATGCCAAAGAATCTGACGCGGATATGTTGTTTAAACTTTTACTTTGGTTTCAAGAGTTTTTCGGGTACATAACTGTGGGTAACATGTGGTTGGATCATCATCTCGATTGCTCATCATTCGAAGTGTCTTCAGAAATTTTCGAAGGGTTTGAACACAGATTATAATCGTTAACATACATTTGATGTTCTAACAGAGTTTTGAAGTCAAAATATAGCTTGTGAAAGATGTAAGGATCTAAGAGTGATGATTTTGGTCATATCTCGAGTTGAATTTTGAGATTTCAAAATCAGAATATGTAATTAAATTTTGAATGAGTATGGTTGTTTTGATTTCTATAAAAGAATGTATATTGTTGTGAAAGTAGGGAGTATAATGGATGATTTGTTGAATCAGATTCGAAGAATGTAACATATTATTTGTGAATTTATATATCTCTCGGGTATTACCTGAAATGTCCCGTTCTTATTGATTAAAAACGTTCCATATTAATTGATTTCGTTGCGAGGTTTTGACCTCTATATGAGACGTTTTTCAAAGACTGCATTCATTTTAAAACAAACCATAACCTTTATTTCATCAATAAAGGTTTAAAAAGCTTTAAGTAGATTATCAAATAATGATAATCTAAAATATCCTGTTTACACACGACCATTACATAATGGTTTACAATACAAATATGTTACAACAAAATAAGTTTCTTGAATGCAGTTTTTACACAATATCATACAAGCATGGACTCCAAATCTCGTCCTTATTTAAGTATGCGACAGCGGAAGCTCTTAATAATCACCTGAGAATAAACATGCTTAAAACGTCAACAAAAATGTTGGTGAGTTATAGGTTTAACCTATATATATCAAATCATAATAATAGACCACAAGATTTCATATTTCAATACACATCCCATACATAGAGATAAAAATCATTCATATGGTGAACACCTGGTAACCGAAATTAACAAGATGCATATATAAGAATATCCCCATCATTCCGGGACACCCTTCGGATATGATATAAATTTCGAAGTACTAAAGCATCCGGTACTTTGGATGGGGCTTGTTGGGCCCGATAGATCTATCTTTAGGATTCGCGTCAATTAGGGTGTCTGTTCCCTAATTCTTAGATTACCAGACTTAATAAAAAGGGGCATATTCGATTTCGATAATTCAACCATAGAATGTAGTTTTACGTACTTGTGTCTATTTTGTAAATCATTTATAAAACCTGCATGTATTCTCATCCCAAAAATATTAGATTTTAAAAGTGGGACTATAACTCACTTTCACAGATTTTTACTTCGTCGGGAAGTAAGACTTGGCCACTGGTTGATTCACGAACCTATAACAATATATACATATATATCAAAGTATGTTCAAAATATATTTACAACACTTTTAATATATTTTGATGTTTTAAGTTTATTAAGTCAGCTGTCCTCGTTAGTAACCTACAACTAGTTGTCCACAGTTAGATGTACAGAAATAAATCGATAAATATTATCTTGAATCAATCCACGACCCAGTGTATACGTATCTCAGTATTGATCACAACTCAAACTATATATATTTTGGAATCAACCTCAACCCTGTATAGCTAACTCCAACATTCACATATAGAGTGTCTATGGTTGTTCCGAAATATATATAGATGTGTCGACATGATAGGTCGAAACATTGTATAAGTGTCTATGGTATCTCAAGATTACATAATATTCAATACAAGTTGATTAAGTTATGGTTGGAATAGATTTGTTACCAATTTTCACGTAGCTAAAATGAGAAAAATTATCCAATCTTGTTTTACCCATAACTTCTTCATTTTAAATCCGTTTTGAGTGAATCAAATTACTATGGTTTCATATTGAACTCTATTTTATGAATCTAAACAGAAAAGTATAGGTTTATAGTAGGAAAAATAAGTTACAAGTCATTTTTGTAAAGGTAGTCATTTCAGTCGAAAGAACGACGTCTAGATGACCATTTTAGAAAACATACTTCCACTTTGAGTTTAACCATAATTTTTGGATATAGTTTCATGTTCATAATAAAAATCATTTTCTCAGAATAACAACTTTTAAATCAAAGTTTATCATAGTTTTTAATTAATTAACCCAAAACAGCCCGCGGTGTTACTACGACGGCGTAAATCCGGTTTTACGGTGTTTTTCGTGTTTCCAGGTTTTAAATAATTAAGTTAGCATATCATATAGATATAGAACATGTGTTTAGTTGATTTTAAAAGTGAAGTTAGAAGGATTAACTTTTGTTTGCGAACAAGTTTAGAATTAACTAAACTATGTTCTAGTGATTACAAGTTTAAACCTTCGAATAAGATAGCTTTATATGTATGAATCGAATGATGTTATGAACATCATTACTACCTTAAGTTCCTTGGATAAACCTACTGGAAAAGATAAAAATGGATCTAGCTTCAATGGATCCTTGGATGGCTCGAAGTTCTTGAAGCAAAATCATGACACGAAAACAAGTTCAAGTAAGATCATCACTTGAAATAAGATTGTTATAGTTATAGAAATTGAACCAAAGTTTGAATATGATTATTACCTTGTATTAGAATGATAACCTACTGTAAGAAACAAAGATTTCTTGAGGTTGGATGATCACCTTAGAAGATTGGAAGTGAGCTAGCAAACTTGAAAGTATTCTTGATTTTATGAAACTAGAACTTTTGGAATTTATGAAGAACACTTAGAACTTGAAGATAGAACTTGAGAGAGATCAATTAGATGAAGAAAATTGAAGAATGAAAGTGTTTGTAGGTGTTTTTGGTCGTTGGTGTATGGATTAGATATAAAGGATATGTAATTTTGTTTTCATGTAAATAAGTCATGAATGATTACTCATATTTTTGTAATTTTATGAGATATTTCATGCTAGTTGCCAAATGATGGTTCTCACATGTGTTAGGTGACTCACATGGGCTGCTAAGAGCTGATCATTGGAGTGTATATACCAATAGTACATACATCTAAAAGCTGTGTATTGTACGAGTACGAATACGGGTGCATACGAGTAGAATTGTTGATGAAACTGAACGAGGATGTAATTGTAAGAATTTTTGTTAAGTAGAAGTATTTTGATAAGTGTCTTGAAGTCTTTCAAAAGTGTATGAATACATATTAAAGCACTACATGTATATACATTTTAACTGAGTCGTTAAGTCATCGTTAGTCGTTACATGTAAATGTTGTTTTGAAACCTTTAGGTTAACGATCTTGTTAAATGTTGTTAACCCAATGTTTATAATATCAAAAGAGATTTTAAATTATTATATTATCATGATATTATGATGTACGAATATCTCTTAATATGATATATATACACATTAAATGTCGTTACAACGATAATCGTTACATATATGTCTCGTTTCAAAATCATTAAGTTAGTAGTCTTGTTTTTACATATGTAGTTCATTGTTAATATACTTAATGATATGTTTACTTATCATAATATCATGTTAACTATATATATAACCATATATATGTCATCATATAGTTTTTACAAGTTTTAACGTTCGTGAATCACCGGTCAACTTGGGTGGTCAATTGTCTATATGAAACCTATTTCAATTAATCAAGTCTTAACAAGTTTGATTACTTAACATGTTGGAAATATTTAATCATGTAAATATCAATCTCAATTAATATATATAAACATGGAAAAGTTCGGGTCACTACAGTACCTACCCGTTAAATAAATTTCGTCCCGAAATTTTAAGCTGTTGAAGGTGTTGACGAATCTTCTGGAAATAGATGCGGGTATTTCTTCTTCATCTGATCTTCACGCTCCCAGGTGAACTCGGGTCCTCTACGAGCATTCCATCGAACCTTAACAATTGGTATCTTGTTTTGCTTAAGTCTTTTAACCTCACGATCCATTATTTCGACGGGTTCTTCGATGAATTGAAGTTTTTCGTTGATTTGGATTTCATCTAACGGAATAGTGAGATTTTCTTTAGCAAAACATTTCTTCAAATTCGAGACGTGGAAAGTGTTATGTACAGCCGCGAGTTGTTGAGGTAACTCAAGTCGGTAAGCTACTGGTCCGACACGATCAATAATCTTGAATGGTCCAATATACCTTGGATTTAATTTCCCTCGTTTACCAAATCGAACAACGCCTTTCCAAGGTGCAACTTTAAGCATGACCATCTCTCCAATTTCAAATTCTATATCTTTTCTTTTAATGTCAGCGTAGCTCTTTTGTCGACTTTGGGCGGTTTTCAACCGTTGTTGAATTTGGATGATCTTCTCGGTAGTTTCTTGTATAATCTCCGGACCCGTAATCTGTCTATCCCCTACTTCACTCCAACAAATCGGAGACCTGCACTTTCTACCATAAAGTGCTTCAAATGGCGCCATCTCAATGCTTGAATGGTAGCTGTTGTTGTAGGAAAATTCTGCTAATGGTAGATGTCGATCCCAACTGTTTCTGAAATCAATAACACATGCTCGTAGCATGTCTTCAAGCGTTTGTATCGTCCTTTCACTCTGCCCATCAGTTTGTGGATGATAGGCAGTACTCATGTCTAGACGAGTTCCTAATGCTTGCTGTAATGTCTGCCAGAATCTTGAAATAAATCTGCCATCCCTATCAGAGATAATAGAGATTGGTATTCCATGTTTGGAGACGACTTCCTTCAAATACAGTCGTGCTAACTTCTCCATCTTGTCATCTTCTCTTATTGGCAGGAAGTGTGCTGATTTGGTGAGACGATCAACTATTACCCAAATAGTATCAAAACCACTTGCAGTCCTTGGCAATTTAGTGATGAAATCCATGGTAATGTTTTCCCATTTCCATTCCGGGATTTCGGGTTGTTGAAGTAGACCTGATGGTTTCTGATGCTCAGCTTTGACCTTAGAACACGTCAAACATTCTCCCACGTATTTAGCAACATCGGCTTTCATACCCGGCCACCAAAAATGTTTCTTGAGATCCTTGTACATCTTCCCCGTTCCAGGATGTATTGAGTATCTGGTTTTATGAGCTTCTCTAAGTACCATTTCTCTCATATCTCCAAATTTTGGTACCCAAATCCTTTCAGCCCTATACCGGGTTCCGTCTTCCCGAATATTAAGATGCTTCTCCGATCCTTTGGGTATTTCATCCTTTAAATTTCCCTCTTTTAAAACTCCTTGTTGCACCTCCTTTATTTGAGTAGTAAGGTTATTATGAATCATTATATTCATAGATTTTACTCGAATGGGTTCTCTGTCCTTCCTGCTCAAGGCATCGGCTACCACATTTGCCTTCCCCGGGTGGTAACGAATCTTAAAGTCATAATCATTCAATAATTCAATCCACCTACGCTGCCTCATATTCAGTTGTTTCTGATTAAATATGTGTTGAAGACTTTTGTGGTCGGTATATATAATACTTTTGACCCCATATAAGTAGTGCCTCCAAGTCTTTAATGCAAAAACAACCGCGCCTAATTCCAAATCATGCGTCGTATAATTTTGTTCGTGAATCTTCAATTGTCTAGACGCATAAGCAATCACCTTCGTTCGTTGCATTAATACACAACCGAGACCTTGCTTTGATGCGTCACAATAAATCACAAAATCATCATTCCCTTCAGGCAATGACAATATAGGTGCCGTAGTTAGCTTTTTCTTCAATAACTGAAACGCTTTCTCTTGTTCATCATTCCATTCAAATTTCTTCCCTTTATGTGTTAATGCAGTCAAGGGTTTTGCTATTCTGGAAAAGTCTTGGATGAACCTTCTGTAGTAACCAGCTAGTCCTAAAAACTGGCGTATGTGTTTCGGAGTTTTCGGGGTTTCCCACTTTTCAACAGTTTCTATCTTTGCCGGATCCACCTTAATACCTTCTTTGTTCACTATGTGACCGAGGAATTGAACTTCTTCCAACCAAAATGCACACTTTGAAAACTTAGCGTACAATTCTTCCTTCCTCAATACTTCTAACACCTTTCTCAAATGTTCACCATGTTCTTGGTCATTCTTTGAGTAAATAAGTATGTCATCAATGAAAACAATGACAAACTTGTCAAGGTATGGTCCACACACTCGGTTCATAAGGTCCATGAACACAGCTGGTGCATTAGTTAAACCAAACGGCATGACCATAAACTCGTAATGACCGTAACGTGTTCTGAAAGCAGTCTTTGGAATATCATCTTCTTTCACCCGCATTTGATGATACCCGGAACGTAAGTCAATCTTTGAATAAACAGACGAGCCTTGTAGTTGATCAAATAAGTCGTCGATTCTCGGTAGTGGGTAGCGGTTCTTGATGGTAAGTTTGTTCAACTCTCGGTAGTCGATACACAACCTAAATGTACCATCTTTCTTCTTGACAAACAAAACAGGAGCTCCCCACGGTGATGTGCTTGGTCGAATGAAACCACGCTCTAAAAGTTCTTGTAATTGGCTTTGCAGTTCTTTCATCTCGCTGGGTGCGAGTCTGTAAGGAGCACGAGCTATTGGTGCAGCTCCTGGTACAAGATCTATTTGAAATTCAATGGATCGATGTGGGGGTAATCCCGGTAATTCTTTCGAAAATACATCGGGAAATTCTTTTGCAATGGGAACATCATTGATGCTCTTTTCTTCAGTTTGTACATTCTCGACGTGTGCTAGAACAGCATAGCAACCTTTTCTTATTAGTTTTTGTGCCTTCAAATTACTAATAAGATGTAGCTTCGTGTTGCCCTTTTCTCTGTAAACCATTAAGGGTTTTCCTTTTTCTCGTATAATGCGAATTGCATTTTTGTAACAAACGATCTCTGCTTTCACTTCTTTCAACCAGTCCATACCGATTATCACATCAAAACTCCCTAACTCTACTGGTATCAAATCAATCTTAAATGTTTCGCTAACCAGTTTAATTTCTCGATTCCGACATATATTATCTGCTGAAATTAATTTACCATTTGCTAATTCGAGTAAAAATTTACTATCCAAAGGCGTCAATGGACAACTTAATTTAGCACAAAAATCTCTACTCATATAGCTACTATCCGCACCCGAATCAAATAAAACGTAAGCAGATTTATTGTCAATAAGAAACGTACCCGTAACAAGCTCCGGGTCTTCCTGTGCCTCTGCCGCATTAATATTGAAAACTCTTCCGCGGCCTTGTCCATTCGTGTTCTCCTGGTTCGGGCAATTTCTAATAATGTGGCCCGGTTTTCCACATTTATAACAAACTACATTGGCATAACTTGCTCCGACACTACTTGCTCCGCCATTACTCGTTCCGACACCATTTGTTCCTTTCGTTCTATTAACCCCTGGTCCGTAGACCTCACACTTCACCGCGCTATGACCATTTCTTTTACACTTGTTGCAAAATTTGGTGCAGAACCCCGAGTGATACTTTTCACACCTTTGGCATAGCTGCTTTTGATTGTTGTTGTTGTTGCGGTTATTATTGTTGTTGGGATGATTGTTGTAGTTGCTGCTGTTGTTGTTGTTGTTGTTGTTGTTGTTGTTGGGCCGTTTGTTGTAGTTGCGATTGATGTTGCGATTGTTGGGATAATTGTTGCGATTATTGTTGTAATTGCTGTTGTTGTTGTATTGGTGATTCTTATCACCGTTTTCCTCCCACTTTCTTTTGACTTGCTTCACATTGGCCTCTTCAGCAGTCTGTTCTTTAATTCTTTCTTCAATTTGGTTCACTAGTTTGTGAGCCATTCTACATGCCTGTTGTATGGAGGCGGGCTCGTGTGAACTTATATCTTCTTGGATTCTTTCCGGTAATCCTTTCACAAACGCGTCGATCTTCTCTTCCTCATCTTCGAATGCTCCCGGACACAATAGGCACAATTCTGTGAATCGTCTTTCGTACGTGGTAATATCAAATCCTTGGGTTCGTAACCCTCTAAGTTCTGTCTTGAGCTTATTGACCTCGGTTCTGGGACGGTACTTCTCGTTCATCAAGTGCTTGAATACTGACCACGGTAGTGCGTACGCATCATCTTGTCCCACTTGCTCTAGATAGGTATTCCACCATGTTAACGCAGAACCTGTGAAGGTATGCGTAGCGTACTTCACTTTGTCCTCTTCAGTACACTTACTTATGGCAAACACCGATTCGACCTTCTCGGTCCACCGTTTCAATCCGATCGGTCCTTCGGTTCCATCAAATTCCAAAGGTTTGCAGGCAGTGAATTCTTTGTAGGTGCATCCTACACGATTTCCTGTACTGCCAGATCCAAGGTTATTGTTGGTATGTAGCACAGCCTGTACTGCGGCTATGTTTGAAGCTAGAAAAGTACGGAATTCCTCTTCATTCATATTCACGGTGTGTCGAGTAGTCGGTGCCATTTCCTTCAAAATAGTCAAATGGAACAAGTTAATCATACAGAATATTAAGAGTAGTTAATAGTATTTCGTAGCATAATATGAACTCATTTATAAAAGCTTTTTCTTCATATTAGCGTTTTATAAGTTTAAATTCGGGTAGTATCTACCCGTTAAGTTCATACTTAGTAGCTAATATACAATTCAACTACTACAATTCTATATGAAAAACTGATTATAATAATATTTCGTGTTCAAACTTTTACACAATATTTTACAAACTTACAATACCGCTTATTTTACATATAGCATGAAATATAGCACACAATAAATTTGATACAAGATGGTTGTGAAGATAATTCTAGCTAGTACACAAGTCGTTCAGCAAAGGCAATAAAGACACGTAATTCATACGTCCAGAAACAAGTCATGCATTCTGGTTTTACTAGGATTACTTCCCATCCTTGGTCTAGTGGAACATAACCGTTATGGCCGTTGATAAAACAGCGTGTTGTAACGTCGTCAAAGGGACGAGGGTTACGTAATGACCAACAGTCTCGTAATAACCTAAAAACCTCATTTCTTATCCCAATTACCGACTCCGTTACTTGTGGGAACGTTTTGTTTAATAGTTGTAGCCCGATGTTCTTGTTCTCACTTTGGTGAGAAGCGAACATTACTAACCCGTAAGCATAACATGCTTCTTTATGTTGCATGTTAGCCGCTTTTTCTAAATCACGAAGTCCTATATTCGGATATACCGAGTCAAAATAATTTCTTAACCCGTTGCGTAAAATAGCATTTGGGTTCCCCGCAATATATGCGTCAAAGTAAACACATCGTAACTTATGGATTTCCCAATGTGATATCCCCCATCTTCCGAACGAAAGCCTTTTATAAACCAAGGCATTCTTGGAACGTTCTTCGAATGTCTTACAAACTGATCTCGCCTTAAATAGTTGTGCCGAGGAATTCTGACCGACTCTAGACAAGATTTCATCAATCATGTCTCCGGGTAGGTCTCTTAAAATATTGGGTTGTCTATCCATTTTGTGTTTTTATACTGTAAAATAGACAAGAGTTAGATTCATAAAAAAAATACTTATTAATACAAGCAATTTTTACATATATCATAAAGCATAAGCACACTATATTACATATATTACACCACACGAATATAACTATCTTATTCCGACTCGCTCGTTTCTTCTTGTTCGGTTTTGGTTCGTTTTGCCAAGTTTCTAGGGATATATGATGTTCCCCTAATACGAGCCGTCGTTGTCCACATTGGTTTAGAAAAACCTGGTGGTTTAGAGGTTCCCGGGTCATTGTTACAACTTAAGGACTTCGGGGGTTGACGATACATATAAAGTTCATCGGGGTTGGAATTAGATTTCTCTATTTTTATGCCCTTTCCCTTATTATTTTCTTTTGCCTTTTTAAATTCAGTTGGGGTAATTTCTATAACATCATCGGAATTCTCGTCGGAATCCGATTCATCGGAGAATTGGTAATCCTCCCAATATTTTGCTTCCTTGGCGGAAACACCATTGACCATAATTAACCTTGGTCGGTTGGTTGAGGATTCTCTTTTACTTAACCGTTTTATTATTTCCCCCACCGGTTCTATTTCTTCTTCCGGTTCCGATTCTTCTTCCGGTTCCGATTCTTCTTCCGGTTCCGACTCTTCTTCCGGTTCCTCTTCGGGAACTTGTGAATCAGTCCACAAATCATTCCAATTTACATTTGACTCTTCATTATTATTAGGTGAGTCAATGGGACTTGTTCTAGAGGTAGACATCTATCACATAATATCAAACACGATAAGAGATTAATATATCACATAATATTCATATGTTAAAAATATATAGTTTCCAACAAAAATGTTAAGCAATCATTTTTAAAGAAAACACGGTCGAAGTCCAGACTCACTAATGCATCCTAACAAACTCGATAAGACACACTAATGCAAATTTTCTGGTTCTCTAAGACCAACGCTCGGATACCAACTGAAATGTCCCGTTCTTATTGATTAAAAACGTTCCATATTAATTGATTTCGTTGCGAGGTTTTGACCTCTATATGAGACGTTTTTCAAAGACTGCATTCATTTTAAAACAAACCATAACCTTTATTTCATCAATAAAGGTTTAAAAAGCTTTACGTAGATTATCAAATAATGATAATCTAAAATATCCTGTTTACACACGACCATTACATAATGGTTTACAATACAAATATGTTATAACAAAATAAGTTTCTTGAATGCAGTTTTTACACAATATCCTACAAGCATGGACTCCAAATCTCGTCCTTATTTAAGTATGCGACAGCGGAAGCTCTTAATAATCACCTGAGAATAAACATGCTTAAAACGTCAACAAAAATGTTGGTGAGTTATAGGTTTAACCTATATATATCAAATCATAATAATAGACCACAAGATTTCATATTTCAATACACATCCCATACATAGAGATAAAAATCATTCATATGGTGAACACCTGGTAACCGACATTAACAAGATGCATATATAAGAATATCCCCATCATTCCGGGACACCCTTCGGATATGATATAAATTTCGAAGTACTAAAGCATCCGGTACTTTGGATGGGGCTTGTTGGGCCCGATAGATCTATCTTTAGGATTCGCGTCAATTAGGGTGTCTGTTCCCTAATTCTTAGATTACCAGACTTAATAAAAAGGGGCATAATCGATTTCGATAATTCAACCATAGAATGTAGTTTCACGTACTTATGTCTATTTTGTAAATCATTTATAAAACCTGCATGTATTCTCATCCCAAAAATATTAGATTTTAAAAGTGGGACTATAACTCACTTTCACAGATTTTTACTTCGTCGGGAAGTAAGACTTGGCCACTGGTTGATTCACGAACCTATAACAATATATACATATATATCAAAGTATGTTCAAAATATATTTACAACACTTTTAATATATTTTGATGTTTTAAGTTTATTAAGTCAGCTGTCCTCGTTAGTAACCTACAACTAGTTGTCCACAGTTAGATGTACAGAAATAAATCGATAAATATTATCTTGAATCAATCCACGACCCAGTGTATACGTATCTCAGTATTGATCACAACTCAAACTATATATATTTTGGAATCAACCTCAACCCTGTATAGCTAACTCCAACATTCACATATAGAGTGTCTATGGTTGTTCCGAAATATATATAGATGTGTCGACATGATAGGTTGAAACATTGTATACGTGTCTATGGTATCTCAAGATTACATAATATTCAATACAAGTTGATTAAGTTATGGTTGGAATAGATTTGTTACCAATTTTCACGTAGCTAAAATGAGAAAAATTATCCAATCTTGTTTTACCCATAACTTCTTCATTTTAAATCCGTTTTGAGTGAATCAAATTGCTATGGTTTCATATTGAACTCTATTTTATGAATCTAAACAGAAAAGTATAGGTTTATAGTCAGAAAAATAAGTTACAAGTCGTTTTTGTAAAGGTAGTCATTTCAGTCGAAAGAACGACGTCTAGATGACCATTTTAGAAAACATACTTCCACTATGAGTTTAACCATAATTTTTGGATATAGTTTCATGTTCATAATAAAAATCATTTTCTCAGAATAACAACTTTTAAATCAAAGTTTATCATAGTTTTTAATTAATTAACCCAAAACAGCCCGCGGTGTTACTACGACGGCGTAAATCCGGTTTTACGGTGTTTTTCGTGTTTCCAGGTTTTAAATCATTAAGTTAGCATATCATATAGATATAGAACATGTGTTTAGTTGATTTTAAATGTCAAGTTAGAAGGATTAACTTTTGTTTGCGAACAAGTTTAGAATTAACTAAACTATGTTCTAGTGATTACAAGTTTAAACCTTCGAATAAGATAGCTTTATATGTATGAATCGAATGATGTTATGAACATCATTACTACCTTAAGTTCCTTGGATAAACCTACTGGAAAAGAAAAAATGGATCTAGCTTCAATGGATCCTTGGATGGCTCGAAGTTCTTGAAGCAAAATCATGACACGAAAACAAGTTCAAGTAAGATCATCACTTGAAATAAGATTGTTATAGTTATAGAAATTGAACCAAAGTTTGAATATGATTATTACCTTGTATTAGAATGATAACCTACTGTAATAAACAAAGATTTCTTGAGGTTGGATGATCACCTTACAAGATTGGAAGTGAGCTAGCAAACTTGAAAGTATTCTTGATTTTATGAAACTAGAACTTTTGGAATTTATGAAGAACACTTAGAACTTGAAGATAGAACTTGAGAGAGATCAATTAGATGAAGAAAATTGAAGAATGAAAGTGTTTGTAGGTGTTTTTGGTCGTTGGTGTATGGATTAGATATAAAGGATATGTAATTTTGTTTTCATGTAAATAAGTCATGAATGATTACTCATATTTTTGTAATTTTATGAGATATTTCATGCTAGTTGCCAAATGATGGTTCCCACATATGTTAGGTGACTCAAATGGGCTGCTAAGAGCTGATCATTGGAGTGTATATACCAATAGTACATACATCTAAAAGCTGTGTATTGTACGAGTACGAATACGGGTGCATACGAGTAGAATTGTTGATGAAACTGAACGAGGATGTAATTGTAAGCATTTTTGTTAAGTAGAAGTATTTTGATAAGTGTCTTTAAGTCTTTCAAAAGTGTATGAATACATATTAAAACACTACATGTATATACATTTTAACTGAGTCGTTAAGTCATCGTTAGTCGTTACATGTAAATGTTGTTTTGAAACCTTTAGGTTAACGATCTTGTTAAATGTTGTTAACCCAATGTTTATAATATCAAAAGAGATTTTAAATTATTATATTATCATGATATTATGATGTACGAATATCTCTTAATATGATATATACACATTAAATGTCGTTACAACGATAATCGTTACATATATGTCTCGTTTCAAAATCATTAAGTTAGTAGTCTTGTTTTTACATATGTAGTTCATTGTTAATATACTTAATGATATGTTTACTTATCATAATATCATGTTAACTATATATATAACCATATATATGTCATCATATAGTTTTTACAAGTTTTAACGTTCGTGAATCACCGGTCAACTTGGGTGGTCAATTGTCTATATGAAACCTATTTCAATTAATCAAGTCTTAACAAGTTTGATTGCTTAACATGTTGGAAATATTTAATCATGTAAATATCAATCTCAATTAATATATATAAACATGGAAAAGTTCGGGTCACTACATTACCTACCCGTTAGAAAAATTTCACAATTAATATTTTGTACAAAAGAATTTTATTACAGTCTTTATGAAAATATATATATATGTATATTTTCTTCAGATGTAACATAGATTTAATGAGTTGATGTTAAATTAAACTCATTTGATTTACGGTTGAAACTAGAATTGAATAATCCCTAAAGGCTTTAAAAAGTACATAACTTTTACGCAGTATTTCTTTAATGACATTGAAATTATGAATCAATACTTCGTTATTTGTTGATGTATGATGTTCAGTTCGTGGAATTCTTGTGAATTTCGCAAAGTACGAATGATGTTATCTGAAAAGTTTCGGGTACATCGATGATGAAAGTGTAAAATCAAATATATACTTGATTTATTATGAATTGGAATTTGTTGAATTGCGACAGAGATTGTAGTTAACGCTGGTTAAGTTACGGCCGAAGGACGTACATTATTGCATATTTGTAATATGAATTAACCGAGTAGTTAAGATTCACACACAATAGCTTAGCACGGAAAGATTTATTTCAAAAAAAAAAAAAAAAAAAAAAATATATATATATATATATATATATATATATATATATATATAATATACATATAATTTCTTCAGAGAGAATGAGTTAATTCTTCATAACTCGTTGATACAATATACACGTTATTGATTGGTAATGATGTCCACAGTGATTCTTAAACTGACGGAGTTTGTGATGTTATCGGTGTTGTTGATTCGGATGTTGACTGTACTGACGATGCTGGTAACGCTGACGGTACTGTTGATGCTGTTGGTAAAGCAAGTTTAGCTTGTTAATCACACACCATTTTTGTCAGGGTTTCTTCTCTTCCTTCTATCATTTTGGTTCGCTTAACTGATTTATGGTTAGGGCTAGATTAGATAATCTCTAAGACTTTAGATATTACATAATCGCCGCGGAATGTTTTTCCAATGAAGTTATGAATTAATACTTCATCAGTTATTGTTGTTGGTACTCCTTGGTATCTATGGTGCGTATGACGTTGATGCTCGTGGGACAGATTATGAAGTCGAGGTTTACAACGCGGTTGTGGTTGGAGGTTGTAATGGTACTGTTGGCATTGATGATGGTGGTACTGGTTATGCTGCTGATGCTGCTGCTGGTGTTTGTAATCTCTGCACCATATTCTCCAAAGCCACTACCCAAGCGCGAAGCTCGTTGACTTCTTCTATTACACCGGGGTGATTGTCGGTTCGGACGAGCGGATAAATAAAATATAAAATTTGATGTAATATATAATCGTGACGAGATACTCTGGAAATGAGCGAGAAAATGGTGTTTCAGACAGGTTCACCGGTAAGTGCTTCAGGTTCTTCGTCAAGAGGGCAATGTGTTGGATGGAAGGGATCACCTTCTTTTTGTCTCCAATGATTGAGGAGGCTACGAACCTATCCCCAGTTCATCCAGAATAGGTGATGACTGATTGGTTGATCTATTCCAGTTACACTGCTTTCGGAGCTTGAATGGGATTCCATTTCGGAATCTGTGTGACTTGAACTGATGATGAATTCCATTTCGTACGATTGGATAAAGGATTTTTTTTTTCAATATGAAATGATTTTGGCTAACGGATGGTATTTTAATTACATAATATATATATATATATATATATATATATATATATATATATATATATATATATATATATATATATATATATATATATATATATATATATATAGATCAAAAGATTTCGTAGATTACGGAGGACTTTGATATGTCAGGCAAAGTTTAAAGTAACAGATATGATAAGATATGATTTAGCAGATATGCTAAGATATGAATTTTTGTCTATACACTATTAATGCAATCAATGCAGCAAGACGTGTCTTAGACTAAATATGATAAGCAGGTAATTTTCTGAGGATGATAAGTAGTTAATTTTTGACACAAAATGATAAGCAAAACTTTTGACATGCAGACACGGTCGAAGTCCAGACTCACTAATGCATCCTATCGACTTTTCAGTTAGACACACTAATGCAGACCTGGTTCGCTAAGACCACCGCTCTGATACCAACTGAAAGGACCCGTTCATATACATTATAAACGATTCACAATAGTTGATTACATTGCGAGGTATTTGACCTCTATATGATACATTTTACAAACATTGCATTCGTTTTTAAAAGACAGTCTTTCTTTACATCGAAATTGACAGGCATGCATACCATTTCATAATATCCACTATCTAACTATAAATTGATTTAATAATAATCTTTGATGAACTCAATGACTCGAATGCAACGTTCTTCGAAATATGCTATGAAAGACTCCAAGTAATATCTTTAAAATGAGCAAATGCACAGCGGAAGATTTCTTTAACACCTGAGAATAAACATGCTTTAAAGTGTCAACCAAAAGGTTGGTGAGTTCATTAGTTTATCATAATCATTTATTTCCATCATTTTAATAGACCACAAGATTTCATATTTCCATTTCTCATAAACATACGTCCCATACATAGAGACAAAAATATCATTCATATGGATTGAACACCTGGTAACCGACATTCACAATATGCATATAAGAATATCCCCATCATTCTGGGATCCTCCTTCGGACATGATATAAATTTCGAAGTACTAAAGCATCCGGTACTTTGGATGGGGCTTGTTGGGCCCGATAGATCTATCTTTAGGATTCGCGTCAATTAGGGTGTCTGTTCCCTAATTCTTAGATTACCAGACTTAATAAAAAGGGGCATATTCGATTTCGATAATTCAACCATATAATGTAGTTTCGATTACTTGTGTCTATTTCGTAAAATATTTATAAAAATTGCGCATGTATTCTCAGCCCAAAAATATAAAGGGTAAAAAGACAAATGAAACTCACCATACTGTATTTCGTAGTAAAAATACATATAACGTCATTGAACAAGTGCAAGGTTGGCCTCGGATTCATGAACCTAAATTAATTATATATATTTATGTGTTGGTCAATATATGTCTAACAAATTAGGTCAAGTCATAGTGTGCCACAATCCTAATGCTCGAGACTAATACGCAAAAGTCAACAAAAGTAAATTTGACTCAAAATAATTTCCAAAAATCTATACATGATTAATATATAGTTTAAATATCGTCGTTTTATATTTTTAAATATTTTTAAAAGATTTATTAGAGTAAATAATATAATTTATTTATTAAAAAATAAAATTTTATATTAAATTTATATAATAAAATATACTTTTATATATATTAAGTAATAAAATTTATAGGGTTCATTTAATATCATAAAGATAATATGATAGGTATTATTAAAGTAAGTTATTATACATAGTAAAATATGTTTGTATCACATATTTAGTTGATAAAATAATATCTATAATGATAGTAAGTAAAAGTTATATTATTTTGTAATAATAATTATTATTATAAAAATATCAATATTTATAATTACTAAGATGACATTATGATAAAACGATAATTCTAATTATGATAACTTTAATATTTACGATAATTTTTAATATTATCTTTAAAATAATAATTCTATTTAAAATAATAATAATAATGATATTTTATAGTATCAATGACATTTCTATTAAAATGATAATTTTTTTTAAAATTATAGTTTTACTACTAACGATACTTTTAATAATAATAGTAATGATAAAAATAATAAGAACGATAATTTTATCTAAATCAATATCTTATAATATTTTAATTTAATCATGATACTCTTACCCATTATTTCCTAATCGCTTCGTTTAATAGCTTTTAACCGTCTTTTATATCGTATTCATAATAATGATAATAATAGTAATCAAAATAATTAGGTGTTACAAATATTTGTTTTAATTACACTATTATTAATAATGATAGTTACTATAACATTATTAACGATAATACTAATATTTATCTTAATGATAATATAGTAATAATAATAATAACAATAACAATAACCATTTTTAAATAATCATATATATATATTAATAATGATAATAATAATAATAATACCAATAATAATAATAATAATAATAATAATAATAATAATAATAATAATAATAATAATAATAATAATAATAATAATAATAATAATAATTGGATAATAATAATAATACTAATTATAACTTTAACGATAATAACGATAGTAATAATAAAAAAAATAACAATTTTTAATGATAAATCCCTTTTATTGATAAAGATAATAATAATGATAATAATAAGATAAAACTAGAACGACGATAAAAATGACGATAATAATAATTATTTTTAATAAAAATATCAAAAATTCAATTGATTATAACTTTTAATCCGTTCATCGAAACCATTCGATATCTAAAGGAAAAGTTCTTAATTTTTCGCTAGCTTTCCAAGGACATGCATATCTTATACCTTATCTCAACTGCAAGTGTAACTAATTCAAGATTAAACCTAACCTGTCTAAGGGCAATATCAAAAGTACAAGCATGCATAATCCTAAATACTCGAGCACTAGTCAGGGATACACTATTAGTATGTAAAAGTTAAATTATGAGTACTCACGTATCAATATTGAGATTCAATATTGCAGGAAAGGTACGTAGACGCAACGGAAATGATAAACACTATATTGACCTCACGAGCATACCCATGAACCATACTCAATCACCTCCATAGCTATAACCCATAATTTCCTTAATCCTATCCTACTCGAAAAACAATTTCGAAATCACTCGGACAGCACTCCGTCATAATATTTTATGTATACTAATAATATCTTGAAATAATACGGAGTAAATATATATATGTAAATTGATTGAGAGAGTTTAGAGAAAAATATTTTCAAGTTTCTATGAAATAATGAAACCTATTGAATTCTATTTATAATAGATTTTTGAATTATTAAAGTGAATTATTAAAGTGAATTATTAAAGTATGAATTATTAAAGTGAATTATTAAAGTATGAATTATTAAAGTGAATTATTAAAGTATGAATTATTAAAGTATGAATTATTAAAGTGAATTATTAAAGTATGAATTATTAAAGTGAATTATTAAAGTTAAAGTAAAGTAAAAATAAAGTAAAGGTAAAGTATAAGTATAGTAAAAGTATAAAACTATGTACGTATAATACGCGTATAAATATATATAATATTAATTTAAATCGTTATATATATTTAATAAAATAAAATATAAATATCGTTATCTTTATCATACTAGTTAAGTAATGAGTTGTCAAAAGTGGTTCTAGATATTTATAAAAGTTATATACGTTTTAATAATAAAGTTCTTTTTAAACTGAAAAAGTTTTTGTACGTTTGAAACTAAATAGATCAATCGAGTCTTTATGAGATTCAATCTTCCACTATCCTTTGTCTAGTTCTCAATGATTGACAATTTGTTCTTATTTATAAATCACTTTACCATTTTCTGAATATTGTTAAAATGGAAAGATTTCTCAAATCAACGTGGGCCTTTCAACAGAGACTTGTAATTATAATTCAATATATCTGATAATTCAATCATTTGATCTTATCTTCTAATTCCATTGATAAATATTTTGAAACAGATACAATCATATAAAGTATTTAATCTAATATTTTGTTTACATTTTAAGTTATAATATATATACACATATACATATATAATCATATTCGTTTAATGGTTCGTGAATCGTTGGAACTTGGTCGAGGTTGAATGAATGTATGAACATAGTTTAAAATTCTTGCAATTTAACTTAACAAATATTGTTTATCGTGTCGGAAACATATAAAGATTAAAGTTTAAATTTGGTTGGAAATTTCCGGGTTGTCACACCGGAACACCCAGTAACTCATCCGGAAAAACATCTTCAAATTCACTTACCACCGAAATTTCACGAATGGATGGTGGCTCATCTCGAGTATCAACAACATGGGTAAGAAAAGCCATGCCACCACTAACAAGGAAACGACGTGCCCGTGCAAAAGTGCATATCGGCACAAGTCTTCTCCGTTTATCGCCATGAATAATTAACTCTCCCCCACTAGGGGTCTTCACTCGAATAGATTTTTCATGGTATGTAATATCAGATCTATTATGATCTAGCCAATCCATACCAACAACGATATCAAAATCACCCAAAGTCATCGGGATGAGATCGATTTTAAAGTTTTTGGCACCAAACACATCATTACAATTTTTACACACATCAACCACTAGCACCGTCTTGCCATCCGCTATTTCGACTTCTACCGGACGACTTAACTTTGCTAACGGTCTATCAAGTTTAGGCACAAATTTTGGTGACACAAACGACAAGTTTGCACCACTATCAAAAAGTATCCTTGCCGGATTAGAGTTAACCATGAAAGTACCTGAGACCAAGGTTGGAGAATTCAGATCTCGGGGAGATCTCGTTTGGACTTTTTTAGGGAGATCTCGGCATCTCGAAATAATCTCGAGGAGATCTCTGATGTTGACCTATGTTGACTTTATAGTTTTTTAATAAAAATATATATAAAAACATAAATATATGTATATTTATATACGTTTTTACGAGATTTTACAAAAATATCCGAGAAATGAGGGAAAAAATCTTAGAAATTGAGAAATCTCGGGAGATGAACATCTCGTCTCAGTTGCCTTCTAAAAATGAGATCTCGGCAGAGATCTCGGGGAGATCTCGGGAGATTTACAACACTGCCTGAGACAACTTCATTGGATTGCTTGGCTTCGTTGTTAGTCATCAAATAATTGCGACCCCTAGCCGTACCCGCCACCTTCTCTAGCCGCTTAACATGATCGGCGTTCAAACCGGGACACTCCGGCCTCTTGTGCCCCTCCTTACCACAATTATAACAAGTAACTTTGTTCGGCGCATTGGTACAATCACGAGCCATGTGTCCTCTTTGTTTACAATTGAAACACGTGGGCCCGTAACTCGGAGCATCACCCTTCTTCACGCTATTTGCACCTTCGGAACCCTTCTTTGACTTCTTGTTTGAAAAGTTTGAATGACTTGATCCTTCAAACTTTGTTTTAGAGAAAGTGAAATCGCTTTTTCTTGGAACCTCCAGCTCAAAACCCCGAGCCAATTCAAATAACTCTTCAAAAGACTTAGCCGCTCCTCGACTAATCTTACCCTTAAACTCATCGTTCATGGTACGGTAGAAATCCTTCATCAACTTGTGATCGTCACCAACATATTCCGGACAAAAACGAGTCTTTTCCAAGAAGGTAGACTTGAGAGTAACTAAGTCCATTGAACCTTGTCGCAAATTATGCAACTCGTCCCGGATTCTATCAAGGTCGGAAGAAGTTCGGTATTCTTTGAAAAATTCTTTCTTAAACTCCTCCCACGTCAAGCTCATACATTGTTCCTCACCGTACAATTGAATCTTATCATCCCACCACAAATTAGCTTCTTCCCGCAACATGCTAGAACTATACCTCGCCTTCTTCTCGGGAGGACATTCCGCGGTACGAAAAGCTCCCTCGATATCGGAAATCCAACATGTGCTTTTTAACGGATCTCGTACCCCATTAAACATCGGGGGTTGAGCATCCTTAAAATTTTTGTAATGGAAGTCCCGCCTTCCATTCCCACCGTTACCATTACCCCCTTCGCCACGAGGATGAATGTTTCTAGCTTCTAATGCCTCCTCGATCGCGACATTCATTCGCTCATTTATCATTTCGGTTACTTGCCCATCAACCAATTCTTGGAAAATCTTTCGGACATCGTCAAGAAATTCCGTTTTTAGCCTTTTAAAGATGGCCTCAACCTTGGCCGTGAGTTCAATGTCCTCGCTCGTGCCTCATTCATTGGAATCATGTCCATTTCTCATCTTCATTCTATAAAACGAAGTAAGTTAAGCAACGAAACGATAGGACATAACCCATATGTATATACATATAGACCACACTACCCCATCTTTCTCAACAATCGTCGTACATCACTTGTTTGACACGATTTGAACCCGTAACAATGGTAGCTAATCATTTTTACGCGAGCACATCGCATTAACTTGTTAGTACAACGTCTATCTCGCTTGATGATTTCTAAACACAACACAAAACAATTAGCGCATAGTTAGTTCACCTAAAACTAGGCACTAACCAATCCCCGGTCCAACCCGTCTCTAACAAGTCCCGCATAACGCGCATACACCATAAAGTCTAAGTCTAGGCACCTATCTCAAGTCGCCTAAATCCCTTAGACCATGTTCTGATACCACTTGTAACAACCCAAACCAATAACCAACCGAACACGAGAAAGAAAAAAAAAATTTATAACAGTAGAGTAAGCCACGCGCACCACCTCAGGGTACGCGGCGCGCACAGGTCAATTTCAGTTCTGTCCGGTTTTTGCAATTTTTCAAATAAAGATCTCCCACTTCCTGACATATTTAGAAGAAATGCTTTTCACAACATGTTATAATAGTTAAAACTCACACGATTCAATAATAAAATGAGTTTTACAAAATGGGGCCCACATCGGCCGTTTTACGTGTTTCCTCCAAAACATACAAGTTCGACCATAAGAGTTTAAATTCCAAATGAAAATATGAGCATGGTGTTTGGGGTTAAATTACCCAAATCTCGGTCAAACTCCAAAAGCTATAACATCCAAAAGCGTCCCCTAACAAACAAGCGGGATCTCTAATGTAGTGACCCGAACTTTTCCATGTTTATATATATTAAATGAAATTGTTATTTACATGATTAAGTGTTTCTAACATGTTAAGCAATCAAACTTGTTAAGAGTTGATTAATTTAAATAGGTTTCATATAGACAATTGACCACCCAAGTTGACCAGTGATTCACGAACGTTAAAACTTGTAAAAACTATATGATGACATATATATGATTATATATATAGTTAACATGATATTATGATAAGTAAGTATCTCATTAGGTATTTTAACAATGAGTTATATACATAAAATTGAGTTTATTGAATTAAGAAACCTGAAACGATATATATAACGATTATCGTTATAACAACGTCTTACTAAATACATATGAATCAAATTAAGATATTGATACACTATGTTTAATCATGATAAATGATAAGTAAACATGTCATTAAGTGTACTAACAATGAACTACATATGTAAAAACAAGACTACTAACTTAATGATTTCGAAACGAGACATATATGTAACGATTATCGTTGTAACAACATTTAACTGTATATATATCATACTAAGATATATTAATATATCATAATATCATGATAATGTAATAATTTAACATCTCTTTAGATATAATAAACAATGGGTTAACAACATTTAACATGATAGCTAACCTAAAGGTTTTAAAACAACATTTACATGTAACGACTAACGATGACTTAACGACTCAGTTAAAATGTATATACATGTAGTGTTTTAATATATATTCATACACTTTTGAAAAACTTCAAGACACTTATCAAAATACTTCTACTTAACAAAAATGCTTACAAATACATCCTCGTTCAGTTTCATCAACAATTCTACTCGTATGCACCCGTATTTGTACTCGTACAATACACAGCTTTTAGATGTATGTACTATTGGTATATACACTCCAATTATCAGCTCTTAGCAGCCCATGTGAGTTACCTAACACATGTGGGAACTATCATTTGGCAACTAGCATGAAATATCTCATAAAATTACAAAAATATTAGTAACCATTCATGACTTATTTACATGTAAACAAAATTACACATCCTTTATATCTAATCCATATACCAATGACCAAAAACACCTATAAAAACTTTTATTCTTCAATTTTCTTCATCTAATTGATCTCTCTCAAGTTCTATCTTCAAGTTCTAAGTGTTCTTCATAAATTCTATAAGTTCTAGTTTCATAGAATCAAGAATACTTCCAAGTTTGCTAGCTTACTTCCAATCTTGTAAAGTGATCATCTAACCTCAAGAAATCTTTCATATTTACAGTAAGATATCTTTCTAATACAAGTTAATACTCATATTCAAACTTTGATTCAATTTCTATAACTATAACAATCTTATTTCGAGTGGAAATCTTACTTGAACTTGTTTTCGTGTCATGATTCTACTTCAAGAACTTTCAAGCCATCCAAGGATCCTTTGAAGCTAGATCTATTTTTTTCATTTCCAGTAGGTTTATCCACAAAACCTGAGGTAGTAATGATGTTCATAACATCATTCGATTCATATATATAAAACTACCTTATTCGAAGGTTTAAACTTGAAATCACTAGAACATAGTTTAGTTAATTCTAAACTTTTTCGCAAACAAAAGTTAATCCTTCTAACTTGACTTTTAAAATTAACTAAAAATATGTTCTATATCTATATGATATGCTAACTTAATGATTTAAAACCTAGAAACACGAAAAACACCGTAAAATCGGACATACGCCGTCGTAGTAACACTGCGGGCTGTTTTGGGTTTGATAATTAAAAACTATGATAAACTTTGATTTAAAAGTTGTTCGTCTGGGAAAATGATTTTTCTTATGAACATGAAACTATATCCAAAAATCATGATTAAACTCAAAGTGGAAGTATGTTTTCCAAAATGGTCATCTAGACGTCGTTCTTTCGACTGAAATGACTACCTTTACAAAAATGACTTGTAACCTGTATTTCCAACCATAAACTTATACTATTTCTGTATAGATTCATAAACTTAAGTTCAATATGAAACCATAGCAATTGGATTCACTCAAAACGGATTTAAAACGAAGAAGTTATGGGTAAAACAAGATTGGATATTTTTACTTGTTGTAGCTACGTGAAAATTGGTAACAAATTTATATTAATCATATCCTAGCTAACTTATATTGTATAATACATATATTCTAATATATTATGTAATCTTGGGATACCATAGACTCGTATGCAAATATTTTGACATATCATATCGACCCATATATATATATATATATATATATATATATATATATATATATATATATATATATATATATATATATATATATATATATATATATATATATATATTATTTGGAACAACCATAGACACTCTATATGCAGTAATGTTGGAGTTAGCTTTACAGGGTTGAGGTTGATTCCAAAAATATATATACTTTGAGTTGTGATCTAGCCTGAGACGTGTATACACTGGGTTGTGGATTGGGTCAAGATAATATATATCAATTTATTTTTGTACATCTAACTATGGACAACTAGTTGTAGGTTACTAACGAGGACAACTGACTTAATAAACTTAAAACATTAAAACGTATTAGAAATGTTGTAAATATATTTTGAACATACTTTGATATATATGTACATATTTGTTATAGGTTCGTGAATCGACCAGTGGCCAAGTCTTACTTCCCGACGAAGTAAAAATCTGTGAAAGGGAGTTATAGTTCCACTTTTAAAATCTAATATTTTTGGGATGAGAATACATGCAGCTTTTTAAATGTTTTACAAAATAGACACAAGTACATGAAACTACTTTCTATGGTTGAACGATCGAAGCCGAATATGCCCCTTTTTACTTGGTAACCTAAGAATTAGTAAACCAGTCTACTAATTGATGTGAATCCTAAAGATAGATCTATTGGGCCCAACAAACCCCATCCGTTGTAGCGGATGCTTTAGTACTTAGAGTTTTTATATCATATCCGATGGATGTCCCGGAATGATGGGGATATTCTTATATGCATCTTGTTAATGTCGGTTACCAGGTGTTCACCGTATGAATGATTTTTATCTCTATGTATGGGATGTATTAAAATATGAAATCTTGTGGTCTATTATTATGGTTTGATAATATATAGGTTAAACCTATAACTCACCAACATTTTTGTTGACGTTTTAAGCATGTTTATTCTCAGGTGATTATTAAGAGCTTCCGCTGTTGCATACTAAAATAAGAACAAGATTTGGAGTCCATGCTTGTATGATATTATGTAAAACTGCATTCAAGAAACTTATTTTTGATGTAATATATTCATATTGTAAACCATTATGTAATGGTCGCGTGTAAACGGTATATTTTAGATTATCATTATTTGATAATCTACGTAATGTTTTTTAAACCTTTATCGATAAAATAAAGGTTACGGTTGTTTTTAAAATGAATGCAGTCTTTGAAAAACGTCTCATATAGAAGTCAAAACCTCTCGACGAAATCAATTAATATGGAACGTTTATAATCAATATGAACGGGACATTTCAGTTGGTATCTGAGCGTTGGTCTTAGAGAACCAGAAATTTGCATTAGTGTGTCTTATCGAGTTTGTTAGGATACATTAGTGAGTTTAGACTTCGACCGTGTTTTCTTTAAAAATGATTGCTTAACACTTTTGTTGGAAACTATATATTATTAACATGTATATATTATGTGATATATTAACCTCTTAATGTGTTTGATATTGTGTGATAGATGTCTACCACTAGTACAAATCCCATCGATTCACCTAATAATAATGTTTGTGTGATAGATGTCTACCACTAGTACAAATCCCATCGATTCACCTAATAATAATGAAGATTCGAATATATTTTGGGAAGATTCACAAATTCTCAAAGAGGAACCAGAAGAAGAGGAACCGGAAGAGGAGGAACCGGAAGAAGAGGAACTGGAAGAGGAGGAACCGGAAGAAGAGGAACCGGAAGAAGAAGAGGTTCTGGAGGAAGAAATATTGATACATATAGTAAATCGATTAAACAAAATAAAATCCTCAACCAACGGACCAAAGTTAATAATGGTCAATGGTGTTTCTGCCGAGGAAGCAAAATATTGGGAAGATTATCAATTTTCTGATGAATCAGATCCCGATGAGGATTTCGATGATGTTATAGAAATTACCTCGACCCAATTTAATAAAGCGAAAGAAAATAATAAGGGAAAAGGTATAAAAATAGAGAAACCCAATTCCAACCCCGATGAACTTTATATGTATTGGCAACGTCCGTATTTCCTAAAATGTAACAATGACCCGGGAACCTCTAAACCACCAGGTTTTTCTAAACCATTGTGGAAAACGACGGCTCGTATTAGAGGAACACCATATATTCCTAGAAAATTAGGAAAACGAACCAAGTCCGAAGAAGAAGAAACCAGTGATTCAGATTAGAGGGTTGTAATCATGTTGTGTATTATATGTATTGTAGTGTGCTTGTACTTTTATGTTCTATGTAAAAATTGCTTGTATTGTTTGTTAATTATCTTTTACGAATCTAATCCTTGTCTATTTTACAGTATAAAAACAAAATGGACGTTAAGGATAGACAACCGAATATTTTAGAAGACCTACCAGAGGATATGATTGAGGAAATCTTGTCTATAGTCGGTCAAAATTCATCAGCACATTTAGTTATGGCAAAATTAACTTGTCAAACATTTGAAAGACTTTCCAGAAATGACTTAGTTTATAAAAGGCTTTCCTTTGATAGGTGGGGTATATCACATTGGGGAGACCGTAAGTTACGCCGTGTTTTCTTTAAAGTGTTAAATGCGGGGAACCCAAATGCAATTTTACGCTACGGGTTAAGAACCTATTTTGACTCAACATATCCCAACATAGGATTTCGTGAGTTAGAAAGAGCTTCTAACATGCAACATAAAGAAGCATGTTATGCTTACGGGTTAATAATGTTCGCTTCTCATCAAATTGAGAAAAAGAACATTGGGTTGCAACTTTTAAATAAAACCTTCCCACAAGTGACGGATTCAGTAGTTGGGGTGAGAAACCAGGTTTTTAGATTATTACGGGGCTGTTGGACATTACGAAACCCTCGTCCTTTTGACGACATTACAACATGCTGCCTAGCCAATGGTCATAACGGTTATTTTCCACAAGATCAAGGATGGGAAGTGTAACGACCCTGGTTTTTCCAACGTTAATTATTAATAACTATTATTATTAATACTTGTGATTAAACGAATGTATGTTATTACATTTACATGTTGCCATGATTGCCCGTACTTGACTTTAATTGCCCGAAACGTCTTTGTGACACACGAAACTTACACGAATAATATCTTCAGATATTATTTACATTCATGATTATGTTTTATTAATCATTTTAATTAACTAAGGTTATTGGTTAATTACTTGGGCTTTGTTGGACTTAACTTGTTAATTACTTGAATTTGGGCCTTTATTAGTGTTAATGGACCTATGAAGCCCGCCCTACTTCTTTCATGGACTCTTTAGCCCAACACTACATGTAAGTATTACTTAAAATTTAACTAGATGGATTAAGTTACACTTGGAATCTAGTTGCAACTTATTCCCATAACAATACACCAAATAACCAACTTTTAATACCTTTACTTGCATGAGACTAGTGTGTAATCCTCTTGCTCCCTTCCCTCATCCAAACCGTCGGTTTAGGGGTTATACAAGGGGAGTTCAAACTTTTTTTTTTTCATTACTCACTTACTAGCATTACTCTTTCATTTACACACACACAAAAATACTTGAAATTCTCTCAACTTTTTCTCTCTTTTCTCTCTCAAATATTGTAAGTATCATGAACACTTCTTCCTCTTTTCTTGGCATAAAAACCAAACCAAATAACACTCTCATCATCATTCTTTTGTTGATTGTTATTGTTACTTACTTGTAGTTGTTTTGTTTACTAGTTCCTTGTTGTTGTTACTTACTTATTGTTGTTACATACTAATTACTAAGAAGCAAACTTTCTAGTTTGATTCTTCTTTTATCTTGTATTTACAAGAACACTCAAGAACTAACTTACTAGTTATGTGCTACCTTTATTGTTTTAAAAAGATTAAAGTTCATAGTTGTGAAGTCATACTTGTAATTCATGAAGTAAACTTAAAGTTTACCTTCTTAAAGATCAAACTTTGGTTTGAATCTTTAAAGTATGAACAACCATGACTTGCTACTTGTTTACTTAGTCTATTACTTCATATTATGCGCTTTAATTTCATAATTGTTGGTTGTTATTGGTCAAGTGTTACTAGTTAACTTTGATCTCATTAATCTTGAACTAAAAGTTAACTTTGAAAGTTCAAGAACATGTAAGTAAGCTTTCTTTAATTATAACTTTGTACACTTATGTTAGATCTAGACTTTTGAGTCTTGGATCTTCAAGATCAAACTAAGAACTATGTTCTACAACTTAAGATCTTGATTTTATAAGTTTATTTTCAAATTGTAACTTAACATTAGTTTTAAAGTTCATGTATGTGTTAGATCTAAGACTTTGATGTAACTTTGGTTCATCAAAACACTTGCAACACTTAAGTGAGTTGTGCTTCATGCCTTAGACTTACACTTGGGTTATGATGGTCAAACCTTGGTAAAAATGATGCAAACACATCAACGGGTTGTACACTTGAAGCTATATGCATCAAGGATGAGAACCATGATAAGCATCGAGCACCAAGAACCACCGGAACCTACTGACTCTACTGTTTTACTATTTCTGTGTCTGACCCGTATGACCTAGGCTACTGTAATTATGATTTTCAGATAGCTCTGTTCGAGTAGATAACTTTTTATATAGGACTCGTCTTAATCCGAGTTACGGTTTAGGATATATGGCCCTCCGATCATCACTATGTCCATTTAACGTTGTGCTAAAAATTCTGACCTACTCGCACTTAGACTGTCACCACGGTCAAACAAAGACGAGTTTGCTTCTGTAATATTTACCACAACTAAAGGACTCATATACGGAGCTATGGCCACTGGTCTCACCTTATTTTAGTAGGTATAGAGGCCGTGGTGACTGACTGAACTCAGCCTTTGTTTTAAACTCTTTTCATGAACGAAACTTACTTTACACCTTTTGTTTGATGATGAATGATGATGACCCTTAAGACCTTATTTACATACTTTTAAAACTATTCGGACAATTTACTGACTTAGTACTATTTGACTTAGGTTGAGGACCCGTTTGGACAACCTTCATTACTTGCTTACTTTCCGAGTCATACTTTACCGCTACTTTATCATTGTGAGTTATAGCATTCCCTTTTTACTTTAACTATTTTGGGAACTGAGAATACATGCGCATTTTACGTTTTACATACTCGGCACGAGTACTTAAACTTATATATGTGTGGGTTATACAACGGCATAAACATTCCCTTTAGCTCGGTAACGTTTAATCATTGGTTTTTGAACCGTGAACGCGAATCTTAGATATGGATCCATAGGGTTTGACATCCCCACTCGGGCTAGTCGCGCTAGCATTTAACGAGTGTTTAATACTTCGTAGACATACGCACCTGCCAAGTGTACTTTCAGGGGGTATAAACGTTAAGTTAGTTACCAAGTGCCCACGGTTAACATATACTTTATCATACTGTTTTGAAACACTCTTTGTAGCACTGAAATCTCGTGGCCTACCTTACATACTGTTATACTTAAACTATAGCTCACCAACCTTTGTGTTGACGTTTTTAAGCATGTTTTTCTCAGGTGCTTAAGTTTATTTGCTTCCGCTGTCGTGCTAGTCTTGCCGTAGACACCCGCTGCTCTAGTGTTATCACCGCATGAACTGTTTATCTTGCATTCAAACTTTAATACTTTTGAACTATGTTTTGTAATAACCTAAGGGTCACATACGTTTATTCATGCTTGCTATTCATAGAAGCATACTGTTGGTGTAAAACATTTGATGTCAGTTATGACGTCACCTTTTTATCGTGAATGCAACTTCTTTTATTACAGCATATAGTACTTAACCTTGTAATGATCCTGTTGTTGATGATTCGTACACGATGGTTTTGTACGGGGCATCACATTTGGTATCAGAGCATTGGTTGTAGGTAATTAGGTTGCATTAGTGAGTCAAGACCGACCCGAGTAGGATTCACTAATAGGACTAATCTACAACTTGCTAGTTTACTTGTTTCTGCTGAACTTACTGCATGCTGCTACTTACTTTTACTGTTATATGTTGTATGCTACTACATGATTTCACTACTGTATGATATTACTTGTTTTCGATTGCATGCTACTTCTGTACGATTCGTTATTATTGCCATGCTACTTATTGTTATTCATGATTTAAACTATTGGCCTAATACGTGCTTGCTTTATGACTTACTGACATGGAAAAATTTATTTTTCCTTGTTCAGATGTCGGATACTCCACCTGCTATCATTTTGGGTAGTTCAGACTCGTCAGCCACCCCACCTACTGCTGCTGCCGACACACCGATCCCGCTACCCACGAGTGACCCAGGTGCTTCATCTTCAGGGACTAGCAGCCAGGCGCCTGCCCCATTGGTTACTTCTAGCGGAGCCCAGGACCCTTCAGAGATTCCAGTTCCATCTGCCCCCGGGCCCTCAGGATTACAGCCTCGCTCTGGTGAGATTGTGATTCCCGCGGAGTTCGGGGAAGGTCCTTTCCGTAACCGGTATTGCCATTGGTGCCGACGCGCCCCTGATGGACGTCTCATTCCGATCGGACCCGCTAGGTACAGACAGATGATGGCCGCTCAAGGACGGCCAGTTCAGCCACCCGTACAACCACCACATGATTCGGACGACCCGTCATCCACTGATGCTTCATCCGACGACACCTCCTCAGACGACTCCAGTGATGATGAGGACCCTACTGATGTACCTATACAGGCACCCTCCACCCCGCTGAAGAAGCGGTACCATTTTGATGGCACCATCATTCCAGGGGTGAATGGAAGTCGTGCTTTCACTGACGCATTTGGTCGGCGTCGTAGGGTTACTGTTCGTAAACGGCTTATGCCGTACCCTGCCGACCCACAAGTGCGTAAGGCACCCCGTTACGTACTGACTATTTCTGGAGCTGGAACATCTACACCCCGTTATGTAATGCCTGCACCACCGGCACCACCGGCACCACCGGCACCGCCTGCACCGCCAGCACCACCTGCCCCACCATCTCCCACTATCGAGGAATTGACAAGGGAGGTGGAGATCCTCCGAGCTCGAGTTGCTGAGCTAGAGGACCAGATGGCTCATGTTATGGACATCCTTCACCCACCTTCACCGTAGGACTTTTGTATTTAGATTTCATTATGGAATCTAGTTGTAGTTTTATGCTTCACTTATGTATTGTACGAACTTATTCAGATGTATGAAACTTATTATTATTATTAATGGAACTTTGCGTTATTTAATTCTTGCACGATGTTCTATTTACATTATTGTACGATGATTCTGTGGTATTTGTACCTAGATGCTTTATTTGATAACATGTGATGTTTTGATTCCATGTTGGTTACTATATACTGTATTATTACTATTTGAATACTGGATTTTGACTTGAGTCAAAATTTTTGTTTAGAACATCATGGCTAACGGTCAATCCACACCTACTGCTGCTCAAATTGAAGAGATGATCCAAGAACGTGTAGCCGCAGCCATTGCGAAAATGCAACCCCAAGCTCCACCGCCACCGCCACCACCACCACCACCGGTTATTCAACCCATTCGAAATGGGTGTACTTACAAGGAATTCCAGAGCTGTAAACTACATAACATCAGCGGCACTGAGGGACCGGTTGGTCTCACTAGATGGTTCGAGAAACTTGAATCAGTATTCCGAGTTAGCAACTGTTCGGAAGACAACAAAACTAAATTTGCTTCTTGCACGCTGTCTGACAGCGCGCTCACGTGGTGGAACACAATGGCACAGGCACAAGGCATTGATGAGGCGTATGCTATACCATGGGAAGCATTTAAGTGTGCCATGATTGAGGAGTATTGTCCGAGAACCGAGATACAAAAGATGGAACTGGAATTCATGCAGTTAAAGGCCGTTGGGAACGACCTTGATGGTTACAACAGGAGATTTTTGGAGTTAGCCCTGATGCGTCCGACAATGGTCACCCCAGAATTCAAGCGTATGGAGAGATACTTTTGGGGACTCCCTAAGTCCATCAAGGGAAATGTCACCTCGTCCAAGCCACCAAATGTTCCCGAAGCGATGCGCATGGCGCATACTTTAATGAATCAAATAACCATTGATGAACCAGAGAAAACTAAGTCTGAAGCGGGTACTAGTGAGAAGCACAAATGGGATAACCACAACAACAACAACAACAACAATAGGGGAAGGAACTATGATCAAAACCCGGTTAAACGACATGAGGGTTTCAGAGGAAACAAC
This sequence comes from Rutidosis leptorrhynchoides, assembly GCF_046630445.1. Taxonomy (NCBI): domain Eukaryota; kingdom Viridiplantae; phylum Streptophyta; class Magnoliopsida; order Asterales; family Asteraceae; genus Rutidosis; species Rutidosis leptorrhynchoides. Next base: position 102,631,965 of record NC_092343.1, read on the forward strand.
AACGGTGGAAACCTCAACCCCAACAACAACACCAACTCTAACCCGAACTACAAGGGAACCTTACCACAATGCAAGAGGTGTTACAAACACCACACTAGGTATTGCAATGTTGTCTGTGAGTAGTGCCAACGGTCTGGGCATATCGGGAAGGACTGCAAGGTCACCACTTTGAATGGGAAGTCGAACAACAATGGACCGAAGAAGTGCTACGAATGCGAACAGACGGGCCATTTCAGAAATGCGTGTCCAAACAAGCGAAAAGATGGCGGACCACCGCGCACTAGAGCTTTCAATGTTAATGCAAGGGACGCACGCGAAAACCCCGACTTAGTGACAGGTATATTCAAAATCAACAATCTTTTAGCTTCTGTCTTGTTTGATACTGGTGCGGATAGAAGTTATGTAGGTAGACATTTTTGCGATAAGATTAATTGGTCGTTAGTCCCGTTAAAAGAGAGTATGCTTGTCGAGGTCGCCAATGGAAAACTTGAGAAAGTTGACCATATTAGTCGAGGAGCTATTATCAACATAGCTGGTGTAGATTTCGAAATTGATTTGATACCCATCAAATTGGGAAGTTTTGACGTGATCGTCGGTATGGATTGGTTGAGCAAGATAAGGGCCGATATTATCTGTAGAGATAAAGCTCTCCGTATACCACAAGGAGACGGTGAGCCACTGGTTATCTACGGAGAGAGATGTACCTCGAAGTTGAACCTCATTAGTTGCGTGAAAGCGCAAAAAATTATGAAGAAGGGACGTCTTGCTGTCCTAGCGCATGTGAAAACGGTAGAAACTGAGGTGAAGAATGTGAACGACGTTCGAATTGTGAACGAATTTTCCGAAGTCTTCCCTGAAGAATTGCCTGGATTACCGCCGCCGAAAGCAGTAGAGTTTCAAATTGATTTAGTACCAGGAGCTGCACCTGTAGCTCGCGCACCTTATAGACTCGCACCTTCCGATATGCAAGAATTACAGAGTCAACTACAAGAGCTGTTAGACCGTGGATTTATCCAACCAAGTTTCTCGCCTTGGGGCGCACCTGTTCTGTTTGTGAAGAAGAAGGATGGATCCTTCCGTATGTGTATCGACTACCGTGAGCTCAACAAATTGACTATCAAGAATCGGTATCCTCTTCCACGAATTGATGATCTTTTTGATCAACTACAAGGATCGAGCGTTTACTCAAAGATCGATTTATGATCCGGTTATCACCAGTTGAGGGTGAAGGAAAGTGACGTGATGAAAACTGCATTTAAAACTCGTTATGGTCATTATGAGTTTCTTGTGATGCCATTCGGATTAACCAATGCACCTGTCGTGTTCATAGACCTCATGAATTGTGTCTGCAAGCCATACCTGGATAAGTTTGTTATCGTCTTCATAGATGATATCCTCATCTACTCTAAGAGCAAAGAAGAGCATGAGCAACACCTCCGACTAGTACTTGAACTCCTGAGACAAGAGCAACTTTACGCCAAATTCTCCAAGTGTGAATTTTGGTTGAAGGAAGTACAATTTCTGGGTCATGTTGTGAGCGGCTAGGGTATCAAAGTTGATCCCGCCAAGATTGAAGCTATCAGCAAGTGGGAGACTCCCACTACTCCGACCCACATTCGCCAATTCCTAGGTCTCGCCGGTTACTACCGAAGGTTTATTGAAGGATTTTCTCTGATTGCGCGTCCTTTGACCGCACTAACTCACAAGGGCAAGAAGTTCATTTGGGAACCCGCACACGAATTAGTATTTCAAACTTTGAAGAAGAAGTTAACCACCTCACCTATCCTATCACTTCCTGATGGCAGTGACGACTTTGTTGTTTATTGTGATGCATCGAAGAGTGGTTTTGGTTGTGTACTGATGCAACGATTAAAAGTTATTACCTATGCCTCTCGCCAACTGAAGATTCACGAACGGAACTACACTACTCATGATCTCGAACTTGGAGCCGTCGTCTTTGCGCTTAAATTGTGGAGACACTATTTGTATGGGACTAAGAGCACTATTTTCACCGATCACAAGAGTCTCCAGCACATCTTCGATCAGAAGCAACTAAATATGAGACAGCATCGATGGATCGAGACGCTCAACGACTATGATTGTGAGCTTTGTTATCATCCTGGCAAGGCCAATGTTGTAACTGACGCTTTAAGCCGAAAGGAGAGGACGGCACCTCTTCATGTTAGGACTCTGAACATCACCATCCATTCGAATCTCAACAGTCAAATCAGAGTAACCCAAGATGAGGCTCTCAAGGAGGAGAATATATCTCATGAACATTTGAACATACTTGTCTCTCGATTTGAGGTTAGGGAGTCTGGACTCCGATGTTATGCCGGAAGAATTTGGGTACCTCTTTATGGAGATCTACGGAACTTTATACTTGATGAAGCACATAAATCGAGATATTCGATTCACCCTGGAGTGGGCAAGATGTACCACGATCTTAAAGAACAGTATTGGTGGCCGAATCTTAAGAAGAACGTTGCAACTTATGTTGGTAAGTGTTTGACTTGCTCGAAGGTTAAATCCGAGCATCAGAGACAGGATACAATGGATTTCATTACTAAGCTGCCGAAGACAGTGGGTGGATACGATACCATTTGGGTTATCATTGACCGTCTTACCAAATCTGCACACTTTCTAGCGATGAAGGAAACGGATACAATGGAGAGACTTGCTCAATTATACATCAAATAAGTTGTATCTCGTCATGGTGTACCGTTATCAATCATCTCAGATCGCGATCCCCGTTTTGCTTCTAGATTTTGGCGTTCTTTGCAAGAAGCCATGGGAACTCGTCTTGACATGAGTACTGCTTATCACCCTCAGGCTGACGGGCAAAGTGAACGAACGATTCAGACCTTGGAAGACATGTTGCGTGCATGTGTCATTGATTTTGGAAAGGCCTGGGAAAGGCATTTGCCACTCGCCGAATTTTCTTACAACAACAGTTATCACTCAAGCATTAATGCCGCACCTTTTGAAGCATTGTATGGCCGTAAGTGCCGATCTCCTATTTGTTGGGCCGAAGTAGGCAAAAAGCAAATCACCGGACCCGAGGTAGTCCACGAAACAAAGGAAAGGATTGCTCAGATTCAAGCTAGACTTAAGACTGCTCGTGATCGGCAAAAGAGTTATGCCGATCTTAAACGTAAAGACTTTGAATTCAACGTTGGTGATCGTGTAATGTTGAAGGTTGCACCTTGGAAATGTGTGATTCATTTTGGAAAACGCGGGAAGTTAAACCCGCGGTACATCGGTCCTTTTGAAATCTTGAAACGTGTTGGACCCGTTGCATACCATTTGGACTTACCAGCACAATTGAGCTCGGTTCATCCTACCTTCCACGTGTCAAACTTGAAGAAGTGTCTTGCTGCACCTGAACTTATCATACCACTTGAGGAGCTTACGATTGACGAGAAACTCCACTTTGTGGAAGAACCAGTTGAGATTATGGATCATGAGATCAAAACTTTGAAACGCAACAAGATTCCGATCGTTCGAGTATGATGGAATGCCAAACGAGGACCTGAGTTTACTTGGGAATGAGAGGATCAAATGATGCGGAAGTATCCTCACCTTTTCCCGACTCCTCCATCTACCTCAGCTTAAAATTTCGGGACAAAATTTTCTTTAACAGGTGGGTAATGTAACGACCCTGGTTTTTCCAACGTTAATTATTAATAACTATTATTATTAATACTTGTGATTAAACGAATGTATGTTATTACATTTACATGTTGCCATGATTGCCCGTACTTGACTTTAATTGCCCGAAACGTCTTTGTGACACACGAAACTTACACGAATAATATTTTCAGATATTATTTACATTCATGATTAAGTTTTATTAATCATTTTAATTAACTAAGGTTATTGGTTAATTACTTGGGCTTTGTTGGACTTAACTTGTTAATTACTTGAATTTGGGCCTTTATTAGTGTTAATGGACCTATGAAGCCCACCCTACTTCTTTCATGGACTCTTTAGCCCAACACTACATGTAAGTATTACTTAAAATTTAACTAGATGGATTAAGTTACACTTGGAATCTAGTTGCAACTTATTCCCATAACAATACACCAAATAACCAACTTTTAATACCTTTACTTGCATGAGACTAGTGTGTAATCCTCTTCCTCCCATCCCTCATCCAAACCGTCGGTTTAGGGGTTATACAAGGGGAGTTCAAACTTTTTTTTTTCATTACTCACTTACTAGCATTACTCTTTCATTTACACACACACAAAAATACTTGAAATTCTCTCAACTTTTTCTCTCTTTTCTCTCTCAAATATTGTAAGTATCATGAACACTTCTTCCTCTTTTCTTGGCTTAAAAACCAAACCAAACAACACTTTCATCATCATTCTTTTGTTGATTGTTATTGTTACTTACTTGTAGTTGCTTTGTTTACTAGTTCCTTGTTGTTGGTACTTACTTATTGTTGTTACATACTAACTACTAAGAAGCAAACTTTCTAGTTTGATTCTTCTTTTATCTTGTATTTACAAGAACACTCAAGAACTAACTTACTAGTTATATTCTACCTTTATTGTTTTAAAAAGATTAAAGTTCATAGTTGTGAAGTCATACTTGTAATTCATGAATTAAACTTAAAGTTTACCTTCTTAAAGATCAAACTTTGGTTTGAATCTTTAAAGTATGAACAACCATGACTTGTTACTTGTTTACTTAGTCTATTACTTCATATTATGCACTTTAATTTCATGATTGTTGGTTGTTATTTGTCAAGTGTTACTAGTTAACTTTGATCTCATTAATCTTGAACTAAAAGTTAACTTTGAAAGTTCAAGAACATGTAAGTAAGCGTTCTTTAATTATAACTTTGTACACTTATGTTAGATCTAGACTTTTGAGTCTTGGATCTTCAAGATCAAACTAAGAACTATGTTCTACAACTTAAGATCTTGATTTTATAAGTTTATTTTCAAATTGTAACTTAATATTAGTTTTAAATTTCATGTATGTGTTAGATCTAGGACTTTGATGTAACTTTGGTTCATCAAAACACTTGCAACACTTAAGTGAGTTGTGCTTCATGTCTTAGATTTACACTTGGGTTATGATGGTCAAACCTTGGTGAAAATGATGCAAACACATCAACTGGTTGTACACTTGAAGCTATATGCATCAAGGATGAGAACCATGATAAGCATCGAGCACCAAGAACCACCGGAACCTAGTGACCCTACTGTTTTACTGTTTCTATGTCTGACCCGTACGACCTGGGCTACTGTAATTATGATTTTCAGATAGTTCTGTTCTATTAGATAACTTTTCATATAGGACTTGTAGTGACCCGAACTTTTCCATGTTTATATATATATTAAATGAAATTGTTATTTACATGATTAAGTGTTTCCAACATGTTAAGCAATCAAACTTGTTAAGACTTGATTAATTGAAATAGGTTTCATATAGACAATTGACCACCCAAGTTGAACGGTGATTCACGAACGTTAAAACTTGTAAAAACTATACGATGACATATATATGGTTATATATATAGTTAACATGATTTTATTATAAGTATGTATCTCATTATGTATTTTAACAATGAGTTATATACATAAAAATGAGACTATTAATTTAAGAAACTCGAAAACGATATATATAACGATTATCGTTATAACAACGTCTTACTAGGTACATATGAATCATATTAAGATATTGATACACTTGGTTAATTATGTTAAATGATAAGTAAATATATTATTAAGTGTATTAACAATGAAATACATATGTAAAAATAAGACTACTAACTTAATGATTTCGAAACGAGACATATATGTAACGATTATCGTTGTAACGACATTTAACTGTATATACATGATACTAAGATATATTATATATCATAATATCATGATAATATAATAATTTAACATCTCATTTGTTATAATAAACAATGGGTTAACAACATTCAACAAGATCGTTAACCTAAATGTTTCAAAACAACATTTACATGTAACGACTAACGATGACTTAACGACTCAGTTAAAATGTATATACATGTAGTGTTTTAATATGTATTCATACACTTTTGAAAGACTTCAAGACACTTATCAAAATACTTCTACTTAACAAAAATGCTTACAATTACATCCTCGTTCAGTTTCATCAACAATTCTACTCGTATGCACCCGTATTCGCACTCGTACAATACACAGCTTTTAGATGTATGTACTATTGGTATATACACTCCAATGATTAGCTCTTAGCAGCCCATGTGAGTCACCTAACACATGTGGGAACCATCATTTGGCAACTAGCATGAAATATCTCATAAAATTACAAAAATATGAGTAATCATTCATGACTTATTTACATGAAAACAAAATTACATATCCTTTATATCTAATCCATACACCAACGACCAAAAACACCTACAAACACTTTCATTCTTCAATTTTCTTCATCTAATTGATCTCTCTCAAGTTCTATCTTCAAGTTCTAAGTGTTCTTCATAAATTCCAAAAGTTCTAGTTTCATAAAATCAAGAATACTTCCAAGATTGCAAGTTTACTTCCAAGTTTTCTAAATCCATTCCAAGTAATCATCCAAGATCAAGAAACTTTTGTTACTTACAATAGGTTATATTTCTAATACAAGGTAATAATCATATTCAAACTTTAATTCAATTTCTATAACTATAACAATCTTATTTCGAGTGGAAATCTTACTTGAAATTGTTTTCGTGTCATGATTCTGCTTCAAGAACTTTCAAGCCATCCAAGGATCCTTTGAAGCTAGATCTATTTTTATCATTTCCAGTAGATTTATCCAAGGAACTTGAGGTAGTAATGATGTTCATAACATCATTCGATTCATACATATAAAGCTATCTTATTCGAAGGTTTAAACTTGTAATCACTAGAACATAGTTTAGTTAATTCTAAACTTGTTCGCAAATAAAAGTTAATCCTTCTAACTTGACTTTTAAAATCAACTAAACACATGTTCTATATCTATATGATATGCTAACTTAATGATTTAAAACCTGAAAACACGAAAAACACCGTAAAACCGGATTTACGCCGTCGTAGTAACACCGCGGGCAGTTTTGGGTTAGTTAATTAAAAACTATGATAAACTTTGATTTAAAAGTTGTTATTCTGGGAAAATGATTTTTATTATGAACATGAAACTATATCAAAAAGTTATGGTTAAACTCAAAGTGGAAGTATGTTTTCAAAAATGGTCATCTAGACGTCGTTCTTTCGACTGAAATGACTACCTTTACAAAAATGACTTGTAACTTATTTTTCCGACTATAGACCTATACTTTTTCTGTTTAGATTCATAAAATAGAGTTCAGTATGAAACCATAGCAATTTTATTCACTCAAAACGGATTTAAAATGAAGAGGTTATGGGTAAAACAAGATTGGATAATTTTTCTCATTTTAGCTACGTGAAAATTGGTAACAAATCTATTCCAACCATAACTTAATCAACTTGTATTGTATATTATGTAATCTTGAGATACCATAGACACGTATACAATGTTTCAACCTATCATGTCGACACATCTATATATATTTCGGAACAACCATAGACACTCTATATGTGAATGTTGGAGTTAGCTATACAGGGTTGAGGTTGATTCCAAAATATATATAGTTTGAGTTGTGATCAATACTGAGATATGTATACACTGGGTCGTGGATTGATTCAAGATAATATTTATTGATTTATTTCTGTACATCTAACTGTGGACAACTAGTTGTAGGTTACTAACGAGGACAGCTGACTTAATAAACTTAAAACATCAAAATATATTAAAAGTGTTGTAAATATATTTTGAACATACTTTGATATATATGTATATATTGTTATAGGTTCGTGAATCAACCAGTGGCCAAGTCTTACTTCCCGACGAAGTAAAAATCTGTGAAAGTGAGTTATAGTCCCACTTTTAAAATCTAATATTTTTGGGATGAGAATACATGCATGTTTTATAAATGATTTACAAAATAGACACAAGTACGTGAAACTACATTCTATGGTTGAATTATCGAAATCGAATATGCCCCTTTTTATTAAGTCTGGTAATCTAAGAATTAGGGAACAGACACCCTAATTGACGCGAATCCTAAAGATAGATCTATTGGGCCTAACAAACCCCATCCAAAGTACCGGATGCTTTAGTACTTCGAAATTTATATCATATCCGAAGGGTGTCCCGGAATGATGGGGATATTCTTATATATGCATCTTGTTAATGTCGGTTACCAGGTGTTCACCATATGAATGATTTTTATCTCTATGTATGGGATGTGTATTGAAATATGAAATCTTGTGGTCTATTGTTACGATTTGATATATATAGGTTAAACCTATAACTCACCAACATTTTTGTTGACGTTTAAAGCATGTTTATTCTCAGGTGAATACTAAGAGCTTCCGCTGTTGCATACTAAAATAAGGACAAGATTTGGAGTCCATGTTTGTATGATATTGTGTAAAAACTGCATTCAAGAAACTGATTTCGATGTAACATATTTGTATTGTAAACCATTATGTAATGGTCGTGTGTAAACAGGATATTTTAGATTATCATTATTTGATAATCTACGTAAAGTTTTTTAAACCTTTATTTTTGAAATAAAGGTTATGGTTTGTTTTAAAAATGAATGCAGTCTTTGAAAAACGTCTCATATAGAGGTCATAACCTCGCAACGAAATCAATTAATATGGAACGTTTTTAATCAATAAGAACGGGACATTTCAGTTGGTATCCGAGCGTTGGTCTTAGAGAACTAGAAAATTTGAATTAGTGTGTCTTATCGAGTTTGTTAGGATGCATTAGTGAGTCTGGACTTCGACCGTGTTTTCTTTAAAAATGATTGCTTAATATTTTTGTTGGAAACTATATATTATTAACATGTATATATTATGTGATATATTAATCTCTTAACATGTTTGATATTGTGTGATAGATGTCTACCTCTAGAACAAGTCCCATTGACTCACCTAATAATAATGAAGAGTCAAATGTAAATTGGAATGATTCGTGGACTGATTCACAAGTTCCCGAAGAGGAACCGGAAGAAGAGTCGGAACCGAAAAAAGAATCAGAACCGGAAGAGGATGAACCGGAGGAGGAAATAGAACCGGTGGGGGAAATAATAAAACGGTTAAGTAAAAGAAAATCCTTAACCAACCGACCAAGGTTAATTATGGTCAATGGTGTTTCCGCCAAGAAAGCAAAATATTAGGAGGATTACCAATTCTCCGATGAATCGGATTCCGACGAGAATTCCGATGATGTTATAGAAATTACCCCAACTGAATTTAAGAAAGCAAAAGAAAATAATAAGGGAAAGGGCATAAAATAGAGAAATCTAATTCCAACCCCGATGAACTTTATATGTATCGTCAACCCCCGAAGTCCTTAAGTTGTAACAATGACCTGGGAACCTCTAAACCACCAGGTTTTTCTAAACCGTTGTGGAAAACGACAGCTAGTATTAGGAGAACATCATATATCCCTAGAAACTTGGCAAAACGAACCAAAACCGAAGAAGAAGAAACGAGCGAGTCGGAATAAGATAGTTGTATTCGTGTGGTGTAATATATGTAATATAGTGTGCTTATGCTTTATGATATATGTAAAAATTGCTTGTATTAATAAGTATTTTTTTTATGAATCTAACTCTTGTCTATTTTACAGTTTAAAAACACAAAATGGATAGACAACCCAATATTTTAAGAGACCTACCCGGAGACATGATTGATGAAATCTTGTCTAGAGTCGGTCAGAATTCCTCGGCACAACTATTTAAGGCGAGATCAGTTTGTAAGACATTCGAAGAACGTTCCAAGAATGTCTTGGTTTATAAGAGACTTTTGTTTGAAAGATGTGGGATATCACATTGGGAAACCCATAAGTTACGATGTGTTTACTTTGACGCATATATTGCGGGGAACCCAAATGCTATTTTACGCAACGGGTTAAGAAATTATTTTGACTCAATGTATCCGAATATAGGACTTCATGATTTAGAAAAAGCGGCTAACATGCTACATAAAGAAGCATGCTATGCTTACGGGTTAGTAATGTTCGCTTCTCACCAAAGTGAGAACAAGAACATCGGGCTATAACTATTAAACAAAACGTTCCCACAAGTAACGGAGTCGGTAATTGAGGTAAGAAATGAGGTTTTTAAATTGTTACGGGACTGTTGGACATTACGTAACCCTCGTCCCTTTGACGATGTTGCAACACGCTTTCTTATCAACGGCCATAACGGTTATGTTCCACAAGACCAAGGATGGGAAGTAGTCCTAGTAAAACCAGAATGCATGACTTGTTTCTGGACGTATGAATTACGTGTCTTTATTGCCTTTGCTGAACGACTTGTGTACTAGCTAGAATTATCTTCACAACTATCTTGTATCAAAGTTATTGTGTGCTATATTTCATGCTTTATGTAAAATAAGCGGTATTGTAAGTTTGTAAAATATTGTATAAAAGTTTGAACGCGAAATATTATTATAATCAGTTTTTCATATAGAATTGTAGTAGTTGAATTGTATATTAGCTACTAAGTATGAACTTAACGGGTAGGTACTACCCGAATTTAAACTTATAAAACGCTAATATGAAGAAAAAGCTTTTATAAATGAGTTCATATTATGCTACGAAATACTATTAACTACTCTTAATATTCTGTATGATTAACTTGTTCCATTTGACTATTTTGAAGGAAATGGCACCGACTACTCGACACACCGTGAATATGAATGAAGAGGAATTCCGTACTTTTCTAGCTTCAAACATAGCCACAGTACAGGCTGCGCTACATACCAACAATAACCTTGGATCTAGCAGTACTGGAAATCGTGTAGGATGCACCTACAAAGAATTCACTGCCTGCAAACCTTTGGAATTTGATGGAACCGAAGGACCGATCGGATTGAAATGGTGGACCGAGAAGGTCGAATCGGTGTTTGCCATAAGTAAGTGTACTGAAGAGGACAAAGTGAAGTACGCTACGCATACCTTCACAGGTTCTGCGTTAACATGGTGGAATACCTATCTAGAGCAAGTGGGACAAGATGATGCTTACGCACTACCGTGGTCAGCATTCAAGAACTTGATGAACGAGAAGTACCGTCCCAGAACCGAGGTCAATAAGCTCAAGACAGAACTTAGAGGGTTACGAACCTAATGATTTGATATTACCACGTACGAAAGACGATTCACAGAATTGTGCCTATTGTGTCCGGGAGCGTTCGAAGATGAGGAAGAGAAGATCGACGCGTTTGTGAAAGGATTACCGGTAAGAATCCAAGAAGATATAAGTTCACATGAGCCCGCCTCCATACAACAGGCATGTAGAATGGCTCACAAACTAGTGAACCAGATTGAGGAAAGAATTAAAGAACAGACGGCTGAAGAGGCCAATGTGAAGCAAGTCAAAAGAAAGTGGGAGGAAAACGGTGATAAGAATCACTAATACAACAACAACAGCAATTACAATAATAATCGCAACAATTATCCCAACAATCGCAACATCAATCGCAACTACAACAAACGGCCCAACAACAACAACAACAACAACAACAACAACAACAACAACAGCAACTACAACAATCATCCCAACAACAATAACAACCGCAACAACAACAACAATCAGAAGCAGCTATGCCAAAGGTGTGAAAAGTATCACTCGGGGTTCTGCACCAAATTTTGCAACAAGTGTAAAAGAAATGGTCATAGCGCGGCGAAGTGTGAGGTCTACGGACCAGGGGTTAACTGAACGAAAGGAACAAATGGTGTCGGAACGACTAATGGCGGAGCAAGTAGTGTCGGAGCAAGTTATGCCAATGTAGTTTGTTATAAATGTGGAAAACCGGGCCACATTATTAGAAATTTCCCGAACCAGGAGAACACGAATGGACAAGGCCGCGAAAGAGTTTTCAATATTAATGCGGCAGAGGCACAGGAAGACCCGGAGCTTGTTACGGGTACGTTTCTTATTGACAATAAATCTGCTTACGTTTTATTTGATTCGGGTGCGGATAGAAGCTATATGAGTAGAGATTTTTGTGCTAAATTAAGTTGTCCATTGACGCCATTGGATAGTAAATTTTTACTCGAATTAGCAAACGGTAAGTTAATTTCAGCAGATAATATATGCCGGAATCGAGAAATTAAACTGGGTAGCGAAATATTTAAGATTGATTTGATACCAGTAAAGTTAGGGAGTTTTGATGTAATAGTTGGCATGGACTGGTTGAAGAAGGTGAAAGCAGAGATCGTATGTTATAAAAATGCAATTCGCATTGTACGAGAAGAAGGAGAACCCTTAATGGTGTACGGAGAAAAGGGTAACATGAAGCTACATCTTATTAGTAATTTGAAGGCACAAAAACTAATAAGAAAAGGTTGCTATGCTGTTCTAGCACACGTCGAGAAAGTACAAACTGAAGAAAAGAGCATCAATGATGTTCCCGTCGCAAAAGAATTTCCCGATGTGTTTCCGAAAGAATTACCGGGACTACCTCCACATCGATCTATTAAATTTCAAATAGATCTTGTACCAGGAGCTGCACCAATAGCTCGTGCTCCTTATAGACTCACACCCAGCGAGATGAAAGAACTGCAAAGCCAACTGCAAGAACTATTAGAACGTGGTTTCATTCGACCAAGCACATCACCATGGGGAGCTCCTGTTTTGTTTGTCAAGAAGAAGGATGGTACATTTAGGTTGTGTATTGACTACAGAGAGTTGAACAAACTTACCATCAAAAACTGTTATTCACTGCCGAGAATTGACGACTTATTTGATCAACTACAAGGCTCGTCAGTTTATTCGAAGATCGATTTACGTTCTGGATATCATCAAATGCGAGTAAAGGAGGATGATATTCCAAAAACTGCTTTTAGGACGCGTTATGGTCATTACGAGTTTATGGTTATGCCGTTTGGATTGACTAACGCACCAGCTGTGTTCATGGACCTTGTGAACCGAGTGTGTAGGCCATATCTTGACAAGTTTGTCATTGTTTTCATCGATGACATACTTATTTACTCAAAGAATGATCAAGAGCACGAAGAACATTTGAGAAAAGTGCTAGAAGTATTGAGGAAAGAAAAACTGTACGCTAAGTTTTCAAAGTGTGCATTTTGGTTGGAAGAAGTTCAATTCCTCGGTCACATAGTGAACAAAGAAGGTATCCAGGTGGACCTGGCAAAGATCGAAACCGTTGAAAAGTGGGAAACCCTAAAAACTCCGAAGCATATACGTCAATTTTTAGGATTGGCTGGTTACTATAGAAGATTCATCCAAGATTTCTCCAAAATAGCAAAACCCTTGACTGCATTAACGCATAAAGGGAAGAAATTTGAATGGAAGGATGAACAAGAAAAGGCGTTTCAATTATTGAAGAAAAAGCTAACTACGGCACCTATATTGTCATTGCCTGAAGGGAATGATGATTTTGTGATTTATTGTGACGCATCAAAGCAAGGTCTCGGTTGTGTATTAATGCAACGGACGAAGGTGATTGCTTATGCATCTAGACAATTGAAGATTCACGAGCAAAATTATACGATGCATGATTTAGAATTAAGCGCAGTTGTTTTTTCATTAAAGACTTGGAGGCACTACTTATATGGGGTCAAAAGTATTATATATACCGATTACAAAAGTCTTCAACACATATTTAATCAGAAACAACTGAATATGAGGCAGCATAGGTGGATTGAATTGTTGAATGATTATGACTTTGAGATTCGTTACCATCCAGGGAAGGCAAATGTGGTAGCTGACATCTTGATCAGGAAGGACAGAGAACCCATTCGAGTAAAATCTATGAATATAATGATTCACAATAACCTTACTACTCAAATAAAGGAGGTGCAACAAGGAGTTTTAAAAGAGGGAAATTTAAAGGATGAAATACCCAAAGGATCGGAGAAGCATCTTAATATTCGGGAAGACAGAACCCGGTATAGGGCTGAAAGGATTTGGGTACCAAAATTTGGAGATATGAGAGAAATGGTACTTAGAGAAGCTCATAAAACCAGATACTCAATACATCCTGGAATGGGGAAGATGTACAAGGATCTCAAGAAATATTTTTGGTGGCCGGGTATGAAAGCCGATGTTGCTAAATACGTAGGAGAATGTCTGACGTGTTCTAAGGTCAAAGCTGAGCATCAGAAACCATCAGGTCTACTTCAACAACCCGAAATCCCGGAATGGAAATGGGAAAACATTACCATGGATTTCATCACTAAATTGCCAAGGACTGCAAGTGGTTTTGATACTATTTGGATAATAATTGATCGTCTCACCAAATCAGCACACTTCCTGCCAATAAGAGAAGATGACAAGATGGAGAAGTTAGCACGACTATATTTGAAGGAAGTCATCTCCAGACATGGAATACCAATCTCTATTATCTCTGATAGGGATGGCAGATTTATTTCAAGATTCTGGCAGACATTACAGCAAGCATTAGGAACTCGTCTAGACATGAGTACGGCCTATCATCCACAAACTGATGATCAGAGCGAAAGGACGATACAAACGCTTGAAGACATGCTACGAGCATGTGTTATTGATTTCGAAAACAGTTGGGATCGACATCTACCGTTAGCAGAATTTTCCTACAACAACAGCTACCATTCAAGCATTGAGATGGCGCCTTTTGAAGCACTTTATGGAAGAAAGTGCAGGTCTCCAATTTGTTGGAGTGAAGTGGGGGATAGACAGATTACGGATTCGGAGATAATACAAGAAACTACCGAGAAGATCATCCAAATTCAACAACGGTTGAAAACCGCCCAAAGTCGACAAAAGAGCTACGCTGACATTAAAAGAAAAGATATAGAATTTGAAATTGGAGAGATGGTTATGCTTAAAGTTGCACCTTGGAAAGGCGTTGTTCGATTTGGTAAATGAGGGAAATTAAATCCAAGGTATATTGGATCATTCAAGATTATTAATCGTGTCGGACCAGTAGCTTACCAACTTGAGTTACCTCAACAACTCGCGGCTGTACATAACACTTTCCACGTCTCGAATTTGAAGAAATGTTTTGCTAAAGAAGATCTCACTATTCCATTAGATGAAATCCAAATCAATGAAAAACTTCAATTTATCGAAGAACCCGTCGAAATAATGAATCGTGAGGTTAAAAGACTTAAGCAAAACAAGATACCAATTGTTAAGATTCGATGGAATGCTCGTACAGGACCCGAGTTCACCTGGGAATGAGAAGATCAGATGAAGAAGAAATACCCGCATTTATTTCCAGAAGATACGTCAACACCTCCAACTGCTTAAAATTTCGGGACAAAATTTATTTAACGGGTAGGTACTGTAGTGACCCGAACTTTTCCATGTTTATATATATATTAAATGAAATTGTTATTTACATGATTAAGTGTTTCCAACATGTTAAGCAATCAAACTTGTTAAGACTTGATTAATTGAAATAGGTTTCATATAGACAATTGACCACCCAAGTTGACCGGTGATTCACGAACGTTAAAACTTGTAAAAACTATACGATGACATATATATGGTTATATATATAGTTAACATGATTTTATTATAAGTATGTATCTCATTAGGTATTTTAACAATGAGTTATATACATAAAAATGAGACTATTAATTTAAGAAACTCGAAAACGATATATATAACGATTATCGTTATAACAACGTCTTACTAGGTACATATGAATCATATTAAGATATTGATACACTTGGTTAATTATGTTAAATGATAAGTAAATATATTATTAAGTGTATTAACAATGAAATACATATGTAAAAATAAGACTACTAACTTAATGATTTCGAAACGAGACATATATGTAACGATTATCGTTGTAACGACATTTAACTGTATATACATCATACTAAGATATATTATATATCATAATATCATGATAATATAATAATTTAACATCTCATTTGTTATAATAAATAATGGGTTAACAACATTCAACAAGATCGTTAACCTAAAGGTTTCAAAACAACATTTACATGTAACGACTAACGATGACTTAACGACTCAGTTAAAATGTATATACATGTAGTGTTTTAATATGTATTCATATACTTTTGAAAGACTTCAAAACACTTATCAAAATACTTCTACTTAACAAAAATGCTTACAATTACATCCTCGTTCAGTTTCATCAACAATTCTACTCGTATGCACCCGTATTCGTACTCGTACAATACACAGCTTTTAGATGTATGTACTATTGGTATATACACTCCAATAATTAGCTCTTAGCAGCCCATGTGAGTCACCTAACACATGTGGGAACCATCATTTGGCAACTAGCATGAAATATCTCATAAAATTACAAAAATATGAGTAATCATTCATGACTTATTTACATGAAAACAAAATTACATATCCTTTATATCTAATCCATACACCAACAACCAAAAACACCTACAAACACTTTCATTCTTCAATTTTATTCATCTAATTGATCTCTCTCAAGTTCTATCTTCAAGTTCTAAGTGTTCTTCATAAATTCCAAAAGTTCTAGTTTCATAAAATCAAGAATACTTCCAAGATTGCAAGTTTACTTCCAAGTTTTCTAAATCCATTCCAAGTAATCATCCAAGATCAAGAAACCTTTGTTACTTACAGTAGATTATCTTTCTACTACAAGGTAATAATCATATTCAAACTTTAATTCAATTTCTATAACTATAACAATCTTATTTCGAGTGGAAATCTTACTTGAAATTGTTTTCGTGTCATGATTCTGCTTCAAGAACTTTCAAGCCATCCAAGGATCCTTTGAAGCTAGATCTATTTTTCTAATTTCCAGTAGATTTATCCAAGGAACTTGAGGTAGTAATGATGTTCATAACATCATTCGATTCATACATATAAAGCTATCTTATTCGAAGGTTTAAACTTGTAATCACTAGAACATAGTTTAGTTAATTCTAAACTTGTTCGCAAATAAAAGTTAATCCTTCTAACTTGACTTTTAAAATCAACTAAACACATGTTCTATATCTATATGATATGCTAACTTAATGATTTAAAACCTGAAAACACGAAAAACACCGTAAAACCGGATTTACGCCGTCGTAGTAACACCGCGGGCTGTTTTGGGTTAGTTAATTAAAAACTATGATAAACTTTGATTTAAAAGTTGTTATTCCGGTAAAATGATTTTTATTATGAACATGAAACTATATCCAAAAATTATGGTTAAACTCAAAGTGGAAGTATGTTTTCAAAAATGGTCATCTAGACGTCGTTCTTTCGACTGAAATGACTACCTTTACAAAAATGACTTGTAACTTATTTTTCAGACTATAAACCTATACTTTTTATGTTTAGATTCATAAAATAGAGTTCAATATGAAACCATAGCAAATTGATTCACTCAAAACGGATTTAAAATGAAGAAGTTATGGGTAAAACAAGATTGGATAATTTTTCTCATTTTAGCTACGTGAAAATTGGTAACAAATCTATTCCAACCATAACTTAATCAACTTGTATTATATATTATGTAATTTTGGGATACCATAGACACGTATGAAAATGTTTTGACATATCATATCGACCTATCTATATATATTATTTGGAACAACCATAGACACTCTATATGCAGTAATGTTGGAGTTAACTATACATGGTTGAGGTTGATTCCAAAAATATATATGCTTTGAGTTGTGATCTAGCCTGAGACGTGTATACACTGGGTCGTGGATTGGGTCAAGATAATATATATCAATTTATTTCTGTACATCTAACTGTGGACAACTAGTTGTAGGTTACTAACGAGGACAGCTGACTTAATAAACTTAAAACATTAAAACGTATTAGAAATGTTGTAAATATATTTTGAACATACTTTGATATATATGTACATATTTGTTATAGGTTCGTGAATCGACCAGTGGCCTAGTCTTACTTCCCGACGAAGTAAAAATCTGTGAAAGTGAGTTATAGTCTCACTTTTAAAATCTAATATTTTTGGGATGAGAATACATGCAGCTTTTTAAATATTTTACAAAATAGACACAAGTACATGAAACTACTTTCTATGGTTGAACGATCGAAGCCGAATATGCCCCTTTTTACTTGGTAACCTAAGAATTAGTAAACCAGTCTACTAATTGACGCGAATCTTAAAGATAGGTATATTGGGCCCAACAAACCCCATCCATTGTAGCGGATGCTTTAGTACTTCGAGTTTTTATATCATGTCCGATGGATGTCCCGGAATGATGGGGATATTCTTATATGCATCTTGTTAATGTCAGTTACCAGGTGTTCACCGTATGAATGATTTTTATCTCTATGTATGGGATGTATTGAAATATGAAATCTTGTGGTCTATTATTATGGTTTGATAATATATAGGTTAAACCTATAACTCACCAACATTTTTGTTGACGTTTTAAGCATGTTTATTCTCAGGTGATTATTAAGAGCTTCCGCTATTTCATACTAAAATAAGGACAAGATTTGGAGTCCATGCTTGTATGATATTATGTAAAACTGCATTCAAAAAACTTATTTTTGATGTAATATATTCATATTGTAAACCATTATGTAATGGTTGTGTGTAAACGGTATATTTTAGATTATCATTATTTGGTAATCTACGTAATGCTTTTTAAACCTTTATCAATAAAATAAAGGTTATGGTTGTTTTAAAAATGAATGCAGTCTTTGAAAAACGTCTCATATAGAGGTCAAAACCTCGCGACGAAATCAATTAATATGGAACGTTTATAATCAATATGAACGGGACATTTCATCTAATCCATACGAATGCCCTTACCCTTGTCTCCACCGGAGCCTATAAAAAGATAAACAACGAGAGGGTAAGCAAAGCTTAGTGAGTACAACAATTATACATACACATATATAACCCATCTATTTGCATTCGCACCCACCAAATACCTCATACGAGAATAATACTCAAATAGCATGCCGTCTTACTCATAATGCTAACAACTCGTACACTATCACAACATCACATTAGCATATACACAAAACGATATATATATATATATATATATATATATATATATATATATATATATATATATATATATATATATATATATATATATATATATATATATATATATATATATATATATATATATATATATATATAGCATGCTAAAACAATATCCATCTACATAATATGGTTAACCATAACGCTATGGTGCTACCGGCACGTGGTTCACACCATACGCATTTGAGTCTCACTCTTTTATAGTGCTACCAGCACGTGGTTCACACTTGTTTATAGTGCTACCGGCTCGTGGTTCACACTTTGGCGCTACCGGCACGTGGTTCACGCCTCATTTTATAGTGCTACCGGCACGTGGTTCACACTTGATGCTACCGGCACGTGGTTCATATCCAAATTTTATAGTGCTACCGGCACGTGGTTCACAATTGATGCTACCGGCATGTGATTCACATCATAATACTCATCACACACATGCTATGGCATTACCGACACGTGGTTCATACCATAAAATTCACAAATAAACACTCCATATACATGTACGCATAATTATTCCACTCACCTTAAATATTTGGTGATGGTTTTATCCTTCTGCAAGCTTCAAAGCCAAGTACCTAATGCAATAAGTACTCGATCAACAAACAAACATGTTGGACTAAATACCAACACTTCACTCATGTGCATTTAATGACTTAAATGCATTAAATGCCCCATTTTCACCAAAACCGCCCCTTAAGGGTCAAGACCATCGTTAATCACTTAATAGCTAGTGATTAAGGTCCAACAACACTAACTATTACACAATTAGGGTATTTCATACCCATATTTCCCAACTAGGTCAATCATTAGCTCTTTGACTAATTTAAAGTCAATACACCCATTTCGGGTCATCCACTAACCCATCTAACACCCATTTACTAATTAACTAGGTGTGCTAGTGATTAACTAACCAATTAGGACTCATAAACATCAATTAACACTTTAAAATCTTAGGTTAGTTACCATTGAGTCTTCATGACTCCATCTTACCCAAGAACACCCAAAATCATTAAATATGGGTTTTATGTTCATCATTATCCCAAACCCTAACCCTTAAATCAATTAAAATAAGAAAATCAAAGTTAGAGCTTACCACCACAATCACAACGTAGCTAGTGATTAGATGAACAACTTTAACACACGCGCTTTGGCCCGAAAACAACTTCTTCCTCTTAGATTTGAGCTTTCTCACTCAAGAACTCTTCTCCCTCTCTAGAATTTAAGTGGAAAAGGATAAGGTTGTTGGAAATGGAGTGAATGACACCCCAAGATCTGACCTACTGGCCTCAAACTTGTCCACAAGTAAAATTACCAAAAAGCCCATCAAAATATCTAATTAAAATAAGCAGAACCCGGCTACAGTAATAGTGCGCTGCGCGCACCCTTAGGTGTGCGCTGAGCGCACCTTGCCCAGTTCAGTTTCTGACCTTCGTTTAAATACACAACGTCTCTCACACTCCATGTACTCTATATACACCACTGTACAATAAATATTAGGGTCTTACACATTAATTCATACAATTTACTCATTAACGTCTATTTTTGAGCCAACAAAAATAAAACCACCGAATGGAGTCGAAAATAACACACTTCTTGAGCACATGAGTGTTAAACACGACTTCATTCCGATACCTCCAAAGAATCCATAGAGTTGCAATGGCAATTACGACTAAACGCTCCTTTCAAGCCGCATCCTTATGCCTGTCATCGATTCAACTTGATACTTCTTCCCATGATATGAAGGTAACAGGGATGTCCACACTAAGCCAAGAACAACTTGTCTAGCAATAAAACACTCAAAAAAACATGATCGACATCTTCAACCGGGGAGTTGCACAAAGGGCATGAGATGTCTAGCATCCAACCCTTTATGCATGAGATTAAAACGATGTGGAAGAGCATCTTGAGCAAGTCTCCAAATGAACACATTTACTTTTACCGGCAATGCTTTGAACCACCTTGTGCTGAAGCTAGAATTTAGTAAAAGCTTAGTTAACAGTGAACACTCCATTAGAAGCCAGGATCCAGCGCCACCGATCGTCATCATTCGACATGTTAACAGTATCCAAATCCTCCGTTAATCTAGAAAGATCAAGCTGAGTTCTGCCTCTAACCGACCTGTTCCAATGCCATAACCACTCACCATTGGATCGCCTATCAGCTACCGAGCATAACATGTCCGTTTCCAAATGAAATAAACGATTATACCTAACAGAAAAAGGAAACTCGCCCAACCAAGTGTCCACCCAGAACTTTGTTGTCAACCCATTACCAACTTTTTTGTACAAGCAGTTCCAGCTAACATAACCTTTGTCGTTGGCTCAAATGAAGCTTTTCTGAATTTTGGCCCAAATGGAATTTCCTTTGATTTGATCACGACTAGTACCAAAAGAGGTACCATACACTGCAGCAAGAGCCCTAAACCATAAGTCTGAATTATTAATCACAACCCTCCATTTTGAATAAAGTTGCTTATGATGACAATAACCTACTTAATAATTATTTTTAACGAATAATGTAAATGACGTAAAATTACCTTATAAACCTTTAACATAAATAAAAACCACAATATATTTGTTCAATAAGCATTTTTGATATAATATAAAGTGAATATTATAAAAAATTTAGTTGCTTGATGTTTAAAAGAAAATTTCAGTTCTGAATGGTTCAAGATTGAATGCGGAATCATTCATCACAATCTATCATTTAGAAGTCAGAAATAAATGCACTGAATGTTGAATGATTCAACATTCAACGCTGAACTATCCCAATTAAGAAGTAAACAAAAGCACTCTAAACATACAAATTACATATTTAATTTGTCATAATCTATTTTTAATAGTAAATTTTACAAATTGTGTTCTATCTTCGCCAAAGATTACACGTGTGATGACCCTCCTTATTTCGTTAATTATTTAACAACCGTTAGTTGATTTTTTGTGTTATACGAATGGTAGATAATATTTTTATGTTATAATTTGCAATAAATATTATTTGTAATATTTATTTGATGAGTAATTGGATGATAAGAATTTTTATTCTTGATTTTATATATAAACTTGATGACGTTAGAAACCGTTAATGATTTATAGTTTTCGCATCCGTAAATATTTAGGCTAATTATTTTCATGTCAAATTGTAAAAAATAAATAGTTGGAAATTAGGCTCAATCACTTGCCCAAACATTTCTCCTTCTCTCTTTTGGGAAATTCCTCAAAATACACTTTTTTGTAAAGTTTTATTCCAAAATACACTTTTTGAGAAAAAATTGTCTATTTATACCATTAGGTCGACCACCATTTGGGTCCACTACCCCTTGACCTGGTCGACCACCCCAAATTTCAATATGGTCGACCTTTGTTTATAACTGGAAAGGTCGACTACCATGTTTTATAGGTCGACCACTATATTTGACCCAAAAAAACAAGGGCGACCTTAATGTTGGTCGAGTATAGAAAAAGACAATCAAATAGCGAGTTCACACAATTCAAATTACAAATTTAACAAAATTTCGCTCCACAAACCCTAGATACGAACCATCAACCCCGATTCATTGCAGATTCAATCAATTGCACATAAACCCTAAATCGATCGGCAGGCAAAGATGACAGATATTGAGGTAAAACCTAATTCGCGTTAGTGTATCTTTATGTTAGTGTATCTGTATGTGTATATGTGTGTATATATGTATATGTATGTATAGGTCACTGTATGTATATGTATATGTGGGTATGGATGTATCTGTATGTGTGTATATTTCATTATATGTATAGGTATATGTAACTGTATGTGTAAATGTATATGTATATGTATATGTATATGTAAATGTAAATGTATATGTAAATGTATATGTATATGTATATGTATATGTATATGTATATTTAACTATAGATATACATATCTCCCATTGTTTTTGCTAAAGTGTATAACTGTATGATAATGGTGGTGGTGATGTTAGTAATAAATTAGATAAATTAGTAGGGCAGAAGAGAACGTACATACATGACCTTTCTAGGGGTCGAATGACGACAAAATACACTATATTCGACCACATCCTGAGTCGACTATAGTTGAATTAAACTATAGTCGACCGAAATCAAGGTCGACTATACTGTATCTGTTCCTTTTTTTATAGTTTGTACATGTATAGTTAAATGTATGTATATGTATAGTTAAATGTATGAATATGTATGTATATTAACATACATATATGTATAATGACATTTTCAATGTTTGATTACAGGTTTGGTTCGAGGCGAAGGTCACCATTCGAAGCAAGATGTCTCTTATTCGTGAGATTATGGACAAACTGATCCTGGCTCAGACAAAGATTTTCAGAGAAACGTGTTTTGGTCATTGGTTAAATATAAAGTGTGATAACAATGATTCGGGATACATACATTGCTTATTAATGAATCAGATTGACTGTCCGAAAAACTTTGCAATCAACGAACGCGAAATATGTAAGGAGCCAGAAGAGCTATGGTTTCAAGTTACCCGAGATCATGTCATTAGGTGTGGTAGACGTGAGTTTTGCTTGGTTACCGGGATACGATTTGGGCCGGTTACATCTTTTATAGATTGGATAGGTCAAGAGAGGTCTGATTTTGACCACTCGGTTTCATCTCGTGTTTTTAGTAAACGACATAGTGGTCCCCGTCATCTTTCAGAGTTTCACGAGGATTTTTTTAAGGATTAGTTGAAAGGAACTGACAAGGATAAGTTCATAGTCGCCATTGCGTTGATAATTAACTTATGCTTCCTTGGCAAGCAGTTGCGGGATGGTGTAGACGATGATATGCTGCTTTTAATAGAGGACTTTGATTTGATGAACAAGTATCCGTGGGGTTCTTTCTTATGGACCAACCTTTACAATAGTTTGCATCACATGTTAGTACCTTATAAAGAGAGGGCAGCATATAAAACCAGGAAGGGGGTGATGACATACCATTTGAGCGGCTTCACTTGGGCGTTTAAGGTATTCATCCGTACTTTTACCCTGTTAAGCAATTAACACGTCTCATGTTTAATCAAATTTGACTTTTGTTTTGAAGATGTGGATATGGGAGGCATACAAAGAGCGAATAGAAGCATACGCTTTCAAGCCGAAAAGTGATGACATACCTCTTGGAATCCACTTGAAACGGAAGAAGAAAGTCATGGGCTGGAATGAGTACGTTGAGTTGATGCAACTCCCGGTGAGTATAATTATACCAAAAAGTGTATATGTCTATGTATGTGTATATGTATATGTATATATATATATATATGTATATGTATATGTATATGTATATGTATATGTATATGTATATGTATATGTATATGTATATGTATATGTATATGCATATGTATATGTATATGTATATGTATATCAGTGCTTGAATGTGTATCTATATGTATATGTATACGTGTATGACAGGATGATATCCCTACCGAAGAATTACCTTGTAGTCACTTGAGGCCCACCAAGACAGAGGCTAAGTGTGAGTGGTGGGTTGCTAGTGTCAACTATTTCAAGAACTCCGATGCTAAAGTCCCGTTGAAGAAAGCTGATGATCCGAAGAAATTTGATGATGAGACGAAGAAGGAGTTGATGGATATGATTCAGAATTTGACAAAGAGATTAGATGATCGGGAAAAGAAACATGCCAAGGAGATTAAGGTGATGAGTGATCGGGTTGAGTCTGGCATCCGTGTTACACGTGAGACACTAAAGATAGTGCAGAGTTTATATGTTTCTCGTGGCATCCATGTAACAAGTATTTTAAAACTCCATTCTATGATACAAAAACTTCAACAACAACAACAACAAGTACAGGTAATTTGTTAAAATATAATTCATTTATTGTGCAATTTGATAATTTTCCCAAAGTGAAAACTGTGCAGTATGTTGTGGAGTAGTCGACCTTACAATAGGTCGACTATCACATTATTTGCCTATAGTCGACCATTAATTAGGTCGACTATAGTAAAGTTGTACTATAGTCGACCTTAATCAAGGTCGACTATACTGAATCTTTCTGTTACATTTGTTATCTAATTTCTCTGTGACAGGATGATGGTGGTTTCATTGGTGGATATGTGTCAGATGTAGAAGTTCAAACAACCAAGAATGATATGTTTGACAATGTGAAAGTTGCTTCACCGGTTTATGTGAGGAGAAGCAAAAGGGACCGTCAGGTTGCAAGGGCAAGGATGTCTCCTTACGTTACACCATCACAGATGATCAAAAAGGCTGTTAAGAGAAAGCCTGACATACTAGAGACCGAAATCCTGATAAAACAACAGAAGACGGTGAGACTGAGGGCTCCGGTATTTGCTGATACTGTTATTCTAGAAATCATTGACGATTTGATCCATGGATCTGGACTTATCTCTCCCAGCCCTTCCACATTATATGATGATGAAAGGAATCTGGAAGGCCCTAAGACACCGGAAGAGATGATGACTCCACATTACGAGTGCATTTCTGTATTTGTTCAGGGCCTATCCGACGGATTTATATTCATCACTGACGAGTTTTGGGAGCGGATCTACAACAAATTTGAAGGCAGTTACTTAGATAACTTTGTAAGTGTTTTATAAACTTATTATTAATATCGTAAAGTTAACTTTGAAAACATGATATTGACTACGTGTTTGTTAATTGCAGAATATTAATGGTTGGGGATCTATGTTGTTGTGGTGGAGCTACCGTTTAGATCAAATGGATTTTCAGCCGCTAAAGGACCGTCAAAGATGTGCGATCATGCTGGTTGACATGATTAAGTGGATGGGGATTTTTAAAACGGGTGTAACACTTGACCCGAAATACACCAATCCCGATATTACTTGTTATGCAGACGGTTCGAGACTCCCTTTCCCACATTAGTCGAAGTGTCAGAAGGTTAGTATACTTTATACATATACATATACAGTTTTCATATACATAGACATATACATTCAGATTATAGTTATTTGTATAACTTTAAATTGTAGGTCCTATTCCCAACCTGTTTGGAAGATGCGGATCACTGGGTGCTTATTGTGCTTGATCTTAAGGACTTCACCATCGTCATTTATGATAGTTTTGTCAATCATAAATCAATTGACCACCGCGCTTATTATGTTAAAGAGTTGGGTCAGTGTCTGCCAGAGTTCTTGAGGGCAATTAGCTACACTCCTCCACCACATGTCTCGATGCCATCTACATTTACGTATATCGACTCACCTCAGCAGTCAGGATATTACGGTGACTGTGGTGTATGGGTTTGCATACACATGGAGCGGGTGTTTTGTGAGCTAACGTATCCGTTTGAGAAAGATACGGCGAAGGTTGCATTGGAATACAGACACAGGATGGGGAGGACATTCTTTAGATCCCTAATCGAAGTACGTAAAAGTTCGATCTAATGTTTGTGTTGGTATTGTATTTTGAAAAGGTTATTTAATGTTGTATGTATATGTAGTGTGTAGTTGTATACTAAGTCAGCAGGTTGAACAGGCTCCAAACATACTGTTTTTACAGGTTCCATTTTGAGTGGTCGACCTACATTGTAAAGTGTGGTCGACCACTGCTGAAATACATTATAGTCGACCCTGTCGTGGGTCGACCACTTGTAAAAAGTGCTATAGTCAACCACTATATATGAAGTGGTCGACCACTTCTGAAATCCACTATAGTCGACCCTTTTGTGGGTCTACCACTTGACTAATATGGTTTAGTCGACCACTATATATGAAGTGGTCGACTACAAATGGTTTTCATGATTAAAAAGGCAACCTAGGTCCCACATTTAGATAACATTTCTTATCCTTATTAGCTACGGATTTTCTTATCCATCTTTCAAGATTTTAATTGGACAACGTTGGATCCTTTTATCCTTTTGTACTCTATACACCAATATGTTGAACCCAAAACAACCACAAGTTGAAGAAAAGGAAAATCCTTACATCGTTGACCTACCTACATCTGATCAAAGCGAATCCGAGCATGATGATATGGAAAATGTGAATCCAGTCAAACCAACAAAACACCCTTTTTCTAACTACATAGTTGATGAGGATGATGTTCCGTATAGTGATGATGAATACGAAGATGAATATGTCGATCAAAAATCAACTTATGACCAGCCAATTAAGTATAATCCCCAACCAGATGATATATTTTGGAACATGCCACCGCTACTGTCTAACACCCAACCCAAAATGAAACCTAGATCAATGACAATCTATGAAACCTCAGATCTAGTTAAATTGAATCAGACTTTCGAAAACAAGGAAGATTTTCTTATGCAATTACGTACAAAGTGTGTTACTGAAGGGTTCCAGATAAAACCAAAGTACTCAGACAAATTAAGGTATACAGCTACATGCATATCACCAAATTGTTCTTGGCAAATTACTACTAGGTGTATACAAGATAGCAACAACTTTCAAGTACGAAAGTTGAATGATCTACACACCTGCTCAAATACGCAAATTCTTCCAAACAATAGGCATGCTACCAAGAAGGTCCTAGGGAATATACTGAAAGAGGTGATGAAACAAGAAGGTCGTGTCTATCGACCCAATGATATCAGGACTGATATGTCTACGCGATTTAAAATTAGTCTATCATACCACCAAGCATGGAAAGCCAAATGTTACGCAATTGAGATGTTGAGGGGTAGTCTTGAAGATTCCTTTCAAGTACTACCTAATTATCTATATAATCTTAGATTGTCTAACCCAGGTAGTGTAACCAACATTCGAACGGACAACGAAGGCAGATTTGTTATGAGTTACATGTCCATTAGTGCAGCGGTATGTTTAATGCTCTCTTCATTTACTTATTAATTTAACTCGTATTCATTAACAATTTTCCAATACTTTTATATGTAGACACGTTCGTTTGTTAACTATGCACGACCAGTAATCATAGTCGATGGGGCTCATTTAAAAAGTCGTTACTTGGGGACTAACTTGATTGTTGTCGCTATGGATGCTAACAATGGAATCCTTCCATTAGCCTACGGTATTGGAGCAGGAGAGACCATCGATCATTGGACATGGTTTTTTGGTAATCTAAGAGACTCTCTACAGTCTTCGGGGTGTTGTATTGATAATCTTACCATTATATCTACAGTCTTCGGTTAAAAGTTACGAGTCGCACTACTGAAAAATGTGTAAAGCGTATAGAAAATATGATTTTGATCACCACTATGGTATACTATCACGAAGTATTCCAGACAGTACACGTACACTCACTACTGTTGGCCTCAACATATGGTCTAGACATCATGCAGATCGTGTTCGATATGCTTACCTGACTACTAATAGTGCAGAGTCCATGAACGCGCTGTCAGTTCATGCGAGGAAACTCCCTGTTACAATGCTTCTTGAATTCTTTAGAGCTTCAGTTCAACAATGGTTTTGGGAACATCGAAACACTGCTGATGGCTTAACAACACCTGTCACACCATATGCAGAGCGTAAGCTGGGTAAACGAAATCGTAAGTCTCTTACTTGGAGTGTCAAACCGATATCACAAGTTAAGTTTGAAGTGATGGATATGAAAAAGGCGGAAAAGTCAATCTACAAGATAAAACTTGCACATGTAAACAATGGCAGTTTTCCGGTCTACCTTGTGGACATGTAATGGCGGTAGCAAGGTATTTTGTCTTACGTGACGTTACTACACACGTTCAGAAGTATTTTCACACTGAAACGTACAAGTCTGCATACATGGAAGACATTAACCCGCTAGATCATATTTCTGAATGGATAGATCCTGGACACCTACAAACCGTCCGACTGCCATTGGTTACAAAACGACAATCAGGTAGACCAAAGAGTACTGCTCGTATACCTTCCCAGGGAGAAGACAAAGAAAATTTCAAATCTAAAAGAAAATGCAGTCATTGCTTGGAACCAGGACACACTAGATCAACTTGCACCGCGCATTATGATCTATCTGAAGGTACACAAAAGTCCAAGTGTAAGTCAAAACGAAGGCAAAGCCGAAGGGGATGGTAAAGGGGAAGGGGAAGGGAAAACGTGAAGCCTCATGCTCAACACAATTTGACTCGACTTACAATTTGAGTGATGATTAGCTTCTTTTTTTATGTTTTAAATGTGTTTAACTGTCATGGATGATAGGTATGTATGTTTGTATGTTTTCTGTTTAGTGTGTTTAAGTCTTTGTGGTTTAATAATAAGTTCGGTATGTTATCTGTTATATCTTATCCAATAAAAGCGTGCTTTTATGCTTAGTCGACCTACATGTTGGTCGACCACAATGCAAATATGGTCGATCGTGTTTTTGAAGTAGTCGACCATCGCTAACAAAGAATGTTGGTCGACCACATTGAAATTTGTGGTGGTCGACCAGGTCAAGGGGTAGTCGACCCAAAGGGTGGTCGACCTAATGGTGTAAATAGACAATTTTTTCGCAGAAAGTGTATTTTGGAATAAAACTTTATAAAAAAGTGTATTTGGGCGAATTTCCCCTCTCTTTTCTCCTAACTTGGTCGCGACATTCATCACCATCATTATCTTCATCGCCAATCTTCAAACACCATAAATTCTTCATAAAAATTCAAACTTGATTATAGTTCCATGCTCGTATAGTTCTTCTCTACGCATCTCTCAATTCAATTTTGCTTTTTGGGTAAAATATCAAAACGCTAACTTTTTTACATATCTGATTTTGTTGATAATTCATATTGTAATATAGTTTATAGCTTGAGTCTTTACTTGTATCTATGCCTATGTTTGTCTAATTTAACGTATGAGTATTATTTTATTGAAACCTGAATTGAATCTAATTTTCTGGGTTAGTAAATGATCTTGTTTGTATGATATTATTTAATATTGGGATTTTTTTAAGAAGCGTACATAATTATATAGAAAACGCGCTATTTCATCGAACAATTCAAATATACGATTCAAATACGATTTCTAAAAACTAATTTTACCACTGTTAACGTATTCTGTTACTGCGGTTTTCCTACATTGATTTAGGACTTGGGGATTTTATAGATAGTTTTTTGCTTAAAAACGAACCTTCTCAAATTGGCGGTAACTAAATTGGAGTTGCGGTGATTTTTCTAGAATATACAAAAATTACTGTTGTAATGTTAAATTTTAACCAGTGAATTTGTAAACAAATTGAGTTTGGAAATTTATGACACAGGATCAAGGTCTGAAACTTTTTGTGCATATTTAGTATTTGAAAATAAAGTTTTTTTAGGTGGCGTTGTATCATTTGGTTTCTTGTTTATTTAATGATACTTTCTTGTAAAAATCACATCGTTAAACCGGTATTTTGTGAAAACTCTTAGAGTTTGACATTTATTAAGTCAAAGGTTAGGAACTTTTGGGTCAAAGGGGTATTATAAAGTCAAATATAAAATATTAGTACACTTTGATCAAATGTATAAATCTTGTCATCTTGTGTAGTATTAACTAGTGTGGAAGTGTTAGTTGGTTTAAACCAAGTAGTGACACTACTGAGCACTATTGTTTATTGAAGTGTACTTATTAAATTAAATGTGAACTTGTGTAGTGAACAATCAACTCATCTGAATTTATCTTTGATCAACACTTGTGAGCCAAAGATTTTATTAAACATTACATATGATATTTATTAATTGATTGTTTTCTGAAACACATTAAACTATGGAATTTCATTAAGGAAAATTAACAAATATACACTTTTTATTAAAGTGTTAGAACAATATACACTTTCTAAAAAAATTGGCAATATATACCATTCATTAGAGCATATTTTTGGTAGACTACATCATACATCAGACCCGCTCATAGTCATATATTTGAAATGAAAGCTGCGGATATTTTTGAAGAATCCTAACTTAGCCACGGGTATGTTATTGCTCAACCGACGTACTTAAGTTTCACATTTTGTGTGTATATCCTGTAGCGACCCGACAAAATCGTCATTGACGGCGCCGACTACTTAGGTCCCGTTGCGTGGTCATAGTCCCTATATGAGACTCGTTTGACCAAAATTATGTCGCATTCATTTGAAACGTACAAGACTTGCAAAGTTTAGTTTACAAACAATTCGACAACAAGTTTAAGTTTACAAAAGTAGTAAAGTACAAATGAAATATCTTGCGACATAATTAGTTTAAAATCACAGTTGCTATAAATAGCGTAAGTATGTAAACAATATGTTTGAATCCAAAGGTGCTATCACTAGCGTATGCATGTATGTATGCTTGACTCCAAGCAAGAAATCAGAGTGTATGCATGTATGCTTGACCCCAAGCAAGTATGAATGTACGCGGAAGCAGGTATCAAATAGCCATGTATGAACCTGAGAAACATATAGAAAACTGTCAACGAAAAACGTTGGTGAAATCATAGGTGTATTTGTAAACGTTGTTTTTGAACCACAAGATTTAGTATTCCCATAGTTGATTATCAAAATCGTTTGCATTCCAAAATATTGTTCGCGAGCACCCAATTATCAAGACTTAACGTTTCCTTCCATAGAACCCCATCACAATAGTGTTAGAACATACACTGTTTCTCGAAAATATATTTCATCCGTAGACGGTAGCGAACCGTCCGTAATGAGGGTTTGTCAAACCCGTATGGCCACACAATATAAGTTCTCGCTTACACCCTGCAAGTGTAACTAATGATAATCGAATTGAGGATTTTTGTTCTAACTCGCTGTGGAATGTTTGTTTCCTTGTACTTGTGTTCAAAGTATAAAAGTATGTAGTATAAAACTGTATATGTTTCTCAGCCCATAATTTAAAAGTATAAAAGTTGTTGAAAGATGGGACTATGATCTCACCTCGAGTGCACGAGTATAAATGTACTTCACAAAGTAAACGTGTGCATAAATGTTGCTTAGCCTTGACCTAAACAAGTAAGTTGTGTCAATTAACCGGTTACGACACAAGGTCGGGCGAAATGTGTTCAATTAGTCCTATGGCTCGTTACGGCTCGATTAAGTATAGCATGTGAATCACGTTGTCAAGTTTCATACAAGAAACAAGTATAAAAGCATGTTAGAATGATTGTATAAAAGTTTGGTTAAGTTTGACTAAAAGTCAAACTTGGTCAAAGTCAAAGTCAACGATGTCGGGTCGGGTATCCGACAATTTTTCTAAGTTATATAATCATATATGAGCATGTTGGCCAAGTTTCATGTTAATCGGAGGTCCGTAGCATATCAAACATTTTACGTCAAATGACCAAGCAAAACAGCCAGTTTTAGTACAATGGGACGGCGTCCCAAATGGCTAGACGGCGTCCCACATTGAAGGGTGGGACGGCGTCCTGATACCCTAGACGGTGTCTAGGTTCAAAAGGTGGGACGGCGTCTAGGAGGTTGGGACGGCGTCCCAAGAGGCTTACAGGTCCTGTTTGCAGAAAACACAAGGCACGAGCCAAACTTCAATCAATCCTAGTTTATGATCCGCAAACAATCAAGACATGTATTTTATATCACCGGAAAGCTCTTTCGACACGGAACACAACTAGATACATTTCCTAACTCAAATTTATCATTTTAGGCAACAAAAATCTCGTCGAAAGTTCGTTAAACGTTCCAAAACAAGGTTTCAAGTTCATCAATTGCAATTCAAGTTTCGGGAATCCGATTTATACATATGATATGCCGTTTTGAAGGTAATGAAACATGTAATACAACTAAACACTTTATCAATAACATTAATAAGCATTTAACGCATCAAAAGTTCGTTTTAAGAGTTGTCAAACCCTAACCAAACCTCAAAATCACTAATCATGTTAATGTAAGGTTTTCATGTCAATCAACACACCAAAACGAAGCTATTGAAGTAACTAACACCTTGAACACACAAACATTAACATCTAAACACATTTCATCATCCAAAATCAAAGATTAAGCATACACTTTTCATTTTCAAGCTAGTTACACCAAAACATCAAGATCGAACATACAAATCATATATTCATGTTATACACGAGCCATAGACACTAACTAACAACATTTCAAGTCAAAAACACGAATTTAGAGAAAATTTAGTGTTTTAGAAATGTTACCCAAAATGGATGAAATTGGTACCAAATCGAAGAGGATGATGAGAGGATCACGAATATGTAATTTGTTTTGAAGTTTGCTTCCCGATCCGAATTTAGATGATGAATTATGTTTGTGTTCTTGAGAGAAAAAGAAAGAAAGAGAGAGAGAGAGGGAGGGATTGAATGGTGGAAAAATGGGTTGACTAGTTGACCTAGTCAACTAGTTTGCCCATTTGGCAACTCCGGTCCCTCGAGTTTCAAAGCGGGTGCGGGATTTAACCGATCGAATATTTTTAAAACGCAGGTTAACGAGAGATGTTATAATTAAATGACGGAATTATTATGAACGTTAGTCGACGGAAACTACGAATTTAAATAACGAAAGGTAATATTTAAAAGAAAAAGACGGTGTTAAAAATAAATTTAACGGAAAAAGGCGGGATGTTACATTACCTACACCTTAAAAGAAATTTCGTCCCGAAATTTAGTTGGAAGTAGTAGTCGTTGTTTCTTCCTCGAGATCTTGCGTTGTCGGTTCAACGAATAAGTGAAGGTACTCCCTTGGGCATTTCAACGAACTTTGACAGTCGGGAATTCACGTCGTCTTAGAGTTTGGGTTCACGATTCATGGTTTCGACCGGCCCTCCTAGGAATGAAGTTTATCGTCGATAGTGAGCCCATCGAAAAGGAATAACAAGTTCTTGTTTCGCAAAACACGTCTTTAAGTTGATACATCGAATGTAGGATAAACAGAGACTCAAAATGGGTCGGAAAAGTCTAAACGGCTAGCGACGGGTCCAAAACACCCCAAGAATTTAAAGGATCGAAATATAGTGGATTTAGCTTCCTACGTTTCCCGAAACGGATTGCACCTTTCCAAGGTGCGACTCTTAATGTGACGCGGTTTCCCACGTGGAATTTGAAATGTTTACGTCTAACATCGGCGTAGCTCTTGGTGATTACGAGTCGCGTAGGGTTTTACCCGAATATGAATAAATTTTCTCGGTTGCTCATGAATAACCTCGGCCCCGGTGAATTGATCATCGCTTACTTGGTTCGACAAAGGAGAATGACGTTTCCGGTCACATGTGGTTTCAAAAGGAGTGACGTTAAAACTCGAATGAAAATCATTGTAGTACGAGGATTCGGTTAAAGGGAAATACTTTGCTCAAGTAAATTTGAAGTTGGTAATACAACTTGTATTATGGTTTCCAAGGTTTAAATCGCATGTTTGTTCGGTCCGTCGGGTTGTGGATGGTACGCGGTACTCATGTCTAAATGCGGTCCCGAGGCTTTTTGTAAGGTACTCCAAAATCTAGAAATGAAACGAGGATCTCGATTCGAAACAAAGTACATTCCGCAAGGTATATTTGAACAAGTTTGTTAGGACAAGTTTTTTTCAAGAAAATTCGCGTCGCGGAAGATTTATCGTTTTCCAAAAATGTTCGTCGGGGCAAGTTCTTATCGGGTTTTGAAAACGATTGTTAGGACTATCCACCCTCGCGGCGAATATTTGTACGACGTGAAGAGTCGCTCTCCATTGCGAAATTAGAATAAGGACCTCCTGAACCGGAAGTACGAGGGTGATGCAAGAGAAGTTTCCGCCCCGATGTAAGCATAACGAGTAAATTGTAGTTAATCAATAAGACTGTGCGAGGACGAGATAGTATACACGTGTAACATACGGTTGAAGTCGAGAGGAATCGGTAATTCATTTGGAAGCATAAGTATAGTTCGACAAAAGTCGAAGGGGTGTCCCCGGTATGGCTGTTATCAATATTCTCGGAGTTTTCGGATGTCCAAACATGAAAGGATGAAGTCATGTACATGGCACATGGTGGTGTTTAGGTTGATCGAGTCTAACCACCATCACGCGTCACTAGAACTTTGGTATGTCTTACCGTAATATAACTACGTTGATCGAGTGTCGTTATATTACGCTAACTCATACCTCCATTCCCACATCACTCCATAGATTCAAGTTCGTGTCATCGTGAAGACCTAAAATGAACAAAATGTAACGACGTCTCAAACGTGACTCATATTAAATCGAAAGAATTTCTGCAATTCTAAGGAAGCGTTCCCCGAGGGAAGTGTATAAATGATTGTTCACGTCAATGTGGTTCGAGTCAGACAATAAGGTATTCAGGTATGAAAAGAGTAACGAGTCATGATAACGAGTAGCACGCAACCGTAGTGATAAATGTTGATGACGATACTCACCTAGAGTAGTGATGGTAGTAACACCAAAAAGTAGATAGTAAGAAACACCAGTGGGAAACCGATAGTAAGTTGAAACGGTGGCAAATAACAATCCGGGAGACAGAGTTCCCGAACAAGTGTGACTAATGAAGTCGTCGTCATCCATACGTGTATGAATCATGAATTTACGTGTGTTACCAAAAAGTGGCGGAATACGAGTTCGTATGATGAAGGTTGGGTACCATTAAAAAGTTTGCCTAAGAATGACTCAAGTATAATGCACAGTAGTCAAGTAAGTGCTATCTATAGCAAATGTATGTCAGAATGCAAATGCTAACTATCCGGTTGTAGTCTAGACTCACTAATGCGTCCTAACGACTCTGTTAGACACACTAATGCACGTCCTAGTTCCCTACAACCAACGCTCTGATACCATCTGTAGCGACCCGACAAAATCGTCATTGACGGCGCCGACTACTTAGGTCCCGTTGCGTGGTCATAGTCCCTATATGAGACTCGTTTGACCAAAATTATGTCGCATTCATTTGAAACGTACAAGACTTGCAAAGTTTAGTTTACAAACAATTCGACAACAAGTTTAAGTTTACAAAAGTAGTAAAGTACAAATGAAATATCTTGCGACATAATTAGTTTAAAATCACAGTTGCTATAAATAGCGTAAGTATGTAAACAATATGTTTGAATCCAAAGGTGCTATCACTAGCGTATGCATGTATGTATGCTTGACTCCAAGCAAGAAATCAGAGTGTATGCATGTATGCTTGACCCCAAGCAAGTATGAATGTACGCGGAAGCAGGTATCAAATAGCCATGTATGAACCTGAGAAACATATAGAAAACTGTTAACGAAAAACGTTGGTGAAATCATAGGTGTATTTGTAAACGTTGTTTTTGAACCACAAGATTTAGTATTCCCATAGTTGATTATCAAAATCGTTTGCATTCCAAAATATTGTTCGCGAGCACCCAATTATCAAGACTTAACGTTTCCTTCCATAGAACCCCATCACAATAGTGTTAGAACATACACTGTTTCTCGAAAATATATTTCATCCGTAGACGGTAGCGAACCGTCCGTAATGAGGGTTTGTCAAACCCGTATGGCCACACAATATAAGTTCTCGCTTACACCCTGCAAGTGTAACTAATGATAATCGAATTGAGGATTTTTGTTCTAACTCGCTGTGGAATGTTTGTTTCCTTGTACTTGTGTTCAAAGTATAAAAGTATGTAGTATAAAACTGTATATGTTTCTCAGCCCATAATTTAAAAGTATAAAAGTTGTTGAAAGATGGGACTATGATCTCACCTTGAGTGCACGAGTATAAATGTACTTCACAAAGTAAACGTGTGCATAAATGTTGCTTAGCCTTGACCTAAACAAGTAAGTTGTGTCAATTAACCGGTTACGACACAAGGTCGGGCGAAATGTGTTCAATTAGTCCTATGGCTCGTTACGACTCGATTAAGTATAGCATGTGAATCACGTTGTCAAGTTTCATACAAGAAACAAGTATAAAAGCATGTTAGAATGATTGTATAAAAGTTTGGTTAAGTTTGACTAAAAGTCAAACTTGGTCAAAGTCAAAGTCAACGATGTCGGGTCGGGTATCCGACAATTTTTCTAAGTTATATAATCATATATGAGCATGTTGGCCAAGTTTCATGTTAATCGGAGGTCCGTAGCATATCAAACATTTTACGTCAAATGACCAAGCAAAACAGCCAGTTTTAGTACAATGGGACGGCATCCCAAATGGCTAGACGGCGTCCCACATTGAAGGGTGGGACGGCGTCCTGATACCCTAGACGGCGTCTAGGTTCAAAAGGTGGGACGGCGTCTAGGAGGTTGGGACGGCGTCCCAAGAGGCTTACAGGTCCTGTTTGCAGAAAACACAAGGCACGAGCCAAACTTCAATCAATCCTAGTTTATGATCCGCAAACAATCAAGACATGTATTTTATATCACCGGAAAGCTCTTTCGACACGGAACACAACTAGATACATTTCCTAAATCAAATTTATCATTTTAGGCAACAAAAATCTCGTCGAAAGTTCGTTAAACGTTCCAAAACAAGGTTTCAAGTTCATCAATTGCAATTCAAGTTTCGGGAATCCGATTTATACATATGATATGCCGTTTTGAAGGTAATGAAACATGTAATACAACTAAACACTTTATCAATAACATTAATAAGCATTTAACGCATCAAAAGTTCGTTTTAAGAGTTGTCAAACCCTAACCAAACCTCAAAATCACTAATCATGTTAATGTAAGGTTTTCATGTCAATCAACACACCAAAACGAAGCTATTGAAGTAACTAACACCTTGAACACACAAACATTAACATCTAAACACATTTCATCATCCAAAATCAAAGATTAAGCATACACTTTTCATTTTCAAGCTAGTTACACCAAAACATCAAGATCGAACATACAAATCATATATTCATGTTATACACGAGCCATAGACACTAACTAACAACATTTCAAGTCAAAAACACGAATTTAGAGAAAATTTAGTGTTTTAGAAATGTTACCCAAAATGGATGAAATTGGTACCAAATCGAAGAGGATGATGAGAGGATCACGAATATGTAATTTGTTTTGAAGTTTGCTTCCCGATCCGAATTTAGATGATGAATTATGTTTGTGTTCTTGAGAGAAAAAGAAAGAAAGAGAGAGAGAGAGAGAGGGAGGGATTGAATGGTGGAAAAATGGGTTGACTAGTTAACCTAGTCAACTAGTTTGTCCATTTGGCAACTCCGGTCCCTCGAGTTTCAAAGCGGGTGCGGGATTTAACCGATCGAATATTTTTAAAACGCAGGTTAACGAGAGATGTTATAATTAAATGACGGAATTATTATGAACGTTAGTCGACGGAAACTACGAATTTAAATAACGAAAGGTAATATTTAAAAGAAAAAGACGGTGTTAAAAATAAATTTAACGGAAAAAGGCGGGATGTTACATATCCTTAATTCCGCAAAACCTTTTGCCTGTGCTAACTAAAATTTCAGGACGAAATTTTCAATAACCAGGAGGTAATGTAACAATCCGGATTTTTCCGTTAACTTTCCGTTCAATACATACAGAGCGTTAGTTAATGAATTTATCCGCCAATTATTTTTTCAATATACTATTTTAATAGGTGCTACGTATTTCATGATCTTATACTTGGTTTAAAAGTATGCGGTAAACTTATAAATCTCTAGAAAACATGCTTCGATTAAGGAGTGCATAGAAATGTACGGTTAGTGGAAAATCGGGGAAACATGTCTTTTAAGGCAACGAATGGAATGATATTTTCATTTAATCATTATTTTATATAATTATTATTTTTTTTAAAATACTTTTAATTTATTAGAATATTTTTATAAATTAAAATCGTGAGAAATTCTTTTAAACGTTCGGTTAATGTTTCGGGTGTTCAATTTTGGCTAACGACACTTTGAAATGAACCATAGGATTTATTTAGCAAGTTTAGGATCCCATGAATCCTCTCCATGAGTCAATATTAGCAGCCTCACCCGTTTTTAAAAGTCCATTTAATTTATTATGTGGTCCGGTTAGTATTTGATCCATCTAGTTGATTATTAGGCTAGCCCAAACCAAACCTTATTTGCACAAAAGCTAAAGTAAACGTCCACTACTTCCTTCTCCCTCATTCACAGTCGAATTTTCCCTCCCGTCATCATCAAAAGTCGAGTTCGTTACAAGGCTTGGATTTTATTAATTGTTACTTGTTTACTTGCGTGCTAGAGAGATAAATTGCTCATCTTCTTCTTCTCTAGACATTGGTGTAACTAATTTCTTGATTAGGGTAAAATTCTTAAATCCTAACTTTTTATTTTCATCTTTTTGATGTGTTAAAGGGTTTTTTTATAGTCTAGTGCTCAAGTCTTGATTCGTGTACGTTTGATTCGCTTGTTAATTGACTGTATGTACTACTTTGATGAACCCACGTTTTTGATCAGACCTAAACTGATTTTGCATGCTAGATAATGTTAACATTTGTACATATTTCAATTGCTATCGAAAAGTTATTAACTTTTCATGTAGATAGCGCGCGATTTCGATAAACGGTTAACAAGATACATGCAATTAGGGTTTTGTTATAAATTCGTTGTGTTTCTGAGTTTTATGGAACAATATGATGTTCTATTGATATTGACATGATTATTGTAACACCCTGTTTTTTTTTTAAATCACAGCGGAAGACTTATTTTACATAAATACCCTTAGTTAATTTTAAACATGATTATCGCATATGTTTAGTTAATTACTTCATTACAAACCATAGTTGTTACGTTAAATGACTAGTTACATATTTACAAAAGTTAAGACATCAGAGTTCGTCTTGTCAAACACATATTCAACCCGACTCCCATCCCTACCAGCACTAAGATCCAAAACCTGCAAGGGAGGGGGTGAGTGGTTAGCACCAGGCTAAGTGAATGGAACTATCAAAAGGTCTAGCATCCAGTACCAACTTGCACTCCCATAACAACAACTGTATACGACCACATACAACAAACAACAACTGACAACTATGCTCCAACTAGAGGACCGGCGGCTTGTACGGGTACACGACCACTAGCTGATCATGCTAGAGTCTACTGATAGTCCTTACTACTAATTCCCCAGTAGAGTCATCCACACACAGGTGATGCGTCGTTCAGTACTATACTCAACAAACAGTAGCCAACTGGACCCAACCACAACTAGGTTGACCTCTCTGAGCTGAACCTAACAGATCAAGGTTCCAACAACAACAACAACAACAACTTGTGCACATACAACCAGTCAACTACTACTACTACTACTACTACAACTACTACAAGCAACTAATACTACTAAAAGCATGACAACCCTAACTGCGATCAACTATACAACATAACTACTAATCATGGCAACTATCAACAATATAAACGTAGTAGCGCAACTTGCTACTCTATACTACACCAAGAGATAATACCACTCACCAAATACCAGCAACTACTCAGATTCTCACTACTGAGTCTCGTTCTTGTCTTTCTCACCTAAAAACACAGTACACATAGTTAGTTTCTGTCCGTTAGCACAAAACAACACAATACATCAATTTAGTATCAAAAGCTCCACTAAAAAGTCTACTCAACACTTATACATTTTCAGAATATACATTCTGATCATCGTAAGTCACACGGGCAGCATAACAGCTAGAAAACAGCCATTAAACAACAACTGTCAGCACAGATCCACATCTGTACGGTTGCAGGTGCAACCGTACGGTTATAATCTAACATACACGGTTACAACGTGTAACCATGCGGTTACAAGTTAGAGACACGGTTGCAGAACACAACTGCAACTGTCCGGTTGCATGAACACCCACACGGTTGCACCGTGTATTCGTGTGGTTGCAGAATGCAACCGTATGGTTGTGTTCTTCAGCAACAGCAGCAGCTCACTTACGGGGTTCGAGCCAAAATCACCCAAATCTCAATTTCTAAATGTTTTGACACCAAAATTGGCTTAGGAAACATTTATAACACTTATAGAAACTTAAACCCCAACGAATTACATCAAAACAACATCCAAATCACTTAATTTTGACTAGAAAGTCACTTTTATCAAACCTAACCAAAAACTCAATTAATCTCATATTACATCATGAAAACGAACAAACTTTACCTTGTTATGACCATGAAATCAGTAGCAAATGATTACACAATACAATTTAGACTCTAAATCGAGATTCAAGAGAGTGAAAGGTTAGGTGAGTATGTGTGAAATGAGATTTCAAGAAGCTTCATGAAATGGCTGATGCTTAGATATTTGTGTTAAACACAATACCCCATCACACACGGGTATTTACCAGTTATCTAATAACTTTCGTACTTAATTTGACAACCCTAACGGAGTCCAAATTAAATAAACGAACCTGTTCTATGACCCTTATCACAAACTGGTCTTAACCAAATACACAAACAATTATAAACATATAATTATTATAATAACATACAAACACACCCAAGGTCAAAAGGGTCTTTTCAGCTAGGCCCGTTAATAGGATGTTACAATTATTAGTGTGTAGCTTTTGAAAAAAAATTAATTTTGCGTTTAGATATTGTATGGTTTCGATTCACGGATTGAAAGTTAAGATTAAAACGATTTCGATTTATTTCTTGTGTGAATCTAATTTTCTGGAATTGCATGAGTTAGAATTAGATCATGAAATGCTTATAAATGAAATCCATGTAAAAAAATACTAAGTTTGCATCTAGAATTTGCACGATTTTGATTTATAGAACTTTAATTATCATCAAAACGCTTTTTGTGTAAGACTAAATGGAGGTGTGCTCGTACACTGTGTGATTGTGACAAATTGGAAATATGGATTGATATGATTTTCTAGAATATGAAAATTAACATGATTAAGAAGGCTCTCTAATTGGAGGTATCTTGATTTGACAGATTATGTGGTAGAAAAGCTTAACGCGAAAACATGTTTATGAATTTATTTGAAATCTGATGGTCTGACTTTCGTGAATAAACTGTACTAATTGGCTACATCAACTGATCCCATCTTTTTAAAGCTTAAAATTTGACTTGTTTGTGAAATTCTCCCACTGAATTTGTACTTATATGATTTTCCTATAATAAGTTATAAATTTTACAAATCTGGTGCGCGTGCTGAAACTGTTGTGTTCAACCTATACTATATCCGTGATTCTGTGAATCGGATGATAGCATGGTCTAAGTTTTTAGAAAACTAAAATACTAACCTACCGGTCTGAAAAATATCATGTTGCAATGATAATTTCTCTAAGAGATATGCATGT
Organism: Rutidosis leptorrhynchoides; assembly: GCF_046630445.1. NCBI lineage: Eukaryota > Viridiplantae > Streptophyta > Magnoliopsida > Asterales > Asteraceae > Rutidosis > Rutidosis leptorrhynchoides. The sequence continues at coordinate 102,674,087 of NC_092343.1, forward strand.
CTGTTTGTGTCATGGTTACACGTATCGATACTGTAAATGACAAGAAACACTGAAAACCCTGAACTGAAGTCAAGACCCTATTCGTTGACCAATTTTTGACTAATTGACCCACATGAGTATGGTTGACTTTTGTTGACCATGTTGACTATATTTGACTTGTATTAATTGCATTGACTATTCTTTTACTTTTGTTGTAACTATGATTCGAAATTGAGCAATAGGACTATGTGTACCATATGGACTAACCAAGTATATTAGAAAACGTATTGACCAACATGTTCTCTAGGTTGAGTACTTGGTCAAAGTCATACTACTGCTATTCACGTTTGGCGATTACTCGCTGTGCTAAAGGTGAGTCCACAGTCTCTTTTTTAAAATCTTACTCTTGTTATGAGATACGTGCCGCTTTAAACTATTTTACATGTTACACACGAGTACTAACTTTTATACATATGAGTTGCTTCCTAGAAAACCCTTAGCATGAATACGTTAATTACTTTATGTAAGCGCGAATCATATGGACATATCTGTTAGGTTTTATCGAACCCCACCCTGCATACTGCGGTGCATGTTACTTCGTAAACTGTACACCAGGGTAAGTGTACACAAAAGATATAGGGTAAAGGATATCGCGTAGGCAACTATTCTGAAGAGTTAAAGCTTCGTAGTTCAAGTGCTTGTAAGATGTATATACTTTTACAATGTTTTTGTACGAAATCTTGTGGTCCAATACTTTTCATTTGGTTATTTAAACTTGTGAATTCACCAACATTATGTTGACCCGTTTTACATGTTTATCTCATATCCTTAAGAGCTAGCTTCCGCTTTGGAATAGAGGTGGCATACATTTGTTAGCTGGACTCCAACTTTTGTTAAAGACATTTATTTATTCGCATTTACTTTTTAAATTTTAAATGCTACTTTTGTTTTGCATTTACTTATGGTTGTACGATTTACTGAGACTTTTATTTTAAGTCAATCCTTTTGAAATAATAAATGAGAATACTTTTGAAAACGTCTCATATAGAGGACGTAACTGTTACTGTGGAACTTGATGATTAACACGCCGTTGAATGGAATTTTGGGGGGGGGGGGGGGGGGGGGGGGGGTTATATCATGCATGCTTAAACTATTTTATATTTTGGACACATGTACTTATTTATTCTACTGTAAGTTTGAAACGCAAATTCCATAGCTTGGTAACTGTTAACTACTGGTTTTGAATCGGTGGGCGTGAATTCGTATAATATGGATCCATAGGGTTTGACATCCCCATCTGGATTAGTCATGCTAACATTGTTAACGGACGTATAGTATTTGAGTTGGTACATTTTGTTTCGATTTATTTTATTACATAGGGTATATTATTTCTACGTTAAGCTTAGTTACCTGGTGCTCACACTGTAAACCATTTTGACGAAATTATATTGGCTATGTTTTCGTGCTAGGTAAATTTGTAATATATTTCTATTTATTATTGATAATTTTTAGAACCTATATCTCAGGTATTTATGTGTTACTCCGCTCTGAATTTGAGGTCAAACTTACATATGTTGAAGAGTCACATGCTTGTCTAATTTCATTATGCTAAACTTATGCATTCATACTTTTTATATATTATTTAGAATGCTTTTTTTTTTTAATTTGTTGGCTAAAGTTAAAAATTTTTGTTTAAATAAATGAACGCACTTTTTAGTTAAAATGTCTCATTTATAGGGCATGATCATGCAACGGACCGTTTGTTGATGTACATCGCTAATAACGATTTTGGCGTGCCATCAAAGTTGATATCAGAGCGGTGGTTTGTTGATACATTAGTGGTCTAGAATACAACCGAGTCTTGCATGATCATATGTGATTGCATGTGTATTATTACTGCCATATATATATATATATATATATATATATATATATATATATATTTATATATATTTTAGGGTATATATATGTGTATTTGGTGTTGCTGAATATGATAGCTTATTTTGTGTGTTGTGTTTAGATGCCTGCTTCTAGACCTATTATTATTCACGATTCCAATTCGGAGTATTAGACCGAAGATGGTGTGCACTCACCTACCGTTTAGGGTGTTGCATTATCCGCATCTGAGGATGAGGTTATGTCTGAGCCTCGAGAAGACGAGGATGATTTTAACGCTGAAGATAACTCTTTACACGCTTATCCCGACAAGGAAGGTTCTGAAGAGGATGATTTTGAGCGGGGAGAGGAAGAGGAATCCGAGGAAGATGAGGAATTTGGAGGACCACATCCTATTGTATCGAGTTCACAAACTCGACTTACTTACTGCTTCTTCTATCCCATCTTCACATGTTACTACCACTGCCACTACCCCATATTCTGATCCCCGTACCTTACCACATTTTTACAAATCGCGTAATCATAAGATTATTTTTGGTCCCGATATCCTTAACCCGTTCCACAGAGACTTCATGCAGAACACTACTACACATACCGAGTTTGGCCATTCTGACCCATTAGCTGCTTCTAATTCTAAATCTATACCTCCAACCCCTACCGACGAAGACATTGTAGGTTATGTTGGTTTGGGTGTTTCGTCGCCCCGTGTTATTCATTTTCGTATTGACATACCATCCACTTGTACTGCAAAGCCTTCACCTTTACCCACTGATGATGATCAAGATTCTAGAAATTTGTGGAAGAATTGTTAGCTATAGTCACTACTTTAGAAGGTGATCGCGAGATTGTTGCGGCTATTCAGCGAGATGTTAAACATCTTAGGCGTCGTTTCGTAGATCTACAGGACAATATGGCGACATTCGAGATGGCGACACGCTTGGCCACCGTGATTATATTACGGTAATTCATATAGAATTTTCAATAGTTACGTAAGGAATTGGTAGTAAGTTAAAGAAATTTTGGTAGGCACCACTTGGATATTAAACTTGATAACCCCGAAATTTGTTATAGATGTGTATATTCTAAGAACTTAGGGACCAATGCTCGAGTAAGAAAGGACACCGGAGTTGATGGTGGCGAGAAAATCGTTATTTCAACCATAAAGACACGCATGGTAGTTGACGTTAGTCAGGACTACGTTTCTTCTCAACGATGTTGTTGCGGTATTGTTTGATGCTAGAGAGGAGCATCATATCTAGAGCATTTAGTGTTGTAATTAGAAATCCATTAACATCCATAGGCATTAATATTTTGTGGGTCAAACTAATGGCAACTTGATGAAGGCAGTTAAGATAATTTAAGGTTGTACCTTGAATGTAACGGGTAGGCCAAACGAATATGACCTCATACCATTGAAACTTGGAATTTTGGATCTAATAGTCAATTGGACAGGTTGTCTAAATGAAAGCAGATGTGGGTGTAATAAGTATTTAGACAAGTTTGTCATGGTCTTTATAGACGACATCTTGAATTACTTGGAGAATGATGAAGAACATGAGTTTTACGTGAGATTAGTGTTAAAGTGCAGGGGAAGAAAGAACATCATGTTAAGTTTGAAGCCAGTGAGAATTGGAGAATTCTGAAAACCCCGACACTAGACCTATAGTTGACACATAAAGGGGCGAGGGCGATTTATTATTGAAGGTGATTTATCGCTATATTCTATAGGAGATTTATTGAAGAGTTTCTCTAGGGTAACCAGATTTTTGACAACATTGACACATTAAAAGAGAGGTGGTTACTCCCGACAACTAAAGGGTCACGAGCAAAACTATATGACCCACAATCTAGAGTTGAATGTTATAACGTTATACTTAAAATGTGGAGACGTTACTTCTGTAGAACCAAGTGCACTGTGTTCACCAACCACAAGATTCTTTAACACCTTTTCGATCAGAGGCAAAGAACATGAGGCAACGATGTTGAGTTGAATTATCAAATGACTATGACTATGGAATCCATACCACTCATGAAGAGCTAATGTAGTAGCTATTGTATTAAGTCGGTAGGAAGGAGTTGGTCTAAGAGTCTGAGCATGAATATGACGGTCTGGACAATCTCACGAAGAAAATTCTAGAAGCACGGCTGGAAGCCTTAAAGGAAGAGAATGTAATGGACGATTAATAATGGATAGAAGTTGCCAAATGAGTATGCTGAAGTTAGGAGGAGACCTGTAGAGTTTCAAGTCAGTGACCGAGTTATGTTGATGGTATCACCTTGGAAAGGTGTTGTACGTTTTGGTAAATGAGGAAAGCTAAGTCCTAGAAATATGGGACCATTTGAAAGCACCGAAAGGAATGGACCGTTGACATATCAGCTGAGATTGTCACATGAGCTTAGTTGTATTCATGACACATTTAATATGACAAATTTGAAAAAATGTATTGGTAAAGATGATATGAAGACTTCTCTTGGTAAGATTCGGATTGTTGATGAACTTCACTTCATTAAACACAACCCTATGATTTTACTAGGTAGATTTTCCATTCTACGCCATTTTAGGTGAGTTCAAACTCTATCAATTCCCTGGACATTGCAAGAGCGGGTTGATGATGACACTGAGGAAGTCCATTTGGGAAGAAAAAAATTACATTCACTTGTTTAACTGTTAAGAAGAATTTTCTCTTTCGACTGGGAATTGCTTACCTTTGGTGCTTTATATATTTTTATATAAGGTAGTAATCTCATAGAGGCAATGACAAATCGAGTTAGCATCCCACCATTCATGCCATGCCTAGCCAGTTTAGACTAAAACGAAACATAAAATTTTACATAAACTTTCTTAGCATTGAAACTTTCATATGGTTATGTGTGTATAATGGTAAACGCGTTAGGCTCTAGGCTATGATATGCCTAAAATGGATGATTTAATTTATGCGGTGTCGTTAGGTCGCATGAACGTCTATTCAGGTACCAACAGGAGCTGATGGTTATATAATTTATATTTAGCTGGGGTTTCTAGCCATAATCCACCTACTTGCTTCTTTCTATAACACGTAAAGGATAAGTATAATCTAGGTTCGTATTTTTATACGTTTGATAGTAACGTGGGATCGTAGTACGTCTAAAGATAACCCTATAGAAAGTGAGGTGTTTTTAATGAACTAAGGATAGATGTACTACAAATAAGATAAATGACAGATAAAGTAAAGGGTTGAATGCAATATTTAGAGCTGTAGGGAAACTACCTGTAGAGTTCTACTTCCTAGAATGAGCACTAGACCTTAATCAAGAGGAGGTAACCTAATTAATTTGTCACTAAGAGACTAGGCTTTGAAGATTCTGTTCGGTACATCATATCCTACTCCCAACGCTAATCTAAAAGATTGAAGCGAACTATCTTGGACGGAGTCCCAGGTTCATGAACAGAATGATATACTTAAGAAAGGTTCGGACTTTTCTTAATCCTAGTTGGTATTACTACTATACGAATCTACCACTTAATACTATAGCTATGCCTTAACATTAACAAATGTGCAATCTTAGATTACTGCTAATTGGATTAGAAGCCTCTCCTTTGCGATCAATTACTCAACCCCGGATTATTAGACAACATCACTAGGACACGGTTGCTGACGCGAATCATTCTTTTGATTAGACCAGTATTCATAAGAATCCTATAGTACTAACTAATAACAATCTTAAGGCGGGCATCTCTTCTCTGATAGATAGTTACCTTATCTATACGTAGGTACTAAACCCTATTGTGATGTTAAGCACACATAACTACTTACCTTGTATCCTAGGATTGATCAGTTCCTAACAATAGGTTATAGCCACGTGGGTAATTGGAAAGGGTGGTCCGTATATTAGACCTCTAAACCGTCAAGGTTTCAGCATAACAACAACATAAGTTACAGATAAATATTAACAAACATGGCAATTTTAACGGATAGGCAAATGCATATATTAATTCAAGATAACCAAATATATCATTAAATTAAGGAAAGTGTTCATCGTATACAAATGACGTGGACCGTTACGAGTGCTTGACAACTTCTAGACCGCTCCTAGTACAAACTTCAACGTTTGTCTCCGGGTACTTAATTTCCCGCACGGAGGTGAGAAGGCCTCGAAAGTATCTAGCTTCCCGAAGGAAGGAAGCTAGAGTGAGAAACCAATAATATTGTAGTGAGAGAGGTGAAGAAAAGGTTGTTTCAAATGGTTACAATTGAACTCTATTTATACTAGTTTCTTGCTTGACAGGTCGTTTATGGCAGCCCGTCTGAATTCATGGCAGGCTGCCCAAAATCATGGCAGTCCGTTTAATTGGCCCTTCTATAATCATGTTGGGATGTTTGATGGGCTGGCAACCCGTTTAATAGGGCCGTTTGATGGCCAGCCATTTTTAATTAGGCAGACCGTCCACCATAGTAAGGCAGACCGTTTTTCTTGGACTTGGCAGGCCGTTTGTTTCTAGAAGCTTTCCAGGTCTTTGCCGTTTTCGCTCTAGATTCTTCGTTTTAAACCCGTTTTCGTTGATTCTTCTTGCGTTGTCTTCATAATCATTTGATCTATCAAATAAGACAATTAAATGCTCAATTCTCTAGAAAAAGTTAATTAATTCGTACTTTTAGGACTGAATATCGGGGGTAAAAACGTGACTTTTTGGCCGATATCAGGCTACGTATTAAAAGAGGCTACAAATGAAAAATTAATTTATCTAAATTTCTCTAAACTTGCCGGTTTGCTCGCGGTCGTGGGTATCCGTGGGTCGTGGGTATAGGCAAATAAGTTAGCCCGTTGACGGGTAAAGGGGGCCCAGTGGGTAAAATAAAATCTTGACGGAAGGGTCGCAGATATAGAGGATCCGTGCCCGTCGTCCGAGGGTGCCATCAATAAATTTTGTTTTACATAATTGTGATCGGTATAGATTAAAACATTATTTGTCAATACAACACCATAATGTCATACCTTAACCAACAAAAGCAATTTCAGAAACATACGAATGCTAATATGTTAATTGAATGGAACTTGTTTTGAGTAAACCGCGTTTCGCTGCGATTGAAGTGCGGTTGACCATGTAAGAGTTGACTTATTTTTGTAAAGGAACAAAAAAACAATTTGAAAAAAACGTTCCCATGACTTAAATCCACGACCTTCTGGTACCCTTGTGAGGCGGCTAACCATCCATCCATGATGTTTTCGTGTTTTAAATACGACATTATCTATTTATAATATAAATTAAAGGGAGTTTAAGTTTCTCTAGCCCAAATTAAAAAAAAAAAAAAAAAGCCACACAGTTTTGAACCCACGACCATTAGGATGATACACTCTCCATGACCACTCCTTCAACATTGATTTTGTTTTGTAATTACGGCATTTAATATTTATTGCTTAAGAAAATCGGATTTTCAAAATTGGAATCTAAATCGAATGCTAATTGCTGTTCGTGATTTCTTTAAATGAAAATATATATATATATATATATATATATATATATATATATATATATATATATATATATATATATATATATATATATATATCTTTTCACATGTAACTAGATTAAATCACACATAAACATTGATGAAGATTGTGAATGAACTTAAAATAGTTGAAAAACACTTATATTTTACCTATATAATTAAATATATAGTTTCTCGTTCAAATGTGCATATTTGTTTCCGAACATGTGAACACTTTCATATAATTAACAATTCAACATGTAATTTGAGCTAATGAACAATATGTTTGTTAATGATATGTGCATTAATTAACATTTTCATGTAATTTGTTGCATTTAAACGCATAAAAACCATTGAATTAAATAGTTCTCGCAGTTCTCACATTTTTAATGGTTCTCGTTTGAATCTGACTATATATATATATATATATATATATATATATATATATATATATATATATATATATATATATATATATATATATATATATATATATATATATATATATATATATATACTTTGTAAAGTTGATAGTGATGTTGATATAGGAAATGATTAGAAAATATAAATTTTTTAGAGAATACAAACGTGTGATGGAAGTGTAGAAACAAAACAAAGTTATGTTGTTTTATTTGATGTTGTATATAATAAGAATGGAGTTTCTTTTTTTCTTTTTTCTTTTTATTTTTCTTTAACAAAAATGATGTAAATTAGGTGTATAATCATGGTAAGGATTAAGTACTTTTTTATATTCAAATGCTAATGTAGAAATGAAAATATTATTATTATTTTTATAGCTGTTTTTGTATTGAGAAACTAAATATTTAAAGAAGATGACGCGTTGGTGATCGATTAAAAAATTTAAAACACAAATCGTGCATCATACTGGCTTAATTTGTCTACTAGTAGATGGTATAAATATGGACGGTTTATATATGAATTAAAAACTTTGTAAACAAACAAATAGGATTTTTAGGTGGTGTTTGGGATTGCGTTTTGAAAATTGATTGTGCGTTTTGAATAATCATAATCAAAAAATCAGCTGTAACAAAACGTGGTGGAGAAACAGAGTGTTTAGATTTGATTATGCTATTTGATATCGCAATAATCAGATAATTAAGTTTTCAAGTGTTTGTCAAATCAAATTATTTATATGATTAACTGGTAAAATGACCAAAAAGGACTTCTATGTATTATTAAATTATCTAAATCCTACTTATAACAATTTATTAATATATAATATAATTTTTCTACTATAACTTGATATAAGTATCAATAAATTTAAAATACAAAATTATCAGCTTATAATTTTGTTGATTTATGTTTAAGCGTTAAAATTTTATGATTATTGAGGATTTATCTGAGTTGAATCATAAAATATATTTCACAATGAAATAATAAACTACTTGTACTAAGTAATGAGGTTAAATGCAATTCATAGAAGAACTGAAATTGGATACGTATGATAATCGTAAATTAAAAAAGGCGTATAAAAGTATTTTTTATAATTTTTTTTTTTTTGAAACGTGACATCCTTCTATTAAATCATTTTATGCAGACATTGTATAGAGGAAAAAGAGAGATAGAAATAGAATAGCCACTTTATCTTAGAATGGAGTATATTATATTAACGGTATAAGGGTATTAATTGTAAGATTCAAAATGACGTTTTCATGCAGTAACAAGGTAGTAGCTTTTCCAAAACTGCGTTTTGATGGTCAACAACGCAAATAGTTGATTTTAAAATAAAGTTTGCCAAACAGTATTATTTAATTATTTACGTTTTAAAAACGTGATAATAAAAAAAACATAATCAAAATGCATTCCCGAACACCCTCTTAGTGTTCATGCTAGTTGTAGATGGTGGGTATTTTTTCTTATATATATATGAACATTTAGAAGAGACACTTCGTGATGAATGTCATTATTTAGGCGGGAAAACGATCGACAAAAATAACATTCAAGATAATATTGTTCGTGAAGAATATGAACGTCTTTTTTTCATGTTTTGTGAAGTAAAATTTAGCCCGATTTAGAGTTTAGGGTTTAGGGTTTAGGGTTTGGTGTTTAGGGTTTATTTCATAAACCCAAAACACCAAACCCTAAACCCTAAACCCTAAACTCTAAACCGTTCGTGTTAAAAACTCAATCTAAATCCTAAATCTAAACCCTAAATCTAAACCCTAAATCTAAACCCTAAACCCTAAATTTCTAAACCCTAATATCTAAACCCTATAAACCCTAATATCTAAACCCTAATATCTAAACTCCAATAGCTAAAACCTCAACATATGCTCGAAAAACACGATAATTGTTATATATTACTTCTTCGAGCGTTTTTCCGCCAAAATAAAAATATTTATCACAAAGTGTCTCTACTAAATGTTCATATTTTCATCTCATCTATAATGTTCGTGAACAAAGTTTTCTCAAAAAACGAAAAAAAAAGTTTTTGCTTCCCCCCGCTTCCTCCCGAATGGTTACTTCCCTCTTGATCCTACCCCTATATATATATATATATATATATATATATATATATATATATATATATATATATATATATATATATATATATATATATATATATTTATGGTTAGTTAGGTTATTCGTTATTCGTTTTTATTTTTTTACTGGTTACCACAAATTACAATGCTAGTGGGGATTTGAATATAAGATCTGGTATGATGAAATTTAAACTCCAATAATTAAACTGTCTTCTATGAAAATTTTTAAAAATGTATGTTAGTACTAGTGAAATGACCCGTGAAAATTACGGGTTTGTTTAAACGAAACAATTTAATGACATGTTTTAGGTATTAAGTGAATGTAAATGCTAAAGTCATTTATTTTAATGACCCGTTTGACTAAGAACCTTGTCGTTGTTTTTACAAATATATAGAGACATGTAATTTTTGCATACATATGTAACGTAATTAATTTCGCGAAAAAAATTCATATTTGAATATTAATAATAAAATAATTATAATTATAATTATTATATTTTTAATAATAATAATAATTATTAGTAATAATAAATGCCTTTTAAATTTTAAAAAAAATTAATACAATTATTATATAAACGTTGTACAATATGCTTTAAAATTTAGGTGTTCTGTAAAAGATTTTACAATTTAGGAGAGATTAATATTTTTCTTTTATAAAAGATTTCGTATTATTTTTAATTAAATTAATATAAAATTATGATATTAACATTATGAAAATTAAAGGGTAATTAGTTTAATGATGAAATCATCATTTTAAAGCTTTATATGATTATGTAGATATTGTTATAGTTACTGTATAGTACAAATCTTTGGTTGCTTATTAATTGAAATAAGGGTTATTTATTTTTGGTAGTGGTGATATGTAATAGATGGAGGATATGAAATTCATATCTTGAAGTATCATCCGTTTCAATGGTGATAAATAAATCAAGGTGATATTGTGGTCCTTGGTAATCTGCAACCACGAAACAGAATTTACGTTTGCGGAATGAGACGTTTTTATAAAACAAATGAAACGTGGTTAAAATAAGAGTTTTTTTTTTTTTTTTTTTTTTTTTTTTTTTTTTTTTTTTTGAAAAGAGAATTGTTATTCATAATGAAATGTTACAGCATTACAATTTTAGCTGGGCTAGAGCAAGCCCAATAATCATGAGATATGCTAACTACCCATTTAAACACCCAAAATGTATACAACAATCAAATAACACGAGACAAAATAGAAGCATGAGAAGTATGGAACACTATTCAAGTCGATTCCTCTTTCTTCTAATTCCAACCGTACGGGAAGCCTCTTGTTACGGCTCTCCATACGAATATTTCAAGTTTTCTTGGAACAAGTGTGTTGCGCATTGTTTGTAGCCCTCGAGTACTAGCTGCTACAAGCAAATGATCACTGATATTTGAAGACAAAATTTTCACTGTGAACTTCCTATTTGAAGCCATGCTCTAATTCCACGAATTTGGAGCCTTGTGATTTAACGGGACTAAAGATATCATCATAGATAAAGCTTCGAGCTCACCCAATGTACGACCACTAGGTGTCCGAGTACGCTCTCAGTTTGCACGTACAACAGCAGCATGTCCATAACATATTCACACACATAGCAGCCGGTCCATTGCATATGATCTGATTCTTAATATAAACATTAGTCCTTGACTTAAGTCTGAAAATTCGAGGAAACATAATGCTCAAATTGTTACTCCCAATCCAACGCGCATTCCAAAAATAGTTGGATCCACCATTGCCAATTGTCTTAATGAATGAATTCTTAGAAATATTTGCACATCAATTTGATTTCTTGCAAGGATAATATTGTACCAAACACCTCTTGCAGATGGATGGGAGGAACCAACTCCGACATAAGGCCACCGCGAGATCCATAAATGCTACAAACTATGTTGATCCACTAAGAGTTAGTTTTGATTTTGAACCTCCACCACCATTTGTCCAATAGCTAAGTTTTTACTTTTTAAACCACCAATATTTAAGCCTCATGCCCCATAAGGTGAAATTACATTTTCCCATTTACCCATGACATTTTGGGTCCCTAATCATCCCCCCCAAAAGAGCACACATCGTGAGCATTTTTCAATCCGAGAGCCTCAACTTGAATTTTTCAAGGCCCGGTTGCCACGCTCCCAGTTTATTTATTTTTGTGCCAATCGGTAGCCTGAGGTAAAAGGATAGAAATTTCCCGACTTGGCACCCATCCTCCTGTCCATCGATTTAGCAACCACATGATTGATCCGAACACCATAAACGCAACTTTCTGGAAATTCACCTTAAGACCTGATACTAACTTGAAGCATTTAACGATATTGATGATATCATAAGCATTATATCTACACCAATCTCCAAAGAAGATGGTGTCATTCACATATTGAAGATGCGAAATTAATACCTTGTCATTTTTTACCTACACTCCTTTAAATAAATATCTATCAATGATGGCCTTTGTGAGAATGTTCAACCCTTACACCGCCAAAATAACGAGAAGGGCTATAACGGGTCCCCCTGCCGGATACCTCCACCTAAGGAAAATTCATGGGTGGGAGAACCGTTAATTAAAACTGAGATAGAAGTGCATTTGAGGCATGCTAAAATCCAGTTCCTCCAGTTATCACAAAATCCCATACACCGCATCACTTCCATAAGAAAATCCCAGTTAAGGCTGTCGAAAGCTTTTTCAATATTCACCTTAAAAATGAACCTTCCTTCTTGCTGGATTCCAAATGATCAAGAGTCTCATTTGCAGTTAACGCTCTGTCCAAGATGTACCTACCTTTCAAAAAGGCATTTTGCTCCGAAACCTTAAGGTCAGGACCGGATTTCCTCCATAAATTCTCCGATCTAAATGGGAGAGGATCATGAAAGAGGCGATCTGAATGGTACTCGAATCCATTTACGATAATGACTTTTCTTAACCTGTTAGATATAATTATCATGATGATCTTATAATAGGTTCCGATTAAGCTTATGGAGCAGTAATCCCAAGTCTTAAAGGATCCGCCTTCTTGGAAATTAGGGTAATAGAGGCGTTACAACCACGTGAAAAGTCACCATTATCCCAATACCATCAGTCGACTACAACAAGATCAACTTCAAAAACATCCTAAAATTTCTTAAAAAATTGCAAGTTGCAACGATCCTGCTCATGAGCTTTTGAACAACTATGATTGTTTATAGCATCAAGAATTTCGCTTTCTTCTATAAGTTCCTCTAGACTTATGGCATCATCTGGTGACGTTGAAGGATAATTCAAATCTTCTAAACTTGGTCTAGAAACATTTTGAGCCTCGAATATTTGCGAAAAGTGATTAAATGCAGTCTCTTTTATGTCATGCAGTTCTTCATTCCAAATCCCGTAGATTGAACGTCCTCTAATTTCATTTTTATTGATTTTTCTATGAAATAGAGAGTGAAAATACTTAGTATCATCACTGCCTTCAAGTATCCAACGAACACGTGCTTTTTACCTTAACATACATGCTTTTATCTTCTCCTTCTCCACCCTTTTCTATCTAGTATTTCTCCACGTCTCCATTTCCTTATTAGAATTTGAGCCATTTTCAGCTTTGTTGGTTAATATCCAGCATTAATATTCAAATAAAATCTATGTTTTGATGATGATATTTAGTCTGAATGTCGAAAAGTTTGTTAAAGTAAAAAATGCAAGTTCACAAACATACTTTTTCTCTAGCAAACGACCAAAAAATATAACGCGTAAATCAAAAGTGTCCTTTTTATAAATGAAGCATGCATACGGCCGACACCCCGGTTGGACCGCGAGATCGACAGTCCAAGCTCTGTATACACGTTCTCGAGTCAAATACGTTTTGGGACGTGGGGTTGATGACACTACTGTGTCATAGACCGACCGTAGTTTTCTATGGTCAAAATGAACTTTCTAAATTTAGTGATCACCTATGGATTGACACTTTTAATGGTTGAAACTTCATCTAATGCAGATTATATGGGTTTTTAAAATAATAATTAACAAGGTTCATTCACTTTCATATATGAACTTAATTATCACCATTATTCACTATGAGATTTGGATAAACTCGATCAACACATAGTGTTTTATGACTTTCAAAATCATGAAATATATCTAGACAACCTAAGAATGGTCACTAAGTCCCAACTAAATGATTCCTCCTATATACTTATACATTACTAATATTTTTATTTGATGAACTTGTTTATTTGAGAGTTTACGAATACATCTATGATGTATTGCATACGGTCACTTTTGTTTACTCAATGTCGGTCGTTGATAGTTACGGCGGAGGTGAGATCTACTAGCATGCATCATGTGTGAATAGATTTTAAATTTATATTTTGCTGTGTCTCAAAACATGTTATACTACATAACTTAAGAATAAGCAAGTGGTAAATATGACCCGAGGTCATTCGACGACCACCTAAAATGGAAACAGAGTTTGACGCTTTCTTTTAAAAAGACCACATCTTAAAGATGCGTAAGTTGGTAGATTTTATATATACTTTATATAGATAAAACTTCCACACACAACTAACACACAAATATGACACATCACAATATGAATAAGTTAAGTAACAATCATTGGAATTAATTTTTAAGTGATTATTTAACTTTCAAAGGATGATAAATCGAATATATTAATGATGGGGATAATGGTTGTTTATTTAATAGAATTTATTGTAAACTTAAAGCCCTCTTTAATTGGTCCGGTGCTGATTAAGGATGGTACCGATAATATTTAAGCCAAGGGTGATTCTGACTATAGAGTTACTTACTTGTCCCCGGCTACACACCCTCCGACAGAGAGTACTAGCTGAAGCGACCCGTCCAAATCCATAAGGACGAATACAATAACATATGGTTACATTGCGAGGTATTTGACCTCTATATGATACATTTTACAAACATTGCATTCGTTTTTAAAAGACAACCTTTCATTACATCGAAAGTTGACAGGTATGCATACCATTTCATAATATTCAACCTATAAATGACCTAATCTGTCATTTACTTAATAATAATCTCTATTGAACTCAACGACTTAAATGCAACGTCTTTTGAAATATGTCATGAATGACTCCAAGTAATATCTTTAAAATGAGCAAATGCACAGCGGAAGATTTCCTTAATACCTGAGAATAAACATGCTTTAAAGTGTCAACCAAAAGGTTGGTGAGTTCATTAGTTTATCGTAATCAATCATTTCCATAATTTTAATAGACCACAAGATTACATATATTTAATTGTACACGTAACCCGAGTACAAAATAATACGCGTAATCCGCGAATTAAAAAGCATTCATATGGTGAACACCTGGTAACCGACATTAACATCATGCATATAGAATATCCCCAAAACAGAAATCCATCTGTATAATATAAACTCGAAGTACTAAAGCATACCATTTTCCAGTATGAGGGGTGTTAGTGCCCGTAGATCTACCTTTAGGATTCGCGTCAATTAGGGTGTCTGTTCCCTAATTCTTAGGCTACCAAGCTAAAAGGGGTGATATTTGATTTGATAATCCAACCATAGAATGTAGTTTCGATTACTTGTGTCTATTTTGTAAAACATTTATAAAAGCAACGCATGTATTCTCAGTCTCAAAAATATATATTGCAAAAGCATTTAAAAAGGGAGCAAATGAAACTCACGATACTGTATTTCGTAGTAATTATGCATATGACGGCACTGAACAAGTGCAGGGTTGGCCTCGGATTCACGAACCTATATCAATTGTATATCTATTAAAACATATAATGGAAATCACATAATTTCCTTTATTAATTATATACTATTTATGTGTTTGTAGTTTATATAATTTATATTAAATTCCATTTAAAAATATATACTTATATTATATCTTAAAGTATATGTTGTATATATATATTTATTTTATATATATTTAAAATGATTAGAATCTATACATTTAGTTATATTAATATATCCATGTATATATTTAGTATTATATTAAAAATATCGAATTTGTTGTATGTCGGTATTTATATAAGAAATGTTAATATGTCTTGTATATAGTTATATAGATTATTAATATAGTTGTAGTATATATAATAAATAGGTTTTATGTACCAAATATCCATTTGTTAAAAATGATAGTTTTGATATTAATGATTTTGCTAATAATAGTCTACTAATAATAACTTTATTAATGATGATAATACTAATAATAAAAATGATAATGATAATAATGATACTACATATGTTAAAAATGATTCTAATAATACTAATAAGTACCTAATGATACTAATACTAATATTAATATTAATAATAATAATAATAATAATAATAATAATAATAATAATAATAATAATAATAATAATAATAATAATAATAATAATAATAATAATAATAATAATAATAATAGTTTGTGTTATTTTGATAATAATAATAATCTTAATCATAATAATAGTAATAATACATATATTAGTAATAATAATAATGATAAAAATTATAATTTTAGTAACAATAACATTAATAATAATAATAATAATTTTGGTAATGAAATCTACCTTCCAAAGCTTTTCAAAAAAAATATGTCCCGAACAGGATTCGAACCCGAGACCTCTCGCTCTCCTGCAAACACACTTAACCATTCTGTCATTCTTGTTTTTCTGATTATACTACAACCCAAATATATATATCTAGTACTTGTTTCAACTAGTTCATCATCTTCTTACCCTTCTACCTTAAATCCATTCAACCATGGAACTTCAAAAATCAAAATAACGAATTCGGGTTTTCATTTATGACTTGTAAACAACATGAAACAAAAAAATAAAAGTGTTCTTGTAATTAAAAAAATTGAGAAAAAACTGAAAAAAGCCTACTGCTGAAGCTAGTAACTCTTTAAAAAAAATTAATGTTTTCAATTTTGAGTTCGTTTTGGACAATATTTACAACATGAAATATGTTTCAAATCATTCCTAAAAACTTTGTGAATCATCAATGTCAACAGAAACATCAATTAGAACTCAAATTTGATTGTAGAACAATAGTTGACTTTTTAAAATTGAAACTTTGACTCGCAAATTCGAATTCGTTATTAAGAATTGGAACTTGAGATTTTACAGGAAGTTTAAGTAAATGATTCCTAACAACTTTGCATTTTTAGTTTTTGAAATTTGTTTCGAATTCAAGTTAGTGTATATCACTGTCAAGAACTCATGAACTCAAAAATTGATTTTGAGATTAAGAATGTTATAGGTTATGATTACAACATGAATTGTGTTGCAAATCATTCCTATAATCTTTATGGATCATCAAATTAACTGAAAACATCAAAACAAACTCGAATTTGATTCAAGAACACTTAGTTGACTTTGAAAACCAAAACTTTGACTCTCAAATTAGAAATTAATAGAAAGAATTGGGGATTGAAAACTTACAGATAGTTTAGATAGACGATTCCTAACAAGACTGTATTATTACATTTTGAAAATTCATTATAAATAAAAATATGGTTAAAAAGATAAAGAACAGAGGATACGAGCTTATATTTGTGATTTTTATGTTTTACTTAATGAATTGCAGAATGTATCTATATGTATATAAATATAGTAGTAATAAGAAAGATTTAATAATAATAATAATAGTTAATAATATTAATATAATAATAAAACTGAATTCAAAGAACACACAGTAACAAATAGTTCAACAGCTGGTTGTTTGGAGTTTTCTACCGATAGTTTCCACGCACTGTGTATCGTGCTAAATTAGTGACGGATAAAAGTGTTCAGAAAAATCCCATATTTTTAAATTAACTATATTTATTTATTTTGATCATTATGGTATAAAATTCAGCCATTAATTTAATAAATAAAAATTACATCAACTGTCACTCTCATTTATGGGTAAAATATAAAAAGTGTTAAAATTAAATAACTAGATCCTAAATATACTTTTAATAAGCCTATAACTTATATAACTCATTTTTGAATCACCTTTTATTCTAAAATCATATAAGTTCATTTTTAACTTGATTAATAACCATCAAGATGATAAACGAGTGCTACGAGCGTTTATTAAATAAATTTCTAAATTAGATATATTCAATGTACTTTTCATATATAGATAGATTTATAGTAATGTCATGTATTATTTTATTTACACAAATAAACTAACTCATATAAGTTTCTATTTCAAATTAATATATATATATATATATATATATATATATATATATATATATATATATATATATATATATATATATATATATATATTACAGATAGTAGTTCGTGAATCGTCGAAAATAGTCGAAGGTCAAATAGATATCTGAAACAGTTCAAAATTTTTGAGATTTAGTTTAACAGACTTTTCTTATCGTGTCAAAATCATATAAAGATTAAGTTTAAATTTGATCGGAAATTTTCGGGTCGTCACAGTACCTACCCGTTAAAGAAATTTCGTCCCGAAATTTGATTGGGATGGTCATGGCTAACAATAAGAATGTTTTCATGATGAATATGAGTTGATAAATAGGGTTTTATCATCAATGAGTAATATAGATAAAACGATTCAATTATTTGAAGCGTACGAGTGAAGCTATCATAAAAGATTGAGGTAGAGATTTAACTTTTGACGTAGTCACGGTGGATTTCCAGAATTCAAGGGATTTAGATAAAATCTTCGTAATAAGATTTGATTCTTAAGGAAATTAGAATCCTCCTTGGTTAAATGCGATGATCTGTTTCGATTGCTCTGTCGGATACTTCACTATAAATCCATTCTCTTCATTTCCTTATTTCCACACCTCTCATATTTCATACTTCAATTCATATTTCCAAAACATTTGTCAAATTATCGAAAGTCACTGGAAAATATAGAACTATTAATAACAATATGTTTTTGATTTGTTTAGAGATTAGGTAGAATGTAAGAGTCGTGTAATATAGCACATGATGACGTTATAATCTGTGAATCATCATGTTTCATTAGAAACTCAGCATGACTTACTGTAATATAATCACGTTGATCAAGTGTCATTATATTATACTAACTCATGCACCAATTTCCAACACTACTTCAAAAACATTCATAGTTTAAACTCGAAAGTTTACAGAATATAGAAACTAGCAGTTTCTTATATGATGTAATACTGATAGCGCGAAGAGATAAATGATTTCAGATAAGATTAGTTATGAAAATATCTTCAGAAATATCGAGGATATTTATAATGAAAGATATGATAATATCCTAGAATATCTAAGATCAGAGGATGATGAAGAATATTGTCCGTAAGGGTTTAGAGTAAGGAGCAAGATATTCGCTAAAGACTTCAGCAGGCATTGAATCATTTAGATTCTTTGAAGGCAGATTTAACCTTTGCGTTTTGTCCATGGCCTCCATCATGGTTTGCTCAATTCGTTTTCCAGTTCCAACTTTTCTGAGTTTTTCCAACATACTATTCTTTATCATCAAACTTCTGAGGGTTAAGGTCGTTTACAGTTTTTGCTGCTTCATCAGCAATTTCTAAATTTAGAGTACTGATTCATAGACTGGGTGCTTTTTAGAGTTTCAGAATGGAAGATCATAATTCTAAGAGATAAAGGTTATATGTATACATATAATTGTTGATGTAGACATGCTGCGAGATTTTAGAATATTGATTGCTAATTCCCGGTAATTGATGTGGTAATTCTCGTTATAAGATGTGGATGAGTATATGTATAGGTTTTAACGATCCAATATAATGGTTCTTCGGAGAGATTTAAGCTAATGAGTAATGAAGTTGCTGGTAAGTTTACTGCTAATGTGGTGGAATATAAACGGTTCCCAGTAACGATGACGAAAGGCAACTTATATATCAAGGTTATAATAGAGTTTATTCGAATGAAAAGTCGAAATTGATTTGCTGAAGCTGTGACAAATTTGACTACTTTGGAAAGGGATTACAAAGTTATTTTCGGTAATAACAACGCCAAAGGAGCTAGAACAGATACGTGTTAAACGTTTACTCAGGTTTCGAGTGTTTTCAGGTGCATGACTATATGCATCAATCTTTTCTTCCGTAGATGAAGTGCGGTTGGTTCATCCTCTCGATTGAGGTGTTTTCAAGATTCATGAAAGGTTTGAACGCAGATTGTAATCGTCGAGATACAAATAAGGTTTAAAATGAAATCAAGTGGCAACTTGAAGAGATGTTTAGTTTCATATGTTATAATCAATATTTTAATTCATTTTAATTGTCCAATGTTGGCAGTCCATAGTTAACAGTCCACGATTAGTAATTCAATAATTCATATATAGTTTAATATATAATATTTGAATTAATTAATACGTATCGTGACCCATTGTATACATGTCTCGGACTCGATCACAACTTAAAGTATATATATTATTGAAGAACCAACCTCAACCATGTATAGCTAACTCGATCATTACCACATATAGAGTGTCTATGGTTATTCTAAATAATATATATAGATGCATCGATATGATATGTCAAAACCTTGTATACGTGTCCAGATATTTAAAGTGCGTAAAATAAATAACAGAAATTAAATGACGATAATTAAAATTGCGATAAATAAAATGCGATAAATAAAATGTAATCAGTTAGCTAGGAACAGTTAGCTAGAAACGGTTAGCGTGGATTCTTAACAAAATTTTATCATAGTTAATTTGTTTTTTTCTAACAAATTTTAATTTGTCCAATGTTTCCTTCATTATGCCACTTGTTGGATTCTGATAAATCAAAATCCAAATATGAAATTGAATGAAAATGGTTATTCTGTGGTGAACGGACTCGTATATCTGTGGATGTAAGTAGGATAGTAAATGACCGTTGAATCAGATTCGAAGAATGTACAATGTAACTTATTAATGTGAAATCTAAATATTCCTCGGGTATTACCTACCCGTTAAAATATTTTCATCATTAACATTTTGTACAAAAGAACTTTTAATTACAATCTTTATGAAAATATATATACATATATATTTTCTTTAGATGTAATCATGGATTTAATGAGTTAATATGATATTAATCTCATTTGATTTACCGTTAGAACTAGAATATATAATCTCTAAAACATTAGAAATTATATAATCGTCATGTCGAACGAAGATAGATGAGGTAGAACGATACGTAGAATGATGATTATACTCGAGGTACAGATTGTAAGGTTGAGGCATGTGGTGTTGAGGCTTTTGCTGCGGATGTTGTTGAAGCTGGTACGTTTTGCACCATATTTTCCAAGGCTACAACTCGGGCACGAAGCTCGTTGACTTCTGCTATTACTCCGGGATGATTGTCGGTTGGGACGAACGGATGAATAAGGTTTAGAATTTGAGATAGTATATAATCATGGCGAGATATTCAGGAAATAAGGGTGAAAATGGTGTTTCGAACTGGTTCGCTAGTAAGTGCTTCAGGTCCTTCACCAAGAGGGGAATGTTGTGGATAGAAGGGATTACCTTCTTCTTGTCTCCAGTGATTTAGTAGACTACGAACCCATCAGATGAATTGGGGATGGCTAATTGGTTGATCCATTCCGGTCACACTGCTTTCGGAGCTCGAGTGAAAATCCATATCGGAATCCGAGGGACTTGAACTAGTGGTGAGTTCCATTTCGTACGATTGAATAAAGAATTTTCGATATGAAATGATTTTCCGGCTATTGGATGATATTCTAACTACATAGAATATCTATATATATAGTACTAAAGATTTCGTAGACTACGGAGGAATTTACGGCATATGTCAGGCAAGTCTACAGTAACAGATACGCTAAGATGTGAATTATCAGATACGCTAAGATATGAATTTTGTCTATACACTATTCATGCAGTCAATGCAGTAAAATGTGTCTAGACTAAGAATGATAAGAAGGTAATTTCCGACAAGAAATGATAAGCAAAACTTTTGACATGCAGACACGGTCGAAGTCCAGACTCACTAATGTATCTAAAAAACTATCAGTTAGACACACTAATGCAAGACCTGATTCGCTAAGACCACTGCTCTGATACCACATGAAGCGACCCGTCCAAATCCATAAGGACGAATACAATAACATATGGTTACATTGCGAGGTATTTGACCTCTATATGATACATTTTACAAACATTGCATTCGTTTTTAAAAGACAACCTTTCATTACATCGAAAGTTGACAGGTATGCATACCATTTCATAATATTGAACCTATAAATGACCTAATCTGTCATTTACTTAATAATAATCTCTATTGAACTCAACGAATTGAATGCAACGTCTTTTGAAATATGCCATGAATGACTCCAAGTAATATATTTAAATTGAGCAAATGCACAGCGGAAGATTTCCTTAATACCTGAGAATAAACATGCTTTAAAGTGTCAACCAAAAGGTTGGTGAGTTCATTAGTTTATCGTAATCAATCATTTCCATAATTTTAATTGACCACAAGAATTCATATATTTAATTGTACACGTAACCCGAGTACAAAATAATACGCGTAACCCGCGAATTAAAAATCATTCATATGGTGAACACCTGGTAACCGACATTAACATCATGCATATAGAATATCCCCAAAACAGAAATCCATCTATATAATATAAACTCGAAGTACTAAAGCATACCATTTTCCAGTATGGGAGTGTTAGTGCCCGTAGATCTACCTTTAGGATTCGCGTCAATTAGGATGTCTGTTCCCTAATTCTTAGGCTACCAAGCTAAAAGGGGTGATATTCGATTCGATAATCCAACCATAGAATGTAGTTTTGATTACTTGTGTCTATTTCATAAAACATTTATAAAAGCAGCGCATGTATTCTCAGTCCCATATATATATATATATATATATATATATATATATATATTGCAAAAGCATTTAAAAAGGGAGCAAATGAAACTCACGATACTATATTTCGTAGTAATTATGCATATGACGGCACTGAACAAGTGCATGGTTGGCCTCGGATTCACGAAACTATATCAATTGTATATCTATTAAAACATATAATGGAAATCACATAATTTCCTTTATTAATTATATATTATTTATGTGTTTGTAGTTTATATAATTTATATTAAATTCCATTTAAAAATATATACTTATATTATATCTTAAAGTATATGTTATATATATTTATTTTATATATATTTAAAATGATTAGAATCTATACATTTAGTTATATTAATATATCCATGTATATATTTAGTATTATATAAAAAATATCGAATTTGTTGTATGTCTGTATTTGTGATGACCCGAAAATTTCCAACCAAATTAAAACTTAATCTTTATATTAATTCGACACGATAAGCAAAGTCTGTCATTTGAGTCTAAAAAAACTTTTGAACTTTGTTCATGTAATTATCTTAGCCTGTGACTATTCTCGACGATTCACGAACAATTAATTGTAAATAGATATGTGTGTATGTATAACTAATAATTCAAAATATAATTTGAAGTATTATATGTTGTTGTAATTAAAAATTAATAAAATAAAAATAGGATATTATAATAATTATTTAAAATACATCTTTATATATATAAATAAAGTATGTTATATGATTTGATGAATTGAACTAATAATTGAATTGTTATTAAAAACATATTTATATAAATATAATGTCATTCGAAAATAAATGGTTTCAAATTCATTTAGTAAGCAATAGTAGCACGAAATCCAGTCCGTGAAAAAAAATATATATATAAATAAATAAAAAAAAAGAATAATAGACCGATGGCTATACTATTGATATTGTATTTGTTACAAGTTCCTTTCAATCTTTCAACTTATTGTATTATGATTATTAGTAATTAGTATATGATATGAGTGTCGATATACGATAATAGATGAATGACAATTGGTTAATGTTTTGGCATGTAGCAATAATTAAGGTTCTTTTTATACAAATTGTGGACTAATGGATATAAGATAGATATTTTCCCATTTTATTTAGACACATTCAATATTCTTATTCTTGTTATATTATTCATATTATATTATTGATTGTTAACCGCATTTGTATTATATTATTGATTGTTTACCGCATTTGTAAGTATACGTAAATAATTATATGAAAAGTGAATATTACTGTGCTCCATTTTTCCTTGTCTCCTAATTTTCCTTTCTGTTAAAATGATCAATGAATGAAGACCACTACTTCATCATCTTCTTTTGATTAATAACTAGTATCTTGATATATATAAGGATATCCTTGTCGACTAATTTAAGCACTACAAAACAACACATCATAATTGAATGTTATTATTATTAACTACTCCTGTATCTTTACCTTATACTCAATTATAAACTTTCCTAACTAAATATCTATTTCTAAAGGTATTACACAAAATACATATACTGACAGGGGAATCAAAATCAATCATCACTCTCTTTTTTTTTTCCCCTCATTCCTCCACTTGCATTCCCTGTTTCAATTCTCTCCATGTTTCACCGACACAACAAAAGACATCATTCTTCTTCATAAAACTTTGATCACCATAGAACACCAACTCACCCCACCACCTTAGTTACTTCTGCTGCTGTTCTTGTCTTCTGTCCGTGTACCAACCATCACCTCTCTCTAAAATCCATCATTGTGAACCACAATTACAAGATAACTGCCACTGCTGCTGCACTCTATATATTCTATTTCAATCAACACCCTGCAAACCACATGAACCACTGTAAATTTCTACTACTATTATCAACCAACAAGTCCACTTTTTAATACAATTAAATTACTTAAATTTCCTGAATCACTCATCAAGAAAACATCATAAAATCACAAGTGATTTTCATGTTCCTGCTATAAATCGAAGCTCTACAACAAATTTACACAATAAATCCTCACACCAAATACCATTACCTTCAAACAAATCAAACCATTGTTATTGTTGATCATCTCCTCTGCTAGTATTCTAATACTGCTACTACTTCTGTGTTCATTGGGAAAACCAGGAATAAAACTGCTACAGCAGCTTTATTTTTCTGCTTCTGTTGTCGCTATAAAAAAAAAACCACCACAAACCATTTTGACCTCCGGAGCAATTCGAGCTGTTTAATATCGAATTGATTACACATTCAGGGTTCTGACCATTCCTTAATGCTTTGTAATGCTTCAATTCAAGGCAACAATCAATGAACGATTACAAATCTCAAAGGCAAACTAGGGTTCATCGAGGTCAACATTTGATTCACAAATTTTAGTATGATTATGATATAATTAATAAGTGTCTAGTATTTAGGAGATGAATTACAGTAACTAACATGAAGCAATATATACCTGATACGCTTTGATCCTCGATTTCTGACTTTCAATTTCATCATCATCCTCGCCATTGTTCTTAAGCAAAAATTAGAGCTTGTTGTTGTTGTTAGCCTTGAATCCTTCACAAAACTTCATAATCGTGGGTTTAGGAAGCAAGTTCAATTGATCTTGTGATTCAATCTTATGGAAGTTTATCTTGGAAAATTGGGGTTATCGAATGGGTTGAGGAAATCGATCGGTACAGAGCAAGGAAATAAGACAGGCCATCGAAGCAATTGTTTTACTAGGCTCAAGTTCTTGTTCAAATTTTATAGGCCCAACAAATTGTTAATCTTATTGGACTGCTAGAAACTTCTTAAGGCCCAAGTGCAACTAAAGCTCGTCTCTCTCGTTTGATTTACGCCGAGGGTATAACCCAAAAATCATTACATTTGATATTATCTTTTAACATTTAATGTAATTATGATTTTCGATCAGGAGCGAAATAATAATAAGCATAAGCAACATAATTAAAATTATAGACTCAAATATGGATACAAATATAACAAACTAGTATGATTTAGTTAAAAATATTATTTAGATTATGATTATAAATATAATGATTATAATGACAAAATGAAACAATTAAAAATTATAATTTAGTTATGGATTTAAATGAAATAGTATTATTATTATTATTAATAATATTATTATTATCATTGTTATTATTATTATTATTATTATTATTATTATTATTATTATTATTATTATTATTATTATTATTATTGTTATTATTAATATTAATTATTATTGTTATTATATTATATTATTACAAATATTTAAAAAAAATATAATTATTAGTATCATTAATATAGTTTATATTACTATCATTACTATTACTCATGTTATTATTAAATAGTAAAAGTCTTAATGTTATCAGTAGTATTATGACAAATATTATTAATACTATTATTATTAGTAAGTATTAGCATTATTGTTATTATATTATTATAACAAATAGATATTTATATATAAAAATATACTTATACTAAGATTATATTAATATTACCTATAAATATATATTAAAAATATTAACATTTCTAATTTGTATATACAAAGTAAATACATATATAAAATGCAATTTAAGATATAAAATATAATAGAATTTAGTACAAGTAATATTTAAACTATAACACTAGTATATAAATACTATATAATTAATAGATAGAATTATTTGATTTCATGTTTTAATGTATATAACTGATTTAGGTTCGTGAATCCGAGGCCAACCCTGCATTGTTCAATATTGTCATATGTATTTTACTACAAAATACATTAGGTGAGTTTCATTTGCTCCCTTTTTAAATGCTTTTGCAATATATATTTTTGGGACTGAGAATACATGCGCTGCTTTTATAAATGCTTTACGAAATAGACACAAGTAATCGAAACTACATTCTATGGTTGGATTATCTAATCGAATATGCCCTTTTTATTAAGTCTGGTAATCTAAGAATTAGGGAACAGACACCCTAATTGACGCGAACTCTAAAGATAGATCTATCGGGCCCAACAAGCCCCATCCAAAGTACCGGATGCTTTAGTACTTCGAAATTTATATCATGTCCGATGGAGGATCCCGGAATGATGGGGATATTCTTATATGCATATTATGAATGTCGGTTACCAGGTGTTCAATCCATATGAATGATATTTTTGTCTCTATGCATGGGACGTATGTTTATGAGAAATGGAAATATGAAATCCTGTGGTCTATTAAAATTATGAAATGATTATTTATGTTAAACTAATGAACTCACCAACCTTTTGGTTGACACTTTAAAGCATGTTTATTCTCAGGTATGAAAGAGATCTTCCGCTGTGCATTTGCTCATTTTAAAGATATTACTTGGAGTCATTCATAGCATATTTCAAAAAACGTTGCATTCGAGTCGTTGAATTCATCAAGATTATTATTAAGTCGTTGATAGTCTGATATATTATGAAATGTGAAGTATGCTTTTCAACTTTCGACGTTTGTCTTTCAAAAACGAATGCAATGTTTGTAAAATGTACCATATAGAGGTCAAGTACCTCGCGATGTAATCAACTGTTGTGAATCATTTATAATCGATATGGACTTCGTCCGGATGGATTAGGACGGGTCTCTACAGTTGGTATCAGAGCGGTGGTCTTAGCGAACCAGGTATTGCATTAGTGAGACTAACTGATAGTCGTTAGGATGCATTAGTGAGTCTGGACTTCGACCGTGTCTGCATGTCAAAAGTTTTGCTTATCATTTAGTGTCGAAAATTAATTGCTTATCATCCTTAAAGTCTAGACACGTCTTACTGCCTCTATTGCATAGACAGTGTATAGATAAATTCATATCTTAGCGTATCTGCTAATCCATATCTTAGCGTACCTGTTACTGTAAACTTTGCCTGTCATATTCCGTAGATTCCTTCGTAACTTATGGGATTTTACTATTATATATGCATATGTAAATTATGTATTGCAGGGTACTAATCTATATCCTATAATCTATTTATTATCGAAAATCCTTCATCTGATCGTACGAGATGAATCCCTCAACCAGTTCGAGTCCCTCAGATTCCGATAGCTATTCCGATAGTTATTCCGACAGCTATTTCGACATGGATATCCACCTGAGCTTCGAAAGCATGCGTCACTAGAATGAATCGACCAATCATTCATCCCTTATTTATCTGATGAGTTCGTAGTCGACTTAATCAATGGAGACGCGAAGAAGGCGATTCTTTTCACCAACCGAATTCACCTCTTGACAATGAACCTGAAGCGTTTACCGGCGAACCTGTTCGAGACACCATTTTCAGTCTCATTTCCAGGGTAACTCGACAAGATTATATTCTATCCACAATTCTGAACCTTATTCATCCGCTCGTTCTGACCGACAATCATCCGGGAGTAATAAGTCAACGAACTTCGCGCTCGAATAATCAATTCGGAGAATATGATGCAAAATGTACCAGCTTCAGCAACATCACCGGCACCAACAGTACCATCAATAACAGCACCAGTACCATCAACAATCCATGCTTCAATATCATCATCTGTACTTTGAGTATGATCTTCGTTCTACGTATCGTTCTACCTCATTTATCTTCGTTCGACATGACGAATATGTAATCTCTAAAGTTTTATAGATTATTTATTCTAGTTCCAACCGAAAAGCAAATGAGTTTAATATCATATTAACTCATTAAATCCATGAATACATCTGAAGAAAATATATATGTATATATGTTTTCATAAGGATTGTAATTAAAAATTCTCTTGTACAAACTGTTAATGGTGAAAATATTTAACGGGTAGGTAATACCCGAGGAATATTTAGATTTCACATTAATAAGTTAAACTGTACATTCTTCGAATCTGATTCGACAGTCATTTACTATCCTACTTACAACCACCGTTATACGTATCCGTTCACCGCAGAATAACCATTTTCATTCAATTTCATATTTGGATTTTGACCTATCAGAACCCCACAAGTGGTATAATGAAGAAATATTGGACACAATAAAAATTGATTAGAAACAGACTAAATAATAATAAGAAACATTTTGTTAAGAATCCACGCTAACTGTTCCTAGCTAACTGTTAATTTCGTATTACATTTTATTTATCGCAATTTAATTACCGCAATTTACTTTCTCGCAATTTTTTTATCGTCATTTAATTTCTGTTATTTACTTTACGCACTTTATTTATCGTTATTTAATTTTTGTTATTTATTTTACGCACTTTAAATATCGGGACACGTATACAAGGGTTTGACATATCATATCGACGCATTTATATATATTATTTGGAATAACCATAGACACTCTATATGCAGTAATGAACGAGTTCTCTATACAGGGTTGAGGTTGATTCTACAATAATATATATAATTTGAGTTGTGATCGAGTCTGAGACGTATACGGGTCACCACACGTATTAATTAATTCGAAAATTATATATTGCTAACTGTGAACTATCAATTGAGGACCACCAATATTGGACAATTAAAATGAATTAAAATATTGATTAAAACATGTGAAACTAAACAATTCTTCAAGTTTGCCACTTGACTTCATCTTAAACCTCATTTGTATCTCGTCGATTACAATATGCGTTCATACCTTTCATGATTCTTGAAAACACCTCAATCGATAGGATGAATCAACCGCACTTTATCTACAGAAGGAAAGATTTATGCATATAGTTATGCACCTGAGAAAATCTCAACAACTGAGTAAAAGTTTAACACGTAGCCGCGTTAGATTCTTTGGCATTTATTAGCAAAAATAATTTTTGCGATCCTTTTTCAAAGTAGCCAATTTTGTCACAGCTTCAGCAAGTCAACTTTGACTTTTCATTCGAAGTAACCTTACTATAATCCTGATATATATACGATTACCCTTTTGATACCGGAGAATTCTTTTATATTCCACCATATTACCAGCAGACGTACCAGCAATCTCGTTGCTTCTTGGCTTAGATCTCTCTGACAAATCATTATATTTATTCATTGAAACCTTATCATATACTCATCCGCATCTTGTAACGAGAACTGCCATACCAATTACCGGGAATCAGCAATCAGTACTTTGAAAACTCACATCATATCTACAACAACAGTTATATTTATGGCATTTATCTCTTAGAATTATGATCTCTCATTCTGAAATTCTGAAAAGCACTCTGTCACAAATCAATACTATGAATGTTGAAAAAGTTGAATGAAGCAGTAGAAACCATAGACAACCGTAAATGACCTTAATCATCAGAAGTTTGATGATAAAGAATAGTATGTTGGAAAAGCTCAGAAAAATTGGAACTGGAAAATAGATTGAGCTAACCACGAAGGAGACCAAGGACAAATACAAGGACCATACCCTATATTCAAAGAACCCAAGTAATTCTGGATCTGATGAAACCTTCAACAAATATCTTACTCCGTATCCATGTTAAAATCTTGCGGAAAATCTTTCTCCATCAACCATCGAACTTAGAAATTCTAAAATATCATCATAAATATCTTCGATATTTCTGAGGATATTTTCATAAATATTCTCGTCCGAAATTATATACTCTTCGTGCTTCCTGTGTATCATTATATTGGAAACATTCAAGAGAAAAATTAGTATCGAAAAGCAGATTATGCGAAACTATGAAGAAAGCCGTGGACAAATCACAAAGAATAAGTTTGAATTCAAAGAATCCAAATGATTCAATGTCTGCTAAAGTCTTTAGTGAATATTTTGCTCCTTACTCTAAACCCTTGCAGACAATAGTTTCTATCATCCGCTGATCTTAGATATTCCGAGATATTATCGTATCTTTCATTATAAATATCCTCCATACTTCTGGAGATATTTTTATAACTATTCTTATCTGAAATCATTAATCTCTTCGTGCTATCAGTATTACATCATATAGAAACTGTTAGTTTCTATATTCTGTAAACTTTCGAGCTTAAAATATGAATGATATTGAAGAAATGTTGGAAACTGATGCATGAGTTAGTATAATATAATGACACTTGATCAACGTGATTATATTATAGTAAGTCTTGCTGAGCTTCTAATGGAATGTGATGATTCACAGTACCATCATTATGTGCCATGTTACAAGATTCTTTCATTCTACTTAACCTCTAAACATATCAAGAAAATATTTTCTTGATGGTTCTGTCTTTTCCGTAACTTCTGGTAATTTAACAAATTAAATCGTGCTATTACCTTTTCCTTTTCGCTTAGAACATTAAGTTATGTTCATTTGAAATTTTATATGTACGAATTCGAGACGTCTTAATCGCTTTACTTTAGGTCGGGGAGAAAACAAAAACATGGAGCCTCGAAATACAAATTGGAGTATAAATCGAAGCAAACAAGAAAGATCATAAACCGTGTATGTCTATGCGAATAGCAAGATAAAGACATGGGAGGATCAGTAATATAATAATCCCTAGAGCGTAATAGAAGTAAACAGATTCTTCTGGTGGCAAATTAAAAAGAAGAATTATGGTTGCAATGACCAGAATAATATTCAGAATTAGAACTGGACTAAGCATTTTCACAATCTTTTGGGATGTAAGAACTAAGAAAGAAAGTATAGGAATGGTGAGAATAATGGAACGAAGGAGTTTAATTTATAAAGGAAATATCAGACAGGGAAATCGAGGCAGATCACCGTATTTAATTATAGAAATCTAAATTTCCTTATTCGCAGAAGAATCAAATCTTTTAGATTTCGAAGATTTTCTTCAATTCCCTTAAATTCCGGAATTCAACCAAAACAACGTCAAAAGTTAAGATGCATCTTACTTTCAAAATTCAACCCTGACTCTGTCAAAAGTTACGACGAATCTTTACTTATCCTATTTCAATCTTTTGTGATAATTTCACTCGTACGTTTCGAATAATTGAGTTGTTTTTATTCAAATCACCTGATGGTGATAAAACTTTAATTATTGACTCATATTCGTCATGAAAACATTTTTATTGTTAGCCATAACGACCACACTCAAATTTCGGGACGAAATTTCTTTAACGGGTAGGTACTGTGATGACCCGAAAATTTCCAACCAAATTAAAACTTAATCTTTATATTACTTCGACACGATAAGCAAAGTCTGTCATTTGAGTGTAAAAAAACTTTTGAACTTTGTTCATGTAATTATCTTAGCCTGTGACTATTCTCGACGATTCACGAACAATTAATTGTAAATAGATATGTGTGTATGTATAACTAATAATTCAAAATATAATTTGAAGTATTATATGTTGTTGTAATTAAAAATTAATAAAATAAAAATAGGATATTATAATAATTATTTAAAATACATCTTTATATATATAAATAAAGTATGTTATATGATTTGATGAATTGAACTAATAATTGAATTGTTATTAAAAACATAGTTATATAAATATAATGTCATTCGAAAATAAATGGTTTCAAATTCATTTAGTAAGCAATAGTAGCACGAAATCCAGTCCGTGAAAAAAAAATATATATAAATAATAAAAAAAAAAAATAATAGACCGATGGCTATACTATTGATATTGTATTTGTTACAAGTTCCTTTCAATCTTTCAACTTATTGTATTATGATTATTAGTAATTAGTATATGATATGAGTGTCGATATACGATAATAGATGAATGACAATTGGTTAATGTTTTGGCATGTAGCAATAATTAAGGTTCTTTTTATACAAATTGTGGACTAATGGATATAAGATAGATATTTTCCCATTTTATTTAGACACATTCAATATTCTTATTCTTGTTATATTATTCATATTATATTATTGATTGTTAACCGCATTTGTATTATATTATTGATTGTTTACCGCATTTGTAAGTATACGTAAATAATTATATGAAAAGTGAATATTACTGTGCTCCATTTTTCCTTGTCTCCTAATTTTCCTTTCTGTTAAAATGATCAATGAATGAAGACCACTACTTCATCACCTTCTTTTGATTAATAACTAGTATCTTGATATATATAAGGATATCCTTGTCGACTAATTTAAGCACTACAAAACAACACATCATAATTGAATGTTATTATTATTAACTAATCCTGTATCTTTACCTTATACTCAATTATAAACTTTCCTAACTAAATATCTATTTCTAAAGGTATTACACAAAATACATATACTGACAGGGGAATCAAAATCAATCATCACTCTCTTTTTTTTCCCCCTCATTCCTCCACTTGCATTCCCTGTTTCAATTCTCTCCATGTTTCACGGACACAACAAAAGACATCATTCTTCTTCATAAAACTTTGATCACCATAGAACACCAACCCACCCCACCACCTTAGTTACTTCTGCTGCTGTTCTTGTCTTCTGTCCGTGTACCAACCATCACCTCTCTCTAAAATCCATCATTGTGAACCACAATTACAAGATAACTGCCACTGCTGCTGCACTCTATATATTCTATTTCAATCAACACCCTGCAAACCACATGAACGACTGTAAATTTCTACTACTATTATCAACCAACAAGTCCACTTTTTAATACAATTAAATTACTTAAATTTCCTGAACCACTCATCAAGAAAACATCATAAAATCACAAGTGATTTTCATGTTCCTGCTATAAATCGAAGCTCTACAACAAATTTACACAATAAATCCTCACACCAAATACCATTACCTTCAAACAAATCAAACCATTGTTATTGTTGATCATCTCCTCTGCTACTATTCTAATACTGCTACTACTTCTGTGTTCATTGGGAAAACCAGGAATAAAACTGCTACAGCAGCTTTATTTTTCTGCTTCTGTTGTCGCTATAAAAAAAACCACCACAAACCATTTTGACCTCCGGAGCAATTCGAGCTGTTTAATATCGAATTGATTACACATTCAGGGTTCTGACCATTCCTTAATGCTTTGTAATGCTTCAATTCAAGGCAACAATCAATGAACGATTACAAATCTCAAAGGCAAACTAGGGTTCATCGAGGTCAACATTTGATTCACAAATTTTAGTATGATTCTGATATAATTAATGAGTGTCTAGTATTTAGGAGATGAATTACAGTAACTAACATGAAGCAATATATACCTGATACGCTTTGATCCTCGATTTCTGACTTTCAATTTCATCATCATCCTCGCCATTGTTCTTAAGCAAAAATTAGAGCTTGTTGTTGTTGTTAGCCTTGAATCCTTCACAAAACTTCATAATCGTGGGTTTAGGAAGCAAGTTCAATTGATCTTGTGATTCAATCTTATGGAAGTTTATCTTGGAAAATTGGGGTTATCGAATGGGTTGAGGAAATCGATCGGTACAGAGCAAGGAAATAAGACAGGCCATCGAAGCAATTGTTTTACTAGGCTCAAGTTCTTGTTCAAATTTTATAGGCCCAACAAATTGTTAATCTTATTGGACTGCTAGAAACTTCTTAAGGCCCAAGTGCAACTAAAGCTCGTCTCTCTCGTTTGATTTACGCCGAGGGTATAACCCAAAAATCATTACATTTGATATTATCTTTTAACATTTAATGTAATTATGATTTTCGATCAGGAGCGAAATAATAATAAGCATAAGCAACATAATTAAAATTATAGACTCAAATATGGATACAAATATAACAAACTAGTATGATTTAGTTAAAAATATTATTTAGATTATGATTATAAATATAATGATTATAATGACAAAATGAAACAATTAAAAATTATAATTTAGTTATGGATTTAAATGAAATAGTATTATTATTATTATTAATAATATTATTATTATCATTGTTATTATTATTATTATTATTATTATTATTATTGTTATTATTAATATTAATTATTATTGTTATTATATTATATTATTACAAATATTTAAAAAAAATATAATTATTAGTATCATTAATATAGTTTATATTACTATCATTACTATTACTCATGTTATTATTAAATAGTAAAAGTCTTAATGTTATCAGTAGTATTATTACAAATATTATTAATACTATTATTATTAGTAGGTATTAGCATTATTGTTATTATATTATTATAACAAATAGATATTTATATATAAAAATATACTTATACTAAGATTATATTAATATTACCTATAAATATATATTAAAAATATTAACATTTCTAATTTGTATATACAAAGTAAATACATATATAAAATGCAATTTAAGATATAAAATATAATAGAATTTAGTATAAGTAATATTTAAACTATAACACTAGTATATAAATACTATATAATTAATAGATAGAATTATTTGATTTCATGTTTTAATGTATATAACTGATTTAGGTTCGTGAATCCGAGGCCAACCCTGCATTGTTCAATATTGTCATATGTATTTTTACTACAAAATACATTAGGTGAGTTTCATTTGCTCCCTTTTTAAATGCTTTTGCAATATATATTTTTGGGACTGAGAATACATGCGCTGCTTTTATAAATGCTTTACGAAATAGACACAAGTAATCGAAACTACATTCTATGGTTGGATTATCTAATCGAATATGCCCTTTTTATTAAGTCTGGTAATCTAAGAATTAGGGAACAGACACCCTAATTGACGCGAACTCTAAAGATAGATCTATCGGGCCCAACAAGCCCCATCCAAAGTACCGGATGCTTTAGTACTTCGAAATTTATATCATGTCCGATGGAGGATCCCGGAATGATGGGGATATTCTTATATGCATATTATGAATGTCGGTTACCAGGTGTTCAATCCATATGAATGATATTTTTGTCTCTATGCATGGGACGTATGTTTATGAGAAATGGAAATATGAAATCCTGTGGTCTATTAAAATTATGAAATGATTATTTATGTTAAACTAATGAACTCACCAACCTTTTGGTTGACACTTTAAAGCATGTTTATTCTCAGGTATGAAAGAGATCTTCCGCTGTGCATTTGCTCATTTTAAAGATATTACTTGGAGTCATTCATAGCATATTTCAAAAAACGTTGCATTCGAGTCGTTGAATTCATCAAGATTATTATTAAGTCGTTGATAGTCTGATATATTATGAAATGTGAAGTATGCTTGTCAACTTTCGACGTTTGTCTTTCAAAAACGAATGCAATGTTTGTAAAATGTACCATATAGAGGTCAAGTACCTCGCGATGTAATCAACTGTTGTGAATCATTTATAATCGATATGGACTTCGTCCGGATGGATTAGGACGGGTCTCTACAGTATTTATATAAGAAATGTTAATATGTCTTGTATATAGTTATATAGATTATTAATATAGTTGTAGTACATATAAAAAGTAGGTTTTATGTACCAAATATCCATTTGTTAAAAATGATAGTTTTGATATTAATGATTTTACTAATAATAGTCTACTAATAATAACTTTATTAATGATGATAATACTAATAATAAAAATGATAATGATAATAATGATAAAACATATGTTAATAATGATTCTAATAATACTAATAAGTACCTAATGATAATAATAATAATAATAATAATAATAATAATAATAATAATAATAATAATAATAATAATAATAATAGTTTGTGTTATTTTGATAATAATAATAATCTTAATCATAATAATAGTAATAATACACATATTAGTAATAATAATAATGATAAAAATTATAATTTTAGTAACAATAACTGATGATGTAGCGTGAGGGTACGAAATAGTATTATTTTTACTAGGAAATACTACAAAATATGACACAAGTTTTATTAATTTACGGATGGGATATACCTAAACCTTGCTACAACACTATAGGCAGTGTACCTAATCGTAGAGTAGTGTAGTTTTTAGTAAGTCCGGTTCGTTCCACAGGGAGCTAGTGATTACGTACTATATTTTTATAAAACTATATTTATATAAATAGTAATATTATTATAAAAGGGAGGTTTTTACCGTTTAATGACCGGTTTGTCGATTTTATATTTTTAAGCGTAAAGATAAATGACAATAATTAAAGTGCGTAAAATAAATAAATGACGATAAATAAAATAACAATAAATAAAATTGCGATAGAATATGAAATAAAAGGATTATGCTTATTTAAACTTCCGTAATCATGATGTTTGACGTTTTGATTTTAATTAATTGTTACTCGGGTTAATTGTCCTTTGTCATGGTTTATTTGATACCTATATGGTTTTTATCCATAATAGTCCATCGGTCATAAATATAAAGTGCGAGTGTTGTCATAACCCATCCTTAACCATAAGAACGCGTTAGATAACGTATGATTTCATTGCGAGGTATTGACCTCTATATGAGACATTTTTGAAAGAAAACTGCATATATTATACATTACAAACCATAACCATTATTTTTGTTACAAGCTTAAGACAATAAAAAGAAGATTAACGTTTAGCGATAATCTTCGACTTACAAACTTTACAAATGATGACAACAACACGGTTTCTAGCATATTTTACAATACAACATCTCGGATATGCAGTTTTATTTTTGACACAAACATGCATACGCAAGATCCTGGTTAGATCCAACATGATGCAGCGGAAGCTTTAGAAATCACCTGAGAATAGACATGTTTTAAAAGGTCAACATAAAGTTGGTGAGATATAGGTTTAATGCCGGCAGCAATATATATATAGACCACAAGATTTCGTATATAAACAGTTTAATAAAAGTATTCTAAGTGGTTGAGCACTTGGTAACCATACTTAACATTTTCACGTCGCATATTCCCTTTAATATGAAATCTCACTACACCGTACCAAGTGTAGTCACAAAACGAAGTACTGTGCAACCGTTGAATACTGGTCGTCCAGTCCGGTTGGGGTTGTCAGGCCCGATAGATCTATCAACAGGATTCGCGTTTACAATACCGCTGTAAATATTAGTTACCAAGCTACAGGGAAGTATGCCAGTGGTACAACTCAACGTAGAACATATTTTTCAGTTACTTGTGTCCATATCATAAAACATAAAATACATGTATTCTCATCCCGAAATATTTAGAGTTTAAAAGTGGGACTATATACTCACTCTTGTCTTGATGATATATATATTTTGACTCGGTCTTCCGGTTGATATCACGAACCTATCCATATATAATATATCAATATGTTTTCATTTTAAAACAAACGTTATATATATATATACTTGTTATACTTTTAATATTTTGAATATTTCCTTAGTCCGTAGTTAGCAGTTCGTTGTTAGTAATTCAATTTTAATGGTTCATTTTTAGATGTTTAATATACCCGCAATTAAATAAATAAAACCCCCAACGAAATAAATAAAACCCCATCATATATGTATTGGTCGAGATTAATCTTGACCCATGGTACCGGTGTTGTCAAATGACGTGTTGCGTACATAAAGTACCGGTGTTGTCAAATGACGTGTTGCGTACAATCATGGGATCTTATGATTAATCTTCTCGTGTTGTTTACGGGTGATCCTGAACCATATAAAATTGAATTATGAGTACATATATATAAAATATCATGTTATCTTATAAAGATGTGATTTTATGTAAATTTTTCCAATGAATCCCGAAGTCAATTAAGTCTTGGATAACCAATTTTGTTTCGGTCATAGTTTCTTCGTTACAAGTCCGTTTTCGTTGATTCAAATTGCCATCTTCTTGGATCGAGTTCTTCTTTAAGACTATGAACTGTAAATACCTTGGTTTGTATTCAAAATCATACGGCATAGGTGAAAGTTTAGTGAAACATATGAAGTTAAACATTTTTGTTACAACAAAATCATTTAATGACCATTTTTCCAAAAATACTTATACTTTGAAAAACCAAGTTTTACCTTGTTAAATTAACATATAAATAAGTTATGTTACATGTCTTGAAGTATTTTAAAAGTTAAGTTAGAAGGATCTATTTAGTTTGCAAACAAGTTTGAAAACATTCAAACTATGTTCTTGTTGTTAAACTTTTGTACCACAAAATAAGATAGCTATATATATATGAATCGAATAAGGTTATGAACATAGATTCTACCTCAAATTCCTTGGATAAGTTTGCTGTAAAAGAGGAGTAAGAAGCTAGAATCAAAAGGGTGATAGAAGTGGATGAAAGATTGGAAGTAAGTTGGTGTTCTTGGAAGGTTTTCTTGAAGTGTTGTTGTAAGAGTTTTCTTATGGTGTTTTAGTATGGTTTTTATGGCTAGATCTTCTTGGTTATTTGCTGGATTGTTATGGAGTTTAGAGAGTAAGAAAGAGTGTGTGTTTTTGATAAGAAAATGGTAGTAAAAATGGATCAAAATGAACATGTATATATACACCAAAAAAAAACGTGAATGGGGGGTATGGAGACAAAAATTCAAGCTATCATTTTATGTATCTAGTCTTATTTGCATCCAAGTTCAATTACCTAGCCCTCATGGCATGAACAATGGCTGGTTAGGTGGTGATTTTGATGTGTATTTACTATTAGTAAATACGTATAGGAGCTGGGTATGATACGGTACATA
The DNA here is from genome assembly GCF_046630445.1 of Rutidosis leptorrhynchoides. Lineage (NCBI taxonomy): Eukaryota > Viridiplantae > Streptophyta > Magnoliopsida > Asterales > Asteraceae > Rutidosis > Rutidosis leptorrhynchoides. The sequence continues at coordinate 102,713,124 of NC_092343.1, forward strand.
TACCGTAGATATACGTATAGAAATTTTGTGAAAAATGGAATGAGGATTCAAATATAGCTATCTTTTGTGAATACACTTATATGGTTTTATGTATTTAAGTCTTTAAAAGTGATTAAATACATTACTTATACAATATATGTATAACATTATAAGTCTTAAGTATTTATGTCAAATAACGTTACGTATAGTTATCGTTTTGAAAACTTAAGTTAGTAGTTTCAAAATATACTTGTAACTTATTGTTATTAATACAAAATGAGATATTAAAACATTCTTTAATCATGTTAAATATGTATATATACATATATATACACAAACGTATAATTATCATATATTGTATAGTTCGTGATATCATCGGTCAAACTAGACGGTCAAACGTTGTGTAAAACTCTTTTCGGAAACATAAGTCTCAACAATTTGGATTGCTTATCAAGTTGGTAATGTTTAATTTATGTAAATATCAATCTTATAAGTATAGAACGATCGAAAAAGTGCGGGTCGTTACATTACCTCCCCGTTAAATAAATTTCGTCCCGAAATTTTAAAATTGTACCTATTTTGCGTTATCGAGAAACAAGTGTGGATACTTTTGTTTCATTTGATCCTCTCGTTCCCACGTAAACTCGGGACCTCTTCTAGCATTCCAACGAACCTTAACAATCGATATATTGCTCTGTTTGAGCTGTTTAACTTCACGGTCCATGATTTCGATTGGTTCTTCGACGAATTGTAGTTTCTCGTCGACATGGATTTCTTCAAGAGGAATGGTGAGGTCTTCCTTTGCAAGACACTTCTTCAGGTTTGAGACGTGAAAGGTATTATGTACTCCAGCGAGTTGTTGCGGTAACTCGAGCCGATAAGCTACCGGTCCAATGCGTTCGATGATCTTAAACGGGCCTACGTACCTTGGGTTCAGTTTACCCCTTTTTCCAAAACGTATCACACCTTTCCAAGGTGACACCTTTAGCATAACCATGTCCCCAATCTGAAACTCTAATGGTTTCCTTCGGACATCGGCGTAGCTCTTTTGGCGACTTCGGGCTGTTTTCAATCTCTCCTTGATTTGTACTATCTTCTCAGTCGTTTCGTGTATGATCTCGGGACCAGTTAATTGTCGATCTCCTACTTCATTCCAACAGATAGGAGATCTACACTTCCTTCCATACAATGCTTCGAATGGTGCAGCTTTAATGCTTGCATGATAACTATTATTATACGAAAATTCTGCTAACGGTAGATACTTATCCCATCCGTTTCCAAAATCGATCACACATGCCCTGAGCATGTCTTCAAGAGTCTGAATTGTTCTTTCACTCTGCCCGTCCGTTTGCGGATGATATGCGGTACTCATATCCAAACGAGTTCCTAGTGCCTCCTGTAGTGATTGCCAGAACTTTGAGGTAAATCTACTATCACGATCAGATATAATGGAAATAGGTATTCCATGCCTTGAAACTATTTCCTTTATATATAATCGTAATAATTTCTCCATTCTATCTGTTTCCTTTATAGGCAAGAAATGTGCAGATTTGGTAAGACGATCAACAATTACCCAAATGGTGTCGTATCCCCAGGCAGTCTTTGGTAACTTCGTGATGAAATCCATGGTAATACCGTCCCATTTCCATTTTGGAATTTCTGGTTGTTGAAGTAACCCTGACGGCTTCTGGTGTTCTGCTTTGACTTTGGAACAAGTTAAACATTCCCCAACATATGTTGCAACGTCTGTCTTCAAATTAGGCCACCAATAATGCGTCTTAAGATCTTGGTACATCTTTCCAACTCCAGGATGTATCGAATATCTTGTCTTATGTGCCTCGTTCAATATCAACTTCCTTAATCCACCCAACTTCGGTACCCAAATACGATTTGCAAAATATCGAATTCCATCTTCCCGCATAACGAGTTGCTTCTCATACTTCTTCATTATTTCATTTCCTATATTTTCTTTAGTAAGTGCTTCTCGTTGAACTTCTTTGATTTGTGAGTTGAGATTCATGCGAATTTTTATGTTCATCGCTCGTACTCGAATTGGTTCTCGTTCCTTTCTGCTTAAAGCATCGGCCACCACGTTCGCCTTTCCGGGATGATAACGAATTTCACAATCATAGTCGTTTATTAACTCGACCCACCTACGTTGCCTCATGTTCAATTGTTTCTGATCAAAAATATGTTGAAGGCTTTTATGATCAGTAAACACAGTGAATTTAACCCCATACAAGTAGTGTCTCCACATCTTCAATGCAAACACGACTGCTCCCAATTCTAGATCATGCGTCGTATAATTTCGCTCGTGAATCTTCAATTGTCGGGATGCAAATGCAATAACTTTCTTCCGTTGCATAAGAACACAACCAAAACCTTGTCGCGAAGCGTCACAATATATTTCAAAATCATCGTTCCCTTCAGGTAACGATAAAATAGGCGCCGTAGTTAACTTCTTCTTCAGTAATTGAAATGCGTTCTCCTGCTCCGAGGTCCATTCGTATTTCTTCCCTTTTTGTGTTAATGCTGTCAACGGCTTAGCTATTCGGGAAAAATCTTGAATAAACCTTCTATAATAACCGGCTAAACCCAAAAATTGGCGTATCTGTGTTGGTGTCTTAGGAGTCTCCCATTTTTCAATAGCTTCAGTTTTTGCTGGATCAACCTGAATTCCTTTGCTATTAACAACGTGGCCAAGAAATTGCACTTCTTTCAACCAAAAAGCACACTTAGAAAATTTAGCATATAGCTGTTCTTTTCTTAACAACTCCAATATCAACCTTAAATGCTCTTCATGCTCTTGCTCACTCTTGGAATAGATAAGAATATCATCAATGAAAACGATAACAAACTTATCCAAATACGGACTACAAACTCGATTCATGAGGTCCATGAATACAGCTGGCGCATTTGTCAACCCAAACGGCATGACCAAAAATTCGTAATGACCATAACGTGTTCGAAAAGCAGTTTTCGGAATGTCCTCTTCTTTGACACGTAGTTGATGATAGCCCGATCTTAGGTCGATTTTCGAATAAACACATGATCCCTGGAGTTGATCAAATAAGTCGTCAATTCTCGGTAGTGGATACCGATTTTTGATAGTTAACTTATTTAATTCACGATAATCTATGCACATCCTAAAAGATCCATCTTTCTTTTTAACAAATAGAATCGGAGCTCCCCACGGTGAAGTACTTGGTCGTATGAATCCACGGTCTAGTAATTCTTTTAACTGACTTTGAAGTTCTTTTAATTCGGACGGTGCAAGTCTATATGGCGCACGAGCCACTGGTGCAGCTCCTGGTACTAAATCTATTTGAAATTCTACAGATCTAAATGGAGGTAATCCCGGCAATTCTTCCGGAAAAATTTCAGGAAAATCTCTTGCCACAGGCACGTCGTTGATGCACTTTTCTTTCTTTTCGACTTTATTAACATGTGCTAAAATAGCGTAACATCCCTTTTCTAAACACTTCTTGGCTTTCAAACAGCTAATGAGTTTTAGCTTTGAATTACCCTTCTCTCCATAAATCATCACCGGTATTTTATCCTTACCAGGAATACGAATTGCCTTCTTGGCACAAACAACTTCCGCTCCCATTTTGGACATCCAGTCCATGCCGACTATTACATCAAAACCTCCTAATTCCACGGGTATTAAGTCGATTTTAAACGTTTCTCCGGCTAGATTTATTTCACAATCACGACAAATTTTATCGGCTTTAATTAGTTTACCATTAGCTAACTCAATCAAGTACTTAGCATCTAGAGGTAATGATGAACAATTCAATTTAGTGTAAAAATTTATACACACGTAACTTCTATCGGCGCCAGTATCAAATAAAATAGATGCTGATAAGTTATTAATGGTAAACGTACCCGTAACAAGCTCCGGGTCTTCTCGTGCCTCTCTAGCATTAATAACAAACGCTCTTCCACGTGCAGGTCCGCCATTCTGATTCGGGCACTGGCTCTTATAGTGACCTTGTTTTCCACACCCAAAACAAGTAATGTTAGCCAAAGCAGTTCTATTTGCGTTGGTGGCAGGAGTCTTGTTACCATTTGTAACGAGAGCCTTACAATCTTCAGCAAGATGTCCCTGTCTATTGCATTTAGTGCACAACACACTACAGTAACCAAAATGATGTTTGTGACAACGGTTGCATAAAGGACTTTGTCCTTTATAACCAAAGCTTGAACCACCACCTGCACCTTGTATGGTTTCTTGTTTCTTAAAAGATTGTTGTTGGTTACCTCGATCATAATTTCCATTCCACTTTCTTTTGTTACCTGATACCTTCACATCAGTATTGGATGCTTTCTTATCCAGAATGACCTGATCCATTAACTCGTTCGCCATGGTTATAGCTTCATGAATTGTCTTAGGTTTCGATGCTGTAACGTTTGCCTTGACCTTTTTGGGCAAACCACCTTTGTACATTTCAATCTTCCGTGCTTCGGTTGGAACCAATTCAGGACATAGTAAAACCAATTCCATGAATCGCTGATTGTAGTTGGTGATTTCAGTACCAACCACCTTCAAACTTCGTAACTCATCTTCTAACTTAATAACCTCATTCCTTGGACAATACTCGGTGATTATCATCGCTTTGAATTCTTCCCATGGAGTATCATAAGCTACATCTCCTCCTACCGCCTTCACATAATTCTTCCACCATGTGAGTGCACTATCTTGTAAAGTGCACGATGCAAACTTGGTCATGTCTTTTTCATCACAACCACTGATTTTGAACACCGTCTCCATCTTTTCTATCCATCGGGTTAAACCGATCGGTCCTTCCGTTCCACTAAATGATGATGGCTTGCAAGCTTGAAACGTCTTGTAGGAGCATCCTACACGAGGATTTGGGTTAACTGCAGCAGCTCTTGCAGCTTCGACCCATAGCATTCTATCGTTCACTCGCTGGTTGATGAGTTCCTCGAGTTCTTGTTCCGTCATTCGATTCAATCGCGCCATTTCCTAATGAAAGAAAATAATTATTCACATGGAATATTATAGATGTAGTGTGTATTTATAGTACATTTATAGCTTGTTAATAATATGAACCAGGTATTATTATAAAAGCCTTTTCTTCTTATTAGCGTTTTATAATTATATCTTGGGTAGTACCTACCCGTTAATGTTCATACTTAATAGCTTAGTACAGAATCAATTACTACAATCTAAATAATACTTAACCATGGAAAATTATTGCATTTCATACTTCGCTATTTTACATATGCTTATCTTACATCAAACTTTAAGCAAACCACACTAATAATATTATACAAAACATTATATGATTCCATGGCTTAATACGGCAGTGCATCGTTCGGTCTATTTTCTAGGGCGTTTAGTTCCAATGAATGGCCTAACGCTTATCCTAGCTGTCTGCCTACGTTTTGGCTGAGGAGCCGAAGAACTAGATGCGGGGATAGCACTAATAGGAATAGCGGGAATAGGGGTGGTAGTGTTGAGTGGAATTGGTGCTACGTCATTCTTACTAAGTTCGGGATTTGAATTTTCTAATTCATTCGCTTTTCGTTTCTTTCCTTGATCGAATTTTTCTTTCGTAATTTCTAGTATTTCTTCCTCGGGTTCACTTTCTTCTTCGGGTTCACTTTCCTCTTCGGGTTCACTTTCCTCCTCGGGTTCACTTTCCGATATTTCTATAGTTGGTTCATCCGGAAATTGTGAGTCTTCCCCAAAAATACCACTTTCGTCATCGGATATGTTAATGACTGAAACACAATCTGAAGGTTCTGATTCGGAGTCGCTGAATGTGATAATAAGTTTCGAGCCCGACATCTATCACACAACAACTAACCCATTAGTACTACATAATATTTACATATAAATTTTAACCAACAGTGATAAGCAATGGTTTTTTTTTTTTTTTTAAAATCAGACCCGGTCAAAGTCCAGACTTTACTAATGTATCCTAACGACTTCTCAGTTAGACACACTAATGCAAACCTGGTTCGCTAAGACCAACGCTCTGATACCACATGTCATAACCCATCCTTAACCATAAGAACGCGTTAGATAACGTATGATTTCATTGCGAGGTATTGACCTCTATATGAGACATTTTTGAAAGAAAACTGCATATATTATACATTACAAACCATAACCATTATTTTTGTTACAAGCTTAAGACAATAAAAAGAAGATTAACGTTTAGCGATAATCTTCGACTTACAAACTTTACAAATGATGACAACAACACGGTTTCTAGCATATTTTACAATACAACATCTCGGATATGCAGTTTTATTTTTGACACAAACATGCGTACGCAAGATCCTGGTTAGATCCAACATGATGCAGCGGAAGCTTTAGAAATCACCTAAGAATAGACATGTTTTAAAAGGTCAACATAAAGTTGGTGAGATATAGGTTTAATGCCGGCAGCAATATATATATAGACCACAAGATTTCGTATATAAACAGTTTAATAAAAGTATTCTAAGTGGTTGAGCACTTGGTAACCATACTTAACATTTTCACGTCGCATATTCCCTTTAATATGAAATCTCACTACACCGTACCAAGTGTAGTCACAAAACGAAGTACTGTGCAACCGTTGAATACTGGTCGTCCAGTCCGGTTGGGGTTGTCAGGCCCGATAGATCTATCAACAGGATTCGCGTTTACAATACCGCTGTAAATATTAGTTACCAAGCTACAGGGAAGTATGCCAGTGGTACAACTCAACGTAGAACATATTTTTCAGTTACTTGTGTCCATATCATAAAACATAAAATACATGTATTCTCATCCCGAAATATTTAGAGTTTAAAAGTGGGACTATATACTCACTCTTGTCTTGATGATATATATATTTTGACTCGGTCTTCCGGTTGATATCACGAACCTATCCATATATAATATATCAATATGTTTTCATTTTAAAACAAACGTTATATATATATATACTTGTTATACTTTTAATATTTTGAATATTTCCTTAGTCCGTAGTTAGCAGTTCGTTGTTAGTAATTCAATTTTAATGGTTCATTTTTAGATGTTTAATATACCCGCAATTAAATAAATAAAACCCCCAACGAAATAAATAAAACCCCATCATATATGTATTGGTCGAGATTAATCTTGACCCATGGTACCGGTGTTGTCAAATGACGTGTTGCGTACATAAAGTACCGGTGTTGTCAAATGACGTGTTGCGTACAATCATGGGATCTTATGATTAATCTTCTCGTGTTGTTTACGGGTGATCCTGAACCATATAAAATTGAATTATGAGTACATATATATAAAATATCATGTTATCTTATAAAGATGTGATTTTATGTAAATTTTTCCAATGAATCCCGAAGTCAATTAAGTCTTGGATAACCAATTTTGTTTCGGTCATAGTTTCTTCGTTACAAGTCCGTTTTCGTTGATTCAAATTGCCATCTTCTTGGATCGAGTTCTTCTTTAAGACTATGAACTGTAAATACCTTGGTTTGTATTCAAAATCATACGGCATAGGTGAAAGTTTAGTGAAACATATGAAGTTAAACATTTTTGTTACAACAAAATCATTTAATGACCATTTTTCCAAAAATACTTATACTTTGAAAAACCAAGTTTTACCTTGTTAAATTAACATATAAATAAGTTATGTTACATGTCTTGAAGTATTTTAAAAGTTAAGTTAGAAGGATCTATTTAGTTTGCAAACAAGTTTGAAAACATTCAAACTATGTTCTTGTTGTTAAACTTTTGTACCACAAAATAAGATAGCTATATATATATGAATCGAATAAGGTTATGAACATAGATTCTACCTCAAATTCCTTGGATAAGTTTGCTGTAAAAGAGGAGTAAGAAGCTAGAATCAAAAGGGTGATAGAAGTGGATGAAAGATTGGAAGTAAGTTGGTGTTCTTGGAAGGTTTTCTTGAAGTGTTGTTGTAAGAGTTTTCTTATGGTGTTTTAGTATGGTTTTTATGGCTAGATCTTCTTGGTTATTTGCTGGATTGTTATGGAGTTTAGAGAGTAAGAAAGAGTGTGTGTTTTTGATAAGAAAATGGTAGTAAAAATGGATCAAAATGAACATGTATATATACACAAAAAAAAAACGTGAATGGGGGGTATGGAGACAAAAATTCAAGCTATCATTTTATGTATCTAGTCTTATTTGCATCCAAGTTCAATTACCTAGCCCTCATGGCATGAACAATGGCTGGTTAGGTGGTGATTTTGATGTGTATTTACTATTAGTAAATACGTATAGGAGCTGGGTATGATACGGTACATATACCGTAGATATACGTATAGAAATTTTGTGAAAAATGGAATGAGGATTCAAATATAGCTATCTTTTGTGAATACACTTATATGGTTTTATGTATTTAAGTCTTTAAAAGTGATTAAATACATTACTTATACAATATATGTATAACATTATAAGTCTTAAGTATTTATGTCAAATAACGTTACGTATAGTTATCGTTTTGAAAACTTAAGTTAGTAGTTTCAAAATATACTTGTAACTTATTGTTATTAATACAAAATGAGATATTAAAACATTCTTTAATCATGTTAAATATGTATATATACATATATATACACAAACGTATAATTATCATATATTGTATAGTTCGTGATATCATCGGTCAAACTAGACGGTCAAACGTTGTGTAAAACTCTTTTCGGAAACATAAGTCTCAACAATTTGGATTGCTTATCAAGTTGGTAATGTTTAATTTATGTAAATATCAATCTTATAAGTATAGAACGATCGAAAAAGTGCGGGTCGTTACAAGTGTCCTCGTCAAATTACCCTTATACCCGAAGTCAAATATTCCAACTAATTAAGGATTTAAACTGTGACGCAGTTATCACTTCTGTCAACAATTACACCAGTTATCACTGTATGTAATCTACCCCTGTTTTGATTAGATATGAATATTAATTTACCCACTTGATCAGTTTGAATAATCAATTACCCAACCCGAATAATTAATTAAATGATTATAATAGATTCCATATGAACGTCACTAAATAGGACAACCATAATCATTATTAATTATTAGGATAATTAATTTGAAGATAGGTTCGACAGACTCCAATGAGTTGTCACTCAATTAGACAAAACCCCCCATCTATTAATAGTCAATAGTCCAATTTCCACAAGTGTCGGTCTTTTGCCCAAACCTTAATTATGGTACAAAGCCCAATTACCCAATTTTAGTAATTAGCCCAACATCATGATTACTTCGTTTTAAATAAGCATAATAATAACTTAGCTACGAGACATTAATATAAAAAGGTTGAACATAACTTACAATGATTAAAAATAGCGTAGCGTTACACGGACAGAATTTCGACTTACACACTCAAACGATCTCTATCATAAATCTTATTATTATCATAATTTAAAATTAAAATTAAGATTATTGTTATATCTTATTAAGTTAACATTATGATAGAGATATAGAATATAGATATTGATAATTGATATTGATAAATAAGAAAAAGATAGAAAAAGGTGTATTTTTACATTACGATTACAAAGCCTTTTATAGGCGAATTTAGAAATTGAATTTTCACTTATGACCCCTGAACTATGCTCAATTAACAACTTTTTATTATTTAATATTATTCTTATTATGAATTATTTAAATATTATATTTTATTCTTGTGCATAGTTGACTCGTAATTTTTACACCGTTGCGTCAAGCGTTGAGAGTTGACTCATGTCCCGGTTCCGGATTTTCGAACGTCCTTGCGTACTATTTTATATCGTGTACTTTGCGTTTTGTAACTTGTACTCTTGTCATTTTTAGACGTTCTTCATCAATAATTTGAACCTTTTTAATTGTATCTTGTACATTTGAGCTTTTTGGACGTTTTGGTCTTTCAAATCTTTGTTTTTGTCTTTAAATCTTCATTTTCGAACGATTTGCGTCTTTCGTCTTCGCACTTATTTATTTAACTATTACAACTAAAAATAAGGAAATTACATTTAAAAACTTTACATATTGGAACGATATTGCTACTAAATATATGTTCATTTGGAGCACTATTAAATATCCCCACACTTGAGCGTTGCTTGTCCTCAAGCAATACAGAACTTGAAATAAAAACATACATGAATCACTTTTTTATTCATCACAATTTGTACATCAGTGATTTTGATATAGCGGTATAAACAATGACAGTAATGATGGTTAAAGGTGGGTGTGTCATCCACAGTTGCCTCGGGTTTAGGTCAACGACACTTGCAATCAAATAGCCGATTTACTTTCGGTTTCCAAAGCAAAGTGCACATTTGAAAGGTGGTTTACAGTCCCACATGACTATTAAAATGTAGATCCTTAAGGAAATTGGATCTTTATGAAAACATTTGATCTTTATGAAAATTTAATCTAGCTTTTACCCTAGATAAGTTTTCCAGAATAACCCTTCACCGGTGTTTGCAAAATATTTTTGTGGGTTGTGTGGGTTTCAGATTTGAAAATTTTAGCTCAACACTTGTGGTTTTGTGTTACCCACTTGCTAACCTTGTATTAGGAAAGCAACACGTCCAGTTTACTTGTCCCGTATATTACCTTTCGGCAAACTACCGTCCGGTTGTAAAGGAAAGCGATGAACAAGAAACTGTTAAGGCAATGTCCCGTGACATGCAGATGATTATGGTCTTATTAACGTGTCGGATGCTAGAACTATCCTTGGTAGGAGCGATAGTAAAGATCATCCTATAATTTTTCGGTCTGGCACAAGGTCCTGTCTCCGACCATGCTATGCAACCACCGTTCTTACGGTTGACACCCGATTTGGTTCAGGTGACCTAATGAATTTCAGGTGAATTCCTAGGATTTTACGTTCAATGGTAATGAACGCATTGAAAATGGATTTTCAGAAAACAAATCGGTTTGTATTTTTGATCAAAATATTTTCTCGTTCAAGCTCGAGTTTAGATATTATTGAATTCCATGAGTTTGAATTCTCAATCTTTAAGGTCAATCTCAAGGATTGAGTAATATCAGTCTTAAAAGCTGATTTTTAATCTTTAAGGAGATTATCCTTTCTGGGGATCTGATTCATTAGTCTTATCAAGCTAATTTGCACGGTGCCTCCCCATTGTACGAGATAAATCCTTCTCATGGTTAGGATAAATCTGACCACTTGGCGACCCTGTTTGATGCTGAGGTCCGTGGATTTCCTGCTGATTTTAGAGATGACTTTTCTAGACTTTTCGTCAACCTACAGCTGGTCTGGACGACAACTTCTTGACCTAAATCAAGAAGCGCGTGTCTTTTTCGGAAGACTTTACTTCCTTTTAATGATGGAATTGATTCATCGTGTAGATCCATCTTTCTTTCAAATGTATTACAGTAAACCGGGTAAAACTGATTAGTATCGTCCAAAGCAAAAGTACCTGCAATAATCTTGTACAAAAATATGTGATATATGTTTTAAATTGAATAACTTGGTACATTCTTCCCACACTTAGTTTCTTTCTTTGCCTTTTTATTTTCTTTTATTTCATTTTAAATGAATTCAAGCGTTTTAGGGTGTTTCTCAATTTATGTCCTTTTCGAGGTAACGATAATTTCGGTATTATCACCTAGTTTTCACTTCATAAATATGTATAAACATGATTTTAAATTCATTTAGTTGAAAATTTTTCAAATTTTCACAAAATTTGGCAAATAAACTAAGTGCAAACCCGAGAGAATTTATAACCCTTCCCCACACTTGAGATCATGCAATGCCCTCATTTGCATGAAATCAGACTATAATTATAAATTCATGAGGGTGATTAGTGTAGAAAAGTGATTAAAAATACCCAGTTTGTAAGCATATTATTTTACATCACATTTGATATTTTGCTTCTTGTCGTCAAAATCAGTAGCTATTGCTGAACTTAATGTTAGTCTTTGAAAGTGCGTTGTTCTACCCTGTTTTGTACATAATATAAAATACAAACATATATATACATATTTTTGAAGTTGGGTATATTACCCCACGTTCAAAAATTTATAAAGTCTAATATCTTTTTGGCATACTTTAGATCAATAAAATTAAAAATAATGATAACAAAATTTGCCGTCCCACCCTCGGGTAAAGCAATTTCGGCTTAATGACCTAGTCTTCAACTCACGACGAATTTTAGAAATCATTTTTTCAACTTAATGAATTAAAGTAAATTTTGTTTTTAAATATCACACAAAACTTAAAAGCATATTAATTTCATATAAAACCTAAAAAAAACAAAAATTCAGAATGGGGGGAGAAAACTAGTTCTTTAGTGTCTGCTAGCGAAAAAGACCAATCGGATTCCATTCTCGGAACTACACGAGAACAGAACAACTAACTCTAGATAACATTTTCTTAGAACATTTGAATCTCCCCACACTTAGGTAGCTGTGGTGTCGAAATTGTGATTAACTTCATCGTCAATTTCTTTTGGTCCATAATCAACTTGCCTATCTGTGACTTTTTCTTTAAGCCAGTGCCCGGCTTCTTCCGTAATATCCCAAAATTCAACTAGTTTCGCCTTTTCTTTAGGCGACAGATTGGATACTAACCGGTTACATAACTTAAAGTTCCCCTTACTTCTAGCATCGATAGCCCGTTTAAAAAGTTTCTTCATTGAACTGTTAATAACGGGGTCATTTAATTTCGTATCAACAACGGGGTTCTTTATTATCAAGTCATCATTAGGTTTTACTTCATTTTCCCCACACTTAGGCGTTTTATTATTGCTAAGCACTACCGTTGGAGTTGGTAAAACAACATGGTTATTACCAATCGTTTTTACTGGTTCAACGGTTTTAGTTGGTGGAGATTTAGACTTTCGAATCATAAAGGTGATTGATTTGTTACCACTTTTAAGTGTCATTCTTCCATTTCCTACATCAAATAACGCCCCGGTGGACGCAAAGAATGGTCGACCTAAAATTAGAGGAACGTTTGGGTCCTCTTCTATGTCAATGACAATAAATTCGACTAGAAAGGTTAAATTGCCTACTTGAACGGGTAGGTTGTCAGCAATTCCAACTGGGTGCTTAATGGTTTGATCAAAGAGTCGAACACTCATATCCGTTGAACTTAACTTACCTACACCTAATCTCTTATATAAGGAAAGAGGCATAACACTTACACTTGCACCTAAATCTGCTAGTGCATCATACATGACACAATCACTAAGTAGACAAGGAACAATAAATTCACCCGGATCACCTACCCTAGGTGGAGGTTTTGGTGGAACTGTCTTCACCGGGTTTATATTTACGGCTTTTGTTTCTTGCACTTTCTTATTCTTTTTCTTCTTCTTCTTTCCAGAGGTATCACAATCTTTATTACCTATCACTTGCTCATACTCAACTCCTTTTCTTGGAAACGGGATGGGTGGTTTGTATGGTGCCACCACTGGCTTTACATACTCGGGTGGTGGTGGTGTAACTTCTTCATTGTTACTCTCATCTAAAACCTTCCCATCTTCTGGTGCTGGTTTTTCAGAATTCGTTGAAACCATATTAACATTCTCATTCCGAGGATTTACTTCAGTATTACTCGGTAGCTTTCCTTGTTCCCTCTCACTCATCATGCTAGCAAGAGTACCTACGTGTTTTTCTAGATTCAAAATGGAAGCTTGTTGAGTTCTTAATGACTGATCAAATCTCTCGTTCGTTTGGGTTTGAGTTTCAATAAATTGTGTTTGAGATTCAACTAGCTTGAATACCACGTCTTCCATATTTGACTTTTTCTCTTCGGTTTGTTGTTGTGGTTTATATAAACCAGGTCTTTGTTGATTGAAAGTGTTGTTTTGAGTTGGTTGGTTATTCGGACCTTGTTGGTTATACCAGTTATTTTCGGGTCCTTTTGGATTGTAAAGAATGTTTTGATTTCGATTGAAGTTTAGCTTTGGCGGTTGATAATTATTTTGATAATTATTTCCAGGCCTTTGGTTCATATAGGAAACATTCTCTCGTTGTTCCAATGTTGGTTCAATGTGACAATCTTTCAATAAGTGTGGTCCACCGCATAGCTCACAACTGATTTGTATTGCGTGAATATCTTTATTCATCTTTTCCATTCGTCTTTCGAAAGCATCTATTTTTGCTGAAACGGAATCAAAGTCATGGCTAGAATCGGCTCTAGCCACTTTAGATGAACGAAAAATATCTTTTTCTTGGTGCCACTCATGCGAGTGGGAGGCTGTGTTATCAATAATTTTGTAAGCTTCAGTTGCGGTTTTCTTCATAATGGAACCACCAGCTGTTATGTCGATGTCTTTTCGTGTAGCAACGTTGACACCTTGGTAGAATATTTGTACTATTTGGTAAGTGTCTAAACCGTGTTGAGGACATCCTCTCAACATCCTTCCGAATCTTGTCCACGCCTCATATAATGTTTCATTTGGCTTTTGCGCGAACGTAACAATTTCTCCTTGAAGTCTCACGGCTTTAGATGCCGGAAAGAATTGTTTAAGAAATTTTTCAACTAAAACATCCCATGTGTCAATCGCCCCTTCAGGTAACGATTCTAACCAATCTTTGGCTTCTCCCTTTAAAGTCCAGGGAAACAACATGAGATAGATCTGCTCATCTTCCACTTCTCGGATTTTGAATAGTGTACAAATTCTTTTAAACGTACGAAGGTGTTCGTTAGGATCTTCATTCGGTGCACCACTGAATTGGCATTGGTTAGTTACCATGTGTAGAATTTGTCCTTTGATTTCATAATCTGGCGCATTAACTTCTGGCTTAATAATGGCGTGACCTTGGCCCGTGCGTGTGGCTCTCATTCGATCTTCCATACTTAGAGGTTCCGTTACTTCCATAATTGAATTCGTTGAATCGGTATCAATAGATGATTCCGATTTAATGGTTCGTTCCTCAACAATCTCTGTTTGAATGATTGGTGGCTCCGGAGGAAAGTTTAGTGGTTCAGGATCTACGAACCGTTCCTGAATATTCTCTGGATTCTCAATTGTGAGGTTGGGTTCAAAAAATGGATTATCGGAAATTTGAACTGAAGTACTTGGTCGACTGGATGACGATTCTAAAGAAAAATCAACGGCAGTTATATTTGCTAAATGTCTTGATCTAGTTACAGGTGGTGAACGTACAAAAGGTGGTGAACGTCTTGCTCGGTGCATTCACTGAATATCCTATTAGTTTTTAAAAAGAAAGAAAAATTATAATAAGTTATCCAATCAATAGACTTTTCTGATTTTGCCCACGTTTCGAATAGCCAAAAGATGCAGCAGAGGGGCAGGATTCGTTTGGTCTCAATATAATTGAGTACTGTTTGGCTCCAATAACCCGGTCCACGTACAAATCCAACTATTACTACGAACCAGAAAATTTTGATGTCTATCAATTTAACCACTTAAAATAAATTTTCGTAATTTTAAGAAATTTAGAGAAGAAGTAGAAAAAATTCTAAATCCTAAAAACTAGAATGACGAGAAATAAGAAAGAAAAAGATTGCGCGTCGAAAAAGGTCGAAAAATAAAAAGGTCGAAAAATAGGCGTCGAAAAATAAAAATAAGAAAGTAGTACGAAATACGGCGTCGTAAAATTCTAAAGCACCTAAAACTTAATCTAAGGAATAAGCACTTAAGGGATTTTACGGCAAAGCCTAAAAATTCTAGAAGTAAAAATAACTATGACAAAACTAAACTTAATACTAAAAGTTGCGACTATAGTCTAAAAATCTAAAGGTAATAAAACTAAAAAAAAACAATTTTTTTTTATAGACAAAATCTTAAAAAATATATTTTTTTTTTAATAATTTTTTTTTTTTTTTTTTACTTTTTTTTTTTTTTTTTACGTTTTTTTTTTTAAAAACGAATTTTTTTTTTCTAAAAAAAAACGTTTTTTTTTTTACAATTTTTTTTTTTTTTTAAAAAAAATGATTTTTTTTACAAATTAATACTTTTTTTATAATTATTATTTTTTTTTCAAAACTTTTTTTTAATTCATTTACTATTCATGAATAGTAAATGAAAAGAAATTAATTAATTTACTATTCACATGAAAGCGACATGATAGCAATTATTAATTATAAGTTACATAATATACCCCTGAAGTATTTAATAAATACGACTTTTTTTAAAATTTACGTATATTTTTGATTCTTAAATATTATTATATTATTATATTCTATTTCAATATTATTATATTATTATATTCTATTTCAATATTATTATATTATTATATTTTATTTCAATATTATTATAATTAAAAATATAGCGTTTTAGCGCTCCCCGGCAGCGGCGCCAAAAACTTGATGATGTAGCGTGAGGGTACGAAATAGTATTATTTTTACTAGGAAATACTACAAAATATGACACAAGTTTTATTAATTTACGGATGGGATATACCTAAACCTTGCTACAACACTATAGGCAGTGTACCTAATCGTAGAGTAGTGTAGTTTTTAGTAAGTCCGGTTCGTTCCACAGGGAGCTAGTGATTACGTACTATATTTTTATAAAACTATATTTATATAAATAGTAATATTATTATAAAAGGGAGGTTTTTACCGTTTAATGACCGGTTTGTCGATTTTATATTTTTAAGCGTAAAGATAAATGACAATAATTAAAGTGCGTAAAATAAATAAATGACGATAAATAAAATAACAATAAATAAAATTGCGATAGAATATGAAATAAAAGGATTATGCTTATTTAAACTTCCGTAATCATGATGTTTGACGTTTTGATTTTAATTAATTGTTACTCGGGTTAATTGTCCTTTGTCATGGTTTATTTGATACCTATATGGTTTTTATCCATAATAGTCCATCGGTCATAAATATAAAGTGCGAGTGTCCTCGTCAAATTACCCTTATACCCGAAGTCAAATATTCCAACTAATTAAGGATTTAAACTGTGACGCAGTTATCACTTCTGTAGTGACCCGAACTTTTCCATGTTTATATATATTAATTGAGATTGATATTTACATGATTAAATGTTTCCAACATGTTAAGCAATCAAACTTGTTAAGACTTGATTAATTGAAATATGTTTCATTTAGACAATTGACCACCCAAGTTGACCGGTGATTCACGAACGTTAAAACTTGTAAAAACTATATGATGACATATATATGGTTATATATATAGTTAACATGATATTATGATAAGTAAACATATCATTAAGTATATTAACAATGAACTACATATGTAAAAACAAGACTACTAACTTAATGATTTTGAAACGAGACATATATGTAACGATTATCGTTGTAACGACATTTAATGTATATATATCATATTAAGAGATATTCGTACATCATAATATCATGATAATATAATAATTTAAAATCTCTTTTGATATTATAAACATTGGGTTAACAACATTTAACAAGATCGTTAACCTAAAGGTTTCAAAACAACATTTACATGTAACGACTAACGATGACTTAACGACTCAATTAAAATGTATATACATGTAATGTTTTAATATGTATTTATACACTTTTGAAAGACTTCAATACACTTATCAAAATACTTCTACTTAACAAAAATGCTTACAATTACATCCTCGTTCAGTTTCATCAACAATTCTACTCGTATGCACCCGTATTCGTACTCGTACAATACACAGCTTTTAGATGTATGTACTATTGATATATACACTCCAATGATCAGCTCTTAGCAGCCCATGTGAGTCACCTAACACATGTGGGAACCATCATTTGGCAACTAGCATGAAATATCTCATAAAATTACAAAAATATGAGTAATCATTCATGACTTATTTACATGAAAACAAAATAACATATCCTTTACATCTAATCCATACACCAACGACCAAAAACACCTACAAACACTTTCATTCTTCAATTTTCTTCATCTAATTGATCTCTCTCAAGTTCTATCTTCAAGTTCTAAGTGTTCTTCATAAATTCCAAAAGTTCTAGTTTCATAAAATCAAGAATACTTTCAAGTTTGCTAGCTCACTTCCAATCTTGTAAGGTGATCATCCAACCTCAAGAAATCTTTGTTTCTTACAGTAGGTTATCATTCTAATACAAGGTAATAATCATATTCAAACTTTGGTTCAATTTCTATAACTATAACAATCTTATTTCAAGTGATGATCTTACTTGAACTTGTTTTCGTGTCATGATTCTGCTTCAAGAACTTCGAGCCATTCAAGGATCCATTGAAGCTAGGTCCATTTTTCTATTTTCCAGTAGGTTTATCCAAGGAACTTAAGGTAGTAATGATGTTCATAACATCATTCGATTCATACATATAAAGCTATCTTATTCGAAGGTTTAAACTTGTAATCACTAGAACATAGTTTAGTTAATTCTAAACTTGTTCGCAAACAAAAGTTAATCCTTCTAACTTGACTTTTAAAATCAACTAAACACATGTTCTATATCTATATGATATGCTAACTTAATGATTTAAAACCTGGAAACACGAAAAACACCGTAAAACCGGATTTACGCCGTCGTAGTAACACCGCGGGCTGTTTTGGGTTAGTTAATTAAAAACTATGATAAACTTTGATTTAAAAGTTGTTATTCTGAGAAAATGATTTTTATTATGAACATGAAATTATATCCAAAAATTATGGTTAAACTCAAAGTGGAAGTATGTTTTCTAAAATGGTCATCTAGACGTCGTTCTTTCGACTGAAATGACTACCTTTACAAAAACGACTTGTAACTTATTTTTCCGACTATAAACCTATACTTTTCTGTTTAGATTCATAAAATAGAGTTCAATATGAAACCATAGCAATTTGATTCACTCAAAACGGATTTAAAATGAAGAAGTTATGGGTAAAACAAGATTGGATAATTTTTCTCATTTTAGCTACGTGAAAATTGGTAACAAATCTATTCCAACCATAACTTAAATCAACTTGTATTGTATATTATGTAATCTTGAGATACCATAGACACGTATACAATGTTTCGACCTATCATGTCGACACATCTATATATATTTCGGAACAACCATAGACACTCTATATGTGAATGTTGGAGTTAGCTATACAGGGTTGAGGTTGATTCCAAAATATATATAGTTTGAGTTGTGATCAATACTGAGATACGTATACACTGGGTCGTGGATTGATTCAAGATAATATTTATTGATTTATTTCTGTACATCTAACTGTGGACAACTAGTTGTAGGTTACTAACGAGGACAGCTGACTTAATAAACTTAAAACATCAAAATATATTAAAAGTGTTGTAAATATATTTTGAACATACTTTGATATATATGTATATATTGTTATAGGTTCGTGAATCAACCAGTGGCCAAGTCTTACTTCCCGACGAAGTAAAAATCTGTGAAAGTGAGTTATAGTCCCACTTTTAAAATCTAATATTTTTGGGATGAGAATACATGCAGGTTTTATAAATGATTTACAAAATAGACACAAGTACGTGAAACTACATTCTATGGTTGAATTATCGAAATCGAATATGCCCCTTTTTATTAAGTCTGGTAATCTAAGAATTAGGGAACAGACACCCTAATTAACGCGAATCCTAAAGATAGATCTATTGGGCCTAACAAACCCCATCCAAAGTACCGGATGCTTTAGTACTTCGAAATTTATATCATATCCGAAGGGTGTCCCGGAATGATGGGGATATTCTTATATATGCATCTTGTTAATGTCGGTTACCAGGTGTTCACCATATGAATGATTTTTATCTCTATGTATGGGATGTGTATTGAAATATGAAATCTTGTGGTCTATTATTATGATTTGATATATATAGGTTAAACCTATAACTCACCAACATTTTTGTTGACGTTTTAAGCATGTTTATTCTCAGGTGATTATTAAGAGCTTCCGCTGTCGCATACTTAAATAAGGACGGGATTTGGAGTCCATGCTTGTATGATATTGTGTAAAAACTGCATTCAAGAAACTTATTTTGTTGTAACATATTTGTATTGTAAACCATTATGTAATGGTCGTGTGTAAACAGGATATTTTAGATTATCATTATTTGATAATCTACGTAAAGCTTTTTAAACCTTTATTGATGAAATAAAGGTTATGGTTTGTTTTAAAATGAATGCAGTCTTTGAAAAACGTCTCATATAGAGGTCAAAACCTCGCAACGAAATCAATTAATATGGAACGTTTTTAATCAATAAGAACGGGACATTTCAGTTGGTATCCGAGCGTTGGTCTTAGAGAACCAGAATTTTGCATTAGTGTGTCTTATCGAGTTTGTTAGGATGCATTAGTGAGTCTGGACTTCGACCGTGTTTACTTGAAAAATGATTGCTTAACAAATTTTGTTGGAAACTATATATTTTTAACATGTGAATATTATGTGATATATTAATCTCTTAACGCGTTTGATATTATGTGATAGATGTCTACCTCTAGAACAAGTCCCATTGACTCACCTAATAATAATGAAGAGTCAAATGTAAATTGGAATGATTCGTGGACTGATTCACAAGTTCCCGAAGAGGAACCGGAAGAAGAGTCGGAACCGGAAGAAGAATCGGAACCGGAAGAAGAATAGGAACCGGATGAAGAAATAGAACCGGTGGGGGAAATAATAAAACGGTTAAGTAAAAGAAAATCCTCAACCAACCGACCAAGGTTAATTATGGTCAATGGTGTTTCCGCCAAGGAAGCAAAATATTGGGAGGATTACCAATTCTTCGATGAATCGGATTCCGACGAGAATTCCGATGATGTTATAGAAATTACCCCAACTGAATTTAAAAAGGCAAAAGAAAATAATAAGGGAAAGGGCATAAAAATAGAGAAATCTAATTCCAACCCCGATGAACTTTATATGTATCGTCAACGCCCGAAGTCCTTAAGTTGTAACAATGACCCGGGAACCTCTAAACCACCAGGTTTTTCTAAACCAATGTGGACAACGACGGCTCGTATTAGGGGAACATCATATATCCCTAGAAACTTGGCAAAACGAACCAAAACTGAAGAAGAAGAAACGAGTGAGTCGGAATAAGATAGTTGTATTCGTGTGGTGTAATATATGTAATATAGTGTTCTTATGCTTTATGATATATGTAAAAATTGCTTGTATTAATAAGTATTTTTATATGAATCTAACTCTTGTCTATTTTACAGTTTAAAAACACAAAATGGATAGACAACCCAATATTTTAAGAGACCTACCCGGAGACATGATTGATGAAATCTTGTCTAGAGTCGGCCAGAATTCCTCGGCACAACTATTTAAGGCGAGATCAGTTTGTAAGACATTCGAAGAACGTTCCAAGAATGTCTTGGTTTATAAGAGACTTTCGTTTGAAAGATGGGGGATATCACATTGGGAAACCCATAAGTTACGATGTGTTTACTTTGACGCATATATTGCGGGGAACCCAAATGCTATTTTACGCAACGGGTTAAGAAATTATTTTGACTCAATATATCCGAATATTGGACTTCATGATTTAGAAAAAGCGGCTAACATGCAACATAAAGAAGCATGTTATGCTTACGGATTAGTAATGTTCGCTTCTCACCAAAGTGAGAACAAGAACATCGGGCTACAACTATTAAACAAAACGTTTCCACAAGTGACGGAGTCGGTAATTGGGGTAAGAAATGAGGTTTTTAGATTATTACGGGACTGTTGGACATTACGTAACCCTCGTCCCTTTGACGACGTTACAACACGCTGTCTTATCAACGGCCATAACGGTTATGTTGCACAAGACCAAGGATGGGAAGTAGTCCTAGTAAAACCAGAATGCATGACTTGTTTCTGGACGTATGAATTACGTGTCTTTATTGCCTTTGCTGAACGACTTGTGTACTAGCTAGAATTATCTTCACAACTATCTTGTATCAAAGTTATTGCGTGCTATATTTCATGCTTTATGTAAAATAAGCGGTATTGTAAGTTTGTAAAATATTGTATAAAAGTTTGAACGCGAAATATTATTATAATCAGTTTTTCATATAGAATTGTAGTAGTTGAATTGTATATTAGCTACTAAGTATGAACTTAACGGGTAGGTACTACCCGAATTTAAACTTATAAAACGCTAATATGAAGAAAAAGCTTTTATAAATGAGTTCATATTATGCTACGAAATACTATTAACTACTCTTAATATTCTGTATGATTAACTTGTTCCATTTAACTATTTTGAAGGAAATGGCACCGACTACTCGACACACCGTGAATATGAATGAAGAGGAATTTCGTACTTTTCTAGCTTCAAACATAGCCGCAGTACAGGCTGCGCTACATACCAACAATAACCTTGGATCTAGCAGTACAGGAAATCGTGTAGGATGCACCTACAAAGAATTCACTGCCTGCAAACCTTTGGAATTTGATGGAACCGAAGGACCGATCGGATTGAAACGGTGGACCGAGAAGGTCGAATCGGTGTTTGCCATAAGTAAATGTACTGAAGAGGACAAAGTAAAGTACGCTACGCATACCTTCACAGGTTCTGCGTTAACATGGTGGAATACCTATCTAGAGCAAGTGGGACAAGATGATGCATACGCACTACCGTGGTCAGCATTCAAGCACTTGATGAACGAGAAGTACCGTCCCAGAACCGAGGTCAATAAGCTCAAGACAGAACTTAGAGGGTTACGAACCCAAGGATTTGATATTACCACGTACGAAAGACGATTCACAGAATTGTGCCTACTGTGTCCGGGAGCATTCGAAGATGAGGAAGAGAAGATCGACGCGTTTGTGAAAGGATTACC
The DNA here is from genome assembly GCF_046630445.1 of Rutidosis leptorrhynchoides. Classification (NCBI taxonomy): domain Eukaryota; kingdom Viridiplantae; phylum Streptophyta; class Magnoliopsida; order Asterales; family Asteraceae; genus Rutidosis; species Rutidosis leptorrhynchoides. The sequence goes on from NC_092343.1 coordinate 102,735,805, forward strand.
GGAAAGAATCCAAGAAGATATAAGTTCACACGAGCCCGCCTCCATACAACAGGCATGTAGAATGGCTCACAAACTAGTGAACCAGATTGAAGAAAGAATTAAAGAACAGACTGCTGAAGAGGCCAATGTGAAGCAAGTCAAAAGAAAGTGGGAGGAAAACGGTGATAAGAATCACCAATACAACAACAACAGCAATTACAACAATAATCGCAACAATTATCCCAACAATCGCAACATCAATCGCAACTACAACAAACGGCCCAACAACAACAACAACAACAACAGCAACTACAACAATCATCCCAACAACAATAATAACCGCAACAACAACAACAATCAGAAGCAGCTATGCCAAAGGTGTGAAAAGAATCACTCGGGGTTCTGCACCAAATTTTGCAACAAGTGTAAAAGAAATGGTCATAGCGCGGCGAAGTGTGAGGTCTACGGACCAGGGGTTAATAGAACGAAAGGAACAAATGGTGTCGGAACGAGTAATGGCGGAGCAAGTAGTGTCGGAGCAAGTTATGCCAATGTAGTTTGTTATAAATGTGGAAAACCAGGCCACATTATTAGAAATTGCCCGAACCAGGAGAACACAAATGGACAAGGCCGTGGAAGAGTTTTCAATATTAATGCGGTAGAGGCACAGGAAGACCCGGAGCTTGTTACGGGTACGTTTCTTATTGACAATAAATCTGCTTACGTTTTATTTGATTCGGGTGCGGATAGAAGCTATATGAGTAGAGATTTTTGTGCTAAATTAAGTTGTCCATTGACGCCTTTGGATAGTAAATTTTTACTCGAATTAGCAAATGGTAAATTAATTTCAGCAGATAATATATGTCGGAATCGAGAAATTAAACTGGTTAGGGAAACATTTAAGATTGATTTGATACCAGTAGAGTTAGGGAGTTTTGATGTGATAATCGGTATGGACTGGTTGAAAGAAGTGAAAGCGGAGATCGTTTGTTACAAAAATGCAATTCGCATTATACGAGAAAAAGGAAAACCCTTAATGGTGTACGGAGAAAAGGGCAACACGAAGCTACATCTTATTAGTAATTTGAAGGCACAAAAACTAATAAGAAAAGGTTGCTATGCTGTTCTAGCACACGTCGAGAAAGTACAAACTGAAGAAAAGAGCATCAATGATGTTCCCATTGCAAAAGAATTTCCCGATGTATTTCCGAAAGAATTACCGGGATTACCCCCACATCGATCCGTTGAATTTCAAATAGATCTTGTACCAGGAGCTGCACCAATAGCTCGTGCTCCTTACAGACTCGCACCCAGCGAGATGAAAGAACTGCAAAGCCAATTACAAGAACTTTTAGAGCGTGGTTTCATTCGACCAAGCACATCACCGTGGGGAGCTCCTGTTTTGTTTGTCAAGAAGAAAGATGGTACATTCAGGTTGTGTATCGACTACCGAGAGTTGAACAAACTTACCATCAAGAACCGCTACCCACTACCGAGAATCGACGACTTATTTGATCAACTACAAGGCTCGTCTGTTTATTCAAAGATTGACTTACGTTCCGGGTATCATCAAATGCGGGTGAAAGAAGATGATATTCCAAAGACTGCTTTCAGAACACGTTACGGTCATTACGAGTTTATGGTCATGCCGTTTGGTTTAACTAATGCACCAGCTGTGTTCATGGACCTTATGAACCGAGTGTGTGGACCATACCTTGACAAGTTTGTCATTGTTTTCATTGATGACATACTTATTTACTCAAAGAATGACCAAGAACACGGTGAACATTTGAGAAAGGTGTTAGAAGTATTGAGGAAGGAAGAATTGTACGCTAAGTTTTCAAAGTGTGCATTTTGGTTGGAAGAAGTTCAATTCCTCGGTCACATAGTGAACAAAGAAGGTATTAAGGTGGATCCGGCAAAGATAGAAACTGTTGAAAAGTGGGAAACCCCGAAAACTCCGAAACACATACGCCAGTTTTTAGGACTAGCTGGTTACTACAGAAGGTTCATCCAAGACTTTTCCAGAATAGCAAAACCCTTGACTGCATTAACGCATAAAGGGAAGAAATTTGAATGGAATGATGAACAAGAGAAAGCGTTTCAGTTATTGAAGAAAAAGCTAACTACGGCACCTATATTGTCATTGCCTGAAGGGAATGATGATTTTGTGATTTATTGTGATGCATCAAAGCAAGGTCTCGGTTGTGTATTAATGCAACGAACGAAGGTGATTGCTTATGCGTCTAGACAATTGAAGATTCACGAACAAAATTATACGACGCATGATTTGGAATTAGGCGCGGTTGTTTTTGCATTAAAGACTTGGAGGCACTACTTATATGGGGTCAAAAGTATTATATATACCGACCACAAAAGTCTTCAACACATATTTAATCAGAAACAACTGAATATGAGGCAGCGTAGGTGGATTGAATTATTGAATGATTATGACTTTGAGATTCGTTACCACCCGGGGAAGGCAAATGTGGTAGCCGATGCCTTGAGCAGGAAGGACAGAGAACCCATTCGAGTAAAATCTATGAATATAATGATTCATAATAACATTACTACTCAAATAAAGGAGGCGCAACAAGGAGTTTTAAAAGAGGGAAATTTAAAGGATGAAATACCCAAAGGATCGGAGAAGCATCTTAATATTCGGGAAGACGGAACCCGGTATAGGGCTGAAAGGATTTGGGTACCAAAATTTGGAGATATGAGAGAAATGGTACTTAGAGAAGCTCATAAAACCAGATACTCAATACATCCTGGAACGGGGAAGATGTACAAGGATCTCAAGAAACATTTTTGGTGGCCGGGTATGAAAGCCGATGTTGCTAAATACGTAGGAGAATGTTTGACGTGTTCTAAGGTCAAAGCTGAGCATCAGAAACCATCAGGTCTACTTCAACAACCCGAAATCCCGGAATGGAAATGGGAAAACATTACCATGGATTTCATCACTAAATTGCCAAGGACTGCAAGTGGTTTTGATACTATTTGGGTAATAGTTGATCGTCTCACCAAATCAGCACACTTCCTACCAATAAGAGAAGATGACAAGATGCAGAAGTTAGCACGACTGTATTTGAAGGAAGTCGTCTCCAGACATGGAATACCAATCTCTATTATCTCTGATAGGGATGGCAGATTTATTTCAAGATTCTGGCAGACATTACAGCAAGCATTAGGAACTCGTCTAGACATGAGTACTGCCTATCATCCACAAACTGATGGGCAGAGCGAAAGGACGATACAAACGCTTGAAGACATGCTACGAGCATGTGTTATTGATTTCGGAAATAGTTGGGATCGACATCTACCGTTAGCAGAATTTTCCTACAACAACAGCTACCATTCAAGCATTGAGATGGCGCCGTTTGAAGCACTTTATGGTAGAAAGTGCAGGTCTCCGATTTGTTGGAGTGAAGTGGGGGATAGACAGATTACGGGTCCGGAGATTATACAAGAAACTACCGAGAAGATCATCCAAATTCAACAACGGTTGAAAACCGCCCAAAGTCGACAAAAGAGCTACGCTGACATTAAAAGAAAAGATATAGAATTTGAAATTGGAGAGATGGTCATGCTTAAAGTTGCACCTTGGAAAGGCGTTGTTCGATTTGGTAAACGAGGGAAATTAAATCCAAGGTATATTGGACCATTCAAGATTATTGATCGTGTCGGACCAGTAGCTTACCGACTAGAGTTACCTCAACAACTCGCGGCTGTACATAACACTTTCCACGTCTCGAATTTAAAGAAGTGTTTTGCTAAAGAAGATCTCACTATTCCGTTAGATGAAATCCAAATCAACGAAAAACTTCAATTCATCGAAGAACCCGTCGAAATAATGGATCGTGAGGTTAAAAGACTTAAGCAAAACAAGATACCAATTGTTAAGGTTCGATGGAATGCTCGTAGAGGACCCGAGTTCACCTGGGAGCGTGAAGATCAGATGAAGAAGAAATACCCGCATCTATTTCCAGAAGATTCGTCAACACCTTCAACAGCTTAAAATTTCGGGACGAAATTTATTTAACGGGTAGGTACTGTAGTGACCCGAACTTTTCCATGTTTATATATATTAATTGAGATTGATATTTACATGATTAAATGTTTCCAACATGTTAAGCAATCAAACTTGTTAAGACTTGATTAATTGAAATATGTTTCATTTAGACAATTGACCACCCAAGTTGACCGGTGATTCACGAACGTTAAAACTTGTAAAAACTATATGATGACATATATATGGTTATATATATAGTTAACATGATATTATGATAAGTAAACATATCATTAAGTATATTAACAATGAACTACATATGTAAAAACAAGACTACTAACTTAATGATTTTGAAACGAGACATATATGTAACGATTATCGTTGTAACGACATTTAATGTATATATATCATATTAAGAGATATTCGTACATCATAATATCATGATAATATAATAATTTAAAATCTCTTTTGATATTATAAACATTGGGTTAACAACATTTAACAAGATCGTTAACCTAAAGGTTTCAAAACAACATTTACATGTAACGACTAACGATGACTTAACGACTCAATTAAAATGTATATACATGTAATGTTTTAATATGTATTTATACACTTTTGAAAGACTTCAATACACTTATCAAAATACTTCTACTTAACAAAAATGCTTACAATTACATCCTCGTTCAGTTTCATCAACAATTCTACTCGTATGCACCCGTATTCGTACTCGTACAATACACAGCTTTTAGATGTATGTACTATTGATATATACACTCCAATGATCAGCTCTTAGCAGCCCATGTGAGTCACCTAACACATGTGGGAACCATCATTTGGCAACTAGCATGAAATATCTCATAAAATTACAAAAATATGAGTAATCATTCATGACTTATTTACATGAAAACAAAATAACATATCCTTTACATCTAATCCATACACCAACGACCAAAAACACCTACAAACACTTTCATTCTTCAATTTTCTTCATCTAATTGATCTCTCTCAAGTTCTATCTTCAAGTTCTAAGTGTTCTTCATAAATTCCAAAAGTTCTAGTTTCATAAAATCAAGAATACTTTCAAGTTTGCTAGCTCACTTCCAATCTTGTAAGGTGATCATCCAACCTCAAGAAATCTTTGTTTCTTACAGTAGGTTATCATTCTAATACAAGGTAATAATCATATTCAAACTTTGGTTCAATTTCTATAACTATAACAATCTTATTTCAAGTGATGATCTTACTTGAACTTGTTTTCGTGTCATGATTCTGCTTCAAGAACTTCGAGCCATTCAAGGATCCATTGAAGCTAGGTCCATTTTTCTATTTTCCAGTAGGTTTATCCAAGGAACTTAAGGTAGTAATGATGTTCATAACATCATTCGATTCATACATATAAAGCTATCTTATTCGAAGGTTTAAACTTGTAATCACTAGAACATAGTTTAGTTAATTCTAAACTTGTTCGCAAACAAAAGTTAATCCTTCTAACTTGACTTTTAAAATCAACTAAACACATGTTCTATATCTATATGATATGCTAACTTAATGATTTAAAACCTGGAAACACGAAAAACACCGTAAAACCGGATTTACGCCGTCGTAGTAACACCGCGGGCTGTTTTGGGTTAGTTAATTAAAAACTATGATAAACTTTGATTTAAAAGTTGTTATTCTGAGAAAATGATTTTTATTATGAACATGAAATTATATCCAAAAATTATGGTTAAACTCAAAGTGGAAGTATGTTTTCTAAAATGGTCATCTAGACGTCGTTCTTTCGACTGAAATGACTACCTTTACAAAAACGACTTGTAACTTATTTTTCCGACTATAAACCTATACTTTTCTGTTTAGATTCATAAAATAGAGTTCAATATGAAACCATAGCAATTTGATTCACTCAAAACGGATTTAAAATGAAGAAGTTATGGGTAAAACAAGATTGGATAATTTTTCTCATTTTAGCTACGTGAAAATTGGTAACAAATCTATTCCAACCATAACTTAAATCAACTTGTATTGTATATTATGTAATCTTGAGATACCATAGACACGTATACAATGTTTCGACCTATCATGTCGACACATCTATATATATTTCGGAACAACCATAGACACTCTATATGTGAATGTTGGAGTTAGCTATACAGGGTTGAGGTTGATTCCAAAATATATATAGTTTGAGTTGTGATCAATACTGAGATACGTATACACTGGGTCGTGGATTGATTCAAGATAATATTTATCGATTTATTTCTGTACATCTAACTGTGGACAACTAGTTGTAGGTTACTAACGAGGACAGCTGACTTAATAAACTTAAAACATCAAAATATATTAAAAGTGTTGTAAATATATTTTGAACATACTTTGATATATATGTATATATTGTTATAGGTTCGTGAATCAACCAGTGGCCAAGTCTTACTTCCCGACGAAGTAAAAATCTGTGAAAGTGAGTTATAGTCCCACTTTTAAAATCTAATATTTTTGGGATGAGAATACATGCAGGTTTTATAAATGATTTACAAAATAGACACAAGTACGTGAAACTACATTCTATGGTTGAATTATCGGAATCGAATATGCCCCTTTTTATTAAGTCTGGTAATCTAAGAATTAGGGAACAGACACCCTAATTGACGCGAATCCTAAAGATAGATCTATTGGGCCTAACAAACCCCATCCAAAGTACCGGATGCTTTAGTACTTCGAAATTTATATCATATCCGAAGGGTGTCCCGGAATGATGGGGATATTCTTATATATGCATCTTGTTAATGTCGGTTACCAGGTGTTCACCATATGAATGATTTTTATCTCTATGTATGGGATGTGTATTGAAATATGAAATCTTGTGGTCTATTATTATGATTTGATATATATAGGTTAAACCTATAACTCACCAACATTTTTGTTGACGTTTTAAGCATGTTTATTCTCAGGTGATTATTAAGAGCTTCCGCTGTCGCATACTTAAATAAGGACGGGATTTGGAGTCCATGCTTGTATGATATTGTGTAAAAACTGCATTCAAGAAACTTATTTTGTTGTAACATATTTGTATTGTAAACCATTATGTAATGGTCGTGTGTAAACAGGATATTTTAGATTATCATTATTTGATAATCTACGTAAAGCTTTTTAAACCTTTATTGATGAAATAAAGGTTATGGTTTGTTTTAAAATGAATGCAGTCTTTGAAAAACGTCTCATATAGAGGTCAAAACCTCGCAACGAAATCAATTAATATGGAACGTTTTTAATCAATAAGAACGGGACATTTCAACTTCTGTCAACAATTACACCAGTTATCACTGTATGTAATCTACCCCTGTTTTGATTAGATATGAATATTAATTTACCCACTTGATCAGTTTGAATAATCAATTACCCAACCCGAATAATTAATTAAATGATTATAATAGATTCCATATGAACGTCACTAAATAGGACAACCATAATCATTATTAATTATTAGGATAATTAATTTGAAGATAGGTTCGACAGACTCCAATGAGTTGTCACTCAATTAGACAAAACCCCCCATCTAATGGGGGTTTTACCGTTTAATGACCGGTTTGTCGATTTTAAGCGTAAAGATAAATGACAATAATTAAAGTGCGTAAAATAAATTGCGATAAATAAAATAACAATAAATAAAATTGCGAGTAATAAAATGACAGTAAATAAAGATACGATGAGAAATATAATAAAAGGATTATGCTTATTTAAACTTCCGTAATCATGATGTTTGACGTGTTGATTTTAATTTATTACCATGGGTTAATTGTCCTTTGTCCTGGTTTATTTGATACATCTATCTGGTTTTTATCCATAATAGTCCATCGGTCATAAATATAAAGTGCGAGTATCCTCGTCAAATTACCCTTATACCCGAAGTCAAATATTCCAACTGATTAAGGATTTAAACTGTGACGCAGTTATCACTTCTGTCAACAATTACACCAGTTATCACTGTATGTAATCCACCCCTATTTTAATTAGTTTATGAATATTAATTCACCCACTTGATCAGTTTGAATAATCAATTACCCAACCCAATTGATTAATTAAATGATTATAACAGATTCCATATGAACATCACTAAATAGGACAACCATAATCATTATTAATTATTAGGTTAATTAATTTGAAGATAGGTTCGACAGACTCCAATGAGTTGTCACTCAATTAGACAATATCCCCCATCTATTAATAGTCAATAGTCCAATTTCCACAAGTGTCGGTCTTTTGCCCAAACCTTAATTATGGTACAAAGTCCAATTACCCAATTTTAGTAATTAGCCCAACATCATGATTACTTCGTTTTAAATAAGCATAATAATAACTTAGCTACGAGACATTAATATAAAAAGGTTGAACATAACTTACAATGATTAAAAATAGCGTAGCGTTACACGGACAGAATTTCGACTTACACACTCAAACGATCTCTATCATAAATCTTATTATTATCATAATTTAAAATTAAAATTAAGATTATTATTATATCTTATTAAGTTAACATTATGATAGAGATATAGAATATAGATATTGATAATTGATATTGATAAATAAGAAAAAGATAGAAAAAGGTGTATTTTTACATTACGATTACAAAGCCTTTTATAGGCGAATTTAGAAATTGAATTTTCACTTATGACCCCTGAACTATGCTCAATTAACAACTTTTTATTATTTAATATTATTCTTATTATGAATTATTTAAATATTATATTTTATTCTTGTGCATAGTTGACTCGTAATTTTTACACCGTTGCGTCAAGCGTTGAGAGTTGACTCATGTCCCGGTTCCGGATTTTCGAACGTCCTTGCGTACTATTTTATATCGTGTACTTTGCGTTTTGTAACTTGTACTCTTGTCATTTTTAGACGTTCTTCATCAATAATTTGAACCTTTTTAATTGTATCTTGTACATTTGAGCTTTTTGGACGTTTTGGTCTTTCAAATCTTTGTTTTTGTCTTTAAATCTTCATTTTCGAACGATTTGCGTCTTTCGTCTTCGCACTTATTTATTTAACTATTACAACTAAAAATAAGGAAATTACATTTAAAAACTTTACATATTGGAACGATATTGCTACTAAATATATGTTCATTTGGAGCACTATCAATAACATTAATAATAATAATAATAATAATTTTGGTAATGAAATCTACCTTCCAAAGCTTTTCAAAAAAAATATGTCCCGAACAGGGTTCGAACTCGAGACCTCTCGCTCACCTGCAAACACAATTAACCATTCTGCCATTCTTATTTTTTTGATTATACTACAACCGAAATATATATATATATCTAGTACTTGTTTCAACTAGTTCATCATCTTCTTACCCTTCTACCTTAAATCCATTCAACCATGGAACTTCAAATATCAAAACAACGAATTCGGGTTTTCATTTATGACTTGTAAACAACATGAAACAAAAAAATAAAAGTGTTCTTGTAATTAAAAAAATTGAGAAAAAACTGAAAACAGCCTACTGCTCAAGCTGGTAACTCTTTAAAAAAAATTAATGTTTTCAATTTAGAGTTCGTTTTGGACAATCTTTACAACATGAAATATGTTACAAATCATTCCTAAAAACTTTGTGAATCATCAATTTCAACAGATATGATAGATGGCTCATGATTTGGTGCTGATGAACTGTCCATCTATCATGTTGGCGTTGCTTGGATTGTTCGTACACATCCGCGGCTCTCCATTGCTCATACTAATGATGCCGAGCCTCGTTACTCATTTCCACCCCATCTATACGCTGGAAAACATCAGTATAACTATCTCTAATGACATCCCTAATGTCATCTGCTTCCTCCATCTCCTCGTCCGAACCCCTCTCTACCTGTGGGTGGGTGCCACGATATGGTATTGGCCTATTGGATCTCCGAGATAGTACCTGTGCACCTTGATAAACCTGCAATCCTATACTCTCGGCTTGTCCCCCAATCTCGACCATCGGACCCCCTTGTTCTTTATCTACACCTGAGTACTCTCCAATGAGAGTAACAAAAATACCTCCCCCTATAATACTTTCTGCTTGCATTCCCCCAACAACTTTAGAAAGATAATGGCCAACGCAATAAGGAATATTAACAAAGCTCCCCGGATCTCGAATACACTTAAGGTAAAATAAATCGTTTAAGGTCATTTTCTCCTTGTTTCTACCCCGTTGTGTAATCGAGTTCGCTAAAAATCTATGTATTACCCAGAGTTCTGCCTTGTCAATATCTAAATAGGAGTGTCTTCCACCCCGTGTAAACTCCCTAAATCTTGACATACGCCTCCATATGATGTTAGCGTCAAAATTCCTATCTACTCTTTCACCTTCAGCAATTAAACTATTACAATCAGGTGTAATAATCTCAGCGGGGGTGTAGATTAGTAAAGCCCTAGCCATGTCCAACATGAACATTCTGTACATTGTACCTCCTAAAAGAAATCTAATAAAACTCTTATATTCTAACATAGCAACCTGATTATTTAACTCTATAGTGCTAAGCAATTCAATACACCGTTCTCTATATATAGTTCTACGCGTGGTAAATAGGCGGATCCAGTCGTTAAATAAAGAGTTACCATAACTCTGAACTAGTAAACCTCTAACTGAGTCGGCTAGGTCAACCGCTTTCAAAGGCTCCCAATCGATTACCCGAGGCATTTCAATATTTTTGTGGTAAAGGATGCGCATGTTCTTTTGAAATTTCGGGTACTCTGTCCAACAACAATCGAATCTTAGGTTGGGATGTAACTATTGTTCATTGATAAGTAGGTGCGTAATCCTCTGGTGAGGCTGAAATTGATGATAATGAGTGTAAAACAGTGGTTCCGGCTCATGATATGGTAAATGTTGATCATAGTGGTGTTGTTCTTGTTGTGGCTCAGGTAGCATCTCTGGCTGTAGTTCTTGTTCAGGTTGTCTAGACGATGATGCACCGTCAGTATCTGTATTTCTCTGCAAAACACATTAAACACAAATTTTGTACATCCAAATATGCATTAGTGTTAGCAAAATAATAAATTAAAACAATTACAATGACATGTTTAATCAAAATTAAACCTATACACATTTTCATAATTTTAACAATTCTACACTTTTTAAAATAAGCATATATGAAAATGTATACAATATTCTAAGCATTCAACTCAAATAACATGTCAAAATAACCATTATTAGCTACTAAACACGTTTCAAATGGCATTCATATCAAAATAATCAAGTTCATGAATTTTAGACTTAAAAATTCCACTTTGATGTTCAAAAATCATGTTTAGGATCAAAGTTTGAATCATTTAGCAACCTAAACATGTTACACTACTTAATTAAGCAGTAATTCATAACAAAAATCGACCATAACCTGTTTATATCAAAAAGCCCCAAATTCGCTCAAGAACACAAACCCTAGATTTCTAAAATTTTTGAAGTTTAAGGCTTCAAATCACGACAAATAGCATCAATCTAGGCTATATAAGCATAATATATAAACAATTTAACTCTAATTAAGCTAGAAATCATCAAAATTAAATTAGGATAAATAGTTGTAATTATCACTAAAACTGAGAAATTAAAGAGTTTAGGGGTGAAATTTCTACCCTTTTCCTCCCAAATCCGAACAAAGGCATGTTTATAGCTGATTGTAGTACAAAATTTGGTTGATTTGGTGAAAAATTGGTGAAATTTGAGAGTGTTTTAAGAGTGTGTTCGTGTATGTGTGTGTGTATTGTGAGACAGAAGAACAAGGTCGACTGCTTTTTGATCCTGTCCAGTTTCTGGCCACCATGCGATTGCATGGTTTACAAGGCCAAACCCCATGCGATCGCATGGGGTGTATTTTCTCTCTCTCTCTCTCTCTTTTTTTTTTATAAAAACCTTTAACTATTAAAATAATTAATTTAATTTTTAAAATTTTGTTTCTTTTTAGATTGAGGTCGTTTCGGTACTTCACCTAGTTCGTCCCTCGACAAAATTTAAAATTTGACGTTTTAAAGCGTTGTTTTAAAAGCAAAGATTTTTGGGTTTTTTTTTTAATGTTTTTTGGCATACTTTAGATCAATAAAATCAAAATAATGATAACAAAATTTCTCGCCCCGCCCTCGGGTAAAGTAATTTCGGTTCCAAGACCTAGTCTTCAACTCACGACGAATTTTAAATATCAAATTTTTAACTTAATGAAGTAAAGTAAATTTTGTTTTTAAATTCACACCAAACTTAAATTTAAAATGCATATTAAATAAATTTCATATTAATATTTTTATACATTAGTTTTACAAACTTATATTTAAAACAATATAATTATATATTAATTTTAAAAACAAGGTAAATAAAAATAAAAATCTTTTTTGGTCTTTTATCCCACTTTAATCAATCAAATATTAAAAAAATATACGTCCCTCTTTTGGGTAAAGTAATTTCAGCTATATTACCTAGTTTACTCCTGACGAATTTCTGAAATATTTTAAATTGATTGAGTAAAGATATTTATACCTTATGAATAAACGGTAAATTTCGCAGTGATGAATTAAATTTTTGTATGATATCAATAATTTCGGTTTATTATACCTAATTTTGTTGAATATCAATTTAATACTTTATAACGAACAATTCAGCGTTTATTAACAAAAGGTTAAAAGCAACAAATAAAAATAAAAATAAAAACTATACATACTTACCTGTGAGATAGAATTCTCAGAGACCTGCTTTAGTCGACTCATAGGAGAGTCGTTCGATTTGGTTTTCCATAGCTACATAAGCGTAACCTCGAGTTTTAAATAACTTTTCTTCTAAACGTATGAATGGTCCTTCTCTGCATAGAGTAACGAATTCAGAATTAAAATGTGTTTGGTTGTTCGAACATTTCCCTTCGTGTGACCATTTTCCGCATTTATGACATCTTTCAAGGTGTCTTGCTCTTCTTTTTGTTGCGGATTTTGATTTTCCTTTACCAAAATGTATCTTATTATGATCTTTTCTGAGTTCTTTCCTCACTTCATCCATTTTGCCTCTTATGAATGATACCAGTTCACTCGGGAAGGTGTTATTATTATGTTTAGTAATCATAGCGTGTAGTAGTAGACCATGGTTCAAATCAAAGGGATTCTTCATCTCGTAAAACCTAAAAACACAAAAATTCAGAATGAAGGGAGAAGACTAGTTCTTTAGGGTCTGCCTAGGGAAAGACCATTCGGATTCCATTCTCGGAAACTACACGAAAACAGAACATCTAACTCTAAAAGAAATTCATAATCTTAAAATATTTGAATCTTCCCACACTTAGTTAGCTGTGGTGTCGAAATTGTGATTAACTTCATCTTCAACTTCCATTGGATTATCTATGTAATGTTTAATTCTGTGACCATTAACTTTAAATTCAATCCCGTTTGAATTTATTAATTCTACTGTTCCGTATGGGAAAACTCTTTTGACTATGAATGGTCCAGACCATCTTGATTTCAATTTTATAGGAAATAGCTTGAATTGTGAATTGAAAAGAAGAACTCTGTGTCCTTCCTTAAATTCTTTTGAACTTATGATTCTTTTATCATGCCATTTCTTCGTTCTTTCCTTATAGATTAACGAATTTTCATATGCATCATGTCTTAGTTCTTCTAATTCGTTTAATTGACTTAACCGTAGACGTCCTGCTTCATGCAAATCAAGATTACATGTCTTCAAAGCCCAAAATGCTTTGTGCTCAATTTCTACTGGAAGGTGACATGCTTTTCCGTAAACGAGTTTAAAAGGTGTGGTGCTAATTGGAGTTTTGTAGGCTGTTCTAAAAGCCCAAAGTGCATCCTCCAATTTTATGGACCATTCCTTCGGATTTGATTCTACAGTTTTCTCTAGAATACGTTTTAATGCTCGGTTGGTATTTTCAACTTGTCAACTTGTTTGTGGATGATATACGGTTGAGATTTTATGAGTTACTCCATATCTTTTGAGAACTTTTTCAAGTTGATTATTACAAAAATGAGTACCCCGATCACTTATTAAAGCTTTCGGTGTTCCGAACCTTGCAAAAAGACGTTTTAGGAAGTTGACTACAACTCGTGCATCGTTAGTTGGGAGAGCTTGTGCTTCCGCCCATTTAGATACATAATCAATGGCAACGAGAATGTAGAGATTATTATGAGATTTTACAAATGGACCCATAAAGTCAATACCCCAAACGTCAAAAACTTCACATACTTGAATGTTATTTTTCTGGCCCTTTGACATGCATCACAGGATTTACAAAGAAGGCGTGCGTCTTTGAAAATTGTAGGCCAATAAAATCCAGCATCGTAGACTTTCCTTGCTGTGAGTTGAGGCCCATAATGCCCTCCTGTTGGTCATGTGTGACAATGGTTTAAGATTTGACTAGCTTCATCCCCGAATACGCATCAGCGTATTATTCCTTCGGGATAACTTTTAAACAAACGTGGATCTTTCCAAAAATAGTGTTTTATATCACTAAAGAATTTCTTTCGTTTTTGGTACGACAACCCTTTTTCAAGGAATCCACATACGAAGTAGTTTGCATAATCTGCAAACCATGAAATTTCATTATAATCGATCTTCAAGAGATATTCATCAGGAAAGTTATCTTGTATGGCTGATTTATTTAGAACTTCTAATTCGGGATTTTCAAGGAGGAAAATATGATCAGCGGCGAGATTTTCTGCTCCCTTTTTGTAAGAGTAAGATCTAACCGATTAATCGTGGTTTGGCATCTTGTTTTGAAAATAGGTATCTAAGAGCAGAATGATCAGTATAGACCACCGTTTTTGCTAGAACGAGATACGAACGAAATTTGTCAAAAGCAAAGACGATAGCAAGGAGTTCTTTTTCAGTAGTTGTGTAATTTGTTTGTGCTCTTTGTAACATCTTACACGCGTAATAAATAGGTTGAAATCGTTTTTCAATCCTTTGACCTAAAACAACTCCCATTGCAAAATCACTTGCATCACACATGAGTTCAAATGGTAAATTCCAATTTGGAGTTATCATGATCGGCGCATTAGTGAGTTTTTCTTTAAGAATATTAAAAGATTTGATGCATTCATCCGAAAAGATGAATGGAGCATCCTTTTCTAGGAGTTTGTTCATAGGAGTGGCAATTTTAGAAAAGTCTTTTATGAAACGTCGGTAAAAACCGGCATGCCCTAGAAAACTCCTAACTCCTCTTACATTGGTGGGATGTGGAAGTTTAGCAATTACATCTACTTTAGCTCTATCCACTTCAATTTCTTCCTTTGAAATTTTATGACCAAGAACAATGCCTTATTTAACCATGAAATGGAATTTCTCCTAATTAAATACTAGATTTGATTTCTCGCATCTAATAAGCATTCGTTCAAGATTAACTAGACATGATTCAAAAGTATCACCGAAGACTGAAAAGTCATCCATGAAAACTTCCATGCATTCTTTTATCATGTCGTGAAAAATTGCCATCATGCACCTTTGAAAGGTTGCAGGGGCGTTGCAAAGTCCAAATGGCATGCGTTTGTTAGAAAAAGTACCATAAGGGCACGTGAACGTGGTTTTCTCTTGGTTCTCGGGTGCGATTGGAATTTGAAAGTATCCCGAAAAACCGTCAAGAAAATAATAGTAACTGTTCCCAGCTAACCTTTCCAACATTTGATCAATGAAAGGTAAGGGAAAGTGATCTTTTCTGGTGGCGTCATTTAATTTTCTATAATCAATACAAACACGCCATCCTGTTACAGTCCTAGTAGGAATAAGCTCATCTTTTTCATTTGTGATGATAGTGATGCCACCCTTCTTAGGTACACATTGAACTGGGCTTACTCATGGACTATCAGAAATTGGATAAATTAAACCTGCATCTAACAGTTTAATAATTTCTTTCTTAACAACATCTTGCATATTTAGATTTAGTCTTCGTTGGCGTTGCACATATGTTTTATGACCTTCTTCTATAAGGATTTTATGTGTATAATACGAAGGACTTATACCTTCAATGTCATGAATCTTCCATGCAATTGCTGGTTTATGAGCTTTTAGCACAGAAATGAGTAGAGATTTTTCATTTTTCGTAAGAGAAGACGAGATTATTACAGGTAATTCAGATTCACCATTTAACTAAGCGTATTCCAAATGGGTTGGAAGTGGCTTTAACTCTAATATCGGTGGTTCTTCTATCGATGATTTGTATCGATATCTGTCTTCTTCTTTTAGCATTTGAAGTTCTTCTATTGTTGGTTCGTATTCATTAGCCATGAGTGTAGCTAACATTTCAGCTTCATCAATTGGTTCAGTTCCTTCTCCTAAAGAACATTCTCCCGTTCCTTGTAATTCTAGAAATTCTTGTAACAATTCTGCATGTAAATCTATAGTTTGAATATAATAACATGTATCATCTGCAGATTGCGGTTGTTGCATGGCTCTATCAACAGAAAAGGTAACACTCTCGTCCTCTATACTTAGGGTCAGTTTATTACCAAATACGTCTATTATTGCTTTAGCCGTGTTTAAAAATGGTCTTCCTAATATAAGAGGAACTCGAGAATCTTCTTCCATGTCCAGAATAAAAAAATCTACTGGAAATACTAAAGTACCAATTTTAACTAGCATGTTCTCCATTATCCCTCTAGGATATTTTACTGATCGATCGGCTAGTTGTATACTTATTCATGTTGGTTTCAATTCTTCGAGGTCTAGTTTAGCGTATAATGAATATGGCATTAAATATATACTAGCACCTAAATCTGCCAATGCTTCTATTGAACTAAGAATTCTCAGAAAACATGGAATTGTGAAACTTCCTGGACCTGACAATTTTTCTGGTATCTTATTCAAGAGCACTGCAGAACAATTAGCATTCATTGTAACAGCCGAGAGTTCTTCCATTTTCTTTCTATTTGTGATTAGATCTTTCAGGAATTTAGCATATCTTGGCATTCCTGAAATCACATCAATGAAAGGAAGATTGATATTTATTTGTTTAAACATATCCAAGAATTTGGATTGCTCAGCTTCAAGTCTTTCTTTTCTCATTTTACTCGGGTAAAGAAGTGGTGGTTGGTATGGTTTAACATAAGGCTTTGCCTTAACTGTGTTATCTTCATTAACCTTTTCATCTACGGGTTCTGATTCCATCTCTTGCTCAGACTGTATACCCTGTGTAGTAGGAATAGAGTCATCAGAAATTACAGGCATTTCAGGTGGTTTAAATATTCTACCACTTCTTGTGGTAATGGCTTTAGCTGTTTCATTTCGAGGGTTAGCATTTGTATTGCTAGGTAGACTCCCCGATTTTCTTTCACTTATCAACCTTGCTAGGTTGCTCAATTCTTGTTCCAGATTTTGTATAGAAGCTTGTTGATTTCTAAATGCTTGAGCATTTTGTTCATTAGTTTGTTTCTGAGATGTGAAAAACTGCGTTTGAGATTCAACTAGCTTCGACATCATATCTTCTAAATTTGGATTTTTATCATCGGTTTGTGGTGGTTTATTTGGAAAAATAGGTCTTTGCTGGTTGTAAGTATTATTAGATCTTGTTGATTGATAGGACCTTGTTGGTTGTTGTATGGAATATTTCGGTTATAATTCTGATTTTAATTGTAGTTTAGTCTTGGCGGTTGATAATTATTTTGATAATTATTTCCAGGCCTTTGGTTCATGTATGAAACATTCTCTCTTTGTTCTATTGTTTGTTCAATACTGAGACAATCTTTTGTCAAATGTGGTCCTCCACATTGCTCACAACTAATTCGTATTGCGTGAATATCTTTAGTCATCTTTTTCATTCGTCGCTCGAAAGCATCTAACTTTGCGGAAATGGAATCAAAGTCATGGCTAGAATCGGCTCTAGCCGCTTTAGATGAACGAAAAATATCTTTATCTTGATGCCACTCATGTGAGTGGGAGGCTGTGTTATCAATAATTTTGTGAGCTTCAGTTGTGGTTTTTTTCATAATGGAACCACCAGCTGCTGTGTCGATGTCTTTTCATGTAGCAACATCGACACCTTGGTAGAATATTTGTACTATTTGATAAGTGTCTAAACCGTGATGAGGACATCCTCTCAACAACTTTCCGAATCTTGTCCACGCTTCATATAATGTTTCATTTAGCTTTTGCGCGAACGTAACAATTTCTCCTTGAAGTCTCACGGCTTTAGATGCCGGAAAGAATCTTTTAAGAAATTTCTCAACTAAAACATCCCATGTATCAATCGCTCCTTCGGGTAACGATTCCAACTAATCTTTGGCTTCTCCCTTTAAAGTCTAGGGAAATAACATGAGATAGATCTGTTCATCCTCAACTTCTCTGATTTTAAATAGAGTACAGATCCTATTAAAAGTTCGAAGATGTTCGTTTGGATCTTCTTTTTGTGTACCACTAAATTGGCATTGATTAGTTACCATGTGTAGGATTTGTCCTTTGATTTCATAATCTGGTGCATTAATGTATGGTTGAGTAATGGCATGACCTTGGCCAGTGCGTGTAGCTCTCATTCGGTCTTCCATACTTAAAGGTTCCTGATTTTTCATGATTGAATTTGTTGAATCTGAATCACTAGAGGATTCTGATTTAATGGTTTCTTCCTCGACACTGAAATGACCCGTCCTAATCCATCCGGACGAAGTCCATATCGATTATAAACGATTCACAACAGTTGATTACATCGCGAGGTATTTGACCTCTATAAGATACATTTTATAAACATTACATTCAATTTTAAAATACAATCTTTCTTTTCAATGAAAATTGACGGCATGCATACCATTTCAGAATATATCCAACTATAATTGACTTAATAATAATCTTGATGAACTCGACGACTCGAATAATGTCTTTTGAAATATGCCATGAATGACTCCAAGTAATGTTTCTA
Organism: Rutidosis leptorrhynchoides; assembly: GCF_046630445.1. Lineage (NCBI taxonomy): Eukaryota > Viridiplantae > Streptophyta > Magnoliopsida > Asterales > Asteraceae > Rutidosis > Rutidosis leptorrhynchoides. The sequence continues at coordinate 102,754,666 of NC_092343.1, forward strand.
AAATGAGCAAATGCACAGCGGTAGATTTCTTTCGTACCTGAGAATAAATATGCTTTCAAGTGTCAACCAAAAGGTTGGTGAGTTCATTAGTTTAACATAAATAATCATTTCATAATTTTAATAGACCACAAGATTTTCATTTCTCATAAACATATGTCCCATGCATAGAGACAAAAATATCATTCATATGGATTGAACACCTGGTAACTGACATTCACAATATGCATATAAGAATATCCCCATCATTCCGGGATCCTCCTTCGGACATGATATAAATTTCGAAGTACTAAAGCATCCGGTACTTTGGATGGGGCTTGTTGGGCCCAATAGATCTATCTTTAGAGTTCGCGTCAATTAGGGTGTCCGTTCCCTAATTCTTAGATTACCAGACTTAATAAAAAGGGGCATATTCGATTTCGATCATTCAACCATATAATGTAGTTTCGATTACTTGTGTCTATTCCGTAAAACATTTATAAAAGCGCATGCATTTTCAGTCCCAAAAATATATATTGCAAAAGCATTTAAAAAGGGAGCAAATGAAACTCACGCATATAGATATTGTAAAACAGTTAATAAAGCATTTGCATGTATCCTCAGCCCAAAAATGTAAAGAGTAAAACGGCTAAATGAAACTCACGCATATAAATATTGTAAAACAGTTAATAAAGCATTTGCATGTATTCTCAGCCCAAAAATGTAAAGAGTAAAAGGGCAAATGAAACTCACCATACTATATTTTGTAGTAAAAATACATATGACGATATTGAACAACGCAGGGTTGGCCTCGGATTCACGAACCTATATCATTTGTATATTTATTAATACACATAACTGTAATCGAATAAGTATATATATTTACTTTATTAATTATATCATTTTTATATTAATAACTTATATATTTTATTATATTTTCATTTCGTATATTTTAGATAAATATTAATATTAGTATATTTGATTTATGGGTGTTAATTATATTTTTATATGATTACTCTTTTTTTGTTTACACAATGTTAGTTATAATAACACTAGAATAACTTTAATGATAATAATAATAATTTTCATACTACTAATAATAATGATAATATTAATAATAGTTTCTTAAAAAAATTATATATATAGATTTAAGGTAATGATACATTTAGTAGTAATCATATTAATTTTTAATAATAACAGTGCTCATTAATGATAATCATATTAATGAAAATGATAATATTAATAATAATAATAATACTTGTGTCAATGTTAATAATACTAATAATTATAAAATGATACATGTACTAATATTAATGAAAATTATAATAATTTGTATCATTCTCATAATAATAATAATAATAATAATAATAATAATAATAATAATAATATTAATCATAATCATATCGATAGTAGTAATACCTATATTGATAATACTAATAATTATAAGATTTTTAAATAAACCACATTTATTGAGTTTGATATAGATAATAATAATAATATTAAATAATAATAATAACAACAATCTTAATCGTAATCATAATAACAATAATAATACTTGTTCTATTAATATTAACTAAGTAAATGATAATATTTAGGATAATGATAATAATAATTACATTTAATGATAATAATAATTACATTTAATAATAATACTAATTATTAATAATACTAATTAATAATAATAATTCTAATACTTCATGATATTAATAACAATAATGATAAGTGTACTAATAACAATAATAATAATAATACTGAAAATAAGTAAATAAAAAGACTACCTCAAGAAACAATAAAAAACGTTGCCCATGCCCGGTTTCGAACCCTTAACCTCTCGCACACACTCAAACTCCTCTAACCATACATCTGTTTCTGTTTTCTCTGAATAAAGCCCATTTTAATTTCTTTTATAACAGAAACCGTATTCGTCTTCTTCACCATTTAAAACAGATAGACGATTTAACAATCACAGTTTAAGGTTTGAACTAAAGTTTGAAAATTAATTATAACTGAAACAAAAACTAACTGTCTGGGTTTAAAATTAATTAAAATCGAGAAAATATATAAAAAAAGAAAAGAAAAGCTGTAACAGGTTTCTAATGAACACGATGACTCCATATCGACTTTCAAATTCTAGGACGTTTTAGACAAATATTACTGAATGAAATAACTTTTAAATTGTTCCAGGAAACTTTCTGAACCTTCAATTAAACTTAAACATAACAAATAACTCGAACTTTATTGAAGAACAATCGTTGACTTTTTCAAATTGGAACTTTGACTCAACAATTCGGATTCATTATAAAGAATTGGAAGCTTATCTTTTCCAGATAGTTTGAGTGACATAATACCAACAAGATTGCATTTTTACATTTCAAAAAATAATTTGAATTCAACCTTTTGACAAAACTTTGGTCGTGCAGAGTAGTTCCTGCTCGTTTATTCTTTTTCTGATCTCGCTGAAGTAATTGAAATTTTATAAATGATAATGTTGATGGTAGAGGGTCGTATGCATTATTTAAGACTGCAATTGATCCATTATAATACTCTTACAGGTCGACAAGATAATATTCTCAAGGACAAAACTATCTAATAAAAAAATAAAAATATTAAGAGCAGATGTCGACTGCTAACGGAATTTATTCTCATACTGTGATGGGATTCGATTTGGAAATCAATTTGGGACAGAAGTACCAATCATATACAGATTGATTAGGATATAACATTGAATACGTGATTTACCCATATTTATATATATATACAGTCGTATTTATATATGTATATACATATATATCTGTATATGTATCTTTATATATATGTAATTAAATATTTCTGTATTTATATAACAGCATGTCAATTTTAGCTATATTGTATCCTCAATACTAATATTAATTATACAAACTTTATATTAAATTCTTAATTTTTAATAATAATGGAATTAATATGAATAAATTAATAATAATGATAATAATATCAATAATCCTAATAAGTATATTAATTATAATAATAACAATATTGGTACTAATAATCATAAAAAAATGAGAATTTTATTAAGTTTAAAGATTATAATCATAATAATTAATAATATGATAACTTATACATATCAAAATTTTATATTTTATATAATAATATTAGTAATACAAATATTAATATTAACATTTATAATTAAAATAAGGTTAGTAATATATAACTTTAATATTTTAACTTGTACTTAGTCTTTATTTTTAATATGATATAAGAACATATACTTAATATTTAATATTTATACATTTTGTATATTCATACAACATCATGTATAAATTCATATGTATATATATAGATATTTATTTTAATAGTAACTCATTATTTTATATACTACTTTACATATTCAACTCAATTAATTAAATTGTATTTCATTTTAAATTATGTTTCATTACTTCTAATACATTCTTACATTTACATATATATACATATTTATCTATAGATAATAGTTCGTGAATCATCGAGCACAATCAAAGGGTAATTGATTATATAAACATAGTTCCAAAATTTTCGAGACTCAACATTACAAACTTTGCTTATCGTGTCGGAATCATATAAAGATTAAAGTTTAAATCTGATCGGAAATTCCCGGGTCATCACAGTACCTACCCGTTAAAGAAATTTCGTCCCGAAATTTGATCGCGGTCGTCATGTCTAACTATAAAAACATTTTCATGACGAATATGAGTTGGTAACTAGAGTTTTATCATCATTGAGTAATATAGATAAAACAATTTGATTACGCGAGGAGTATAAGTGAAGCTATCGCAAGAGAGGGAAATGAGTAAATGCAGATTCGTCATATCTTTTGACGTAGATAGGATTGATTTCCAATTTCAAGAGATTCGGAGAAAATTTTCGTAATAAGATTTGATTCTTCGGTAATCAAGGGAATTAGGATCCGCTTTAAATGCGATCATCTGTTTTGATTGTTCTGTCGGATATTTTACTATAAATCCACCCCCATCGTTTCCTTACAACCCACATCTTCTATTCTTTCTCCCTCAACTCATACTTTAAAGCATTCATCAATATGCTCCATCCCGTTTTGATCCTTGATATACTTCTAACTTTCATATATGTCATTCTTCTCTTTCATCTACCACCGGAGGATTTTATTTACATCTACTATTATCTTGGGGTTATAGTGTTATTAATTTTCCTGTGCCTTTACGTGGCAATACGTATTGATAAGCACGGTTTGTAATTTACGTGTTGTTGTCGAGCTTTATATTTTCTTTTATATTTAAGAGTTCCATACTTTTGTCTCCTCTTCCCGACTTCGAGTCAAGCGAATAATGGTTCGGAATTCATAGGTATAAATTTTGAAATGAACATAGTTAATGTTCTAAGAAAGAAATCGCAATGGCACGATCTTGATTTGGAAAATTACTAGAATATTCAAAGAAATAGAACCATCAAGGAGATATGTTCTTAATATGTTTGGAGATTAGGTAGATTGTAAGAGTCGTGTAAATGGCACATGATGATGGTATGTTCTGTGAATCATCACGTTCCATTAGAAACTCAGCATGACTTACTGTAATATAATCACGTTGATCAAGTGTCATTATATTATACTAACTCATGCATCAGTTCCCAACATTACTTCAATAACTTTCATATTTTAAGCTCGAAAGTTTACAGAATATAGAAACTAACAGTTTCTATATGATGTAACACTGATAGTACGAAGAGATCAATGATTTCATTTAAGAATAGTTATAAAAATATCTCCAGAAATATGGAGGATGTTTATAATGAAAGATACGATAATATCTCGAAATATCTAAGATCAGAGGATGATAGAACTATTGTTTGCAAGGGTTTAGAGTAATGAGCAAGATATTCACTAAAGACCTTAGCAGACATTGAATCATTCGGTTTCTTTGAAGTCAAACTTATTCTTTGTGATTTGTCCACGGCTTTCTTCATAGTTTCGCATAATCTGCTTTTCGGTACTAAATTTTCTCTTGAATGTCTCCAATATAATGATACACAGGAAGCACGAAGAGGTATATAATTTTGGACGAGAATATTTATGAAAATATCCTCAGAAATATCGAAGATATTGATGATAATATTTTGGAATTTCTAAGTTCGATGGTTGATGGAGAAAGATTTTCCGCAAGATTTTAATATGAGTACAGAGCAAGATATTCATTGAAGGTTTCATCGGATCCAGAATTACCTGGATTCTTTGAATATATGGTATGGTCCTTGTATTTGTCATTGATCTCCTTCATGGTTAGCTCAATCCGTTTTCCAGTTCCAACTTTTCTGAGCTTTTCCAACATACTATTCTTTATCATCAAACTTTCGATGATTATGGTCGTTTACGATTATCTACAGTTTCTGCTGCTTCATTCAGCTTTTTCAACATTCAGAGTATTGATTCGTGACTGAGTGCTTTTCAGAATTTCAGAATGAGAGATCATAATTCTAAGAGATAAATGTCTTATATATAACTGTTGATGTAGATATGCTGTGAGTTTTCAAGGTACTGATTGCTGATTCCCGGTAATTGTTATGGCAGTTCTCGTTACAAGATGCGGATGAGTATATGATAGGGTTTCAATGAAGAAATATAATGATTTATCGGAGAGATTTAAACCAAGAAGCAACGAGGTTGCTGGTACGTCTGCTAGTAATATGGTAAAATATGGAAGGTTCCCCGGTAACAATAAAAGAACATACATAATAATCAAGGTGATAATAAGGTTGTTTCGAACGAAAAGTCGAAGTTGATTTGCTGAAGCTGTGACAAAATTTGCTACTTTGAAAAAAAAAATCGCAAAGTTATTTTTGCTAATAAATGCCAAAGGATCTGACGCGGCTACGTGTTAAACTTTTACTCAGTTGCCGAGAGTTTCCAGGTGCATAACTAAATGCATAAATCTTTCCCTCCGTAGATGAAGTGCGGTTGGTTCATCCTCTTGATTGAGGTGTTTTCAAGAATCATGAAAGGTTTGAACGCATATTGTAATTGTCAAGATACAATGAGGTCTAATATGAAATCAAGTGGCAAACTTGAAGAATTATTTAGTTTCATATGTTAAAATCAATATTTTAATTCATTTTAATTGTCCATTGTTGGTAGTCCTCAGTTGATTAGTCCACAATTAGCTAGAAACAGTTAGCTAGGATTTTGTTAGCGTGGATTCTTAACAAAATTTCTTATAGTTAATTTGTTTGTTTCTAACAAATTTTTATTTTGTCCAATGTTTCCTCATTATGCCACTTGTCAGATTCTGATAGGTCAAAATTCAAATATGAAATTGAAGGAAAATGGTTATTCTGTGGTGAACGAATACGTATGTCTGTGGATGTAAGTAGGATAGTAATGACTGTTGAATCAGCTTCGAAGAATGTACAGTGTAACTTATTAAAGTGAAATTTAAATATTCCTCGGGTATTACCTACCTGTTAAAATATTTTCACCATTAACAGTTTGCACAAAAGAATTTTTAATTACAATCTTTATGAAAACATATATACATATATATATTTTCTTCAGATGTAATCATGGATTTAATGAGTTAATATGATATTAAACTCATTTGATTTACCATTATAACTAGAATACATAATCTCTAAAAAATTAGAGATTACATAATCGACATGAAGGATGAAGATAATCGATGTAGAACGATACGTAGAACGATGATTGTACTCGAGGTACTGAATGTGATATTGAGTCAAGGATTGTTGATGATACAGGTGCTGTTACTGATGGTACGGTTGGTGTCGGTGATGTTGCTGAAGCTGGTAAGTTTTGCACCATGTTCTCCAAATTGATTACTCAAGCGCGAAGCTCGTTGACTTCTTCGATTACTCCGGGATGATTGTCCGTCAGAACGAGCGGATGAATAAAGTTTAGAATCTAAGTTATGATATAATCGTGGCGAGATATTTGGGAAATGAGGGTGAAATGGTGTTACGAACAGGTTCGCCGGTAAGTGCTTCAGGTTCTTCGCCAAAAGGTAAATTCGGTTGGTGGAAGGGATCGCCTTCTTCGCGTCTCCATTGATTAAGTCGACTACGAACCCATCAGATGAATTGGGGATGGATGATTGATTGATTCATTCTGGTGACACCGCTTTCGGAGCTTAGGTGAATATCCATGTCGGAATAACTGTCGGAATGACTATCGGAATAGTTATCGAAATCTAAGGGACTCGAACTAGTTGAGGGATTCACCTCAAGGATTTTTCGATAAGAAATAGATTATAGGATGTAGATTAGTACCTTGCAATACATAATTTACATATGCATATATAATACTAAAATCCCATAAGTTACGGAGGAATCTATGGAAGCTGTCAGGCAAAGGTAACAATAACAGATACGCTAAGATATGAATTAGCAGATACACTAAGATATGAATTTATCTATACACTGTCTATGCAATAGAGGCAGTAAGACGTGTCTAGACTTTAAGGATGATAAGCAAATAATTTTTGACACTAAATGATAAGCAAAACTTTTGACATGCAGACACAGTCGGAGTCCAGACTCACTAATGCATCCTAACGACTTATCAGTTAGACACACTAATGCAGACCTGGTTCACTAAGACCACTGCTCTGATAACAACTGAAATGACCCGTCCTAATCCATCCGGATGAAGTCCATATCGATTATAAATGATTCACAACAGTTGATTACATCGCGAGGTATTTGACCTCTATATGATGCATTTTACAAACATTACATTCAATTTTAAAAGACAATCTTTCTTTTCAACGAAAATTGACGGCATGCATACCATTTCAGAATATATCCAATTATAATTGACTTAATAATAATCTTGATGAACTCGACGACTCGAATAATTTCTTTTGAAATATGCCATGAATGACTCCAAGTAATGTTTCTAAAATGAGCAAATGCACAGCGGAAGATTTCTTTCGTACCTGAGAATAAATATGCTTTCAAGTGTCAACTAAAAGGTTGGTGAGTTCATTAGTTTAACATACATAATCATTTCATAATTTTAATAGACCACAAGATTTTCATTTCTCATAAACATATGTCCCGTGCATAGAGACAAAAATATCATTCATATGGATTGAACACCTGGTAACCGACATTCACAATATGCATATAAGAATATCCCCATAATTCCGGGATCCTCCTTCGGACATGATATAAATTTCGAAGTACTAAAGCATCCGGTACTTTGGATGGGGCTTGTTGGGCCCAATAGATCTATCTTTAGAGTTCGCGTCAATTAGGGTGTCTGTTCCCTAATTCTTAGATTACCAGACTTAATAAAAAGGGGCATATTCGATTTCGATCATTCAACCATATAATGTAGTTTCGATTACTTGTGTCTATTCCGTAAAACATTTATAAAAGCACATGCATTCTCAGTCCCAAAAATATATATTGCAAAAGCATTTAAAAAGGGAGCAAATGAAACTCACGCATATAGATATTGTAAAACAGTTAATAAAGCATTTGCATGTATTCTCAGCCCAAAAATGTAAAGAGTAAAACGGGTAAATGAAACTCACACATATAAATATTGTAAAACAGTTAATAAAGCATTTGCATGTATTCTCAGCCCAAAAATGTAAAGAGTAAAAGGGCAAATGAAACTCACCATACTGTATTTTGTAGTAAAAATACATATGACGATATTGAACAACGTAGGGTTGGCCTGGGATTCACGAACCTATATCATTTGTATATTTATTAATACACATAACTGTAATCGAATAAGTATATATATTTACTTTATTAATTATATCATTTTTATATTAATAACTTATATATTTTATTATATTTTCATTTCGTATATTTTAGATAAATAATAATATTAGTATATTTGATTTATGGGTGTTAATTATATTTTTATATGATTACTCTTTTTTTTGTTTACACAATGTTAGTTATAATAACACTAGAATAACTTTAATGATAATAATAATAATTTTCATACTACTAATAATAATGATAATATTAATAATAGTTTCTTAAAAAAATTATATATATAGATTTAAGGTAATGATACATTTAGTAGTAATCATATTAATTTTTAATAATAACAGTGCTCATTAATGATAATCATATTAATGAAAATGATAATATTAATAATAATAATAATACTTGTGTCAATGTTAATAATACTAATAATTATAAAATGATACATGTACTAATATTAATGAAAATTATAATAATTTGTATCATTCTCATAATAATAATAATAATAATAATAATAATAATAATAATAATAATAATAATAATAATAATAATAATAATAATATTAATCATAATCATATCGATAGTAGTAATACCTATATTGATAATACTGATAATTATAAGATTTTTAAATAAACCACATTTATTGAGTTTGATATAGATAATAATAATAATAATAATAATAATAATAATAATAATAATAATAATAATAATAATAATAATATTAAATAATAATAATAACAACAATCTTAATCGTAATCATAATAACAATAATAATACTTGTTCTATTAATATTAACTAAGTAAATGATAATATTTAGGATAATGATAATAATAATTACATTTAATGATAATAATAATTACATTTAATAATAATACTAATTATTAATAATACTAATTAATAATAATAATTCTAATACTTCATGATATTAATAACAATAATGATAAGTGTACTAATAACAATAATAATAATAATACTGAAAATAAGTAAATAAAAAGACTACCTCAAGAAACAATAAAAAACGTTGCCCATGCCCGGTTTCGAACCCTTAACCTCTCGCACACACTCAAACTCCTCTAACCATACATCTGTTTCTGTTTTCTCTGAATAAAGCCCATTTTAATTTCTTTTATAACAGAAACCGTATTCGTCTTCTTCACCATTTAAAACAGACAGACGATTTAACAATCACAGTTTAAGGTTTAAATTAAAGTTTGAAAATTAATTATAACTGAAACAGAAACTAACTGTCTGGGTTTGAAATTAATTAAAATCGAGAAAATATAAAAAGAAAAGAAAAGTTGTAACAGGTTTCTGATGAACACGATGATCCATATCGACTTTCAAATTCTAGGACGTTTTAGACAAATATTCCTGAATGAAATAACTTTTAAATTGTTCCAGGAAACTTTCTGAACCTTCAATTAAGCTTAAAACATAACAAATAACTCGAATTTTATTGAAGAACAATCGTTGACTTTTTCAAATTGGAACTTTGACTCAACAATTCGGATTCATTATAAAGAATTGGAAGCTTATCTTTTCCAGATAGTTTGAGTGACATAATACCAACAAGATTGCATTTTTACATTTCAAAAAATAATTTGAATTCAACCTTTTGACAAAACTTTGGTCGTGCAGAGTAGTTCCTGCTCGTTTATTCTTTTTCTGATCTCGCTGAAGTAATTGAAATTTTATAAATGATAATGTTGATGGTAGAGGGTCGTATGCATTATTTAAGACTGCAATTGATCCATTATAATACTCTTACAGGTCGACAAGGTAATATTCTCAAGGACAAAACTATCTAATAAAAAAATAAAAAGATTAAGAGCAGATGTCGACTGCTAACGGAATTTATTCTCATACTGTGATGGGATTCAATTTGGAAATCAATTTGGGACAGAAGTACCAATCATATACAGATTGATTAGGATATAACATTGAATACGTGATTTACCCATATATATATATATATACAGTCGTATTTATATATGTATATACATATATATCTGTATATGTATCTTTATATATATGAAATTAAATATTTCTGTATTTATATAACAACATGTCAATTTTAGCTATATCTGTATCCTCAATACTAATATTAATTATACAAACTTTATATTAAATTCTTAATTTTTAATAATAATGGAATTAATATAAATAAATTAATAATAATGATAATAATATCAATAATCCTAATAAGTATATTAATTATAATAATAACAATATTGGTACTAATAATCATAAAAAATGAGAATTTTATTAAGTTTAAAGATTATAATCATAATAATTAATAATATGATAACTTATACATATCAAAATTTTATATTTTATATAATAATATTAGTAATACAAATATTAATATTAACATTTATAATTAAAATAAGGTTAGTAATATATAACTTTAATATTTTAACTTGTACTTAGTCTTTATTTTTAATATGATATAAGAACATATACTTAATATTTAATATTTATACATTTTGTATATTCATACAACATCATGTATAAATTCATATGTATATATATAGATATTTATTTTAATAGTAACTCATTATTTTATATACTACTTTACATATTCAACTCAATTAATTAAATTGTATTTCATTTTAAATTATGTTTCATTACTTCTAATACATTCTTACATTTACATATATATACATATTTATCTATAGATAATAGTTCGTGAATCATCGAGCACAATCAAAGGGTAATTGATTATATAAACATAGTTCCAAAATTTTCGTGACTCAACATTACAAACTTTGCTTATCGTGTCGGAATCATATAAAGATTAAAGTTTAAATCTGATCGGAAATTCCCGGGTCATCACAGACAACCTCTGGTTGAATGATTTGTGGTTCAGGAGTAATGATTAGTGGTTCAGGATCTCTGAATTGTCATTGAATATCCTCCGGGTTCTCAATTGTGAGGTCGGGTTCAAAGAATGGATTATCGAAAATTTGAATTGGAGTACTCGTTCGACTAGATGATGATTCTAAAGAAAAATCAACGATGCCAATATTGGCTAGATGTCTTGATCTAGTTACAGGTGGTGAACGTATGAAAGGTGGTGAACGTTTTGCTCGGTGCATTCACTGAATATCCTATTGGTTATAATGATAAAAATTATATAAGTTATCAAATTAATAGACTTTTCTGATTTTGCCTACGTTTCGAATAGCCAATAGATGCAGCAGGTAGCCAGGACCCTTTAAATCGGAAGCCCATAACTCGCCACTAACAAATCCAACTATTACTACGAACTAGAAAATTTTGGATGTCTATCAATTTAATCGCTTAAAATAATTTTTCGTCGAAATTTTGAAGAAGATAAAAATCTATGTCATAAAACTAGAGCGTAGAAATGAAATAGAAAAAGCGCGTCAAAAAATAAGAAGCGAAAAATAAGCGTCGAAAAAATGAAAGTCGAAAAACAGACTAAAACTTGCGTCTAAAGGTATTAAAGCTTAAAAGGAATTCTATATCCAAAACGGCAATAACTTAATTAGGCACTAAAATCTTAAAACGGCGTCGCAAAATTCTAAAGCGCCTAAATCTTAATCTAAAGAAAAAGCACTTAAGGGATTTTACGGCAAAGCCTAAAAATCTAGAAATATAAAATACTACGACAAAAACTAAGTTTAAAACTAATTACGAACGATAAAAATACAAATTACGATTAAACGATAATAATATACAATTTATAAAAAGAAACAAAGAAAAAAAATGATAAAATTACTTATTTTTATAAAGATATTATTTTTATATTATTTATTAAAAAGGTACTAATTTATAAATTAATAAAACTAATTAAAACTTAAGATATAAAATTAACTAAAACTAAAACTAAATATTAAATAACTAAACCCTAATTACTAATTAATTAATAATAATAATAATTAAAACCCTAACCCTAATCGATCAGTCTAGGAAACTGACCTGTCACCTCAGCTTATGCGATCGCATGAGTTGAGGGTTTTATAGCCATGCGGTCGCATGGCCTGTAATTCCAGAAATGGTTTTGGGCTTCGACGGGTTCGGCCCAATTTTAGTTTTAATTATTTTTTATTTATTTATTTTTTTACTGATTTGTATAAAATAAGATTTAAATAAAACTTATATATATATATATATATATATATATATATATATATATATATATATATATATATATATATATATATATATATATATATATATATATATATATATATATATATATATTTAAAATATTACTTATTAGTTTTTATAACTAAAAAAATGTAAACTTTTTAATTTAAACACTTAAAAATATAGAAATATATTTCTCTTTTTTATGTTTTTATATTTTTTAAAACTTATATATTTTTACAAATATAGCTTAAAAACTAATTTTTTTTTTAGAATATAGTGTTTCGCTTTCGCGTTCCCGGCAGCGGCGCCAAAAATACTTGATGTTAAAGCGGAGGGGTACGAAATACTAATAAATACGATACAATTCACACAAGCTATTTATTTATAGAATGGATATACCTAAACCTTGCTACAACACTTATAGGAAGTGTACCTAATCATAAAGTAGTGTAGTTTTTAGTAAGTCCGGTTCGTTCCACAGGGATTCACTTATTGCGTACACTATATTTTTAAACAATTATATATATATATATATATATATATATATATATATATATATATATATATATATATATATATATATATATATATATATATATATATATATATATATTAGCAATATAGTATTATTATTATTATAAAGGGGGTTTTTTTTACCGTTTAATGACCGGTTTTTCGATTTTAAGTCCTAAAGCAAAATATAAATATAACTTAATTTAAAGCGTAAAGTAAATGACGATAAATAAAAATGCGATAAAATAAAAGTACGATAATTTAAAGTACGATAAATAAAATGACGATAAATAAGAATGCGATGAGATATAGATTAAGAGAATTATGCTTATTTAAACTTTCGTAATCATGATGTTTGACGTGTTGATTTTAGTTTATTACCAAGGGTTAATTGTCCTTTGTTCTGGTTTATTTGATATGTCCATCTGGTTTTTGTCCATAATAGTCCATCGGTCATAAATATAAAGTACGAGTGTCCTCGTCAAATTACCCTTATACCCGAAGTCAAATATTCCAACTAATTGAGGACTTAAACTGTAACAAGGTCTTAATACTTTGTTAATGATTACACTAGGTTATCGACTGTGTGTAATCCAAGGATTTAATACGTTGTTAACAATTACACCAAGTATCCTTGTATGTAATCCACCCCTGTTTTAATGAGTCCATTGACTATTAATCTATTCACATGTCCGGTCAAATGAATGATTATTAGTATTTATAAATATTCCGCCCATCGTATCCGATCGAGTGTATGTGGTTATTTATAGATACGTTAAATTGTAAATCTCTATATTAAATTAACGAACTATCATTCAGTTAAACAAATATAAAGCCCATTAATAACCCATAGTCCAATTTCCACAAGTGTCGGTCTTTTGTCCAAACCCCAATTATGGTCCAAAGCCCAATAACCCTGTCTTTAATATTTAGTCCAACATCATGATTACTTCGGCTTAAATAAGCATATTAATAACTTAGCTACGAGACATTAATTTAAAAAGGTTGAACATAACTTACAATGAGTATTAATCGCGTAGTGTTACATGGACAGAATTTCGACTTTAAAACCCGTAAAACATTCCTTACAATAACCCAATTATTATTAAACTTAAATTAAAATTAAAATTATAATTATAAATATATATTTTTACAGAAGAGAGAAAGAAAAATTAAGGTGTAAATAATTCGACCGAAAACGTTGCTATTTATAGGACTTGGCCAGCTACAAGACTCCATGCGATCGCATGGAATTTGTGCTTCCAGGCCATGCGATCGTATGGCCAGCTGGATTCAGATATTTTGCTTTTCAAAACGTGGGCTGCTCGATTTAAATATTATATAATATAATATATATACTATATATATATATATATATATATATATATATATATATATATATATATATATATATGTATATGTATATATGTATATGTATATGTATATATATATATATATATATATATATATATATATATATATATATATATATATATATATTATATTCTTGTTCATAGTTGACTTGTAATTTTAGCTCCGTTGAGTCGTACGTTTCTTCTCGGTTTATGTCCCGGTTCTGGATTTTCGAAAGTCTCTTCGTACACTTTGAAATCTTGTGCTTTGCATTTCGCGGCTTGGACTCTTGTAATTTTTAGACGTTTCTCATCAATAATTTGAACCACTTGGATTGTATTTTGTACATTTGAACTTTTTGGTCATTTGCGTCTTTAAATCGTCGATTCTGTCTTTTTTCTTCACCTTTTATTATTTAAACGAATATCACTTGTAAATAGAACAATTTTAACTAAAAGCTTGTCTTTCTTGAAGGATAATGCTATGAAATATGTGTTCGTTTTTAGCATTATCACACGTCAACCTTCAAATCCAATAACAGTACAATCTGTGTTTCGTCATCAACTTTACACTTACGTAAATAGCACACGTTGAAAATGTTATGAATTCCTGCTAACTCAGGAGGAAGATCTAACACGAATTTTTGGTCGTTCAATATCTAACTGATCAGGAATGGCCCATTGTATCTTGGTGCAAGATTAACATGTTTACCAAATCTCATAACCCCTTTCCATGGTGAAACCTTTAAGTACACTCGGTCTCCCACATTAATAGTTACCGGATGTCTACGCGGATATGTATACATCATTTGCTTATCTCTGGCATCTTTTAATTTTCCTCGGGCAATAGATAGTGTCTTGGCTATTAAATGAACAATCTCGGGACCCACAAACTATTTCTCTCCAGCTTATAACCAACAAGTGGGAGTTCTACAACAATAGGCATACAACATCTCGTAAGGCGGCATCCCTACACTTCAGTGATATGAGTTGTTATACACGAATTTAAACAACGACATATGTGAATCCAATGACCCACTGTATTCAAGCACACAAGCTCGCAACATATCCTCTTAGGTATGTATCGTATCCCTTACTTTAACCATGTGTCCGAGGATGATAAGTTGTACTCAAGTTTACATGTGTACCTAAATTCTGTTGTAGACAGTTTTAGAAATTTTACACAAATCTAGAATCTCTGTCTGATACAATCGATAATGGAACACCATGTCGGATGACTATTTCTTTCACATATAACTTGGCAAGTTCAATTAATGACGCAGTCTCATGGGTAGCCAGAAAGTGTCCACTCTTGGATTTGTGAGCTTCTATCAAGATCAGATCCCTCATGTCTCCAAGCATAGGCACCCAAACACGGTTATGATAAGTCTTAAGTCTACATGAATCATAAATAAGGTCAAGTTTTCATATAATCATAAGTTCAGATTTAACATGTTCATCCTCTAAAGCCCAGGCTTGCACAGTTCTTAATTGGTCAATCAAATTTAAAGTAATCTCTAAACGAAGAATTTTCACGGTATCACTAGATTTCCTGCAACTCAGCACATCCGCAACCACATTTTCCTTACCAGGATGGTACTTGATTTCACATTCGTAGTCTATTAAAAGTTCTCGCCATTGTATCTGGCGCATATTCAGTTCTTTCTACGAGAAAATATACTGCAAAATTTTGTGGTCTGTACAAATCACACAATGTGTCCCGTACAAGTAATGTCTCCATAGTTTCAGGGCGAACACTACGGTAGCCATTTTTAAATCATGTATAAGATAATTCTTCTCATGCACGTTCAATTGTCTCGAGGCATAGGCAATCACTCTGTCTCTTAACATCAACACATAGCCCAACCCGGCTAATGAAGCATCATAGTATACCACAAAATTGTCGAAACCCTCTTGTAAAGCTAACACTGAAGCTTGACATAACAACTGTTTGAACTTCTGAAAAGCCATATCCTATTCATTAATCCATTGAAAGGTAACATCTTTTCGAGTCAATTTAGTAAACGGACCCGCAAATTTTTAAAAATCGTTAATAAACTTACGTTAATAACAGGCCAATCCCATAAAACTCTTAATCTCAGTAGGAGTCCTCGAAGGATTCCAATTCATTACTGCTTCTATCTTTGATGGATCCACTTTAATACCCTTGGCACAAATAACGTGACCCAAAATTTGTACCTCTCGCAACAAAAATTCACACTTAGAAAATTTGGCAAATAGTTTCTTAGGCTGCAACAGTTCCAAACTTTCTTAAATGAATCACATGCTCGGCTACTATCTTAGAATACACAAGTATGTCATCTTAGAATACACAAGAAATATGAATCTCTCTGTAACCGATCAATTGATTCTATGTAGCGAATACTTATTTTAACGGCCCTCTTGTTCAACTTAAAGTAATTGATACACATTCTAAGGGTTCCATCTTTCTTCTTGATGAACATTACAAGAGCACCTCACAGAAAAGAACTCGGACGAATAAATTTACGGTCTAACAACTTCTGAATCGGTGACATCATCTCACAGATTTCAGATGGAGCTAAACGATACGGTGCTTGCGCAATCGTAATATTTCTCGGAACTAACTCAATCTTATACTCGACTTCCTTCACTGGTGGAAGACATGGTAACTCATTTGGAAACACCTTCGGAAACTCAGAAACTACTGGAATGTCAGTGACCGTTTTCTTCTCTTTCTTGGCATCAATCACATACGTAAGAAAGTATTTACAAAATTTAGCCAAAGACTTACTAGCCTTCATAACAAAGATAAACGAATAACCAAACCTACCTCGTTCCCCTTCGGGCTACGGCACGAGTTCTATCGGTCAACGGGAAGGTAATAATCTTCCTATCACACTTAATACTTTCCCTATGGAGGGTCAGCCAGTTCATTCCTAATACTACATCGAAGCTAGTAATATGCAACACTAAGTAGGACATAGCAAAAGGTCTTCTATCAATTTCAATGTTGACCCCAGACGCATACGTTCTGACTGAGATCCTTTTACCAGCAACTACCTTTACTCTTACAGGCTCGGACAACATAGTAGCAGGTAACTTAAACTTAGCACAGAATCCTAAAGACATGAATGTCCTATTCACACCAGAATCAAATAATAATCTAGCAGGTATTGAGTTGATTAAGAACATACCGTTAATCATGTTGTCAGTTGCTGTAGCTGTCTCAACTGACATCTGAAATGCTCTAGACTCTGTTATTGGATATTTCTTCCTCTTTTGGTCACTCCAGGAAGTAGAAACTCTACCAAATGCCGAACGAGCCCCTCACCCTGCCTCGAAAGTAACACTTTTAGACGAACAACTCGTTGCACGATGCCCTAGCTAATGACAACTCCAGCACACACTACTCAAATATGAACACACTTGGGACTCGTGCCCAACAACACCATACCTTAAACACCGCCTCGTTGCTTCTGAAAAGTGACTACTATGTGAATATTTACACATCCTACGCCATTCTATCTTACCAGAACCTGAATCAGATCTACTCTGACTACTCTTACCTTTCTGTTTGAACCCACTGGACTTCTTTGACTTAAAACCTGACTGACTGGGTGCCAACCCACCCTGGTATACCACATTTCCAAACATCCTACTTCTGGCAGCCTTAACATCACTCTCCGCCTTCTTAAAAATCACAATAACTTGAGATAACGACGTAGCCATCCTCACAAAAGTTCAATACTCTGGTAGAATTAGGTTAGCAAAAAGCTTATCCATATAATGTCCTACTACCTCATCAATTATCATTTGAGGCTTTATCTTCATTTCAAGAAACTTATTCTTAATAAGGTTCATGTCAAACGGATTACAGTATTGTTCATAAACCTTACCATGAATTTGTTCCCACGTGATCAATCTTACTTGTTCCCTCTGAATACTAGAGATCAAGGAAACCAACCAAACCATCACCCTACCTTTCAAAAGTCGATTGGCATAAGTAATTCGTAACTAAGGCTCGCACTAACAGGCTTTAAATGCCCGCTCAACTTCCTACAACTAGTTAAGGGTTACCGTTGGATCAGTACTTCCTGAATATTTAGGGAGTTTACAGTCGCGAAGTTGCATGTAAGTTCACTTCTTTTGGTGTTGGATAAATTGTTGGGGAAACACCGGTGTTTGGTATGGTTTTAATATTACAGGCATTTTGGTAAAGGAAAACGTTTTATTGTGGCATGTAATACTGAGGTGGCATTGGGTATTGAAACTGGGTTTAGTTCATGTTCGGTAAGGTTTTGGATTGTGCGGTTGGGTATCCTGGTGGTGTATCATCGTTTCCCACAGTTTATGCTAACTCAAGCTCAGCCACTTTTTCTTGAGCCTCTTTCAACTCACTTTCCAATACATGAATATAGTTCTACTGGTCATCATATGGCTTATAACCCTCAACAGGTGCTCTAAACGTTCCAGGTTCGAAGGGCCAGTAGCGTTCGCTTCCCCGTCAGCCATACATGTGCTACTAAACAGATAACACAAAAGCTTAGTGGATAACTAGTTAGTAAAGCACTACCAACACACACATATCCCTGCATTAACTTAACTCTTGTTGATGCATTTTCTGTAAGTCCCTAGACATCTATCCTATGTTTGTGATTAGTACTTTAGTTTATGGGCGACCATGATCACTCGTTATTATCCTATCTGTGTTTATATGTGGTTACAGGTACTACAGGAACGTGATATGGAAGTTTGACTATTTTAGACTTAGTCAGATGTATGAGTGAAGGCTCACTCGTACAACTGACAAGCTCATACTCACGGTTGAGCTGAGCTGAGTCACAAATCTAATCTGAGTATACATACACGCGTGAGTGATCACCCGTAAGGCTGAGGCAGCCCACTAGAATAGTTTGTCCAATTCTCTCTCAACCCAAATCACTCAAGAGGTGAATAATAGCTCTAGGTGTTAATCTAATCACACATCCATTGTTGTGGTTTAACTAAATTAATCCCAAAAAGCACAATATTCACTAGAATGGTTTGATTCACTAATTCCACCTTTGTGTGAATTAAACCTGTTGATTTCGAAGTTCCTAGTCATGTTTCATCATTGGTATCAGAACATTGGTTGTGATTTCAACATCATCTAGTGATTTTTGGTGATTAAAGAGTTTGTTATTTTGGGGTTTTTGAGTTTAGAGTGATTTTGATCAAAAAGGAATCATGTTTACGTGTGTAATTGTGATTAGAGAGCGTGTTTATGTTAGTTTAGTGCTAATCCAGCTTGTGGACGAAGAAATTGAGGTTTATCATCAATTTCTAGGGTTTTTGAGTGAATTAGGTTGAACAGCAACCCACACGAGTGGGGCAGTGAAATTTGCTCACTCGCGCGGTTGACAGAGTGGTTGACATCACTCGTGAACTCACACGCACGGTTTAGAATAACCTTGTTAGGTTAAGTGACTACAGTCTGATAACACGAGTGATCATACAGTTGACTGTGACACGTACGAGTAATCACACGATTGATCCTTACTCGCACGTTTGAGACTTATTGTTTGGTTCTTTTGTTTAAGTTGTGACACGTACGATTAAGTAGTGACACGTACGCTTGAGGTTGTGACACGTACGTTTGAGATAGTCACTCGTACGGTTGATATCCTGAACCGTACGATTTACCTTTTGGTAAAATTTTCAAGATGTTTAATTCAAACGATTACGCGTTAGCTGCACCATTAGTTTAGAGTATTACGAATATGACTCAACGATTACTCCTTGCTGAGAGTGAATCCGGAAGTGGTACGAAATGTCCAAGGTTAATGAATATGGATAATTATTCTACTTGGATGTCTAGATTTAAGATTTGGTCTGATGGTTAGGACACGAAGCTTTGGAAGTACATTGAAACCGAATTTCAATGGCCATGTTTACCAGTTACAAATGAATTGTATACGTTGCATAACTTGCCTTCGGAAGAACATGAAGAATATAACTTAGAGAAGAAGATGTACTGTAACTTGACAAGTGCTCTTGATGGTCCGATTTTCCATCAATTTCTGTGTCATGATAACTCATTCAAGATATGGGAAGCACTTCGTACTTTCAATGAAGGAAATACATCTTACAGAACTAGAAAAGGTTTAGAGTTGAAAGCTGAGTTTGATCGTTTTCACTGGCAAGTCGGAGAATCTATTACGGAATTGGTTGAAAGATACCTTCATTTGCTAGCTGAACTACACAAGCATGATGTGACCATTGCTAAAAAAGATAAAGTGACGTGTCTAGTTGGAGCATTACCATTAGAATGGAATAGTTTCGTATTAACTATGAAAATAAGTGGGGAACTTGCTACAGCTACAGTGAACTAGTTTATCGCAAGACTTCAAGAAGAAGAGTTATAGTTGTTAAACAAAGTTAAGAGGTCTAAACAAGTTCAAGACACCAAAATGTATTGTCTGAATGGCTATACACCTCCTAAGTCAGCTCATGCACCATTTCAAATAGCTTTTGCTACAAACAATCAGAATATGTATGGATTGAATGTTAGCAGTACACCTATTCAACAACCTTCGTATCCACCACAAGTTTCACCAAGTTCTCTCAATACTCAATCACAGCCTACTTCCAATACTACAGAGTCATCTACACCGACTGCATCAGATGTTCTATCTGCACTTAAGATCGAGAACATTAGGAAAGTTGGGAAAGAAAAGATTAGTGAAGATATAACTTTACTATCAAGCCTTGTTAATTCCTATGATAGTTATCTTGATGGTCGTGTGGGTAACATTCATCTAACAACTGAAGATTATCATCAACTTGATAAAGATGAAGAAGAAAAGATGGATATTATGTGGGGTATGGCAAATCTTGTGAGAAGAGCAAGAGATTACGAAGACCGAACTAGAAAACCGATCAGTCTGACCAAAGATACAAAACTGGGATTTGATATGAATATTGTTACTTGTTACAACTGTGGAGAATTAGGTCATTTTCAAGACAGTGTACAAAACAGAAGAAGCAGGGTAATCGTAATCCGTTCAAGAATCAGAACTACAGTTCTTAGAGTCAAACAACTAAGCGTGAGATTTACATTACTGATAAAGTAAATGAACCAGAAACAGCTGAGACTCCTAACAAAGCCTTGGTTGTCATTCATGGAGATGATGATGATTTGTAGTGACCCGAACTTTTCTATGATTATATATTATATTAGATTAATATTTACATGAATAAATTTTTCCAACATGTTAAGCAATCAAACTTGTGAAAACTTGATTAACTGATACGGGTTTAGTGTTTAGTTTGTCTGATGATTCACGAACGTTATAACATGTATATGATATTATATTATATATATGAACATATATATATTTTTAACATAATAAAATGATAATTAAGTATCTTATTATGTATATTAACAATGAACCTTATACATAAAACAAGACTACTAACTTAAGAAATTCAAAACGATATCTATACGTAACGATTATCGTTGTAATAACGTCTTAATATTTATATATCATATTAAGATACACTACTACATCATGTTATCTTGATAATGTAACAATTTAACATCTCATTAGATTTAATAATAATGGGATTAATTACATTTAACGAAATCATTAACTTACAGGTTCCGGAACAACATGTACAAGTAACGACTAACGATGACTTAACGACTCAGTTAAAATGCATGTACATGTAATTTATTAAGATGTATTGATACACTTTTGAAAGACTTCATGACACATATCAAAGTACTTCTACTTAACAAAAATGCTTACAATATCATTCTCATTCATTTTCATCAACAATTCTACTCGTATAAGTACAGTAGATGCACTCGTATTGTACGCAGCTTTTAGATGTATTTACTATTGATTTATACCAATACAAATCTGCTCTTAGAAGCCCTAATTTAGTCAACAAACATTTGGAACCATCATTTGGCAACTAGCATGAATTATTACACTAAAAATCAATTACAACTTGCATATAATGGACACCATATTCACGTTTTCCTTCATCATACACACACTTTCATTTTTCAATTTTCTTTCATCCATTTGATCTCTCTCTTGTTCCATGATGATGTTCTAAGTTTTCTTCATCATTTTCATCACAATCTACTTTAATCTAGCTCATAAATCCAACCATTGATCAACCTACAAAATAACTACTCAAGAACACTTCAATAACACTTTCAAGTTTAGTAGTTTACTTCCAAGCTTTCTAATCCATTCCAATCAATCATCTAAGATCAAGAAACCTTTGTTATTTACAGTTGGTTATTTTTCTAATTCAAGGTAATATTCATATTCAATCTTTGATTCAATTTCTATAACTATAACTATCTTAATTCAAGTAGTAATCTTACTTAAACTTGTTTTGTGTCATGATTCCACTTCAAGAACTTTCAAGCCATCCAAGATCCTTTGAAGCTCTAGATCATTTCTTGTCATTTCCAGTAGGTTTACCTACTATACTTGAGGTAGTGATGATGTTCATAACATCATTCGATTCATATATATAAATTATCTTATTCGAAGATTTAAACTTGAAATCACTAGAACATAGTTTAGTTAATTCTAAACTTGTTCGCAAACAAAGTTAATCCTTCTAACTTAACTTTTAAAATCACCTAAACACATGTTCTATATCTATATGATATGCTAACTTAATGATTTACAACCTGAAAACACGAAGAACACCGTAAAACCGGACATACGCCGTTGTAGTAAAACCGGGGGCTGTTTTGGGTTGGAAAAATAAAACTATCTTAATCTTTGAATTTGAAGTTTATTTTCTGGAAAAATAATATTACATATGAACATGATACTATATCCAAAAATCATAGTTAAACTCAAAGTGAAAGTATGTTTTTCAAAATGGTCATCAAGATGTCGTTCTTTCGACGGAAATGATTACCTCTTTCAAAAATGACTTGTAACCTGTATTTCTGACTATAAACTTATACTTTTTCTGTTTAGTTTCATAAATTTCAGTTCATTATGAAACCATAGCAACTTGATTCACTCAAAACAGATTTATAACGAAGAAGTTATGGGTAAAACAAAATTGGATATTTTTGCTTGTTTTAGCTACGTGAAACTTTGTAACAAATCTATACTAACCACAACTTAACTAACTTATATTGTATTATACATGTAATCTAACATATATTATGTAATCTTGATAGACCAATGACACGTATAGAATGTTTTGACATTTCATATCGACGTCATCTATATATATTATTTGGAATAACCATAGACACTCTATATGCGGTAATGCTCGAGTTAGCTATACAGGGTTGAGGTTGATTCCAAAATAATATATATACTTTGAGTTGTGATCGAGTCTGAGACTTGTATACACTAGGTCGTGGATTGATTCTAGATAATATATATTGATTTGTTTCTGTACTACTAACTGTGGACAACTAATTGTGGACTACTAACGTTGGACTGTTAACTTAACAAATTTAAATCATTAAAACGTAATAAAAAATGTTGTTAATATATTTTGATCATACTTTAATATATATGTATATATTTGTTATAGGTTCGTGAATCGACCCGTGGCCAAGTCTAATTCTCGACGAATTGTTAATCTGTGAAAGTGAGTTATAGTCCCATTTTTACTACCAAATATTTTCGGTATGAGAATACATGCGGTTTTATAAATGTTTTACAAAATAGGCACAAGTACTTGAAACAACATTCTATGGTTGGAATATTAAACCGAATATCACTCTTTTTAGTCTGGTAATCTAAGAATTAGGGAACAGAAACCCTAATTGACGCGAATCTTAAAGATAGATCTATTGGGCCTAACAAACCCTATCCGGGTTACGGATGCTTTAGTACTTCAATTTTATCATGTCCGATGAGAGTCCTGGAATGATGGGGATATTCTAGATGCATTTTTGTTAATGTCGGTTACCAGGTGTTCACCATATGAATGATTTTTAATTCGCGGGTTACGCGTATTATTTTGTACACGGGTTACGTGTGCGGTTATAATTGAAATCTTGTGGCTAATTACTATTATGATTTATGATAAAGATTAAACATATAACTTACCAACCTTTTTGTTGACGTTTAAAGCATGTTTATTCTCAGGTGATTTTTAAGAGCTTTCGCTGTTGCATGCTAATTAAAGACAAGAATTGGAGTCAGCATGCTTGTATTATATTGTTTAAAAACTGCATTCGGAATTTCCTTTTGTTGTAACATATTAATGTAAACCTTGATGTAATGGTCGTGTGTAAACGCTATATTTTAGATTATCATTATTTGATAATCTACGCTATGTCCTTTAAACCATTGTCGATAAAATGAAGGTTATGGTTTGTTTTAAAAATGAATGCAGTCTTTGAAAACGTCTCATATATAGGTCAAAACCTCGCAACGAAACCAATTAATATGAAACGTTTATAATCCATATGAACGGGACATTTCATGATTGGTCTATAAAATTGAATGTAGATGATCAACAACCTAAAGCTAACATGGCGAAGATCACCGAAATTGAAGAAGACTGTGTCACTAATCAAAATTTAATTGAGAAGCTGACTGCTCGTGCTGAAAGAGCTGAAGAATTGTCTCGAACCATTCGAAAGGAGAAGATTCAGAAACAAGTTAAAGACAAATTCAAGAAGGCACGTGATTCAGTTCCTCGCACACTTGAATCTGGAAGTGTTTCACCAACATCGTCAGAGGACTACTACTACAACAGTTGGAAGGATAGATATGGTGATACCTCAGTGTTTGAAGACAGTCTAGAAACTGATCAAAGTGAAGAAACATTGGTTGATGCTGACAAAGAACTAGACGAATGGTGTAGAATGATTGCCGAAGATTTGGAAATGTTAGTTCTCATGGGTGAAGATTCAAATCTTGAGAGTGTAAATTCAGAAGATATTGATTCAGATGAAATCTCAGATTCAGAAGTTAAAGTTAAAGCTGATCATACTGGACTTGATCAAACTGATTTTGATGCATTGAACAAGAAATTAGTAGATTTACTAAAGATGTGCTTATCAAAAAATGATCTTGAGAAGGTCACCGGGTTAACAAAAGCTAAGGATATTTGGAACAGACTTGAACAGATTCATTTGGGAAAAGATGCTGATACATCAGAGTTTCTTACAGATTCATCAGAATTAGAAGATGAGCTCGATGATGGGAAGAAGAAAAATTACTTTGCATTTATGGCTGAGACTTCTTCATCAAATAACGCTCAACAGGCATCTTCTGATCCATCTACTGATAATGAATGTGTTAAATGCACTGAATTTAAAATAACCATAGATAATTTAACAAATTCTTATGCGGAGATGAAAGGAAAATGGCACGCAGACCATGTGACCACTAAAGTTGAAAACGAGTTGAAAAAACAGATCAAAGTTTATAAAAAACAACTTCATGATCTTAAATGTTATAACTTTGACATAAATCAAGCTTTAATTAAACGTGTTGACACAATTAATGAACTAAAGAAAGAAAATGAATGCGTTAAAGCTGATTTAGAAGCAATTTCAATTAAAATGAAATGTTGGGCAAGTGCATCACAGTGGAATGCATTAATGGTGGAAATTAATGACGCCAAGGGCAAGGGTATTGGATATAAGTCTGCATCTCCTCCTTTTCAGAACACATTTGTTAACGAAAACGTAGTTGACAGTCAATCAGAAGACTGTATTCCTCCTAGTTACGAAGATTACGTTGAAAAGAATAAAAAGTGTAGCTCAACTAAGAATACAACTTCTGATGATACTGCTGAAGGTGCTCTAGATCATGAGGAAGATAGGAAAACTGGTTTAGGAGATAACTCTAAGACAAGTAGGGTTAGAACACCAAAAGGTCCTGTTAAAATTTTAAGAAATCCTAGATTTGCTGACAGACATGTTCCTCCTGTTACCCCTAATCCTATTTCAAAAGATAAACCAAATGATTCTCCTGTGTTTGTAAGAAAACAAGATCCTTCATCTTCAAACTCTAATAATGTGTATGAACTTAGAGGACACAGAAAGTTTCGTCAATGTTTTAATTGTGCTGTCTTTGGACACATTGCTACTTATTGTCCTAGAAGAGTTCGTTCCACTAGACATAAGATTGACTTGTCACATGATAATTTTAGATCATCTTATGCTCATAGAACAAACTCACCAGTAAGTAATGAACGTCATGATAAGAGGTTTAAGAAAAATGTTGTTTATGGAGATCCTAAGAGAAAGAATTTAAATATATCTATGTCACCTGTGAAAGGTAAAATTCCAAAGAGAAGTTTTGAGGAAAATGTGACAGGGGTTCGTAATCAAGAAAAACCTTTTGAACCAAAGGCACGATCACCCTCGCAAAAAGCTAGTCGTCGAAAATACTTTTTTCGTAACAGAACACAAATGAGTCGCTCCGAAGATGAGCAAAATGTGAAAAACCAAAAGAGCAATATTGCTACTTCTAAACTGTCTAAGTTTATGGTTTCAAATGATGAGATTCCACCGGACTCAAACGGGAAATGGATGGAATTTCAAGCTATGGGTGTTAATGGACAACTTACTGCCGTCCGGGCGTGGGTTCCCATTATCAATTAATATTCTTAATGTGATATGTAGGGAACCAGGGTACCTGCAAACAACACCTGGATAGTGGATAGCGGCTCTTCGATACATATGACTGGAGAGCTATCTCTTCTTTCGAATGTACACCCAATTAAGGGAGGTTATGTTTCATTTGCTGGAGATAAAGGAGGTCACATTTCAGCTCAAGGTTTATTGAAGAATGAAAAAGTTAGTTTCAACAAAGTGAACTATTGTCAAGAGCTTGTAAACAATTTGTTGTCCGTTTCACAAATCTGTGAAAAATCTTTCAAGGTAGCATTTGATGATGAATTCTGCTACATTTTGAAGCCAGAGTTTGTGATTCCTCCAGAAATGATTTTGATGAAGGCTCCTAAAAAAGCTGATTTATACATGCTAGATATGAATGTTGCTTCTTCAACTGCTGAACATTATCAAGCTTTTGTTTCTAAAGCGACTGAACAAGATTCTGTCACATGGCACAAACGCATGGGTCATTTAAGTTTTTGGAAAATGAATCACCTTGTCCACAACAATCTTGTAGTAGGTGTTGATCTTCGATCTTTTCAGATTCCAGGAACATGTGTTCCATGTAAGAAGGGTAAGCAGAGCAAAAAAGCTCATAAGCTGGTGAAGTATAATCCAATCTCTGCTCCACTAGAATTGTTATATATGGATCTTTTCGGTCCAATTCGTTTTGAAAGCATTGATGGAAATAAGTATTGTCTGGTTGTAACTGATGATTATTCAATATTTTCTTGGGTAATGTTTTGGAAAGAGAAGTCCGATACTTTTGAGAATTTGAAAGTGTTAATCAATCGATTAGAGACATGTTTTAATCTAAAATTAAGAAAGATTCGTTGCGACAATGGTACAGAATTCAAGAATCAGTATCTTACAGGTTTTTGTATTGAAAAAGGTATCAATATGCAGTTCAGTTCTGCATACGCTCCTTAGATGAATGGTGTTGCTGAAAGAAAGAATAGGGTATTGATCGAGACAGCTAGAACAATACTGGCAGATTCATCGTTACCTGTTCATTTTTGGAGTGAAGCTATTGCAAATGCGTGTTACACTATGAACCGAGTTCTGACTGTTAAACGATTGGGTAAAACTTGCTATGAATTATTGCATGGGAGAAAACCATCTTTGAAGCATCTAGAACCATTTGGAGCACCGTGTACCATCTTGAAAAGAAAACCAGGAAGTAAGTTTGATTCTAAAGTGGTTACTGGAGTATTTCTTGGGTATAGTTCTCCTAACAAGCGAGTTTTCAACAATGAAACAAGATGTATTGAATAATGGTCTAAAGTTGACGTCCAAAGGAATCATACGAAGAGTGCTTCTAAGAGTCATCCTTGGATTTATAACTATGATGAGCTGATTGACTCATTCAATATTGCTCCAGATCAGACGGAGAATGAAGTTGAGTTACAAATGCTGTTTGATTTACAAAAAGAACCAGAAGTATCTGCACCTACTCCAACTCCAACTCCATTACCCACTGTCGATGAACTAGTTCAAGATTTAGATTAAGACGTTGATCCAGTGTACGATACCTGTGGATCTGATATTTCAAGTGAAAGTTCTGATAATCCTGAAGATATTGGTGATACTACGAATCTACATCATGAGATACCTGTTCCTGCACATCCAGTTCCCAGGACTACAGCTGATCATCCTAGAGAGAATATTATTGGAGATCCAAATGCATGTGTTAGTACAAGAAGGCATGTTTAGTTTGATGGTCAAGTTGATACTTATATGACAGCTGCTGCTGCATACTACGAGTACTCATGTCATATTTCTATAATAGAGCCAAAGACAACAAAAGAAGACTTGAAGCATGTTGATTGGGTCATGGCTATGCAAGAAGAAATTTAGCAATTTCATCATTTAAATATTTGGAAGCTAGTTACTAAGCTGCATGGTGCTAAAGTATTTGATCTCAAATGGGTTTGGAAGTGCAAGTTTGACGAAGATGGCAATGTTATCCGTAACAAAGCAAGATTAGTCGCTAAAGGTTATCAGCAAGATCCTGAATTCGATTATGATGAAGTTTTTGCTCCTGTTGCCAGATTAGAAGCTATTCGCATTTTCTTGACTTTTGCATCATTTATGAAGTTTAAAGTGTTTCAAATGGATGTGAAGAGTGCATTTCTTTATGGCAAGCTAAATGAAAGAGTATATGTCAGTCAACCACCGGGTTTTAAAGATCATCTTCATCCTGACAAAGTTTACCATTTACGAAGAGCCCTATATGGTTTGCATCAAGCCCCGAGAGCTTGGTATGGACGTCTATCAAGTTATCTGATTGAAAAAAGGATATCAAATGGGCACGGTAGATTGTACTCTGTTCACGAAAGTTAAAGATGATGATATTATCTTAGTTTAGATTTATGTGGATGACATTATTTTCGGTGCTACTAAGCAGGAACTCGTCGATGAATTTGAGCAGGTGATGAAGGACGAATTCGAAATGAGCAAATTGGGTCTCTTACACTACTTTCTTGGTTTGCAAGTCTAACAGACTGATAATGGAATTTTTCTTCATCAATAAAAGTATGTAAATGATATAATCGAACGTTTCGGTATGACTCAAGAACGTCCTATGTCAACCCCGCTAGCTGTGAATCACGGTATTTCATTGGACTGTGAAGGGGAGCCTGTTGATCCTACATACTATCGAGCAATCATCGGATCGCTCATGTATCTCACTGCATCTAGGCCGGATATTATGTTCGTAAGATTTCTGTGTGCTCGTTATCAAGTTAATCCGAATACAGTTCATCTTACAGCTGCCAAAATAATTCTACATTATCTGTTACATTCTCCAAATCTCGGCATCTGGTATTCGAACAAAGACAAGTTTGATCTTGTAGCATAAAGTGATTTAGACTATGCAGGTTGCAAAATCAACAAAAAATCTACATCAGGAGGATGTCAATTTCTAGGAGAAAGGCTGGTGACCTGGCAATGTAAGAAACAAACTGCAGTTGCACTTTCCACGTGTGAAACTGAATATATTGCTGCTGCAAGTTGTAGTTCGCAAGTTGTTTGGATTCAACAACAACTTCACGATTACGAACTAAGAATCTCTTTCTCTCCTCTTTATATTGATAATACTGCTGCTATTGCAATTACTAAGAATCTTGTGCAACACTCTAAATCTAAACACATAGGTGTTAAATATCATTTCCTTAGGGATTGCCATGAGAAAAAGATAATTGAGGTTAAGAGAATAGGTACTAAGGACCAGAGGGCTGACCTTTTTACTAAGGCTTTTGATAAACCTAGGTTCTTACTACTTTTAGAGATGAATGGTATTGTTGATCGAGACAAAGTAATTTCAGATGTTGTTTATGAGGTTTAATTAAACTTTTAGACTTTGCATGTAGGATGCATGACACATAGATTTTAGTTTCTTATTATTTGTATTGCATATTTTTGCTTTCTGTCTGCATTTCCTTGCATGATTTCTTTCATGTTTGCATGCTAGCCTGTAGCTATTTTCTGTTTCCTTTGTTTAAAATGCTTAAAGACAAAAAGATTTTATGTTTTAGTATTTTATGGGGAGTATTTGTTTCAACAGAAAACACCTAAAAAGTGTAAAATGCCTCATCAGAAAACCCTAAAAGTTGAAAATTTCAAAAATGAGCTTGTTTTGATTAATTTGCAGGAGATGAAGAAATTACTGTATTGATAACTGATATATATGATCAGTAAGGACTGATTTGAACGTTTATGTTTATCTGTTGTGTGATGTACTGATAGATGTGACGTATGAATTCTTGGCATTAGACAATCATAATAAGAATAACGATCATCTAAGATTCAGAAGTCATGGACGATCTGTAGCGTTCGAAGGTAGTCACCTAATTATCTTCGAAACTTTATCTAATGATAATTTTTAAGGAACTCAACAGTCGGTTGAGGGTATCCCCTATCATAATTGATAATCACTAGAAAAGGTTGGGGGTGGATTTAAGGTTGAGGATTATCTGTTTGGTTGGTGCATACCATGTTGTCACGGGCCTAAGACTTAATAATTTAAACTTAACCCCAAAAATCTCAGAGAAAATTAGTTTATGTCGAAGTAAGTGTCCCTTCTCGCTTAAGGTCGAAAAGTATAATTCCTTATTGCGGACCGTTCAAGCATTTAAGGGAGAACACCTTCGAGTGATCTGAGCACACAACAAAGAAACATGAGTTCATGTATAAAAATTGAAAATCCAATCATGATGGCATTCAAAATTAATATATCAAAAGACAGTGATATGCTAAAAAAGAAATATCAAAAGAAAATCAAAGTCAAAAATAATTGGCGTATCAAGATGGCAAAGTCCTGAAAGTATGAAGAAGGCCGATTAATGATGTGCTTATAAAGAACTCGAATCATTCTAAGTGTGACGCCCCCAAGCAGCTTGAATTGTTTAATCACGATGTTCACACTGAACTATCAAGATTCTTGTCATCTGCAATTTAGAGTTATACCTATTAAGACTGTAAGTTGGAAAGATACTTACCTAGATATACTCTAAATAATATATAAATGAAAGTTTATCTTTCGATTCCGTAGTCCATGTCAACTTAAACATAAAGAAGTTAAGGGCCTTGAGATTTATTTCGTGTGATGACTGGTCATCAGGCAAGTCTGCTTTAACTGTAGACCAATCCCCGCGGTAAATAATGCGCATATTCGGATAATCAAATATATTCTAAGATCTGCCGAACCAACTAGATTGAAGATTGTAAACACATTGGTAGAAGCCAAAAGCTGACAGGGTTATTCGAAATGCCATGAGAACCATCATGTTCAATTTGAATGAAGTACATGGATAGAGATAACGGAAAGTTACGTGTAATGAATTGACAACCTTATAAAAACACACAATCATAAGTGATGAAAGAATCAAGAATTAATGAACTTAGCGTGATCTCAAAAATCATTGCTCTATAATGTTCAAGTAATTAATGCCAACATGATTGTCAAAGTGTCCGGAATGATTATGTTCAAGTTTAATGAGGATTGATATCAGTAGTTGCATAATAATAGACATAGACTGGATAATTAGGAATGAACAACATAAATTGTTTCAATATGTCAGTTTTGATCAATTTTTAAACTTGTTAATCATCTTGCTCACAAAAAGAATGTGGACTTATGTGTTTGTTTATCTGTTTGTTAGATAGTTTGCATTGAAAACTGTAAAACAACAAAAAGATTTTGGATTGCATTGTTATTTCATTTCATGATCGAATGTCTTTTCTTTGCATATTTTTAGTTGCATGACATTATATTTCAGAAAACTTATAAAGATTTTATCTTCTCTTTATTTTCTAATTATCCTCTGAATGCACAATGACATCTGAAAGAACCTTGTCAAGATCAAGATAGTTTTGACCACCAAATCCATAAGATAGAAGTTTGTAGAGCTTGTGATTATTTGAAGAACTTTAATTGATTTAAGGTGTTAGTGAACTTAAGATGACATTACACTGTAGGACCTACTCATGTGAAACAGAATGCTTAGAGTAATAACCTCATTTTGGTTAGGATTTTTCAACTGCCTAAGTGTTAATGATCATTACTTGATGGATTAATGATTTATGACTCAAATTGAAAGTGCTAGTTAGCTCTAAGATTGTCAAATGAGTCGAAATCCTAAGTTAGTGAAAATTTGAAATTGCCTAAGTGGATCACTCGCACGATTGATGTGTGAACTGTACGAGTAACCACACGAGTGAGGTTAACCACACAGATGACCCTGTTCTAAAATTGTCCTAAGTCATCTGGGTCACACGCACGAGTGACACTATGAGACGTGCAGTTAATGGTGAACCGTGTGCTCAACCGTACGGTTGAGCACGAGAGTATAAATAGAGGGTGCTGAGCACAGGAACTCATACTTGTGCACCCACTTCATTTTCTCTCTCTAAAATCGACCTTCACCAATCGAGTTTTCCACCGCAGCGTTTGTTAAGCATATTAAGCCGACCTCAGCGCCACCAGTTAGGTATAATTTCATCAAGTTTTAGTAGGTTAATTTGTTGTTTGAATGTGTTAAAACTCTAAGGGTTTATAAGTCGAATTTTGTTAAATTGGAGTGTATTTTGATGATTATTTGCTATTGTTTTGAGTTAAACGCTACCTATACTTGCTATTGTGATGTAAATCGGTCAATAAAATGCACAAACATGTAATCCCGTCGATTTAAAAAATGAA
This sequence comes from Rutidosis leptorrhynchoides, assembly GCF_046630445.1. Taxonomy (NCBI): domain Eukaryota; kingdom Viridiplantae; phylum Streptophyta; class Magnoliopsida; order Asterales; family Asteraceae; genus Rutidosis; species Rutidosis leptorrhynchoides. Next base: position 102,788,150 of record NC_092343.1, read on the forward strand.
TTTAATATTGGTTTCATCAGACATGAACGAGTGACATCACTTGCACGTGTAGGACATGACTCGCACAAGTCAGTACGCGGTTAAGGCTTAACCGTGTGAATCTTTTAGCCCACTCGTTTGATTTTATTTAGCTGCTCACTCGCTTGACAGAGCTGACACATGTGATTAATCACACGAGTCACCACACGGTTGACTCACTCATTTATAAATGTTGCTTCAACCGTGTACCTTGTCTGAAACCACATTACTGCTCAAACGTGTCAACAGTGGCACGAGTGACTATGTTACTCGCACGTCTGATCCCTCAGCCGCACGTGTGACAGTATCACTCGCACGGTTTGTCCTGTTAACAAGTTTATGACACTTTGATGCAAATGCTTTGAAGTTTTATGTTATGTGGGTTGTATTTCTAACATTTCTGTTGCTATTTCAGTTTGTTAAGAAATCACCAATGGCAAAAAAACAAGTCAATGTTCCAGTTATTAACCAAGAAGCTCAGGGGGAGCAAGTAAATCCTCAAGTGAATCCCGTTAACCCACCTACTCAACAAGAGATTATTCTAAAGAAGGGTGAGCTCAACAATCAAGTCGCCCTCTATGACACTACTCTCGAGAGGGGTGATCATTTTAAAGAGATTATAGCTTTTCTTCAGCGATCAAGGATCCATACTGCTATTTCTACTCAATGCACTACTTACTACAGTCACCAAAGGGAATTCTGGAGAAATGCGACACTTGATGTGTCAGAAGCTGAGACTAAGCTAGTCAGTACTGTTCAAGGGCATGAGATCGTTGTTTCTAAGGCTGTGATAAGGAGGATTTTAAGTTTTAATGATGAGAACTGCTCCCATATGACGATCAATCGAGAAAGAATTCATGGATGCTTAAGAGATGTGCATATTCTGGTTATATCTCTGGTAAATCTGAACTGATGAAGACTCTTCTGCCTCCACAGTTTAGATATCTTGCTCATGTGATAATGCACTACTTGAGTGGATGTAAAACTGGTTTTGATAAGCTGAATGAGAAATTGCAGAGTGTGTTTGTGGCACTTGTCCTAAGGGCTCCGTATGATTTCTTAGGATTCGTCTTCTATTACTTCAAAGCAAATCTTTTCAGCTCTACACAGAGATATCTCATATACGCCCGTTTTCTTCAAATGATTATCAATGACGCTGCACCAGATCTACCAAAGCTTGAAGAGGATATTATTCACCTTAAACCAATGAATTCGATAACTTTTCGGAGAATGGAGGAAACAAGAAACGAGGATTTGAAACCTAATTTTAACAGAAAGCTTGTTTGCCATCTCATCAAGGAGAATTATCGATGTCCAGCTGGTAGTGCTTGGAGAAATGAGGATTCCGACTCTAACTATGAAGTTACTGATGAGGAGGAAGGTGGAGGTGATAATCAAAGAGCAACTGGTGAAGCTCGAAGAGGAAATGATGATAATGTTGATGTTAATGATGGTGCTGATGATGAAGCAACTGAGGAAAGTGTTAGTTTGATTCAAAGGAAGAGGAAAGGTAAAGGACCGATGACTTTCGAACAGCCAAAGAAGAAGGAGAAAAGAACTAAACACAATTATGACTCACCTCAAAGGTCATCTCAGGGAGGTTCTAAACAACAAGCTCAGAGAAAACCTTCCGGTTTCATGAATGGCGCTAGAGCTGCTGTTACCTCACCAAGACCCGCCACCACAACACCTCAGGTCACTTCATCAGAATTCAAGACACATCAAAATCTTCTATTGTCGTTGATCACTAAGATTACTAATCTCGAGAATCAAGCCATCGAAGAGAAGAAAGTTAGTGAAGTAAAGATTGAGTCGTTAGTGGAAGAAAACAAAAGGTTGTGGAATCGAATGAACCGTTAGAAGGGAAAGACGGAGAAGTTAAAGAAAAAGGTTTTGGCTATTAAGAGAGAAAACAGGTTGAAGTTGAAGGAGATGAATGATAAGCTCAAACAAATTACCTCTGGTAAAACTAAGTTGATAACGGATGTAGGTGAATATTCCTATGATTTAGGAGGTGATGACGAGAAAGATGATGAAGAATATGCTCGCACTGGAGGACCCACTTTTGAAATTCCGTTTGTGATACCTATTCGAAGCTTTAATGAATATGGTGAGGTCTTTACTGCTGAATATTATATGAATTATTCAAATGTTTTTGATGATGCAGAAAAGGGGAAGTTCCACCAAGTGATTTCCCAATGGAACAGCTTGTTGCTCTAGCATACGACAGTGAAAATGATACAGAGGATGCAGAGACAGTTGAAGCTGAAGTCAAGGCTCCACAAGAAGAGCCAGTTGCTAATGTCCCTCCCGAATCAATCCAAAATATTGACTTAAGTGATTTTGATAATTTGTTTGCGGATGAAAAGAGTGAAGATTCTGTTGGTAAGGATAATGTGAAAGAGGATGTGATTGTTGAATCCGAAGATGAATTGGTGACAGAATTTGAGAATGAAGAAGAAGAAGAAATTGACATTGTTATGCCTTCGCTCGAGCCCTACTCGAATTCGTCACTCAATACTTTAAGTGACTTTTTCAATTTGAGTAGTGGGGTGAAAACAAAGAGGTTGAATGAATTAGAAGAGGCAAGGAAGGTATACAAGGAGCAAATCAAGGAAGCTGATGTGTTAATGGAAAGGAAAAAGAGAAACTGACATGAAACTGCTCGTTAAGAAAGAAAGAAAAGAGTTTGAGCTAAAGAAGAAGAAACTCTGAGCCTAGCAAGCTAAATCCGAGGTATGGAATGAGATTAATAAGTGGTTCGAACGTGATAGGGTTAAAGTTAACAGAAATGTTGAAGAAAACGAGATCCGTCAGAGCTGGTGGAAACAGAACGTAGTTAACCCTAATCAGATGAATAAGCCAGAACTCGAGCCAAAGTTTGTCAGTTTCTATGAAAAGGGAAAGAGAACCAAGAAGTATTCTAAGGGTAAAATTTTGAGCTGGGGTTACTTTAAGGAGATAAATTATTTTGCGATCAAGAGGGAAGGAGGAGTTGATTATATGGCAAGACCGAGTCACTTCAAAACTCTACCTTACTTTGAGATCATGCAACTTGCGAAGTTGAAGATGTTGAATGCTGAAGATAGTGACCTTTCTAGGTTCTTTCAGAGAAAACTCATATATGAATACAAGACAGGGAAATGGGATATCTTTAAGTCAACAGCCGCCAGGTTTTACATACACCTAACAAAATTAAATTCAAAAGGTGGTCCTGTTCGCGTTGTTAAGTTCTATCCAGCCAAGTACATGAAGCAATCTCCGTTGATGCCCTTACCCAAGGATATATGTAAAAACTTCAGATGGTGGTTCTATGAAGAATTGTCGGAAGAAGCAGTGATAATGACTGCAATTGAAAAAGAAGATGGAAGCACACAGTTTGACAATGTGAGAATTCTGGATCCTATGCGGCTGAGAAACTTGTCGAGATTTGATGTGGAGACACTTTACCGCCATCACATTACATTCAGAGATGATAAAAAGGAGGAAGCTATGAGATATCAATGTGTAATCGATGTATACTATGCCTACCTCAATAGAGAAAGTGATGCTGAAAGCTCAAACCAAGCTCAGGCCAACTGAATCCTGTCAGATACTATGTTGCTAGTTTATATTTTATTTTTGATGTTTTTATGTGAGAGAGAGAGAATCTGGATGTGTATTTGATGTTAAACTTATGTTACTTTTGGACTTATATTTATTTCACAAACGTTTACTTTATTGTAATCGATGGTCTAGGTCCTAGGGGGAGTTGTTGATGCATTTTCTGTAAGTCCCTAGACATCTATCCTACATTTGTGATTAGTACTTCAGTTTATGGGCTACCATGATCGCTCGTTATTATCCTATATGAGTTTATATGTGGTTACAGGTACTGCAGGAATGCGATATGGAAGTTTGACTATCTTAGACTCAGTCAGACGTACGAGTGAAGGCTCACTTGTACGGCTGACAAGCTCATACGCACGGTTGAGCTGAGCTGAGTCACAAATCTAATCTGAGTATACATACACGCGTGAGTGATCACCCGTACGGCTGAGGCAGTCCACTCGTATGAGTGATGGCTGACTCGCACGGTTGACTCAATAGCAGAGGTATTTAATTATTATGTTCTTCATTTTAGGTTAAGCCTCTCATTACACACACATCACTCATATCTGGTAGCCTTGTCCCATTCTCTCTCAACCCAAACACTCAAGAGGTGAATAATAGCTCTAGGTGTTAATCTAATCACACATCCATTGTTGTGGTTTGACTAAATTAATCCCAAAAAGCACAATATTCACTAGAATGGTTTGATTCACTAATTCCGCCTTTGTGTGAATTAAACCAGTTGATTTCGAAGTTCCTAGTCATGTTTCATCAACTCTTCCCCACATACATGTTTGAATTATCTAAAAGTTTAGGAACAAGATACACGCATGTACTTGCTGCCAAACCTATACTCGAATACTAACTTGTAACACTGGCCATTTTTTTTAACACAGCTGAAGACTCATTTGAACAAACACAACATTAATAACATTAATTACAGAAAGCCACATAATTAAGTTTATATATACAATACGGTGTTACTTATTACAAATCTCTTGTTACAAAAGTCCACATTAAAGTTTACGGGTCAAACATGTCGTTAACATCTCCACCCAGCCAAATAGCAGTACCTAAACATGCAAGGGTGAAATGTAGGGGATTAGCACTAGGCTAAGTGAATGGAATTAATCGAATAGACTAAACTTAATTACCAAACATGCAATCAGCATCACAAATATGCTAACAAGAAACTAGCATACAAACAAGACAATACGAGGATCTGTGGCTTGTATAGGCGCACGACTTCTATCTGATTAGGATAAAGTCTACAGATGGTCCCTGCTACCGATTCTACTGCATAATCCTCCAAACACACCCCATGCGTTCTTCAATGCTATATAGTACAGACTGTATGACTTGGATCAATCTCCTCAGGCTCGGATGTCCTCGTATGAACTTCAACCTCCAGAGTCCCAGTTGAGAGTCCCATCCTCCTCTGGCTCGGCTAGTGTCGAACACAGTATGCACATAAACTTACACAACAACAAGAAGCGTAGATTATCTAACTAGCATGAAAACCATTATCAAAACATAGCAATAATATAATGTTAAACTAGAGCATGGTAATAGAGAAAATACAGTAGCATGGCCTACTACTTAAACTATATCCAAAGATAGACCCACTCACCGATTACCGATAACAACTCACTTATCTAGCTTCTGAACCTCTTCATTGTTCTTATCATATGATAATAATATAAACCACATTAGTACAGTGTTCTAATCAAAATTAGATACATGGACAACATAACGTCTAGAAAACTGCACTTAAACAATAACAATCTGAAGCACGCATTGTTGATCCACATCCATACAGATAAAGGCCTATCCTTACAGATCCACTGCTCATCTGTACTGATACCTCAGATCATAGTGAGAATTGAAGATGTGGTAGATTGAGTGAGAATCGGTAAGGTAAAGAACAAATTCGGTATTAGAGAGAATCAGTAAGTTTACATTCTACAGCTTCTTAAACTCAGTTACAATGCAATGGCTATCTAATTAGGACTACTAAGGTTCCTTATATAGTCATCTTCTAAGAAACCATCTATTAAGCTTGTTTCACATTAACACTATACACATTTTGGGGTCCTAACAATCTCTCCCTTGGTGTTAAATGTGAAAATTACAATGTAATTCTATTTGAAACATTTAAAGGAACTTTGTTCCTCTGAAATGAATCTTTGTTTTGAATCCTCTGAGCCTCTCATATCTCCTTATATTCATTCTTGTGTTGAGACGACTCTTCAATCTTATCATGATATATTTGACTATCTCACTATCTTCTGTTGAATAACATTTGTTATTTAGTCTCCATCTTAGATATTTAAGGGCATACCCCAATGTTTCGTCTGAGTATCTCCTAAAATCTGAGACTCTCATGAAGATCTTTGTGTAGAGAAAGTTAACAAAAATGAATCCATATGGACAGTTACTCACTTCAAGTAAGGACATGTACTTTAATCCATCAATCACTTGATTCGGTGGTTTGATTCCAATCTTCTTATATCCAGACTCTAGACTCATCTGAAAGTCGTGAACGGGCATCCATCTCATTAAGTCAATAATAAATCTGTAGACTGCCTTCATTGCAGTAGCATGATATATTATCGCAGATTCATTCAAATCAGTCAAGTGGTTGTAGATAAAGATAATGTCGTTCATCCTTAGCTTATCAAAATCTGCTCCTGATAACTGATAGTCCTCATCACCCGTTCTTGTCACGTAGAAAAGTGGCATCTTTACTCCATCCTTGTTGATTATTAAGCTCTTGTTAATGCTATTGATCTCTGAACTTCGTTGATCTTGAAGTTTCTCTTCATTTTTCAGCTTAAACTTATTTTGAACCTTTAGATAAGCTTTGAGGTATTCTGGTTTCTTATGATGTTTCCAACAACCAAGAACACACATTGAAGATGCAAGGATGAGATCAGAATCACCAAAAATCTTGTAAGCTTGTTGTTCTACGAACAGTGAACGAAGAATAAGCTTCTCTTCATCATCACTAAGTCGATTGTCAACATCATGATCAAGAACAATTTCTGATATTTGGAAAGGATCATCAGGATTAGGAGGTGTCTTGGTATCTACTTCGCCATTTGAGAAAAACTCCTTTTAAAAATGTATCCCAAATTCCTCGGTCCGAGCCGTAATGTTGACAAATTGATGTTCATTGAATTCATTTACAACACTCCTTCAGAATGTCCTCCATTTTATCAAGATTACGATTGTCCACCGTATCCAAAATCATTAACATCCCTGAGTCACCTTCTCTCTGAGTAACTGATTCATCTAGAAAACTGTCACATTGAATCTCCTCAACCTTATCGCTTTCAGAATCAGAAATATCAACTACATCGTCATTTCCCTAATGTTGACTAGACAAACCAGCTTCATAAGATGAGTGTTTAAAAGCACCGAACACATAATAACCATATCTATTCTCCCCCTCATGATGATTATCGGGATCGAAATCATCATGGTCAGACATGTGAATTGGTCCAGGTGATCTACATGGTGAAAGAGGAAACACTACTCTTGCTACTTTATGATATATCATCATCGTCTCAATAACTTCATCAAGATCTGTTATCTTAGAAAATTCTACAATATATAATGCATCCAGCTCATTATCAAAGAGATATTAAAATCCATAATTTTATGATGTGAGAGAAGGTGACCCAAGTGGTGAAACAACAGTGTAACCAGGTGGAGCCGCTGCAGATGATGTCGGTGAAAGTGTTTAAGTTGACTTGAGGGCAGGTAAGGATAAAAGTGCGATATTATTCTTATATGTAGGTCGATATGTACTACTAGTCAGATTATCCCCTTCTGATGGAGGTTGGATAACAACCGGAGTTGTAACAGGCGAAGACTCTTTCAGGTCACTCGCCTCCATGATATATGTCTCATGGGACTCTGACAGAGTAGAAGAACTACCTGTCTTTTTAGCTCTCGCGGGCTCATTTAGATACCCTACTCCCGAAATCATCAATGTACCATGAGGTGGCATATCTCTTTCAGTTAAAGACTCATAATCTAGACCCTGAGTTTCAAGATCCAGATGAGAAGTGGTTTGAACCAAAGTATCAATTTCTTGAATGAAAGGAACAGTCTGTTGGAAGTCTGGTAAATTTCTTGAAGGATCGTCAGGTTAATTCGCTTCCATGGGATGCGGCAGATCTCCCTCATCAAGATAAGCCGGACCTCCAGGCCATGTTTGACTTTGGGGCAATACAATATCACTGGGATGAAGTATATCAAGAGGATTTTTGGCCGATACGCAGGGTGCCTGTTCAAGGTTTTTCGGCTCCCCTTCGGACGTTCTGGACTTCAATGATTGAGTTTTCTCAATCATTAAGTCAACACAGACTTTACGGTAGAGGAAGACTTTACTTCCTTTTGAGATACCAAAGCACCTTTGCCGATGGGATTTATTCTTAAATCCTGATTAAGTTGGATGGGTTGATTGGTCTTTTTACCATCCATGCATTTAGCTCTCTTGCCTACCGAAGCCGAAGCCTCATTTATTATAGGGTTTATTGTTATTATTGGATGTGATACGGAAATAGGTGAAGGTGACCTAGTTAGCTCTAAGTCTTGATCCTTATCACCAATGGTTTTAGTAACTATTGGGTGAACGATAGGAGTTGAAGACCTAGATCTTATTGTGCGTTGGGTAGGCGGAGTCTTGATCATCTCATCAGGAATATATCGTGTCCTCTTCTGCATTTATTTGGGAGATGATTCAGTTGCTAAAGAATCGGTGTCACTCCCCTCATGTGTAGTTGACAAGGTAGGTGAATTCCTAGTTGGACTAGGTTCAGTGATCCTCACGGGTTGAGCTTGTCGGATAACCCTAGGGAGTTTTAGGTTTACCTTAAGTGAGGTGGTAGCTGGCTCGGGTTGGGCTCTAGGTTCCTCTACAACCTCTGGGGCTGGATCCGGAGCTGTTTCAACTGGTTCCTGTTGTGCTGGGTTCGGAAGAGGTATTCCTACTCCCTCAAAGTAAGTATGCATTCTTGCATCTAACGGATTAGCTAACCTCACCAACCAACCTAGAATTGGTGCCATGAATTCATTGTCAGATAACACTGGAGTGTTCATCTTCATCTCCCCAAAATGTACCATCTGCATTCCTTGTGTACTTAGAATAGGAATATTGGCATTTCTGCAAGCAGTTATAAAATCATGAATAAAGATACAGAAAAACCTTTCACAAGGAACATAAGTATTCCTTGTCTTATCCACTTAAGCTTGAACAAGATCCCATAGTAGTTCTGCATAATCTGGATTCTCTACTCTGGTAAAAGAGTAGAACAGCTTCAGCATCGGGATAGTCAAGCTGTCAGACCCGCTTCGTGTCATCAGAAGACACCTGTTTATGATCGAGAAGATCACATACCACCTGAAGTGTAAATACTTCTTTTGGAACTTAGCAGGTGTAACAGAAGTATCTCCACTATATCCCAGCTGGAAGATTGAGTTCATCATTTATTGAGTAGAAGGAAAAGTAGGAGCATTGTTTACAAGAGGAAGCTGAAATATCCTCTTGAAATCAGCCTTGGTGATCCTCCTTAATCCATTTACCCCCTTAACTCAAACTCAAACCTAGCAGGTTCTCCTTGAGGATTAGCAGCAGTGGGTTGTGTAGCCTCAATAAACTTGATAGTTCTGTTAAGAATTCTCAAATCTGTATTTGGTACAATGAAAGTATTGCTAAGAGGACTCCATAGTTGATGCCTCTCCAGAATAGCAAGACAGTAGTTGCCGGGTATGTTTGTCTCAGTGTTAATGAAGTAAATGTTCGCCATTTAGCTGTTGAATAAGAATAGAAGACCACAATATGTTATCATAAAGCACATATCTCTATTCCTATTTCCTTTGAAGTCCTTTCTATATTTCAGTTTTATGATTTTTATGGATTTTATTAGTTATAAAAACCTTTTTATTCAAATTATCCACAAGTATTTGACAATCATGATACTCAAACTAAGCATTATACATTTCAAATATTATCATGATCAATCAAATGAAATAACCAAAAATCCAATCAACACTTAGTCATTTTTCAAGAATTTTGAACAGATTCGGTAATCATGAATTTTCTCAAATTTTGTTACCAAATATACATTTCTTTTCACAAAAATAAACTAGATGAAACATGTAAGATTTTTCAAATTCAAAACATGAAGATTTAAGTTATCAGAAATTAGACTCGGTATCAAACCTAATAGCAGATTCGGTAACTTCAAATTTCACGTATTATATTCTTAACATGCATTTCTAGTCATATAACTCTCATGTTCTTAACCAGAATCAATTTTAAGCCCAAAACAATCAAATAATCATATTATCATGTTGAACAGACTAGGTAACCGTAGCATAAACACATTCGGTATATACAGAATCCATTAAACACGAATTAATCATGCAATCTGAGTCGTTTCTATGATAGATCAACATATCGATCAATGAATAGACTTTATCTCATAACAAACAACCACAAGATTCTGTTTGAATCAATGAATTGATATTTCAGTTCAGATTCGGTTTTTTCAAAGTTTTTTCTAATTAAATATCCATTTCATGTAATTTGTGATCTTTTCTGGTTTATGTACTTTCATTCAACTCAGATCTATAACATGTATAACATAAACTTGATTAAAAGGATAATTTACCAAAGATTTGAAGTAATTAAGGAACGGATTCGGTAGATTTGGCTCAGACTCTGTAAATTAAGCAGACTCGGTATATGCTAATGAAAACGTAAGAGATTTGACTTTGACTTTTCTATATATATATATATATATATATATATATATATATATATATATATATATATATATATATATATATATATATATATATATATATATATATACCGAATTTGGGTCATACATGGGCATTACCGAATGGGCCTTAAATACCAAATGCGGTCCATTTAAGATTTTGTATTCAATTTAACTCCAAACTTTGAAAAAAATCAATATCAATGAATTCACAAGTTTATTATCCTTTCATTAAACATCAATATTGAGTGAATTTTGAACATTTTGAGACTTACTGAATCTGAACTTTTTGTTATTAGACTCGGTATGATGCTAAAAATAGCATTTATTCATGAAAATAGCATAAGTAGTTAAATTTTATGTTTGTATATAATGTTAATATATGTTAGGTACATGTCTAAGATTGTATGTAGGACCAAATTTTGTAGCATGTATTACTAATGTTTTAAGCATATTTATATTCGGTACATATGTAAGATTGTATATAGGTACAAACTTTGTAGCATGTAGTACTCATGCTTTAAGCATATTATATGTTAGTGTTCATAATTTTTGGGTATTATATAAAGGGTAAATAAGAGTTATGTGCTTCAACATATTGAATTGTCAATTCTGTTATAAATATTTCAAATATTACAACATATGCATTCAAATTGCCCAAAATGATGATACACTGAAATACAAAATTAACAAGTTCAAAAATAAATAACACAAATTAAAAATAACAAATAAATAAACCAAGCCTATCGTCTAACTTTAATAAAGTCTTATTGTGTTAAACTTGTATTCAATAAGTTAGTGATTTGTTCAATATAATTGTTAGTATATAGAATTTTGAACAACGAAGAAAACGAGCACTCTCGCGGATCGCGAGGGTGAAGTCACCAGGCGCGAAGTCAAGTGTCAAAATAAGAGTAACATGGTCTAGCTAATTAATAATTCAAATGCAGAGGATGTTGCGGATTGCGACATATGGGTAGCCAAATACGATCAATGGCTTGTCCACAAGTTATTTCCTTATCTGTTAAGCTCTAGGTAATGTAACATCAACCTCATTGTATCAGTGTGCAAGAATTTAATAGAATTAAATCTCTATTCTGCGCCAATGGACTTTACCTTTTTCCACGCCAATGGAGTTGGGATATAATCACGTAAATCCTTGAGTTATTTATCATTTATTTATCTTTTTATGATTTAATTTATTCGTTTTCGTCCGTGGGTTTAGTAATTCGGTTAGAGCTTCAAGGTTTGAAGATCCGGTACATCAACGGATTAAAACCATGGTTTACGATTGGACGATGATTCGGTTATCATCAGGTGAATGAGACTTAGTTGAACAAGGTAAATTCGAGGGTATGTCTAGGAAAATGGGAGAGTTGATTACACTAGGATTGCCGGTGGTTTTGGCAATCGAACAAGTCTGTTGTTTGATGATAATTATTTTTCTCGAGGGTTACGGAGTCAAGATAAAGTATCGATGGGTTTGTTACTTACATGAGAGATTTTCAGTAAACCAGGGTGTCGGGGTATGAGATCTTATTCTTCTCATCCCGTGCAAAAGAATGATCGAGCTATCGAAATCGGATGTTCATGCACAACTAGAGGAGAAAATTCATTGCTGGTTTGTTAATGTGACGACCCGTCAAGTACCCTTAACGGCTCTGTCACTTGGTCCCATAGGTTGATCATAACTCTAAATGAATTTAATAAATAACATTGCATTCTTTATTTAAAAATGATTTCGTATAAAGGAAACCTGTCATAAATGTAAGTTTAGAAAAACCAACATAAGTAATTAACCAAAAGTTGACGAAAACCAAGTCAACAAACACCCACAATTTAATGTAACCAAAATAGAATGCCAGTTTAATGTTTAACAAAACTGCCAACATGTATGCAAACTCTCTAAGCACAGCGAAAGCAATCAATCAAGTATCTAAGAAAAAATGTGAGTAAACTGTCAACAAAAATATTGAGTTGTAACGACCCAACCCGTTATCCAACTGAATACGCAGCAAATTTTTTATTTATTTTCCAGTTAGGGTGCGCGGCACGCACAAGGCCTGTCAGCCCGCTGTCCAAATTTTCCAATTTTCGTTTAAAGATTACCCACTTCCTGACACTTTTAGATGAAACGCTTTTCATAACACATTAAAATAAGTAAAACTAACACGATTCAATAATAAAACAAGTTTTATGACATCGGGCCCACGTTGGCCATTTTACGAAATACATACAAAATACAAGTTTCGACCATACGATTTTAGTTTCCAAACAAAACTATGAGCATGATATTTGGGGATAAACTACCCAATCCTAGGTCGAATCCAAAAGTAATCCATGCAAGCATCAAAAGGGGAAATCATGTAAATCCCGAGCATACCCTTGCAAATTCGCTTCCGTACCTAAAAATGTAAACAACGAGAGGGTAAGCTAATGCTTAGTGAATGCAATACTTATACATATACATATATAGTTTACCTACGCGCATCCACTTAAAAATACCAAGCAAACAAATGTATAAACGAGCTAGCATCACCAAACATACAACTAGCAACAACATTAGTATATAAACCGCCACAAAATAATACTAAATCATAACAATTCGTAAACATACCAAACCATTCCCCGCTATGGCACTACCGACTAGTAGACGACCAATAACGTCGATTCTCACTCGTATTTTAACGACCCGTCCTAATCCATCTGGACGAATACATTACATTTGGTTACATCGCGAGGTACTAGACCTCTATATGATACATTTTACAAACATTGCATTCGTTTTTAAAAGACAAACTTTCATTTTATCGAAATTTGACGGCATGCATACCATTTCATAATATATCAATCTATAATTGACTTAATAATAATCTTGATGAACTCAACGAATCGAATGCAATGTCTTTTGAAATATGTCATAAATGACTCCAAGTAATATCTCTAAAATGAGCAAATGCACAGCGAAAGATTTCTTTTATACCTGAGAATAAACATGCTTTAAAGTGTCAACCAAAAGGTTGGTGAGTTCATAGGTTTATCATAATCAATCATTTCCATAATTTTAATAGACCACAAGATTTCATTTTTCATAAATATCATTCTCATATCAGGCATTTCGCAAACTGCATAGAGATAAAAATCATTCATATGGTGAACACCTGGTAATCAACCTTAACAAGATGCATATAGAATATCCCCATCATTCCGGGACAACTTCGGACATGATAATTTCGAAGTACTAAAGCATCCGCGAAATGGATGGGGTTTGTTGAGCCCAATAGATCTATCTTTAGGATTCGCGTCAATTAGGGTGTCTGTTCCCTAATTCTTAGATTACCAGACTAAAAAGGGGCATATTCGATTCGATAATCCAACCATAGAATGTAGTTTCGATTATTTGTGTCTATTTCGTAAAACATTTATAAAAGCAGCACATGTATTCTTAGTCCCAAAAATATATATTGCAAAAGCATTTAAAAAGGGAGCAAATGAAAGTCACTATACTGTATTTTGTAGTAAAAATACATATGACGGCATTGAACAAGTGTAGGGTTGGCCTCGGATTCACGTACCTATATCATTTGTATATATATTAAAACATATACTTGTAATTGAATATATTATATCTTACATTATATATTATATATATTTGATTTGTGTATATATTCAAAATGAATAATATTTATATATATATATATATATATATATATATATATATATATATATATATATATATATATATATATATATATATATATCTGATTATTATTATATTAAAAATACCTAACTTGCTATTTATGAATATTTATATAAAAATTGTTAATATGATTAATACATATTTATAGTCTTAATAATATCTTTAAAACTTCTATTTTCATAATAATTTTTATATTAAAAATATAGATAATACTAATAATAATAATAATACTGATAGTTTTAGTGATAATAAAATGAAAATTGTTAATTATGATGCTTATTTGAATAATAATAATAATAATAATAATAATTAAAAAAATGATACTAATAATAATATTAATAAAAATAATAATAAATTTTATTGTTTTTGTTATAATAATAATGAGAATTATCATAATCATAATAATAATAATAATAATAATAATAATAATAATAATAATAATAATAATAATAATAATAATAATAATAATAATAAACATAGTTTTAGCAATAATAATAAATGATAACTAATATTTTTATTAGTAATAATAATAATAATAATAATAATAATAATAATAATAATAATAATAATAATAACTAATATATTAGTCATAGTATCAATTTTTAATAACAATAATAATAATAATAATAACAATAATAATAATAATAATAATAATAATAATAATAATAATAATAATAATAATAATAATAATAATAATAATAATAATAATAATAATAATAATAATAATAATAATAATAATAATAATAATAATAATAGTGAGTAATAAGTAAACTACCTCAAAGAAGTAGTCCTAAAAAAAATGCCCAAGTCCGGGTTTGAACCCGCGATGTCCCGCTAACCCGATAACATCCTTAACCATTACGCTATGAATTTCAATTCTGAAATAACACCCAACTTGAATTGTTTTTAACCCTTACTTCTGTATCCTTCTTCTTATTTTTTTTATAACATCATCATCTAATAACTATCATCATTGTATCCTATTATCATATCATCATCATCGTTCTTATTTATTATAATCTTTATCATCGATCATATTACCTAACATGATCATCATCATATCTTTATCATTTCATGTATCATTTTTATCATAACCATAATCATTAAAATCACGATTATCATGTATCACCTTCATCATCATTATCGTATGCTATCATCATCAATTGTCCACCGTTGTAACAGGAACAAGAACTTTAGCATTTTTAATAGAATAGAACATAAGGCGATGGTTTTGCAAATGGTGGCCCAAAGTTCAAATGATCCTAAAACTAAATGGCCCAAATCCTTCGGCCTAACTGCAGCCCAATATCAAACGGATTAGCTGACCTAATTAGAATAAGTCTAATCTAGAAGTCCAATAACCCGTTTTAATACCAATCATTGTGTCATTCTGTCAGTGGAATAGCAATCGAAAGAAAAGAGAACAAAACAAAATAAATAAATAAAGTTATTCACTTCTTCTTCGTTATTTAACAGGGATACGAGTAGAAGTAGACGAGTAACAAGCAGTAGTAGCAACAGCTTGTAACGGCATGGTTGAAACAGAAAATATAAATGCAGAAGTAGATACGACCGTAGAAACATGGCTGTAGCAGTAACAGTAGTTCGATCACAGTGGTGGTGTGTGGTTGTTCATGACGTAAACAGAAAAAGAAACAGAAGACGTGTGAGATTGAGATGATGAGAGAGAGAGAGAGAGGATGGATGGTGGTGATAGTTGTGGTTTGCTACGGTGATCAGCAAGAACAGGAGTAACCATTAATGGTTGATGGTGGTGGATAAATGGTGATGATGGTTGTTTTATGGATCGAATGAAAACAGAAAAAAAATGGAAGTGGGTTTCAAAGGTGGTAATGATGGCGGTTTAGTCGTCATGTAGTAGAGGTAATTTAAAGAAAGAAAGAAAAAAATATGAACGATGGTGGTACGTCGCTTGGTTGTTTGCGAAGAAACATAAACGCGAGAGTGTGGTGATGGTGTTCATGGTGTCGGGGAGGTGAGGGTTGGATGGTGGCCGTGAGATGGCTCAATGGGTCTTGAAACTAAATACTGAAGTTGATGCAATGGTAATGAAAATGGTGACTTCACAAACTTTAGAGACATCATGTTTCATAATGATGATTGATGATTGTTTTGTTGTAATTGTGAATGAATGTGATTATGGCACGAATGAAAGAAGAAGATATATAAGTGGTAGTGGTGAAGAAGGTGGGAGTCTTTGTTTGTTCCAAATAAGAAACAGATACATGGATAGTTGATGAATTATAAATTGCCTAGTTGTATATCTAGAATTCAAAGATTTAACAGTAATCACAAATCAAAAACAGTAATCACAAATCAAATTAGTAATTAGAATAGGATAGCAGCCAGTCCTTTGTACCGACATCAAAAATTAGGAGTATTATTCCGTCCTCCATTAATCAGTGACAGATAAAAGTCCATCGAAATTCCCAAATTTTTACAGTAATTATCTATATTTATTTCAGTCATTATGGTATAAAATTTGCTCATTAATTATGAAATAAAAATTACATTAATTATTCACTCCCAACCCCAAGTAAAATATAAAAAGTTTTAAAATTTAACAAATAGCTCCTAAATACATTTTTACTAAGTCTATAATTTATAAAACCCATTTTCGGATCACCGTTTATTTTAAAATCACATAAGTTCGTTTCTAACTTGATTAATAACTATCAAAATGACAAACGAGCGCTACGAGCATTTATTAAATAAATTCTGAATCATATATATATATATATATATATATATATATATATATATATATATATATATATATATATATATATATATGTATATATATATATATATATATAGATTTATAGTAATATCATATATTATTTTATTTACACAAATGAATTAAATCATATAAGTTTCTATTTTAAATTTATATATATATTTAAATATATATGTATTTATTTACACATAGTGGTTCGTGAATCGTCGGGAATAGTCGAAGGTCAAATGAATTCATAATATAGTTCAAAATTTTTGAGACTCAACCTTACAGACTTTTCTTATCGTGTCGAAATCATATAAACATTAAGTTTAAATTTGGTCGAAAATTTTTGGGTCGTCACAGTACCTACCCGTTAAAGAAATTTCGTCCTGAAATTTGATTGGAATCGTCATGGCTGACAATAAGTATGTTTTCATAATGCATACGAGTTGAAAATTAAAGTTTTGTCATCATTGAGTAATATAGATAAAACAATTCGCTTAAGTGAAGAGTACGAGTGAAGCTATCACAAAAGAATGAAATGTGAAAAGTAAAGTTTCATCATATCTCTTGATGTAGATAGGGTTGATTTTCGGAGTTCAAGGGATTAAAAAGAAAATCTTCGTAATAAGATTTGGTTCTCAAGAAAATTAGAATCCTTCTTGGTTAAATGCGATGAACTGTTTCGATTGCTCTGTCGAATATTTCACTATAAATCTACTCCCTTCGTTTCCTTTATATTTTGGCGTTCCATCCTTTTGTTTTCTCTTTCTGACTTTAAGTTAAGTGAATAATGGTCCATATTTCATAGATATGAAATTCCAAATGAACATAGCGAACGTTCCAAGAGAGAAATTGTAATAGTATGATCTTGATTGGTTAAATTACCAGAATTCAAGAGAAAATATAGAACTATCAAGAAAATATGTTCTTGATATGTTTATAGATTAGATAGAATGCAAGAGTCGTGTAACATGAACATGATGACGTTATGGTCTGTGAATCATCACGTTTCATTAGAAACTCAGCATGACTTACTGTAATATAATCACGTTGATCAAGTGTCATTATATTATACTAACTCATGCTTCAGTTCCCAACACTACTTCAAAAACATTCATAATTTACATTCGAATTTTTCAGAATTTAGAAACTAAAACACTTTCCTTTCTAATGTAATATAGATAACGCGAGAAGATAGATGATTTCAGATAAGAATAGTTATAAAAATATCTTCAAAAATATCGAGGACATTTATAATGAAAGATATGATGATATCTTAGAATTTCTAATAACAGAGGATGATGAAGAAGATTTGTCTGTAAAAGTTTAGAGTCAGGAGCAAGGTATTCGTTAACGACTTCAGCAGATACTGAATCATTTGGATTCTTTGAAGGCAGATTTAGCCTATGTGATTTGTCTACGGCCTCCTTCATGGTTTGCTCAATCCGTTTTCCAGTTCCAACTTTTCTTAGCTTTACCAACATACTATTATTTATCATCAACTTCTGACGGTTAAGGTCGTTTACGATTGTCTACAGTTTCTGCTGCTTCATTCAGCTTTTTCAAAATTGGGAGTATTGATTCGTAGAGTAGGTGCCTTTTTAGAATTTCAGAATTGAAAGATCATAATTCTAAGAGATAAATGTTATACATATAACTGTTGATGTAGACATGCTGTGGGTTTTCAAAGTACTGATTGCTGATTCCCGGTAATTGGTATGGCAGTTCTCGTTACTAGATGCGGATGAGTATATGATAGGGTTTCAATGAATAAATATAGTGATTTATCGGAGAGATTTAAGCCAAGGAGCAATGAGGTTGCTGGCACGTCTGTTGGTAATATTGCAGAATATAAAAGGTTTCCCGGTAACAATAACAATGACAAACGTATATATCAAAGTTATAATAAGGTTGATTCGAACGAAAAATCGAAGTTGACTTGCTGGAGCTGTGACAAAACTGGCTATCTCGAACATGAGTTACAAAGTTATTTTCGGTAATAATAACGCTAAAGGAATTAGCACAGCTACGTGTTAAACGTTTACTCAGTTTTTGAGAGTTTTTCAGGTGCATAACTATATGCATAAATCATTCCTTCCGTAGATGAAGTGCGGTTGGTTCATCTTTTCAATTGAGGTGTTTTCAAGAATCATGAAAGGTTTGAACGCAGATTGTAATTGTCAAGATACAAACGAGGTTTAAGATGAAATCAAGTGGCAAACTTGAAGAAATGTTTAGTTTCATATGTTATAATCAATATTTTAATTCATTTTAATTGTCAAATGTTAGTAGTCCACAGTTAGTAATTCAATAATTCATATGTAGTTTAATAAATATTATTCGAATTAATTAATACATATCGTGACCCATTGTATACTTGTCTCAGACTTGATCACAACTCAAAGTATATATATTATTTTAGAATCAACCTCAACCCTGTATAGCTAACTCGAGCATTACTGCATATAGAGTGTCTATGGTTATTCCAAATAATATATATAGATGACGTTGATATGATATGTCAAAACATTGTATACGTGTCCCGATATTTAAAATGCGTAAATAACAGTATTTAAATGACGATAAATAAAGTGCGTAAAATAAATAACAGAAATTAAATGACGATAAATAAAATTGCAAGAATTAAATTGCGATAAAATAAATTGCGATAATTAAAATGTAATAAGGAATTAACAGTTAGCTAGGATTTTGTTAGCGTGGATTCTTAACAAATTTTCTCATAGTTATTTTGTTTGTTTCTAACAAATTTTATTTTGTCAAATGTTTTCTTCATTATGCCACTTGTTGGATTCTGATAGGTCAAAATCCGAATGTGAAATTGAATGAAAATGGTTATTCTGCGGTGGACGGATTCGTATATCTGTGGATGTAAGTAGGATAGTAAATGACTGTTGAATCAAATTGGAAGAATGTACAGTGTAACTTATTAATGTGAAATCTAAATATTTCTAGGGTATTATGTGATGCCCCGTATAAAACCATTATGTACGAATCATCAACAACAGGATCATTACAAGGTTAAGTACTATATGCTGTAATAAAAGAAGTTGCATTCATGATAAAAAGGTGACGTCATAACCGACATCAAATGTTTTACACCAACAGTATGCTTCTACGAATAGCAAGCATGAATAAATGTATGTGACCCTTAGGTCGTTACAAAACATAATTCAAATGTATTAAAGTTTGAATGCAAGTTAAACAGTTCATGCGGTGAAAACACTAGAGCAGCGGGTGTCTACGGCAAGACTAGCACGACAGCGGAAGCAAATAACCTTAAGCACCTGAGAAAAACATGCTTAAAAATGTCAACACAAAGGTTGGTGAGCTATAGTTTAAGTATAACAGTATGTAAGGTAGGCCACGAGATTTCAGTGCTACAAAGAGCGTTTCAAAACAGTATGATAAAGTATATGTTAACCGTGGGCACTTGGTAACTAACTTAACGTTTATACCCCCTGAAAGTACACTTGGAAAGTGTGTATGTTTACGAAGTATTAAACACTCGTTAAATGCTAGAGCTACTAGCCCGAGTGGGGATGTCAAACCCTATGGATCCATATCTAAGATTCACGTTCACCGGTTCAAAAACCAATGACTAAACATTACCGAGCTAAAGGGAATGTTTCTTCCGTTGTATAACCCACACATATATAAGTTTAAGTACTCGTGCCTAGTATGTAAAACATAAAATCCGCATGTATTCTCAGTTTTTAAAATAAGTTAAAGTAAAAAGGGAATGCTATAACTCACAATGATAAAGTAGCGGTAAAGTATGACTCGGAAAGTAAGCAAGTAATGAAGGTTGTCCAAATGAGTCCTCAACCTAAGTCAAATAGTACTAAGTCAGTAAATCATCCGAATAGGTTTAAAATTATGTAAATAAGGTCTTAAGGGTCATCATCATTCATCATTTAACAAAAGGTGTAAAGTAGGTTTCGTTTATGAAAGTAGTTTAAAACAAAGGCTGACTTCGGTCAGTCACCACAGCCTCTACCCTTACTGAATTAAGGTGAGACCAGTGGCCAAGGCTCCGTATATGTGTCCTTTAAGTGTATTAAAATTTACAGAAGCAAACTCGTCTTCGTTTGACCGTGGCGACGGTCTAAGTGCGAGTAGGTCAGAAATTTCTGCACAACGTTAAAAGGACATAGTGACGATCGGAGGGCCATAAATCCTAAACCGTAACTTGGATTAAGACGAGTCCTATATGAAAAGTTATCTAATCGAAAAGAGATATCTGAAAATCAAGGTTACAGTAGCCCAGGTGTAATGGTCTGTTACAGAAACCAGAAAACAGTAGGTAGAAGACAGAAAGCAGAAAAATAATGGGTTCCGGTGAGTTTGGTGCTTGATGTTCATCATGGTTCTCTTCCTTGATGCATATAGCTTCAAGTGTACAACTCGTTGATGTGTTTGCATCATTTTCACCAAGGTTTGAGCATCATAACCCAAATGTAAGTCTAAGACATGAAGCACAACTCACTTAAGTGTTGCAAGTGTTTTGATGAACCAAAGTTACATCAAAGTCTTAGATCTAACACATACATGAATTTTAAAACTAATAATAAGTTACAAACTTGAAAGTAAACTCATGAAATCAAGATCTTAAGTTGTAGAACATAGTTCTTAGTTTGATCTTGAAGATCCAAGACTCAAAAGTCTAGATCTAACATAAGTGTACCAAGTTATAATAATAGAAAGTTTACTTACATGTTCTTGAACTTTTAAAGTCAACTTTAGTTCAAGATTAATGAGATCAAAGGTAACTAGTAACATTTGACCAATAACAACCAACAAACATGAAATTAAAGTACATAATACAAAGAAATTAACTAAGTAAACAAGTAAAAGGTTCATGGTTGTTCATACTTTAAAGATTCAAATCAAAGTTTGATCTTTAAGAAAGTAAACTTTAAAGTTTACTAACATGACTTACAAGTATGATTTGCAACACATGAACATTAATCTTTTAAAATTAACAAGTGTAGAACATAACTAGAAAGTTCATGTTCTTGTTGTTCTTGTTATTACAAGATAAAATGAAGAATCAAACTAGAAAGTTTGGTTCTTGGAAACTAGTAAGTAAATAATAACAAGTAACAAAGTAACAACAACAACAAGTAACAAAACAATAATCAAAGAACAAGTGATGATGATGATTATGTGCATATGTAATTCGGTTTTACAAAGAAAAGAAGAAGAGAAAAAGTCTTCAAGTTACTTACAATATTTAGAAAGAAAAGAGAGAAAAGTTGAGAGAATATGGGAAGTAAATGTGTAAGTGTAAATGAGAGGATTCTAGTGAATGAAGTAATGAAAAAAAAATTGAAAAAAAACACTCCATATGGAGCCTAGGCCGACGGTTTTGGAGTGGGGGAAGGGGAAGAAAAATGTTCACTAGTCCATGCATGGTAAAGCTCATAAAAGGTGGTTATTAGATGGTTGTTTATGGGAACTAGTTGTAAGTATAATGTAATTTGATTCCTTTACACTAAACTAACTAGTTAGAGTTTAAATGGATTACTTACATGTATGTATGGGCTAACTAGTCCACTTAAGGGTGTAGGGTGGGCTTTATAAGCTCATGTTCAATTAAAAACCCAAGTTGTATGTAATTAACAAATAAATCCAATTAAAGCCCAAGTAATTAACTAATAACTTTAGTTAATTAAAATGATTAATAAAATAAATCATGAATGCAAATAATATCTAAAAATATTATTCGTGAGAGTTTCGTGTGTCACAAAGACGTTTCGGGCAATTAAAGTCAAGTTCGGGCAATCATGGCAACATGTAAATGTAATATCGTACATTCGTTTTATCACACGTATTAATAATAATAATTATTAATAAATAAATGTTGGAAAATCTAGGGTCGTTACATTACCCACCTGTTAAAGAAAATTTCGTCCCGAAATTTAAGCTGAGGTAGATGGAGGAGTCGGGAAAAGGTGAGGATACTTCCGCATCATTTGATCCTCTCGCTCCCAAGTAAACTCATGTCCTCGTTTGGCATTCCATCACACTAGAACGATCGGAATCTTGTTGCGTTTCAATGTTTTGATCTCACGATCCATAATTTCAACAGGTTCTTCCACAAAGTGAAGTTTGTTATCAATCGTAAGTTCCTCAAGTGGTATGATAAGTTCAGGTGCAGCAAGACACTTCTTCAAGTTTGACAGGTGGAAGGTAGGATGAACTGAGCTCAATTGTGCTGGAAGATCCAAACGATAAGCAACGGGTCCAACACGTTCCAAGATTTCAAAAGGACCAATGTATCGTGGGTTCAACTTCCCACGCTTTCCAAAATGAATCACACCCTTCCAAGGTGCAACCTTCAACATTACACGGTCACCAACATTGAATTCAAAGTCCTTACATTTAAGATCGGCATAACTCTTTTGGCGGTCACGAGCAGTCTTAAGTCTAGCTTGAATCTGAGCAATCTTCTCTGTGGTTTTATGGACTACCTCGGGTCCGGTGATTTGCTTTTCGCCTACTTCGGCCCAACAAATAGGAGATCGGCACTTACGGCCATACAATGCTTCAAAAGGTGCAACATTAATGCTAGAGTGATAACTGTTGTTGTACGAGAATTCGGCTAGTGGCAAATGCCTTTCCTAGGCTTTTCCAAAATCAATAACACATGCACGCAACATGTCTTCCAAGGTCTGAATCGTTCATTCACTTTGCCCGTCAGTCTGAGGGTGATAAGCAGTACTCATGTCAAGACGAGTTCCCATGGCTTCTTGCAAAGAACGCCAAAATCTAGAAGCAAAACGGGGATTGCGATCGGAGATGATCGATAAAGGTACACCATGACGAGATACAACCTCTTTGATGTATAGTTGAGCAAGTCTCTCCATTGTATCTGTCTCCTTCATTGCTAGGAAGTGTGCAAATTTGGTAAGGTGGTCAACAATAACCCAAATAGTATCGTATTCGCCCACCGTCTTTGGTAGCTTAGTAATGAAATCCATTGTGATCCTTTCCCATTTCCATTGTGGGATTTTCGGTTGCTGAAGTAAACCAGAAGGTCTCTGATGCTCGGCTTTAACCTTCGAGCAAGTCAAACACTTACCAACATAAGTCGCAACGTCCTTCTTAAGATTCGGCCACCAATACTGTTCTTTAGGATCGTGGTACATTTTGCCCGCTCCGGGATGAATCGAATATCTCAATTTGTGTGCTTCATCAAGTATAAGGTTCCGTAGATCTCCATAAAGAGGTACCCAAATTCTTCTAGCATAACATCGGAGTCCAGACTCCCTAACCTCGAATCGAGAGACAAGTATGTTCAAATGTTCATGAGATATATTCCCCTGCTTGAGAGCCTCATCTTGGGCTACTCTGATTTGGCTGTTGAGGTTCGAATGGATGGTGATGTTCAGATCCCTAACACGAAGAGGTGTCGTCCTCTCCTTTCGGCTTAAAGCGTCAGCTACAACATTGGCCTTGCCAGGGTGATAATGGAGTTCACAATCGTAGTCGTTGAGCGTCTCGATCCATCGACGCTGTCTCATATTCAGTTGCTTCTGATTAAAGATGTGCTGGAGACTCTTGTGATCGGTGAAGATAGTGCTCTTAGTTCCATACAAATAATGTCTCCACAATTTAAGCGCAAAGACAACGGCTCCAAGTTCAAGATCGTGAGTAGTGTAGTTCTGCTCGTGAATCTTCAATTGGCGGGAGGCATAGGCAATAACTTTTGATCGTTGCATCAGTACACAACCAAAACCACTCTTCGATGCATCACAATAAACAACAAAGTCGTCACTGCCCTCTGGAAGTGATAGGATAGGTGCGGTGGTTAACTTCTTCTTCAAAGTTTGGAATGCTGATTCGTGTGCGGGTTCCCAAATGAACTTCTTGCCCTTGTGAGTCAGTGCGGTCAAAGGACGCGCAATCAGAGAGAAACCTTCGATAAACCTTCGGTAATAACCGGCGAGACCTAGGAATTGGCGAATATGAGTCGGGGTAGTTGGGGTCTCCCACTTGCTGATAGCTTCAATCTTGGTGGGATCTACTTTGATACCCTGGTCGCTCACAACATGACCCAGAAATTGTACTTCCTTCAACCAAAATTCACACTTGGAGAATTTGGCGTAAAGTTGCTCTTGTCTCAAGAGTTCAAGTACTAGTCGGAGGTGTTGCTCATGCTCTTCTTCACTGTTAGAGTAGATGAGGATATCATCTATGAAGACGATAAAAACTTATCCAAGTACGGCTTGCAGACACGATTCATGAGATCCATGAACACGGCAGGTGCATTGGTTAATCCGAATGGCATCACGAGAAACTCATAATGACCATAACGGGTCCTGAATGCAGTATTCATTACATCACTTTCTTTCACCCTCAACTGGTGATAATCGGATCGCAAATCGATCTTTGAGTAGACACTCGATCCTTGTAGTTGATCAAAAAGATCGTCAATTCGTGGAAGGGGATACCGATTCTTGATAGTCAATTTGTTGAGTTCACGGTAGTCGATACACATACAGAAGGATCCATCCTTCTTCTTCTTCACAAACGATACAGGTGCACCCCAAGGCGAGAAACTAGGTTGGATAAATCCACGGTCAAGTAGTTCTTGTAGTTGACTCTGTAATTCTTGCATCTCGGAAGGTGCGAGTCTATAAGGTGCGCGGGCTACAGGTGCAGCTCCTGGCACTAAATCAATCTGAAACTCTACTACTCTCTGCGGCGGCAATCCAGGCAATTCCTCTGGGAAGACATCAGAAAATTCGTTCACAATTCGAACGTCATTCAAGCTCTTCATCTCAGTTTCTACCGCTTTCACATGTGCTAGGACAGCAAAACGTCCCTTCTTCATAATCTTTTGCGCTTTCACGCAACTAATGAGGTTCAACTTCGAGGTACATCTCTCTCCATAGATAACCAGTGGTTCGCCATCTCCTTGTGGTATGCGAAGTGCTTTATCTCCACAGATAATATCGGCCTTTATCTTGCTCAACCAATCCATACCGACGATCACGTCAAAACTTCCCAGTTTGATAGGTATCAAGTCAATTTCGAAATCTGCACCAGCTATGTTGATAATAGCTCCTCGACTAATGTGGTCAACTTTTTCAAGTTTACCGTTGGCGACCTCGACAAGCATACTTTCTTTTAACGGGACTAACGATCAATTAATCTTATCTAAAAAATGTCTACATACATAACTTCTATCCGCACCAGTATCAAACAAGACAGAAGCTAAAAGATTGTTGATTTTGAATATACTTGTCACCAAGTCGGGGTTTTCGCGTGCATCCCTTGCATTAACATTGAAAGCTCTGGCGCGAGGTGGTCCGCCATCTTTTCTTTTATTTGGACACGCATTTCTGAAATGGCCCGTCTGCCCGCATTCATAACACTTCTTCGGCCCGTTGGTGTTTGGCTTCCCATTCAAAGTGGTAACCTTGCAGTCTTTTCCAACATGCCCAGACCGTTGGCACTTCTCGCAGACAACATTGAAATACCCAGTGTGGTGTTTGTAACACCTCTTGCATTGAGGTAGGGTTCCCTTGTAGTTCGGGTTCGTGTTGGTGTTCGGATTGGGGTTTCCACCGTTGTTGTTTCCTCTGAAACCCTCATGTTGTTTCGCCGGGTTTTGATCATAGTTCCTTCCCCTGTTGTTGTTGTTGTTGTTGTGGTTATCCCATTTGCGCTTCTCACTAGTACCCGCTTCAGACTTAGTTTTCTTCGGTTCATCGATGGTTATTTGATTCATTAAAGTATGCACCATGCGTATCGCTTCGGGAACATTCAGTGGCTTGGACGAGGTGACGTTTCCCTTAATGCTCTTAGGGAGTCCCCAGAAGTACCTTTCCATTAGCTTGAATTCTGGGGTGACCATTGTCGGACACATCAGGGCTAGTTCCAAAAATCTCCTGTTGTAACCATCAAGGTCGTTCCCAACTGCCTTTAACTGCATGAATTCCATTTCCATCTTTTGGATTTTGGTTCTCGAACAATACTCCTCAATCATGGCACATTTAAATTCTTCCCATGGCGTAGCATACGCCTCATCAATGCCTTGTGCCTGTGCCATTGTGTTCCACCACGTGAGCGCGCCATCAGATAGCATGCAAGAAGCAAATTTGGTTTTGCTGTCCTCCGAACAGTTGCTAACTCAGAATACTGATTCAAGTTTCTCGAACCATCTGGTGAGACCAACCAATCCCTCAGTGCCGCTGAAGTTATGTGGTTTACAGCTCTGGAATTCCTTGTAAGTACACCCATTTTGAACGGGTTGAATAATCGGTGGTGGTGGCGGTGGCGGTGGAGCTTGGGGTTGCATTTTCGCAATGGCTGCGGCTACATGTTCTTGGATCATCTCTTCAATTTGAGCAGTAGTAGGTGTGGATCGACCGTTAGCCATGGTGTTCTATACAAACATTTTGACTCAAGTCAAAATCCAGCATTCAATATATAATAATATAGTATATAACAACCAACATGTAAACTGCACAATACATGTTAATTAAGTAACGCAAGTTGATACAAGTACCGCAAAACACCATACAGTAACGTAAATAGAACACTTGTGCAAAAAGTAACATCACAAAGTTTCCATTCATTAATAATAAGTTTCATACATCATGATAGATTCGTACAATACATAAGTGAAATATGAAACTACAACTAGATTACATCATGAAATCTAATACAAAAGGTCCTACGGTGAAGGTGGGTGTAGGATGTCCAAAACCTGAGCCAACTGCTCCTCGAGCTCAGTAACCCGAGCTCGGAGGATTCCCACCTCCCTTGTCAATTCCTCGACAGTGGGAGATGATGGGGCAGGTGGTGCTGGTGGTGCAGATGGTGCGGGTGGTGCCGGTGGTGCGGGTGGTGCAGACCGCACGACACGGGGTGCAGACGTTCCGGCTCTAGAAATAGTCAGCACGTAACGAGGTGCCTTATGTATGAGTGGGTCGGCAGGGTACGGCACAAGCCGCTTACGGGCAGTAACCCTCCGACGCTGACCAAAAGCGTCAGTGAAAGCACGACCTCCATTCACCCCTGGAATGACGGTACCATCAGGACGGTACCGCTTCTTCGGTGGGGTGGAGGGTGCATGTATAGGTACGTCATGAAGGTTCTCTTCGTCGGAGTCACTGGAGTCATCTGTAGAGGAGTAATCGGATGAAGGATCATCAGAATCATGTGGTGGTGACACGGGTGGCTGAACTGGTCGTCCATGAGCGGCCATCATCTGTCTGTATCTGAATGATGGAATCGGCACTAAACGTCCATTAGGAGCGCGTCGACACGGCATGCGCATATGGTTACGGAATGGACCTTCCCCGAACTCCGCGGGAATCACAACACCACCGATGCGGGGCTGTGGCTCCAAGGGTCCGGGTGAAATGTCCCGTTCTTATTGATTAAAAACGTTCCATATTAATTGATTTCGTTGCGAGGTTTTGACCTCTATATGAGACGTTTTTCAAAGACTGCATTCATTTTAAAACAAACCATAACCTTTATTTCATCAATAAAGGTTTAAAAAGCTTTACGTAGATTATCAAATAATGATAATCTAAAATATCCTGTTTACACACGACCATTACATAATGGTTTATAATACAAATATGTTACAACAAAATAAGTTTCTTGAATGCAGTTTTTACACAATATCATACAAGCATGGACTCCAAATCTCGTCCTTATTTAAGTATGCGACAGCGGAAGCTCTTACTATTCACCTGAGAATAAACATGCTTTAAACGTCAACAAAAAATGTTGGTGAGTTATAGGTTTAACCTATATATATCAAATCGTAACAATAGACCACAAGATTTCATATTTCAATACACATACCATACATTGAGATAAAAATCATTCATATGGTGAACACCTGGTAACCGACATTAACAAGATGCATATATAAGAATATCCCCATCATTCTGGGACACCCTTCGGATATGATATAAATTTCGAAGTACTAAAGCATCCGGTACTTTGGATGTAGTTTGTTAGGCCCAATAGATCTATCTTTAGGATTCGCGTCAATTAGGGTGTCTGTTCCCTAATTCTTAGATTACCAGACTTAATAAAAAGGGGCATATTCGATTTCGATAATTCAACCATAGAATGTAGTTTCACGTACTTGTGTCTATTTTGTAAATCATTTATAAAATCTGCATGTATTCTCATCCCAAAAATATTAGATTTTAAAAGTGGGACTATAACTCACTTTCACAGATTTTTACTTCGTCGGGAAGTAAGACTTGGCCACTGGTTGATTCACGAACCTATAACAATATATACATATATATCAAAGTATGTTCAAAATATATTTACAACACTTTTAATATATTTTGATGTTTTAAGTTTATTAAGTCAGCTGTCCTCGTTAGTAACCTACAACTAGTTGTCCACAGTTAGATGTACAGAAATAAATCGATGAATATTATCTTGAATCAATCCACGACCCAGTGTATACGTATCTCAGTATTGATCACAACTCAAACTATATATATTTTGGAATCAACCTCAACCCTGTATAGCTAACTCCAACATTCACATATAGAGTGTCTCTGGTTGTTCCGAAATATATATATATGTGTCGACATGATAGGTCGAAACATTGTATACGTGTCTATGGTATCTCAAGATTACATAATATACAATACAAGTTGATTAAGTTATGGTTGGAATAGAGTTGTTACCAATTTTCACGTAGCTAAAATGAGAAAAATTATCCAATCTTGTTTTACCCATAACTTCTTCATTTTAAATCCGTTTTGAGTGAATCAAATTGCTATGGTTTCATATTGAACTCTATTTTATGAATCTAAACAGAAAAAGTATAGGTTTATAGTCGGAAAAATAAGTTACAAGTCATTTTTGTAAAGGTAGTCATTTCAGTCGAAAGAACGACGTCTAGATGACCATTTTAGAAAACATACTTCCACTTTGAGTTTAACCATAATTTTTGGATATAGTTTCATGTTCATAATAAAAATAATTTTCTCAGAATAACAACTTTTAAATCAAAGTTTATCATAGTTTTTAATTAACTAACTCAAAACAGCCCGCGGTGTTACTACGACGGCGTAAATCCGGTTTTACGGTGTTTTTCTTGTTTTCGGGTTTTAAATCATTAAGTTAGCATATCATATAGATATATAACATGTGTTTAGTTGATTTTAAAAGTCAAGTTAGAAGGATTAACTTTTGTTTGCGAACAAGTTTAGAATTAACTAAACTATGTTCTAGTGATTACAAGTTTAAACCTTCGAATAAGATAGCTTTATATGTATGAATCAAATGATGTTATGAACATCATTACTACCTTAAGTTCCTTGGATAAACCTACTGGAAAAGAGAAAAATGGATCTAGCTTCAAAGGATCCTTGGATGGCTCGAAGTTCTTGAAGCAGAATCATGACACGAAAACAAGTTCAAGTAAGATCATCACTTGAAATAAGATTGTTATAGTTATAGAAATTGAACCAAAGTTTGAATATGATTATTACCTTGTATTAGAATGATAACCTACTGTAAGAAACAAAGATTTCTTGAGGTTGGATGATCACCTTACAAGATTGGAAGTGAGCTAGCAAACTTGAAAGTATTCTTGATTTTATGTAACTAGAACTTGTAGAATTTATGAAGAACACTTAGAACTTGAAGATAGAACTTGAGAGAGATCAATTAGATGAAGAAAATTGAAG
Organism: Rutidosis leptorrhynchoides; assembly: GCF_046630445.1. Taxonomy (NCBI): domain Eukaryota; kingdom Viridiplantae; phylum Streptophyta; class Magnoliopsida; order Asterales; family Asteraceae; genus Rutidosis; species Rutidosis leptorrhynchoides. Next base: position 102,818,708 of record NC_092343.1, read on the forward strand.
AATAAAAGTGTTTGTAGGTGTTTTTGGTCGTTGGTGTATGGATTAGATATAAAGGATATGTAATTTTGTTTTCATGTAAATAAGTCATGAATGATTACTCATATTTTTGTAATTTTATGAGATATTTCATTCTAGTTGCCAAATGATGGTTCCCACATGTGTTAGGTGACTCACATGGGCTGCTAAGAGCTGATCATTGGAGTGTATATACCAATAGTACATACATCTAAAAGCTGTGTATTGTACGAGTACGAATACGGGTGCATACGAGTAGAATTGTTGATGAAACTGATCGAGGATGTAATTGTAAGCATTTTTGTTAAGTAGAAGTATTTTGATAAGTGTATTGAAGTCTTTCAAAAGTGTATAAATACATATTAAAACACTACATGTATATACATTTTAACTGAGTCGTTAAGTCATCGTTAGTCGTTACATGTAATTGTTGTTTTGAAACCTTTAGGTTAACGATCTTGTTAAATGTTGTTAACCCAATGTTTATAATATCAAATGAGATTTTAAATTATTATATTATCATGATATTATCATGTATGAATATCTCTTAATATGATATATATACATTAAATGTCTTCACAACGATAATCGTTACATATATGTCTCGTTTAAAAATTATTAAGTTAGTAGTCTTGTTTTTATATATGTAGTTCATTGATAATATACTTAATGATATGTTTACTTATCATAGTATCATGTTAACTATATATATATATATATCCATATATATGTCATCATATAGTTTTTACAAGTTTTAATGTTCGTGAATCACCGGTCAACTTAGGTGGTCAATTGTCTATATGAAACATATTTCAATTAATCAAGTCTTAACAAGTTTGATTGCTTAACATGTTGAAAACATTTAATCATGTAAATATCAATCTCAATTAATATATATAAACATGGAAAAGTTCGGGTCACTACACCGGGAGCAGACGGAGCTGGAATCTCTGTAGGGTCCACGTGTCCGTCAATAGTAGCCACTGGTGCAGGCGGCTGGCTGCTAGTCCCGGAAGATGAAGCGCTGGGGTCACTCGTGCGTATCGGGATTGGTGGATTGGCAACGGTGGTAGGTAGGGTAGCTGACGAGTCTAAACTGCCCAAAATGATACCAGGTGGAACATCCGACATCTGAACAAGGAAAAATAAATTTTCCATGTCAGTAAGTCATAAAGCAAGCACGTATTAGGCCAACAGTTTAAATCATGTATAACAATAAGTAGCATGGTAAATATAACGAATCGTACAGAAGTAGCATGCAATCGAAAGCAAGTAATATCATACAGTAGTGAAATCATGTAATAACATACGGCATATAACAGTAAAAGTAAGCAGCATCATGCAGTAAGTTCAGCGGAAACAAGTAAACTAGCAAGTTGTAGATTAGTCCTATTAGTGAATCCTACTCGGGTCGGTCTTAGACTCACTAATGCAACCTAATTCCCTACAACCAATGCTCTGATACAAAATGTGATGCCCCGTACAAAACCATCGTGTACGAATCATCAACAACAGGATCATTACAAGGTTAAGTACTATATGCTGTAATAAAAGAAGTTGCATTCATGATAAAAAAGGTGACGTCATAACCGACATCAAATGTTTTACACCAACAGTGTGACAACCCGAAAATTTCCAACCAAATTTAAACTTTAATCTTTATATGTTTCTGACACAATAAGCAATATTTGTTAAGTTAAATTTCAAGAATTTTAAACTATGTTTATACATTCATTCAACCTCGACCAAGTTCCAACGATTCACGAACCATTAAACGAATATGATTATATATGTATATATGTATATATATTATTAGATTAAATTCTTTATATGATTGTATCTGTTTCAAAATGTTTATCAATGGAATTAGAAGATAAGATCAAATGATTGAATTATCAGATATATTGAATTATGATTACAAGTCTCTGTTGAAAGGCCCACGTTGATTTGAGAAATCTTTCCATTTTAACAATATTCGGAAAATGGTAAAGTGATTTATAAATAAGAATAAATTGTCAATCATTGAGAACTAGACAAAGGATAGTGGAAGATTGAATCTCATAAAGACTCGATTGATCTATTTAGTTTCAAACGTACAAAAAACGTTTTCAGTTTAAAAAGAACTTTATTATTAAAACGTATATAACTTTTATAAATATCTAGAACCACTTTTAACAACTCATTACTTAACTAGTATGATAAAGATAACGATATTTATATTTTATTTTATTAAATATATATAACGATTTAAATTAATATTATATATATTTATACGCGTATTATACGTACATAGTTTTATACTTTTACTATACTTAAACTTTACCTTTACTTTATTTTTACTTTACTTTAACTTTAATAATTCACTTTAATAATTCACTTTAATAATTCATACTTTAATAATTTACTTTAATAATTCATACTTTAATAATTCACTTTAATAATTCATACTTTAATAATTAACTTTAATAATTCAAAAATCTATTATAAATAGAATTCAATAGGTTTCATTATTTCATAGAAACTTAAAAATATTTTTCTCTAAACTCTCTCAATCGATTTACATATATATATTTACTCCGTATTATTTCAAGATATTATTAGTATACATAAAATATTACGATGGAGTGCTGTCCGAGTGGTTTCGAAATTGTTTTTCGAGTAGGATAGGATTAAGGAAATTATGGGTTATAGCTATGGAGGTGATTGAGTATGGTTCATGGGTATGCTCGTGAGGTCAATATAGTGTTTATCATTTCCGTTGCGTCTACGTACCTTTTCTGCAATATTGAATCTCAATATTGATACGTGAGTACTCATAATTTAACTTTTACATACTAATAGTGTATCCCTGACTAGTGCTCGAGTATTTAGGATTATGCATGCTTGTACTTTTGATATTGCCCTTAGACAGGTTAGGTCTTGAATTAGTTACACTTGCGGTTGAGATAAGGTATAAGATATGCATGTCCTTGGAAAGCTAGCGAAAAATTAAGAACTTTTCCTTTAGATATCGAATGGTTTCGATGAACGGATTAGAAGTTATAATCAATTGAATTTTCGATATTTTTATTAAAAATGATTATTATTATCGTCGTTTTTATCGTCGTTCTAGTTTTATCTTATTATTATGATTATTATTATCTTTATCAATAAAAGGGATTTATCATTAAAAATTGTTATTTTTTTTATTATTACTATCGTTATTATCGTTAAAGTTATAATTAGTATTATTATTAATATCCAATTATTATTATTATTATTATTATTATTATTATTATTAGTATTATTATTATTATTATCATTATTAATATATATATCATTATTTAAAAATGATTATTGTTATTATTATTATTATTATTACTATATTATCATTAAGATAATTATTAGTATTATCGTTAATAATGTTATAGTAACTATCATTATTAATATTAGTGTAATTAAAACAAATATTTGTAACACCTAATTATTTTGATTACTATTATTATCATTATTATGAACACGATATAAAAGACGATTTAAAGCTATTAAATGAAACGATTAGGAAATAATGAGTAAGAGTATCATGATGAAATTAAAATATTATAAGATATTGATTTAGATAAAATTATTGTTCTTATTATTTTTATCATTACTATTATTATTAAAAGTATCGTTAGTATTAAAACTATCATTTTAACAAAAATTATCATTTTAATTGAAATGTCATTGTTACTATAAAATATCATTATTATTATTTTAAATAGAATTATTATTTTAAAGATAATATTAAAAATTATCGTAAATATTAAAGTTATCATAATTAGAATTATCGTTTTATCATAATGTCATTTTAGTAATTATAAATATTGATATTTTTATAATAATAATAATTATTACAAAATAATACAACTTTTACTTACTATCATTATAGATATTATTTTATCAAATAAATATGTGATACAAACATATTTTACTACGTGTAATAACTTACTTTAATAATACCTATCATATTATCTTTATGATATTAAATGAACCCTATAAATTTTATTACTTAATATATATAAAAGTATATTTTATTATATAAATTTAATATAAAATTTTATTTATTAATAAATAAATTATATTATTTACTCTAATAAATATTTTAAAAATATTTAAAAATATAAAACGACGATATTTAAACTATATATTAATCATGTATAGATTTTTGGAAATTATTTTGAGTCAAATTTACTTTTGTTGACTTTTGCATATTAGTCTCGAGCATTAGGATTGTGGTACACTATGACTTGACCTAATTTGTTAAACAAATATTGATCAACACATAAATATATACAATTAATTTAGGTTCGTGAATTTGAGGCCAACCTTGCACTTGTTCAATGACGTTATATGTATTTTTACTACGAAATACAGTATGGTGAGTTTCATTTGCCTTTTTACCCTTTATATTTTTGGGACTGAGAATACATGCGCTTTATAAATGTTTGACGAAATAGACAAGTAATTGAAACTACATTCTATGGTTGAATTATCGAAATCGAATATGCCCTTTTTTATTAAAGTCTGGTAATCTAAGAATTAGGGAACAGACACCCTAATTGACGCGAATCCTAAAGATAGATCTATTGGGCCTAACAAACCCCATCCAAAGTACCGGATGCTTTAGTACTTCGAAATTTATATCATGTCCGAAGGAGGATCCTGGAATGATAGGAGATATTCTTATATGTATCTAGTTAATGTCGGTTACCAGGTGTTCACCATATGAATGATTATTTTTGTCTCTATGCATGGGACGTATATTTATGAGAACTGGAAATGAAATTCTTGTGGTCTATTAAAATGATGGAAATAAATGATTATGATAAACTAATGAACTCACTAACCTTTTGGTTGACACTTTAAAGCATGTTTATTCTCAGGTGTTAAAGAAATCTTCCGCTGTGCATTTGCTCATTTTAAAGATATTACTTGGAGTCTTTCATAGCATATTTTGAAGAACGTTGCATTCGAGTCATTGAGTTCATCAAAGATTATTATTAAATCAATTTATAGTTGGATAGTGGATATTATGAAATGGTATGCATGCCTGTCAATTTTCGATGTAAAGAAAGTTTGTCTTTTAAAAACGAATGCAATGTTTGTAAAATGTATCATATAGAGGTTAAATACCTCGCAATGTAATCAACTATTGTGAATCATTTATAATGTATATGAACGGGTCCTTTCAGTTGGTATCAGAGCGGTGGTCTTAGCGAACCAGGTCTGCATTAGTGTGTCTAACTGTTAAGTTGATAGGATACATTAGTGAGTCTGGACTTCGATAGTGTCTGCATGTCAAAAGTTTTTCTTATCATTTTGTGTCGAAAATTAACTACTTATCATCCTCATGAAATTACCTGCTTATCATTTTTAGTCTAAGACACGTCTTGCTACATTGATTGCATGAATAGTGTATAGACAAAAATTCATATCTTAGCATATCTGCTCAATTATATCTTATCGTATCTGTTACTTTAAACTTTGCCTGACATATCTCGCAAAGTATTCCGTAATCTACGAAATCTTTTGATCTATATATATATATATATATATATATATATATATATATATTTTATGTAATTAGAATACCATCCGTTAGCTAAAATCATTTCATATCGGAAAAAAATCCTTTATCCAATCGTACGAAATGGAATTCGTCATCAGTTCAAGTCACTCAGATTCCGAAATGGAATCCCATTCAAGCTCCGAAAGCAGTGTGACCGGAATAGATCAACCAATCAGTCATCACCTATTCTGGATGAATTGGGGATGGGTTCGTAGCCTCCTCAATCATTGGAGACAAGAAGAAGGTGATCCCTTCCATCCACCACATTTCTCTCTTGACGAAGAACCTGAAGCACTTACCGACGAACCTGTCCGAAACACCATTTTCTCGCTCATTTCCAGAGTATCGCGTCACAATTATATATTACATCAAATTTTAGATTTTATTTATCCGCTCGTCCGAACCGACAATCACCCCGGTGTAATAGAAGAAGTCAACGAGCTTCGCGCTCGGGTAGTGGCTTTGGAGAATATGGTGCAGAGATTACAAATACCAGCAGCAGCATCAGCAGCATAACCAGTACCACCATCATCAACGCCAACAGTACCATTACCACCTCCAACCACAACCGCGTCGTAAACCTCAACTTTACAATCTGTCCCACGAGCATCAACGTCATACGCACCATAGATACCAAGGAGTACCAACAACAATAACTGACGAAGTATTAATTCATAACTTCATTGGAGAAACATTCCGCGGTGATTATGTAATCTCTAAAGTCTTAGAGATTATCTAATCTAGCCCTAACCATAAATCAGTTAAACGAACCAAAATGATAGAAGGAAGAGTAGAAACCCTGACAATAATGGTGTGTGATTAACAAGCTAATCTTGCTTTACCAACAGCATCAACAGTACCGTTAGCGTTACCAGCATCGTTAGTACAGTCAACATCCGAATCAACAACACAGATAACATCACAAACTCCGTCAGTTCAAGAATCACTATGGACATCATTACGAATCAATAACGTGTATATTGTATCAACGAGTTATGAAGAATTAACTCATTCCCTCTGAAGAAATTATATGTGTATATATATATATATATATATATATATATATATATATATATATATATATATATATATATATATATATATATATATATATATATATATATATATATATATATATATATATATATGGAAATAAATCTTTCCGTGCTAAGCTATTGTGTGTGAATCTTAACTACTCGGTTAATTCATATTACAAATATGCAATAATGTACGTCCTTCGGCCGCAACTTAACCAGCATTAACTACGATCTCTGTCGCAATTCAACAAATTCCAATTCATAATAAATCAAGTATATATTTGATTTTACACTTTCATCATCGATGTACCCGAAACTTTTTAGATAACATCATTCGTACATTGCGAAATTCACAAGAATTCCACGAACCGAACATCATACATCAACAAATAACGAAGTATTGATTCATAATTTCAATGTCATTAAAGAAATACTGCGTAAAAGTTATGTACTTTTTAAAGCCTTTAGGGATTATTCAATTCTAGTTTCAACCGTAAATCAAATGAGTTTAATTTAACATTAACTCATTAAATCTATGTTAAATCTGAGGAAAATATACATATATATATTTTCATAAAGACTGTAATAAAATTCTTTTGTACAAAATATTAATTGTGAAAATTTTTTTAACGGGTAGGTAATACCCGAGAGATATATAAATTCACAATTAATATGTTACATTCTTCGAATCTGATTCAGAAAATCATCCATTATACTCCCTACTTTCACAACAATATACATTCTTTTATATAAATCAAAACAACCATACTCATTCAAAATTAAATTACATATTCTGATTTTGAAATCTCAAAATTCAACTTGAGATATGACCAAAATCATCTCTCTTAGATCCTTACATCTTTCACAAGCTATATTTTGACTTCAAAACTGTGTTAGAACATCAAATGTATGTTAACGATTACAATCTGTGTTCAAACCCTTCAAAAATTTATGAAGACACTTCGAATGATGAGCAATCGAGATGATGATCCAACCACATGTTACCCACAGTTATGTACCCGAAAAACTCTTGAAACCAAAGTAAAAGTTTAAACAACGTATCCGCGTTAGATTCTTTGGCATTTATTAGCAAAAATAACTTTGCGACTCCTATTCAAAGTAGCCAGTTTTGTCACAGCTCCAGCAAGTCAACTTTGACTTTTCAGTCAGACTAACCTTATTATAACCTTGAGATATACACCATCGTTACCAGGAAACCTTTTACATTCCACCACATTATTAGCAGATGTACCAACAACTTCATTACCCTTTGACTTTAGACTCTCCAAAAAGTCATTATAATTATTCATTGAAACCCCATCATTTACTCATTCGCATCTTGTAATGAGAATTGCCATACGAATCATTGAGAATTAGCAATCAGTATTTTGAAATCTCGCAGCATGTCTACGCCAACAGTTATATGTGTATATATAACGTCTGTCTTTTGGACTTAATTTGAATGTGAAGTTTCTGAAAAACACTCCGAACTACGAATTGGTTCTCCGAAAAAAAAGTGCTGATGAAGTAGCTAAAAATATAAACAACTTTAAACGGTAAAAGCCGGATGATAATGATGAAATGTGCTGGCAAAGCGCAGAAAAAGAGAAGTTTTGGAACTGGAAAACTGATTTAGCAAAGTACGAAGGAGGCTGTGGACAAATCACAAAGACTGAACCTGACTTCAAAGGATCCAAATGATTCAGTACCTGCTGAAGTCATTAACGAATACTTTGCTCCTGACTCTAAACCCCTGCGGAGAATATTCTTCATCATCCTCTGATATTAGAAATTCTAAAATATCATCATATCTTTCATTATAAATATCCTCCATATTTCTGAAGATATTTTCTTAATTTTTCTTATTTGAAATCATTTACCTCTTCCCGCTATCTGTATTACATCATAAAAGAAACTATTTTAGTTTCTAAATTCTGAAACATTCGAGTTTAAAATAGGAATATTTTTGGAAGTAGTGTTGGAAGCTGAAGCATGAGTTAATATAATATAATGACACTTGATCAACGTGATTATATTACAGTAAGTCATGCTGAGTTTCTAAATGGAACGTGATGATTCACATATCATAACATCATCATGTGCCATGTTATACGACTCTTGTATTCTATTTAATCTCTAAAATATCAAGAAAATATTTCATGATGATTCGGCCTTTTCCAAGGTATTCTAGTAATTTAACAAGTCAAGATCGTGCCATCACAATTTCCTTCCTAGAACATTAACAATGTTCATTCCGAAATTCATATCTGTGAATTCTGGACCATTACAAGCGGTGCTTAATCGCAAGAAGAAGAAACAAAAGGACAAAACTCCGAAATAGAAATTGGGGTATAAATTGCAGCAAATAAAAGAGAGCATTAACTGTGAATGATAATGATTATAGAAGACAGAAGCACAGACTTTGAAATATAAGGGAACATATAAAGCCCAACGACAAACCAGAAATTATAAACCATATATATCGATGCATATAGCAATATAAAGACACGGGAGAACTAGAAACACTATAAACCCAAGAGTATAGTAGAAGTAAATAGATTCTTCCGGCGGTAGATGAAAAAGAAGAATGACCGATATGAAAGTTAGAAGTATATCAAGAATCAGAACTGGATGGAGCATATTGATGAATACTTTAAAATATGAGTTGAGGGAGAAAGAATAGAAGGTGATGAAACATGACTAGGAACTTAGAAATCAACAGATTTAACTCACACAATGGCGAAATAAGTGAATCAAACCCTCTAGTGAATAGGTTAAGTTTTTTTTTTTTTGATTATTTTAGTCAAACCACAACTAAATCAAGTGTGATTAGATCAACCCCTAGAGCTATTATTTACCACCTGGGTGATTTGGACTGAGAGAGAATCGGAGGAGCTCACTAGATCTGAGTGTGTGTAACAAATGAGAGGCTTAACCTAAAATGAAGAACATAAGACTTTATATACCCCTGCTGTTGACTCACCCATACGATTCATTCACCACACATACGAGTTGGCTTCATCAGCCGTACGGGTGATCACTCACTCGTGTCTTCTCATTTAGGTTGTAATTGTGACTTAGCTCAGCATCAACTGTGCGTATGAGCCTGTCAGCCGTACGAGTGAGGCTTCACTCGTACGTCTGACTAAGTTTAACATAGTCAAACATCCAAATCTCGTTCTTGCAATTCCTGTAACCACATACAAATACGGATAGGATAATAACGAGTGATTATGGTGGCCTGTAACTGTTGTACCTGCAATGGATGTGGGTAGATGTCTAGGGACTTGCATAAAATGCATCAACAGAAGGTGTGAGTTGTAAGGAAATGAAGGAGGTGAATTTATAAGAAAATCTCCGACAAAACAATTAAAATGGACGATCGCATTTAAAGCGGATCCTAATTCCTTTGGTTACCGGAGAATCAAATCTTATTACGAAGATTTTCTTCAAATCCCATGAAATCTGGAAATCAATCATATCTACGTCAAATGATAAGATGAATCTACACTTACTCATTTCACTATTCTATGTTAGCTTCATTCGTACTCTGCATATAAATGGATTGTTTATCCAAATTATTCGCTGATGATAAAACTCTAATTTTCAGCCCGTATGCATCATGAAAACATACTTATTATCATTCACGACCTTTCCACTCAAATTTCGGGACGAAATTTCTTTAACGGGTAGGTACTGTGACAACCCGAAAATTTCTAACCAAATTTAAACTTTAATCTTTATATGTTTTCGACACGATAAGCAATATTTGTTAAGTTAAATTTCAAGAATTTTAAACTATGTTTATACATTCATTCAACCTCGACCAAGTTCCAACGATTCACGAACCATTAAACGAATATGATTATATATGTATATGTGTATATATATTATAACTTGAAACGTAAACAAAATATTAGATTAAATACTTTATATGATTGTATCTGTTTCAAAATGTTTATCAATGGAATTAGAAGATAAGATCAAATGATTGAATTATCAGATATATTGAATTATGATTACAAGTCTCTGTTGAAAGGCCCACGTTGATTTGAGAAATCTTTCCATTTTAACAATATTCGGAAAATGGTAAAGTGATTTATAAATAAGAATAAATTGTCAATCATTGAGAACTAGACAAAGGATAGTGGAAGATTGAATCTCATAAAGACTCGATTGATCTATTTAGTTTCAAACGTACAAAAAACATTTTCAGTTTAAAAAGAACTTTATTATTAAAACGTATATAACTTTTATAAATATCTTGAACCACTTTTGACAACTCATTACTTAACTAGTATGATAAAGATAACGATATTTATATTTTATTTTATTAAATATATATAACGATTTAAATTAATATTATATATATTTATACGCGTATTATACGTACATAGTTTTATACTTTTACTATACTTAAATTTTACCTTTACTTTATTTTTACTTTACTTTAACTTTAATAATTTACTTTAATAATTCATACTTTAATAATTCACTTTAATAATTCATACTTTAATAATTCACTTTAATAATTCATACTTTAATAATTCACTTTAATAATTCATACTTTAATAATTCACTTTAATAATTCATACTTTAATAATTAACTTTAATAATTCAAAAATCTATTATAAATAGAATTCAATAGGTTTCATTATTTCATAGAAACTTGAAAATATTTTTCTCTAAACTCTCTCAATCGATTTACATATATATATATTTACTCCGTATTATTTCAAGATATTATTAGTATACATAAAATATTACGACGGAGTGCTGTCCGAGTGGTTTCGAAATTGTTTTTCGAGTAGGATAGGATTAAGGAAATTATGGGTTATAGCTATGGAGGTGATTGAGTATGGTTCATGGGTATGCTCGTGAGGTCAATATAGTGTTTATCATTTCCGTTGCGTCTACGTACCTTTCCTGCAATATTGAATCTCAATATTGATACGTGAGTACTCATAATTTAACTTTTACATACTAATAGTGTATCCCTGACTAGTGCTCGAGTATTTAGGATTATGCATGCTTGTACTTTTGATATTGCCCTTAGACAGGTTAGGTCTTGAATTAGTTACACTTGCGGTTGAGATAAGGTATAAGATATGCATGTCCTTGGAAAGCTAGCAAAAAATTAAGAACTTTTCCTTTAGATATCGAATGGTTTCGATGAACGGATTAGAAGTTATAATCAATTGAATTTTCAATATTTTTATTAAAAATGATTATTATTATCGTCGTTTTTATCGTCGTTCTAGTTTTATCTTATTATTATGATTATTATTATCTTTATCAATAAAAGGGATTTATCATTAAAAATTGTTATTTTTTTCTTATTACTATCGTTATTATCGTTAAAGTTATAATTAGTATTATTATTATTATCCAATTATTATTATTATTATTATTATTATTATTATTATTATTATTATTAGTATTATTATTATTATCATTATTAATATATATATCATTATTTAAAAATGGTTATTGTTATTGTTATTATTATTATTACTATTACTATATTATCATTAAGATAATTATTAGTATTATCGTTAATAATGTTATAATAACTATCATTATTAATATTAGTGTAATTAAAACAAATATTTGTAACACCTAATTATTTTGATTACTATTATTATCATTATTATGAACACGATATAAAAGACGATTAAAAGCTATTAAACGAAACGATTAGGAAATAATGAGTAAGAGTATCATGATGAAATTAAAATATTATAAGATATTGATTTAGATAAAATTATCGTTCTTATTATTTTTATCATTACTATTATTATTAAAAGTATCGTTAGTATTAAAACTATCATTTTAACAAAAATTATCATTTTAATTGAAATGTCATTGCTACTATAAAATATCATTATTATTATTATTATTTTAAATAGAATTATTATTTTAAAGATAATATTAAAAATTATCGTAAATATTAAAGTTATCATAATTAGAATTATCGTTTTATCATAATGTCATTTTAGTAATTATAAATATTGATATTTTTATAATATTAATTATTATTACAAAATAATACAACTTTTACTTACTATCATTATAGATATTATTTTATCAAATAAATATGTGATACAAACATATTTTACTACGTGTAATAACTTACTTTAATAATACCTATCATATTATCTTTATGATATTAAATGAACCCTATAAATTTTATTACTTAATATATATAAAAGTATATTTTATTATATAAATTTAATATAAAGTTTTATTTATTAATAAATAAATTATATTATTTACTCTAATAAATCTTTTAAAAATATTTAAAAATATAAAACGACGATATTTAAACTATATATTAATCATGTATAGATTTTTGGAAATTATTTTGAGTCAAATTTACTTTTGTTGACTTTTGCATATTAGTCTCGAGCATTAGGATTGTGGTACACTATGACTTGACCTAATTTGTTAAACAAATATTGACCAACACATAAATATATACAATTAATTTAGGTTCGTGAATCCGAGGCCAACCTTGCACTTGTTCAATGACTTATATGTATTTTTACTACGAAATACAGTATGGTGAGTCTCATTTGCCTTTTTACCCTTTATATTTTTGAGACTGAGAATACATGCGCTTTATAAATGTTTGACGAAATAGACACAAGTAATTGAAACTACATTCTATGGTTGAATTATCGAAATTGAATATGTCCCTTTTTATTAAAGTCTGGTAAACTAAGAATTAGGGAACAGACACCCTAATTGACGCGAATCCTAAAGATAGATCTATTGGGCCTAACAAACCCCATCCAAAGTACCGGATGCTTTAGTACTTCAAAATTTATATCATGTCCGAAGGAGGATCCCAGAATGATAGGGGATATTCTTATATGTATCTAGTTAATGTCGGTTACCAGGTATTCACCATATGAATGATTATTTTTGTCTCTATGCATGGAACGTATATTTATGAGAACTGGAAATGAAATTCTTGTGGTCTATTAAAATGATGGAAATAAATGATTATGATAAACTAATGAACTCACCAACCTTTTGGTTGACACTTTAAAGCATGTTTATTCTCAGGTGTTAAAGAAATCTTCCGCTGTGCATTTGCTCATTTTAAAGATATTACTTGGAGTCTTTCATAGCATATTTCGAAGAACGTTGCATTCGAGTCATTGAGTTCATCAAAGATTATTATTAAATCAATTTATAGTTGGATAGTAGATATTATGAAATGGTATGCATGCCTGTCAATTTTCGATGTAAAGAAAGTTTGTCTTTTAAAAACGAATGCAATGTTTGTAAAATGTATCATATAGAGGTTAAATACCTCATAATGTAATCAACTATTGTGAATCGTTTATAATGTATATGAACGGGTCCTTTCAAACAGTATGCTTCTACGAATAGCAAGCATGAATAAATGTATGTGACCCTTAGGTCGTTACAAAACATAGTTCAAATGTATTAAAGTTTGAATGCAAGTTAAACAGTTCATGCGGTGAAAACACTAGAGCAGCGGGTGTCTACGGCAAGACTAGCACGACAGCGGAAGCAAATAACCTTAAGTACCTGAGAAAAACATGCTTAAAAATGTCAACATAAAGGTTGGTGAGATATAGTTTAAGTATAACAGTATGTAAGGTAGGCCACGAGATTTCAGTGCTACAAAAAGCGTTTCAAAACAGTATGATAAAGTATATGTTAACCGTGGGCACTTGGTAACTAACTTAACGTTTATACCCCCTGAAAGTACACTTGACAAGTGCGTATGTTTACGAAGTATTAAACACTCATTAAATGCTAGCGCTACTAGCCCGAGTGGGGATGTCAAACCCTATGGATCCATATCTAAGATTCGCGTTCACCGGTTCAAAAACCAATGACTAAACGTTACCGAGCTAAAGGGAATGTTTCTGCCGTTGTATAATCCACACATATATAAGTTTAAGTACTCGTACCTAGTATGTAAAAAATAAAATCCGCATGTATTCTCAGTTCCCAAAATAAGTTAAAGTAAAAAGGGAATGCTATAACTCACAATGATAAAGTAGCGGTAAAGTATGACTCGGAAAGTAAGCAAGTAATGAAGGTTGTCCAAACGGGTCCTCAACCTAAGTCAAATAGTACTAAGTTAGTAAATTGTCCGAATAGGTTTAAAAGTATGTAAATAAGGTCTTAAGGGTCATCATCATTCATCATTTAACAAAAGGTGTAAAGTAGGTTTCGTTTATGAAAGTAGTTTAAAACAAAGGCTGACTTCGGTCAGTCACCACGGCCTCTACCCTTACTGAATTAAGGTGAGACCAGTGGCCAAGGCTCCGTATATGAGTCCTTTAAGTGTGGTAAAATTTACAGAAGCAAAATAGTCTTCGTTTGACCGTGCCGATGGTCTAAGTGCGAGTAGGTCAGAAATTTCTGCACAACGTTAAAAGGACATAGTGACGATCGGAGGGCCATACATCCAAAACTGTAACTCGGATTAAGACGAGTCCTATATGAAAAGTTATCTACTCGAAAAGAGCTATCTGAAAATAAAGGTTACAGTAGCCCAGGTTTATGGTCTGTTACAGAAACCAGAAAACAGTCGGTAGAAGATAGAAAGCAGAAAAATAATGGGTTCCGGTGAGTTTGGTGCTTGATGTTCATCATGGTTCTCTTCCTTGATGCATATAGCTTCAAGTGCACAATTCGTTGATGTGTTTGCATCATTTTCACCAAGGTTTGACCATCATAACCCAAGTGTAAGTCTAAGACATGAAGCACAACTCACTTAAGTGTTGCAAGTGTTTTGATGAACCAAAGTTACATCAAAGTCTTAGATCTAACACATACAAGAATTTTAAAACTAATAATAAGTTACAAACTTGAAAGTAAACTCATGAAATCAAGATCTTAAGTTGTAGCACATAGTTCTTAGTTTGATCTTAAGATCCAAGACTCAAAAGTCTAGATCTAACATAAGTGTACCAAGTTATAATAAAAGAAAGTTTACTTACATGTTCTTGAACTTTTAAAGTTAACTTTAGTTCAAGATTAATGAGATCTGTGATGACCCGGAAAATTCTGGCCAAATTTAAACTTAATCTTGTATGATTAACGTTTCCGACACGATAAACAAAGTCTATGAAGTTAAATCTCAAAATATTGAACTGTTCAATTAACCTTCGATTGTTCTCAACAAAACGCGAACAATTATATATAGATACATATACTATAACTTGAAAATGTAACAAAGTGTTGAGGATATGATATTGTGCATTAAACTTATTGGTTTGATTATCTGATTGATATATTTAACTACAGAGTTAAAAGATTATGCCAAATGATTCTAGTAAAAGATATTTACTGAGTCTCTTAAGAATTATGATATTATTACGTGTCTCTGTTGAGAGGTCCACGTTGATTTGAGAAATCATTCATTTTTAACGGTATTCGGAATAAATGGTGAATTATTTGTTTAAATAACGTAATTTGGACACATACAATAATAAGGAATATTAACTGATAAGAATTAATTATATGAATAACTTGCGATACGTATTTTAAAACGTGTTTATAAATATTGAGAATAGATATTAACTTGGTTATGAAACGTTTGATAAATACTATTATATTGATAAATAATGAGACAATTATTTATAGAAGTAAATGACCAAAATACTCGAAAGTTTAAGATATACTTTGGGTGGTATAATTTAGGGATAATTTAAGGCTATATTTTGATAAAGGTACGTGTCCTAGAATGTAAATTACAAGTTTTCTCAGCGTACGAAGGGACACTCGAAAAACCAGAACCGGGACATAAGTCGCGTAACAACGTACGACTTATCAGAACAAAAATTACAAGTTAACTATGCATGTGAATTTAATATAATATATAATTAATTATATAAATTAAATATATTATATATATTATTAATAATTATGTCGACAAACAAAAATACAAAAAAAATGTGAGCTGGATTTTGGGGCCATGCGATCGCATGGAAAATAGGCATAAAACCCATGCGATCGCATGGGGTCAGATTTCAGGAAAAGTTTATAAATTGAATTCGTTTTGCTTCGAGACACACACACACCCCAATCCATCTATCTCCCTCTGTAATATATATTTATATATTATTATTATTATTATTATTATTATTATTATTATTATTATTATTATTAATTAATTAATTAATTAATTAATATTATAATTAATTTTAATACTATTAGTAGTATTATTATTAATTAATATTATACATAAAATACTACGACGAGGTCATGAGCGTGTCACTTCAAAATATGTTTTCGAGCGGGATAGAGCTAAGGAAATTATGGGTTATTGCCAAGGAGGTTATGGGTAATGTTCGGGGGTATATTTCTGAATCAAATCTAGTGTTTATCATTTCCGTTACGTCTACGTACTTTCCTACAATATTGAATCTCAGTACTGATACGTAAGCACTCATATTTTATCTTTTTTATATATTAATAGTGTATACATGTCTAAGTGCTCGAGTATATATATTTATACATGTTTGTATGCTAAATTTTGTCGTTAAACAGTTTATAATGAATCCCGAATTAAATACAAATATTACTGGTAAAAGGTATATGATATACATGTTTTTGGAAAGCTGGCGAAAAATTAATAACTTTTCATTTAGGCACCGAATAGTTTCGATGAACGGATTAAAAGATATGATCAATTGAATTATGACTGACGTTAATTGAAATTGCTTTTGAATCTGCAATTAAGATTTAAACAACTTGTTTACAAGATTGATAAATTGGATTTTTGAATATTACCAACCGAGTAAATGAATCCTTATATAAGGTACGTCTCGTTTTGTTAAACTATTGTCAAAATTGACTTTTTGAAACAACATTGGATAACTTTTGTATGTCAATATCGAGCATTAGGATTGTGATACACTATGACCTGACCTAGCTTGATAGACATGTATTGACCAACATATGTTCTCTAGGTTGAGATCTACGGTTATTTGGTAATTCGAGTTTCGATCACATTTTGGTGAACGACTTTATATGCGGCTAAGGTGAGTTTCATTTGCTCCCTTTTTAATTGATTTTGCAATATACATTTTTGGGCTGAGAATACATGCACTTTATTTTAAACGCAATGGATACAAGTACATACTAAATTCTACACCGAGTTTGAACCGAAAATCCCTTAGCTTTGGTAACTAGTAACTGCCGGTTATAAGAACTGGTGGGCGCGAGTAGTTATATATGGATCCATAGGGCTTGATATCCCCGTCCGAGCTAGAGCACTAGCCTTTTAACGGACGTATGCTATTTGAGAAGCGTACACGTTGGTTTGCGTGTATTATTAAGATGATTATACAAAGGGTATAAATTATATATACGTTAAGTTTAGTTACCAGGGTGCTCAATTTCGTAGAATATTTTGATAAACGTTTCTGGATGAAACAACTGAAATCTTGTGATCCACCTTTATATACAGATTATGCGCAACATTAAAACTATGAACTCACCAACCTTTGTGTTGACACTTGTTAGCATGTTTATTCTCAGGTTCCCAAGAAGTCTTCCGCTGTTTGCTTATATGTTAGACAATCTATGTGCATGGAGTCTTACATGGCATATTTATCAAGGAAACGTTGCATTCACCAAATCATCACCATGTATCTTATTTTGACTGCATTGTCAATGGAAGTACTATTGTAAACTATTATTTACGGTGATTGTCTATATGTAGAAATCATCAGATGTCGAAAACCTTTGATTTAAATATTCATATATGGTGTACCTTTTCAAAAGAATGCAATGTTTACAAAACGTATCATATAAAGGTCAAATACCTGCGCAATGAAATAGATGAATGACGTGTTCGTCCATATGGATTTGGAGCGATCGTCACAGTTGGTATCAGAGCGTTGGTCCTAGTGAACCAGGTCTTGCATGAGTGTGTCTAACTGATAGTTGTTAGGATGCATTAGTAAGTCTGGACTTCGACCGTGTCTGCATGTCAAAAGTTTTGTTTATCATTTTTGTCGGAAATTACCTGCTTATCATTCCTAGTCTAGACACGTTTTACTGCATTGATTGCATGAATAGTGTATAAACAAAATTCATATCTTAGCGTATCTGTTACTATAAACTTTTCCTGACATCTTCCGAAAATTTCTCCGTGATTTATGGAATTTGGTATTATATATACATATGTAAATTATGTATTGAAGAATACCAAACTAAATTCTATAATCTAATTCATATAAAAAAAAATCATCTCCCTAATTATACAAGATGGATCCCGTATCTAGTTCAAATTCCTTAAACTTTGACAGCTATTCCGATATGGATATTCACCTGAACTCTGAAGAAAGTGTAACCGAAATAGATCAACCAATTAGCCATCATCTATTCTGGATGAATTGGGGATGGGTTCGTAGCCTACTTAATTATTGGAGACAAGAAGAAGGCGATCCCTTCCATCCACCACATTGCCCTCTTGGCGAAGAACCTGAAGCACTTACCGGCGAACCTGTTCGTAATACCATTTTCTCTCTCATCTCCAGAATATCTCGTCATGATCATATACTCTCTCAAATTCTGGATCTTACTCATCCGCTCGTCCGAACCGCCAATCATTCCGGTGTAGTAGAAGAAGTCAACGAGCTTCGCGCTCGGGTAGTGGCTTTGGAGAATATGGTGCAAAGGTTACAAGCACCAGCAGCATCACCGGCATCAACAGTACCACCGACAACAACACCAACAGTACCATTACCACCACCAACAACATCCGCATCGCAAACCTCAACTTCACAATCTGTTCCACGAGCATCAATGTCATACGCACCGTAGTTACCAAGAAATACCAGCAACAATAACCGATGAAGTATTAACTCATTTCCCCTGAAGAAATTTTATGTATATTTAATATATATGAATTTTGAAATCAAAATAAATCTTTTCGTACCAAGTTATTACGTGTGAATCTTAACTGGTAGGTACTACTCGGTTAATTCATATTACTAATATGCTATGATGTACATCCTTCGTTAATGACTTAACCATCGTTAATTACAATCTCTGTTTCCAACTCAATGAATCCCATTTCATAATAAACTAAGTATATTATTCAATTATATGGTTGATTTTATACTTTCATCTTCGATGTATTAGAAACTTTCTAGAAAACATCATTCGTACTTTGCGAAGTTAGCAAGAGTTCCATGAGCACCAACATGATTCACTGAGAAAATATCAATAAAACTGAGTATTGATTACATTAGTGAAATACTCCGTAAAGATTATAAAATCTTTAATGTTTTAGAGATTATTCATTTCTAATTCAAGTCAAAAATCAAATGACATTAATATGATATTAACTCATCAAATCTGTATTACATCTGAAGAAAATATACATACATATATTTTCATAAAGACGGTAATAAAAATTCTTTTGTACAAAATATTACTTGTGAAATCTTTAACGGGTAGGTAATTCCCGGGAAATATATAAGTTCACAATTAATATGTTATACTGTACATTCTTCAACTTTGATTCAAAAATTATTAACTATGCTCACAGCGATATACAATCGTTTCCATACAAATTCAATTACATATTCTGATATTGACGGATCAAAATCCAAGTCAAGATTTAACGGGTGACATCATTCTTAGATCTCTACATCTTTCAAAGCTATACTTTGACTTCAAAAATGTGAAAGATCCTTTATCATTGTTATTACTGAAAACAACCTTGAAATTTCAAAGCTTATACTCATTGAAACCGTATCATGTACTCATCCACATCTTGTAACGGCAATTGCCATACCAACTATCGGGAATTAGCAATCAGTATTTTGAAATCTTGTAGCACATCTACGCCAACAGTTATATGTGTACATATAATGTCTACCTCCTGGACTTACATACTTCGAATGTGAAGTTTTCGAAAAACACCCCAAACTACGAAACTAGTTCTCCAAATTTTGGAAAAATGTTGATGAAGCAGCAAAAACTATAAATGACCTTAACAGTCAAAAGTTTGATGATAAAGAATAGTATGGTGGTAAAGCTGAGAAAAAGAGAAGGTTTGGAAATGAAAAACGGATTGAGCAGACCATGAAGGAGGCTGTGGACAAATCACAAAGACTAAATCTACCTTCAAAGAATCCAAATGATTCAGAGTCTGCTGAAATCATTAGCGAATACCTTGCTCCTTACTCTAAAACCTTTGTGGACAATATTCTTCATCATCATCTTATCTTAAATATTCTAAGATATCATCGTATCTCCCATTATAAATATCCTCCATATTTTTGAAGATATTTTTCGAAACCATTCTTATCTGAAATCATTACCTCTTCGCGCTATCTGTGTTACATCATAAAAGAAACTATTTTAGTTTCTAAAATCTAAAAAATTCAAAAAAATGGATGTTTTGAAGTAATGTTGGGAACTGAAGCATGAGTTAGTGTAATATAATGACACTTGATCAACGTGATTATATTACAGTAAGTCATGTTGAGTTTCTAATGGAACGTGACAAAGGTTCACAGATCCCACCCTCTTCATGAACCATGTTACATAACTCTTTCATTCTATTTAACCTCTAAACTATCAAGAAAATATTTTCTTAATGATTCGGTCTTTTTTCCGGATATTCTGGTAATTTGACAAATCAAGATCGTGCCATTACAATTTATTTCTTAGAACATTAATTATGTTCATCCGAAATTCATACTTACAAATTCTGGACCATTATCCACTTGACATAAGGTCAGGAAGAGAAATCGAAAGCATGGAGCTCTGAAATAAAAAGGAGAATATAAGCCCGATAACAACTCCGAAATTTACAAACCGTGTATATCAATGCGTATAGCAATATAAAGACACGGGAGAATGAAAAACACTATAACCCCAAGGTAATGGTAAAAGAAAGTAACTTCCTCTGGTGGTAGATGAAAAAGAAGAATGACAGATATAAAAGTTAGGAGTATATCAAGAATCAGAACTGGATGAAACATTTCACAATCTTTTGGAAGTATGAAATGAGGAAGAAGATGTAGGAGTGGTGAAAATAATGAAACAGAAGAGGTCAATTTATAGCGAAATAACAGACAGAGCAATCAAGATAGATGACCGCATATAATTAAAGAAGATCTTAATCTCCTTAATTCCCGAAGAATCAAATCTTATTTAGATTATGAAGACTTTCTATTCCTTAAATTCCGAAAATCAATCGTTACTATATCAAGAGATAAGACGCATCTCTATACTCTATTTTACTTTATTACGATAACTTCCCTCATACGCTTCAAGTAATTGGATTGTTTTATCCATATTATTCAACGGTGATAAAACTCTATTTATCGACTCATATTCGTCATAAAAACATTTTTATTGTTAGCCATGACAACCTCACTCAAATTTCGGGACGAAATTTCTTTAACGGGTAGGTACTGTGATGACCCGGAAAATTCTGGCCAAATTTAAAATTAATCTTGTATGATTAACGTTTCCGACACGATAAACAAAGTCTATGAAGTTAAATCTCAAAATATTGAACTGTTCAATTAACCTTCGATTGTTCTCAACAAAACGCGAACAATTATATATAGATACATATACTATAACTTGAAAATGTAACAAAGTGTTGAGGATATGATATTGTGCATTAAACTTATTGGTTTGATTATCTGATTGATATATTTAACTACAGAGTTAAAAGATTATGCCAAATGATTCTAGTAAAAGATATTTACTGAGTCTCTTAAGAATTATGATATTATTACGTGTCTCTGTTGAGAGGTCCACGTTGATTTGAGAAATCATTCATTTTTAACGGTATTCGGAATAAATGCTGAATTATTTGTTTAAATAACGTAATTTGGACACATACAATAATAAGGAATATTAACTGATAAGAATTAATTATATGAATAACTTGCGATACGTATTTTAAAACGTGTTTATAAATATTGAGAATAGATATTAACTTGGTTATGAAACGTTTGATAAATACTATTATATTGATAAATAATGAGACAATTATTTATAGAAGTAAATGACCAAAATACTCGAAAGTTTAAGATATACTTTGGGTGGTATAATTTAGGGATAATTTAAGGCTATATTTTGATAAAGGTACGTGTCCTAGAATGTAAATTACAAGTTTTCTCAGCGTACGAAGGGACACTCAAAAAACCAGAACCGGGACATAAGTCGCGTAACAATGTACGACTTATCAGAACAAAAATTACAAGTTAACTATGCATGTGAATTTAATATAATATATAATTAATTATATAAATTAAATATATTATATATATTATTAATAATTATGTCGACAAACAAAAATACAAAAAAAATGTGAGCTGGATTTTGGGGCCATGCGATCGCATGGAAAATAGGCATAAAACCCATGCGATCGCATGGGGTCAGATTTCAGGAAAAGTTTATAAATTGAATTCGTTTTGCTTCGAGACACACACACACCCCAATCCATCTATCTCCCTCTGTAATATATATTTATATATTATTATTATTATTATTATTATTATTATTATTATTATTATTATTATTATTATTATTATTATTATTATTATTATTATTATTATTATTATTATTATTATTATTATTATTATTATTATTATTATTATTATTATTATTATTATTATTATTAATTAATTAATTAATATTATAATTAATTTTAATACTATTAGTAGTATTATTATTAATTAATATTATACATAAAATACTACGACGAGGTCATGAGCGTGTCACTTCAAAATATGTTTTCGAGCGGGATAGAGCTAAGGAAATTATGGGTTATTGCCAAGGAGGTTATGGGTAATGTTCGGGGGTATATTTCTGAATCAAATCTAGTGTTTATCATTTCCGTTACGTCTACGTACTTTCCTACAATATTGAATCTCAATACTGATACGTAAGCACTCATATTTTATCTTTTTTATATATTAATAGTGTATACATGTCTAGTGCTCGAGTATATATATTTATACATGTTTGTATGCTAAATTTTGTCGTTAAACAGTTTATAATGAATCCCGAATTAAATACAAATATTACTGGTAAAAGGTATATGATATACATGTTTTTGGAAAGCTGGCGAAAAATTAATAACTTTTCATTTAGGCACCGAATAGTTTCGATGAACGGATTAAAAGATATGATCAACTGAATTATGACTGACGTTAATTGAAATTGCTTTTGAATCTGCAATTAAGATTTAAACAACTTGTTTACAAGATTGATAAATTGGATTTTTGAATATTACCAACCGAGTAAATGAATCCTTATATAAGGTACGTCTCGTTTTGTTAAACTATTGTCAAAATTGACTTTTTGAAACAACATTGGATAACTTTTGTATGTCAATATCGAGCATTAGGATTGTGATACACTATGACCTGACCTAGCTTGATAGACATGTATTGACCAACATATGTTCTCTAGGTTGAGATCTACGGTTATTTGGTAATTCGAGTTTCGATCACATTTTGGTGAACGACTTTATATGCGGCTAAGGTGAGTTTCATTTGCTCCCTTTTTAATTGATTTTGCAATATACATTTTTGGGCTGAGAATACATGCACTTTATTTTAAACGCAATGGATACAAGTACATACTAAATTCTACACCGAGTTTGAACCGAAAATCCCTTAGCTTTGGTAACTAGTAACTGCCGGTTATAAGAACTGGTGGGTGCGAGTAGTTATATATGGATCCATAGGGCTTGATATCCCCGTCCGAGCTAGAGCACTAGCCTTTTAACGGACGTATGCTATTTGAGAAGCGTACACGTTGGTTTGCGTGTATTATTAAGATGATTATACAAAGGGTATAAATTATATATACGTTAAGTTTAGTTACCAGGGTGCTCAATTTCGTAGAATATTTTGATAAACGTTTCTGGATGAAACAACTGAAATCTTGTGATCCACCTTTATATACAGATTATGCGCAACATTAAAACTATGAACTCACCAACCTTTGTGTTGACACTTGTTAGCATGTTTATTCTCAGGTTCCCAAGAAGTCTTCCGCTGTTTGCTTATATGTTAGACAATCTATGTGCATGGAGTCTTACATGGCATATTTATCAAGGAAACGTTGCATTCACCAAATCATCACCATGTATCTTATTTTGACTGCATTGTCAATGGAAGTACTATTGTAAACTATTATTTACGGTGATTGTCTATATGTAGAAATCATCAGATGTCGAAAACCTTTGATTTAAATATTCATATATGGTGTACCTTTTCAAAAGAATGCAATGTTTACAAAACGTATCATATAGAGGTCAAATACCTCGCAATGAAATAGATGAATGACGTGTTCGTCCATATGGATTTGGAGCGATCGTCACAAGATCAAAGTTAACTAGTAACATTTGACCAATAACAACCAACAAACATGAAATTAAAGTATATAATACAAAGAAATAACTAAGTAAACAAGTAAAAGGTTCATGGTTGTTCATACTTTAAAGATTCAAACCAAAGTTTGATCTTTAAGAAAGTAAACTTTAAAGTTTACTAACATGACTTACAAGTATGATTTGCAACACATGAACATTAATCTTTTAAAATTAACAAGTGTAGAACATAACTAGAAAGTTCATGTTCTTGTTGTTCTTGTTATAACAAGATAAAATGAAGAATCAAACTAGAAAGTTTGGTTTTTGGAAACTAGTAAGTAAATAATAACAAGTAACAAAGTAACAACAACAACAAGTAACAAAACAATAATCAAAGAACAAGTGATGATGATGATTATGTGCATATGTAATTCGGTTTTACAAAGAAAAGAAGAAGAGAAAAATTCTTCAAGTTACTTACAATATTTAGAAAGAAAAGAGAGAAAAGTTGAGAGAATATGGGAAGTAAATGTGTAAGTGTAAATGAGAGGATTCTAGTGAATGAAGTAATGAAAAAAAAATTGAAACAAAACACTCCATATGGAGCCTAGGCCGACGGTTTTGGAGTGGGGGAGGGGGAAGAAAAATGTTCACTAGTCCATGCATGGTAAAGCTCATAAAAGGTGGTTATTAGATGGTTGTTTATGGGAACTAGTTGTAAGTATAATGTAATTTGATTCCTTTACACTAAACTAACTAGTTAGAGTTTAAATGGATTACTTACATGTATGTATGGGCTAACTAGTCCACTTAAGGGTGTAGGGTGGGCTTTATAAGCCCAATCAATTAAAAGCCCAAGTTGTATGTAATTAACAAATAAATCCAATTAAAGCCCAAGTAATTAACTAATAACTTTAGTTAATTAAAATGATTAATAAAATAAATCATGAATGCAAATAATATCTAAAAATATTATTCGTTAGAGTTTCGTGTGTCACAAAGACGTTTCGGGCAATTAAAGTCAAGTTCGGGCAATCATGGCAACATGTAAATGTAATACCATACATTCGTTTAATCATACGTATTAATAATAATAATTATTAATAAATAAATGTTGGAAAATCCAGGGTCGTTACATATTACCTACCCGTTAAAATCTTTTCACCATTAACAGTCTGTACAAAAGAATTTTTAATTACAATCTTTATGAAAACATATATACATATATATTTTCTTCTGATGTAACCATGGATTTAATGAGTCAATATGATATTAAACTCATTTGATTTACCGTTAGAACAAGAATATATAATCTCTAAAACATTAGAGATTACATAATTGCCATGTTGAATGAAGATAAATGATGTAGAACGATACGTAGAACGATGATTATACTCGAGGTACAGAATGAGATGTTAAGGCATGGATTGTTGATGGTACTGGTGCTGTTATTGATGGTACTGTTGGTGCCGGTGATGTTGCTGAAGCTGGTAAATTTTGCACCATATTCTCCAAATGGTTTACTCGAGCGCGAAGTTCGTTGACTTCTTCTATTATTCCGGGATGATTGTCGGTCAGAACGAACGGATGAATAAGGTTTAGAATTATGGATAGAATATAATCGTGTCGAGCTACTCTGGAAATGAGGCTGAAAATGGTGTTTCGGATAGGTTCACCGGTAAGTGCTTCAGGTTCTTCGCCAAGAGGGTAATTTGGTTGGTGGAAAGGATTGCCTTATTCGCATCTCCATTGATTAAGTCGACTACGAACCTATCCCCAATTCATCCAGAATAGATGATGGCTGATTGGTTGATCCATTCCCGTCACACTGCTTTCGAAGCTCGAGTGGAACTTCATATCAGAATTCGAGGGACTTGAACTAGTGGTGAGTTCCATTTCATATGATTGAATAAAGGATTTTTCGATATGAAATGATTTCCGACTATCAGATGGTATTCTAATTATATAGACTATCTATATATAGAATAAAAGATTTCGTAAATTACGGAGGAATTTGTGGAATATGTCGGGCAAAGTTTACAATAACAGATACGCTAAGATATGAATTTTTATATGTACACTATTCATGCAATTCAGGCAGTAAGACATGTCTAGATTAAGAATGATAAGCAAGTGATTCCCTAAGATTGATAAGCAGGTAATTTTTGACACGAAATGATAAGCAAAACTTTTGACATGCAGACACGGTCGAAGTCCAGACTCATTAATGCATCTAAACAACTATTAGTTAGACACACTAATTCAAGACCTGGTTCGCTAAGACCACCGCTCTGATACCAACTTTAACGACCCGTCCTAATCTATCTGGACGAATACATTACATTTGGTTACATCGCGAGGTACTTGACCTCTATATGATACATTTTACAAACATTGCATTCGTTTTTAAAAGACAAACTTTCATTTCATCGAAAGTTGACGGCATGCATACCATTTCATAATATATCAATCTATAATTGACTTAATAATAATCTTGATGAACTCAACGACTCGAATGCAACGTATTTTGAAATATGTCATGAATGACTCCAAGTAATATCTCTAAAATGAGCAAATGCACAGCGGAAGATTTCTTTCATACATGAGAATAAACATGCTTTAAAGTGTCAATCAAAAGGTTGGTGAGTTCATAGGTTTATCATAATCAATCATTTCCATAATTTTAATAGACCAAAAGATTACATTTTTCATAAATATCATTCTCATATCAGGTATTTCGCAAACTGCATAGAGATAAAAATCATTCATATGGTGAACACCTGGTAATCAACCTTAACAAGATGCATATAGAATATCCCCATCATTCTGGGACAACTTCGGACATGATAATTTCGAAGTACTAAAGCATCCGCGACATATACGGGGCTTGTTGAGCCCGATAGATCTATCTTTAGGATTCACATCAATTAGGGTGTCTGTTCCCTAATTCTTAGATTACCGGACTAAAAAGAGGCATATTCGATTCGATAATCCAACCATAGAATGTAGTTTCGATTACTTGTGTCTATTTCGTAAAACATTTATAAAAGCAGCGCATGTATTCTCAGTCCTAAAAATATATATTGCAAAAGCATTTAAAAGGGGAGCAAATGAAACTCACTATACTGTATTTTGTAGTAAAAATACATATGACGGCATTGAACAAGTGTAGGGTTGGCCTCAGATTCACGTACCTATATCATTTGTATATATATTAAAACATATACTTGTAATTGAATATATTATATCTTACATTATATATTATATATATATATATATATATTTAATTTGTGTATATATTCAAAATGATTAATATTTATATAGTTATATTAATATATATATATATATCTGATTAGTATTATATTAAAAATACCTAACTTGCTATTTATGAATATTTATATAAAAATTGTTAATATGATTAATACATATTTATAGTCTTAATAATATCTTTAAAACTTCTATTTTCATAAAAAAAAATTATGTTAAGAATATAGATAATACTAATAATAATAATACTGATAGTTTTAGTGATAATAAAATGATAATTGTTAATTATGATGCTTATTTGAATAATAATACTAATAATTACAAAAATGATACTAATACTAATATTAATAAAAATAATAATAAATTTTATTGTTTTTGTAATAAAAATAATGAGAATAATTATAATAATAATAATAATAATAATAATAATAATAATAATAATAACAATAATTATAATAAACATAGTTTTAGCAATAATAATAAATGATAACTAATATTTTTATTAGTAATAATAATAATAATAATAATAATAATAATAATAATAATAATAATAATAATAATAACTAATATATTAGTCATAATAACTAATATATTAGTCATAATATCAATTTTTAGTAATAACAATAATAATAATAATAATAATAATAATAATAATAATAATAATAATAATAATAATAATAATAATAATAATAATAATAATAATAATAATAATAATAATAATAATAATAATAATAATAATAGTGAGTAATAAGTAAACTACCTCAAAGAAGTAGTCTTAAAAAAATACACAAGTCCGGGTTTGAACCCGCGACGTCCCGCTAACCCGATAACATCCTTAACCATTACAATATTTGTGTTTCAATTATGAAATAACACCCAACTTGAATTGTTTTTAACCTTTACTTCTGTATCCTTCTTATTCTTTTTTTTATAACATCGTCATCTGATAACTATCATCATCGTATCCTATTATCATATCATCATCATCGTTCTTATTTATTATAATCTTTATCATCGATCATATTACCTAACATGATCATCATCATATCTTTATCATTTCATGTATCATTTTTATCATAACCATAATCATTAAAATCACGATTATCATGTATTACCTTCATCATCATTATCGTATGCTATCATCATCAATTGTCCACCGTTGTAACAGGAACAAGAACTTCAGCGTTTTTAATAGAATAGAACAGAGGCGATAGTTTTGCAAATGGTGGCCCAAAGTTCAAATCATCCTAAAACTAAATGGTCCAAATCCTTCGGCCCAACTGCAGCCCAATATCAAACGGATTAGCTGACCCAATTAGAATAAGTCTAATCTAGAAGTCAAATAACCCGTTTTAATACCAATCATTGTGTCATTCTGTCGGTGGAATAGCAACCGAAAGAAAAGAGAACAAAACAAAATAAATAAATAAATAAAGTTTTTCACTTCTTCTTCATTATTTAACAGGGACAAGAGTAGAAGTAGACGAGTAACAAGCAGTAGTAGCAACATCTTGTAACGGCTTGGTTGAAATAGAAAATATAAATGCAGAAGTAGATACGACCGTAGAAACATGGCTGTAGCAGTAACAGTAGTTCGATCACAGTGGTGGTGTGTGGTTGTTCATGACGTAAACAGAAAAAGAAACAGAAGACGTGTGAGATTGAGATAATGAGAGAGAGAGAGAGAGAGAGAGAGAGAGAGAGGATGGATGGTGGTGATAGTTGTGGTTTGCTACGGTGATCAGCAAGAACAGGAGTAACCATTAATGGTTGATGGTGGTGGATAGATGGTGATGATGGTTATTTTATGGATCGAATGAAAACAGAAAAAAATGGAAGTAGGTTTCGAAGTTGGTAACGATGGTGGTTTATCGTCATGTAGTAGAGGTAATTTAAAGAAAGAAAGAAAAAAAAATATGAACGATGGTGGTACGTCGCTTGGTTGTTTTCGAAGAAACATAAACGTGAGAGTGTGGTGATGGTGTTCATGGTGTTGGGGAGGTGAGGGTTGGATGGTGGCTGTGAGATGGCTCAATGGTTCTTGAAACCGAATACGGAAGTTGATGCAATGGTAATGAAAATGGTGACTTCACAAACTCTAGAGACATCGTGTTTCATAATGATGATTGATGATTGTTTTGTTGTAATTGTGAATGAATGTGATTATGGTACGAATGAAAGAAGAAGATATATAAGTGGTAGTGGTGGAGAAGGTGGGAGTCTTTGTTTGTTCCAAATAAGAAACGGATACATGGATAGTTGATGAATTATAAATTGCCTAGTTGTATATCTAGAATTCAAAGTGTAACATCCCGCCTTTTTCCGTTTACTTTCCGTTTAATTATTTTAAAGTCCGTTATATAATTATAACACCTTCCGTTAATACGCATTTTAAAATATCTCGTTTAGGTAATTCACGCACCCGATTTAAACTTGAGGGACTAAACTTGCCAAGAGACCAAAGATTTAACTAGGTCAACTAGTCAAACCTTTCTCCTCCACTAACTCATTCATATCCTCTTTCTCTTTTTGATACTTCCAAATCCTCTCAACATTCAATCAAAGATTCATCGTCTATTCAAGATCTAGCAAGCATCAATTCAAACAAATTACATATTTGGAATCCTTGCACCTTCCTCTTCAAATTCATACCAACTTTGTTGCATTTGGGTAACTTTCTAAAATTACTAGATTCTTTGTTCTTGATGTTTTTAACTTATAAAAGTGTTAATTAGTGTCTATGGCTCAAGTCTAACATGAATATATGATTTGTATGCTCAATCTTGTTGTTTTGAATAGCTAGCTTGAATATGAAATTTTGTGTGTTTGATCTTGAGATTTAGTTGCTTAAATGTTGTTAGATGTTAGAAGTGTATGTATTAAATGTGTTACTAGCATCACTAGCTTCAATTTGATGTGTAAGTTGATTAAGAACACTTCATTAACATGATTATTGATTTTGTGATTTTGGGCTAGAGTTTGATAGAAGTAAAATGGAATTTAAATGCATTGAATGCTTTGCAAGGTTAATTGTAAGTGTTTAGTAGTGTTGTATGCATGATTACCTACGAAACGGCATAGAGTATGTGTGCATTTAAGTTCCGAATCATAATTGTGCATTTATGAACTTGAAAACATTTATGGTAAACAATTAATGAACTTTCAACTTGTTTTTGATAATTGTAAATGATGATTTTGGTTGATGAAATGTGTTTAGTTGTGTTCCTCGTCAAAATAATTTTCCAACGATATAAGATACATGTTTTAGATGTTTACGGATCATAAGTTATGTTAAATTGAAGTTTGGTCCGAGACTTGTTAAGTTTTTCTAACCAGTCCACTGAACCAGACATGGATGCCGCACATCTGCTATGGATGCAGCGCATCTGCTGCTGATGCGGCGCATCTGAAGCAGACTGCTCAACATGATCATTTTTCGTTTAATTCCAACTATGCTACGCACCTCCGATTAACATGTAACTTGTTCTAACATGCTCATATATGATTATGGGACTCAGAAAAATTGTTCAAGACCCTGTAGTGACCCAAACTTTTCCATGTTTATATATATATTAAATTAAATTGTTATTTACATGATTAAGTGTTTCCAACATGTTAAGCAATCAAACTTGTTAAGACTTGATTAATTGAAATAGGTTTCATATAGACAATTGACCACCCAAGTTGACCGGTGATTCACGAACGTTAAAACTTGTAAAAACTATACGATGACATATATATGGTTATATATATAGTTAACATGATTTTATTATAAGTATGTATCTCATTAGGTATTTTAACAATGAGTTATATACATAAAAATGAGACTATTAATTTAAGAAACTCGAAAACGAAATACATAACGATTATCGTTATAACAACGTCTTACTAGGTACATATGAATCATATTAAGATATTGATACATTTGGTTAATTATGTTAAATGATAAGTAAATATATTATTAAGTGTATTAACAATGAAATACATATGTAAAAATAAGACTACTAACTTAATGATTTCGAAACGAGACATATATGTAACGATTATCGTTGTAACGACATTTAACTATATATATATATATATATATATATATATATATATATATATATATATATATATATATATATATATATATATATATATATATATATATCATACTAAGATATATTATATATCATAATATCATGATAATATAACAATTTAACATCTCATTTGTTATAATAAACAATGGGTTAACAACATTCAACAAGATCGTTAACCTAAAGGTTTCAAAACAACATTTACATGTAATGACTAACGATGACTTAACGACTCAGTTAAAATGTATATACATGTAGTGTTTTAATATGTATTCATACACTTTTGAAAGACTTCAAGACACTTATCAAAATACTTCTACTTAACAAAAATGCTTACAATTACATCCTCGTTCAGTTTCATCAACAATTCTACTCGTATGCACCCGTATTCGTACTCGTACAATACACAACTTTTAGATGTATGTACTATTGGTATATACACTCCAATGATCAGCTCTTAGCAGCCCATGTGAGTCACCTAACACATGTGGGAACATCATTTGGCAACTAGCATGAAATATCTCATAAAATTACAAAAATATGAGTACTCATTCATGACTTATTTACATGAAAACAAAATTACATATCCTTTATATCTAATCCATACACCAACGACCAAAAACACCTAAAAACACTTTCATTCTTCAATTTTCTTCATCTAATTGATCTCTCTCAAGTTCTATCTTCAAGTTCTAAGTGTTCTTTATATATTCTACAAGTTCTAGTTACATAAAATCAAGAATACTTTCAAGTTTGCTAGCTCACTTCCAATCTTGTAAGGTGATCATCCAACCTCAAGAAATCTTTGTTTCTTATAGTAGGTTATCATTCTAATACAAGTTAATAATCATATTCAAACTTTGGTTCAATTTTTATAACTATAACAATCTTATTTCAAGTGATGATCTTACTTGAACTTGTTTTCGTGTCATGATTCTGCTTCAAGAACTTCGAGCCATCCAAAGCTCCGTTGAAGCTAGATCCATTTTTCTCTTTTCCAGTAGGTTTATCCAAGGAACTTAAGGTAGTAATGATGTTCATAACATCATTCGATTCATACATATAAAGCTATCTTATTCGAAGGTTTAAACTTGTAATCACTAGAACATAGTTTAGTTAATTCTAAACTTGTTTGCAAACAAAAGTTAATCCTTCTAACTTGACTTTTAAAATCAACTAAACACATGTTCTATATCTATATGATATGCTAACTTAATGATTTAAAACCTGGAAACACGAAAAACACCGTAAAACCGGATTTACGCCGTCGTAGTAACACCGCGGGCTGTTTTGGGTTAGTTAATTAAAAACTATGATAAACTTTGATTTAAAAGTTGTTATTCTGAGAAAATGATTTTTATTATGAACATGAAACTATATCCAAAAATTATGGTTAAACTCAAAGTGGAAGTATGTTTTCTAAAATGGTCATCTAGACGTCGTTCTTTCGACTGAAATAACTACCTTTACAAAAACGACTTGTAACTTATTTTTCTGACTATAAACCTATATTTTTTTCTGTTTAGATTCATAAAATAGAGTTCAATATGAAACCATAGCAATTTGATTCACTCAAAACGGATTTAAAATGAAGAAGTTATGGGTAAAACAAGATTGGATAATTTTTCTCATTTTAGCTACGTGAAAATTGGTAACAAATATATTCCAACCATAACTTAATCAACTTGTATTGTATATTATGTAATCTTGAGATACCATAGACACGTATACAATGTTTCGACCTATCATGTCGACACATCTATATATATTTCGGAACAACCATAGACACTCTATATGTGAATGTTGGAGTTAGCTATACAGGGTTGAGGTTGATTCCAAAATATATATAGTTTGAGTTGTGATCAATACTGAGATACGTATACACTGGGTCGTGGATTGATTCTAGATAATATTTATCGATTTATTTCTGTACATCTAACTGTGGACAGCTAGTTGTAGGTTACTAACGATGACAGCTGACTTAATAAACTTAAAACATCAAAATATATTAAAAGTGTTGTAAATATATTTTGAACATACTTTGATATATATGTATATATTGTTATAGGTTCGTGAATCAACCAGTGGCCAAGTCTTACTTCTCGACGAAGTAAAAATCTGTGAAAGTGAGTTATAGTCCCACTTTTAAAATCTAATATTTTTGGGATGAGAATACATGCAGATTTTATAAATGATTTACAAAATAGACACAAGTACGTGAAACTACATTCTATGGTTGAATTATCGAAATCGAATATGCCCCTTTTATAAAGTCTGGTAATCTAAGAATTAGGGAACAGACACCCTAATTGACGCGAATCCTAAAGATAGATCTATTGGGCCTAACAAACCCCATCCAAAGTACCGGATGCTTTAGTACTTTGAAATTTATATCATATCCGAAGGGTGTCCCGGAATGATGGGGATATTCTTATATATGCATCTTGTTAATGTCGGTTACCAGGTGTTCACCATATGAATGATTTTTATCTCTATGTATGGGATGTGTATTGAAATATGAAATCTTGTGGTCTATTGTTACGATTTGATATATATAGGTTAAACCTATAACTCACCAACATTTTTGTTGACGTTTAAAGCATGTTTATTCTCAGGTGAATACTAAGAGCTTCCGCTATCACATACTTAAATAAGGACGAGATTTGGAGTCCATGCTTGTATGATATTGTGTAAAAACTGCATTCAAGAAACTTATTTTGTTGTAACATATTTGTATTGTAAACCATTATGTAATGGTCGTGTGTAAACAAGATATTTTAGATTATCATTATTTGATAATCTACGTAAAGCTTTTTAAACCTTTATTGATAAAATAAAGGTTATGGTTTGTTTTAAAATGAATGCAATCTTTGAAAAACGTCTCATATAGAGGTCAAAACCTCGCAACGAAATCAATTAATATGGAACGTTTTTAATCAATAAGAACGGGACATTTCAGTTGGTATCAGAGCTGGTATAACGCCGTCCATGTGTGGCGGGTTAGTCGTAAAGGAGGTTCTCATAGTGTTACCTGTGACGAAGCATTGGCTCTTACTCCTTGCGATCCCTTATGAGGGTTGGCAATTGCCGAGAGGCAGGCCCTAAAATCAGTATCTGAGGTACACTCAGTGGTCACCAGGCGGTTAGCTGGGAAGGCACTGGGTGGGACGGTGGTTGTCCCCAACTGTATTTCAGGTGGTATCCGAGCGTTGGTCTTAGAGAACCAGAAAATTTGCATTAGTGTGTCTTATCGAGTTTGTTAGGATGCATTAGTGAGCCTAGACTTCGACCGTGTTTTCTTTAAAAATGATTGCTTAACATTTTTGTTGGAAACTATATATTAATAACATGTATATATTATGTGATATATTAATCTCTTAACATGTTTGATATTGTGTGATAGATAGCACAAATCCCATTGACTCACCTAATAATAACGAAGAGTCAAATATATATTGGACTGATTCACAAGTTCCCGAAGAAGAACCGGAAGAAGAATCAGAACCGAAGAAGAATCAGAACTGGAAGAGGAGGAACCGGAGGAGGAAATAGAACCGGTGGGGGAAATAATAAAACGTTTAAGTAAAAGAAAATCCTCAACCAACTGCCCAAGGTTAATTATGGTCAATGGTGTTTCCGCCAAGGAAGCAAAATATTGGGAGGATTACCAATTCTCCGATGAATTGGATTCCGACAACAATTCCGATGATGTTATAGAAATTACCCCAACTGAATTTAAAAAGGCAAAAGAAAATAATAAGGGAAAGGGCATAAAAATAGAGAAATCTAATTCTAACCCCGATGACCTTTATATGTATCGTCAACCCCTGAAGCCCTTAAGTTGTAACAATGACCCGGGAACCTCTAAACCACCTGATTTTTCTAAACCGTTGTGGAAAACGACAGCTCGTATTAGGGGAACATCATATATCCCTAGAAACTTGGCAAAACGAACCAAAACCAAAGAAGAAGAAACGAGCGAGTCGGAATAAGATAGTTGTATTCGTGTGGTGTAATATATGTAATATAGTGTGCTTATGCTTTATGATATATGTAAAAATTGCTTGTATTAATAAGTATTTTTTTTATGAATCTAACTCTTGTCTATTTTACAGTATAAAAACACAAAATGGATAGACAACCCAATATTTTAAGAGACCTACCCGGAGACATGATTGATGAAATCTTGTCTAGAGTCGGTCAGAATTCTTCGGCACAACTATTTACGGCGAAATCAGTTTGTAAGACATTCGAAGAACGTTCCAAGAATGTCTTGGTTTATAAGAGACTTTCGTTTGAAATATGGGGGATATCACATTGGGAAACTCATAAGTTACAATGTGTTTACTTTGACGCATATATTGCGGGGAACCCAAATGCTATTTTACGCAACGGGTTAAGAAATTATTTTGACTCAATGTATCCGAATATAGGACTTCATGATTTAGAAAAAGCGGCTAACATGCTACATAAAGAAGCATGCTATGCTTACTGGTTAGTAATGTTCACTTCTCACCAAAGTGAGAAAAAGAACATCGGGCTACAACTATTAAACAAAACGTTCCCACAAGTGACGGAGTCGGTAATTGGGGTAAGAAATGAGGTTTTTAGGTTATTACAAGACTGTTGGTCATGACGTAACCCTCGTCCCTTTGACGATGTTACAACACGCTGTCTTATCAACGGCCATAACGGTTATGTTCCACAAGACCAAGGATGGGAAGTAGTCCTAGTAAAACCAGAATGCGTGACTTGTTTCTGGACATATGAATTACGTGTCTTTATTGCCTTTGCTGAACGACTTGTGTACTAGCTAGAATTATCTTCACAACTATCTTGTATCAAAGTTATTGTGTGCTATATTTCATGCTTTATGTAAAATAAGCGGTATTGTAAGTTTGTAAAATATTGTATAAAAGTTTGAACGCGAAATATTATTATAATCAGTTTTTCATATAGAATTGTAGTAGTTGAATTGTATATTAGCTACTAAGTATGAACTTAACGGGTAGGTACTACCCGAATTTAAACTTATAAAACGCTAATATGAAGAAAAAGCTTTTATAAATGAGTTCATATTATGCTAAGAAATACTATTAACTACTCTTAATATTCTGTATGATTAACTTGTTCCATTTGACTATTTTGAAGGAAATGGCACCGACTACTCGACACACCGTGAATATGAATGAAGAGGAATTCCGTACTTTTCTAGCTTCAAACATAGCCGCAGTACAGGCTGCACTACATACCAACAATAACCTTGGATCTAGCAGTACAGGAAATTGTGTAGGATGCACCTACAAAGAATTCACTGCCTGCAAACCTTTGGAATTTGATGGAACCGAAGGACCGATCGGATTGAAACGGTGGATCGAGAAGGTCGAATCGGTGTTTGCCATAAGTAAGTGTACTGAAGAGGACAAAGTAAAGTACGCTACGCATACCTTCACAGGTTCTGCGTTAACATGGTGGAATACCTATCTAGAGCAAGTGGGACAAGACGATGCGTACACACTACTGTGGTCAGCATTCAAGCACTTGATGAACGAGAAATACCGTCCCAGAACCGAGGTCAATAAGCTCAAGACAGAACTTAGAGGGTTACGAACCCAAGGATTTGATATTACCACGTACGAAAGACGATTCACAGAATTATGCCTATTGTGTTCGGGAGCGTTCGAAGATGAGGAAGAGAAGATCGACGCGTTTGTGAAAGGATTACCGGAAAGAATCCAAGAAGATATAAGTTCACACGAGCCCGCCTCCATACAACAGTCATGTAGAATGGCTCACAAACTATTGAACCAGATTGAAGAAAGAATTAAAGAACAGACTGCTGAAGAGGCCAATGTGAAGCAAGTCAAAAGAAAGTGGGAGGAAAACGGTGATAAGAATCACCAATACAACAACAACAGCAATTACAACAATAATCGCAACAATTATCCCAACAACCGCAACATCAATCGCAACTACAACAAACGGCCCAACAACAACAACAACAACAACAACAACAACAACAACAACAGCAACTACAATAATCATCCCAACAACAATAACAACCGCAACAACAACAACAATCAGAAGCAGCTATGCCAAAGGTGTGAAAAGTATCACTCGGGGTTCTGCACCAAATTTTGCAACAAGTGTAAAAGAAATGGTCATAGCGCGGCGAAGTGTGAGGTCTACGGACCAGGGGTTAACAGAACGAAAGGAACAAATGGTGTCGGAACGAGTAATGGCGGAGCAAGTAGTGTCGGAGCAAGTTATGCCAATGTAGTTTGTTATAAATGTGGAAAACCGGGCCACATTATTAGAAATTGCCCGAACCAGGAGAACACGAATGGACAAGGCCGTGGAAGAGTTTTCAATATTAATGCGGCAGAGGCACAGGAAGACCCGGAGCTTGTTACGGGTACGTTTCTTATTGACAATAAATCTGCTTACGTTTTATTTGATTCGGGTGCGGATAGAAGCTATATGAGTAGAGATTTTTGTGCTAAATTAAGTTGTCCATTGACGCCTTTGGATAGTAAATTTTTACTCGAATTAGCAAATGGTAAATTAATTTCAGCAGATAATATATGTCGGAATCGAGAAATTAAACTGGTTAGCGAAATATTTAAGATTGATTTGATACCAGTAGAGTTAGGGAGTTTTGATGTGATAATCGGTATGGACTGGTTGAAAGAAGTGAAAGCAGAGATCGTTTATTACAAAAATGAAATTCGCATTATACGAGAAAAAGGAAAACCCTTAATGGTGTACGGAGAAAAGGGCAACACGATGCTACATCTTATTAGTAATTTGAAGGCACAAAAACTAATAAGAAAAGGTTGCTATGCTGTTCTAGCACACGTCGAGAAAGTACAAACTGAAGAAAAGAGCATCAATGATGTTCCCA
Source organism: Rutidosis leptorrhynchoides (assembly GCF_046630445.1). Taxonomy (NCBI): domain Eukaryota; kingdom Viridiplantae; phylum Streptophyta; class Magnoliopsida; order Asterales; family Asteraceae; genus Rutidosis; species Rutidosis leptorrhynchoides. The sequence continues at coordinate 102,857,958 of NC_092343.1, forward strand.
TTGCAAAAGAATTTCCCGATGTATTTCCGAAAGAATTACCGGGATTACCCCCACATCGATCCGTTGAATTTCAAATAGATCTTGTACCAGGAGCTGCACCAATAGCTCGTGCTCCTTACAGACTCACACCCAGCGAGATGAAAGAACTGCAAAGCCAATTACAAGAACTTTTAGAGCGTGGTTTCATTCGACCAAGCACATCACCGTGGGGAGCTCCTGTTTTGTTTGTCAAGAAGAAAGATGGTACATTCAGGTTGTGTATCGACTACCGAGAGTTGAACAAACTTACCATCAAGAACCGCTACCCACTACCGAGAATCGACGACTTATTTGATCAACTACAAGGCTCGTCTGTTTATTCAAAGATTGACTTACGTTCCGGGTATCATCAAATGCGGATGAAAGAAGATGATATTCCAAAGACTGCTTTCAGAACACGTTATGGTCATTACGAGTTTATGGTCATGCCATTTGGTTTAACTAATGCACCAGCTGTGTTCATGGACCTTATGAACCGAGTGTGTGGATCATACCTTGACAAGTTTGTCATTGTTTTCATTGATGACATACTTATTTACTCAAAGAATGACCAAGAACACGGTGAACATTTGAGAAAGGTGTTAGAAGTATTGAGGAAGGAAGAATTGTATGCTAAGTTTTCAAAGTGTGCATTTTGGTTGGAAGAAGTTCAATTCCTCGGTCACATAGTGAACAAAGAAGGTATTAAGGTGGATCCGGCAAAGATAGAAACTGTTGAAAAGTGGGAAACCCCGAAAACTCCGAAACACATACGCCAGTTTTTAGGACTAGCTGGTTACTACAGAAGGTTCATCCAAGACTTTTCCAGAATAGCAAAACCCTTGACTGCATTAACGCATAAAGGGAAGAAATTTGAATGGAATGATGAACAAGAGAAAGTGTTTCAGTTATTGAAGAAAAAGCTAACTACGGCACCTATATTGTCATTGCCTGAAGGGAATGATGATTTTGTGATTTATTGTGACACATCAAAGCAAGGTCTCGGTTGTGTATTAATGCAACGAACGAAGGTGATTGCTTATGCGTCTAGACAATTGAAGATTCACGACAAAATTATACGACGCATGATTTGGAATTAGGCGCGGTTGTTTTTGCATTAAAGACTTGGAGGCACTACTTATATGGGGTCAAAAGTATTATATATACCGACCACAAAAGTCTTCAACACATATTTAATCAGAAACAACTGAATATGAGGCAGCGTAGGTGGATTGAATTATTGAATGATTACGACTTTGAGATTCGTTACCACCTGGGGAAGGCAAATGTGGTAGCCGATGCCTTGGGCAGGAAGGACAGAGAACCCATTCGAGTAAAATCTATGAATATAATGATTCATAATAACCTTACTACTCAGATAAAGGAGGCGCAACAAGGAGTTTTAAAAGAGGGAAATTTAAAGGATGAAATACCCAAAGGATCGGAGAAGCATCTTAATATCCGGGAAGACGGAACCCGGTATAGGGCTGAAAGGATTTGGGTACCAAAATTTGGAGATATGAGAGAAATGGTACTTAGAGAAGCTCATAAAACCAGATACTCAATACATCCTGGAACGGAGAAGATGTACAAGGATCTCAAGAAACATTTTTGGTGGCCGGGTATAAAAGCCGATGTTGCTAAATACGTAGGAGAATGTTTGACGTGTTCTAAGGTCAAAGCTGAGCATCAGAAACCATCAGGTCTACTTCAACAACCCGAAATCCCAGAATGGAAATGGGAAAACATTACCATGGATTTCATCACTAAATTACCAAGGACTGCAAATGGTTTTGATACTATTTGGGTAATAGTTGATCATCTCACCAAATCAGCACACTTCCTGCCAATAAGAGAAGATGACAAGATGAAGAAGTTAGCACGACTGTATTTGAAGGAAGTCGTCTCCAGACATGGAATACCAATCTCTATTATCTCTGATAGGGATGGCAGATTTATTTCAAGATTCTGGCAGACATTACAGCAAGCATTAGGAACTCGTCTAGACATGAGTACTGCCTATCATCCACAAACTAATGGGCAGAGCGAAAGGACGATACAAATGCTTGAAGACATGCTACGAGCATGTGTTATTGATTTCGGAAACAGTTGGGATCGACATCTACCGTTAGCAGAATTTTCCTTCAACAACAGCTACCATTCAAGCATTGAGATGGCGCCGTTTGAAGCACTTTATGGTAGAAAGTGCAGGTCTCTGATTTGTTGGAGTGAAGTGGGGGATAGACAGATTACGGGTCCGGAGATAATACAAGAAACTACCAAGAAAATCATCCAAATTCAACAAAGATTGAAAACCGCCCAGAGTCGACAAAAGAGCTACGCGGACAGTAAAAGAAAAGATATAGAGTTTGAAATTGGAGAAATGGTCATGCTTAAGGTTTCACCTTGGAAAGGCGTTGTTCGATTTGGTAAACAGGGGAAACTAAATCCAAGGTACATTGGACCATTCAAGATTATAGATCGTGTCGGACCAGTAGCTTACCAACTGGAGCTACCTCAACAACTCGCGGCTGTACATAACACTTTTCACGTCTCAAATTTGAAGAAATGTTTTGCTAAAGAAGATCTCACTATTCCATTGGACGAAATCCAAATCAATGAAAAACTTCAATTCATTGAAGAACCCGTCGAAATAATGGATCGTGAGGTTAAGAGACTTAAACAAAACAAGATACCGATTGTTAAGGTTCGATGGAATGCTCGTAGAGGACCCGAGTTCACCTGGGAGCGTGAAGATCAGATGAAGAAGAAATACCCGCATTTATTTCCAGAAGATACGTCAACACCTCCAACTGCTTAAAATTTCGGGATGAAATTTATTTAACGGGTAGGTACTGTAGTGACCCAAACTTTTCCATGTTTATATATATATATATTAAATGAAATTGTTATTTACATGATTAAGTGTTTCCAACATTTTAAGCAATCAAACTTGTTAAGACTTGATTAATTGAAATAGGTTTCATATAGACAATTGACCACCCAAGTTGACCGGTGATTAACGAACGTTAAAACTTGTAAAAACTATACGATGACATATATATGGTTATATATATAGTTAACATGATTTTATTATAAGTATGTATCTCATTAGGTATTTTAACAATGAGTTATATACATAAAAATAAGACTATTAATTTAAGAAAGTCAAAAACGATATACATAACGATTATCGTTATAACAACGTCTTACTACGATATACAACGGTACATATGAATCATATTAAGATATTGATACATTTGGTTAATTATGTTAAATGATAAGTAAATATATTATTAAGTGTATTAACAATGAAATACATATGTAAAAATAAGACTACTAACTTAATGATTTCGAAACGAGACATATATGTAACGATTATCGTTGTAACGACATTTAACTGTATATATATATATCATACTAAGATATATTATATATGATAATATCATGATAATATAACAATTTAACATCTCATTTGTTATAATAAACAATGGGTTAACAACATTCAACAAGATCGTTAACCTAAAGGTTTCAAAACAACATTTACATGTAACGACTAACGATGACTTAACGACTCAGTTAAAATGTATATACATGTAGTGTTTTAATATGTATTCATACACTTTTGAAAGACTTCAAGACACTTATCAAAATACTTCTACTTAACAAAAATGCTTACAATTACATCCTCGTTCAGTTTCATCAACAATTCTACTCGTATGCACCCGTATTCGTACTCGTACAATACACAGCTTTTAGATGTATGTACTATTGGTATATACACTCCAATGATCAGCTCTTAGTAGCCCATGTGAGTCACCTAACACATGTGGGAACATCATTTGGCAACTAGCATGAAATATCTCATAAAATTACAAAAATATGAGTAATCATTCATGACTTATTTACATGAAAACAAAATTACATATCCTTTATATCTAATCCATACACCAACGACCAAAAACACCTACAAACACTTTCATTCTTCAATTTTCTTCATCTAATTGATCTCTCTCAAGTTCTATCTTCAAGTTCTAAGTGTTCTTCATATATTCTACAAGTTCTAGTTACATAAAATCAAGAATACTTTCAAGTTTGCTAGCTCACTTCCAATCTTGTAAGGTGATCATCCAACCTCAAGAAATCTTTGTTTCTTATAGTAGGTTATCATTCTAATACAAGGTAATAATCATATTTAAACTTTGGTTCAATTTCTATAACTATAACAATCTTATTTCAAGTGATGATCTTACTTGAACTTGTTTTCGTGTCATGATTCTGCTTCAAGAACTTCGAGCCATCCAAGGATCCGTTGAAGCTAGATCCATTTTTCTCTTTTCCAGTCGGTTTATCCAAGGAACTTAAGGTAGTAATGATGTTCATAACATCATTCGATTCATACATATAAAGCTATCTTATTCGAAGGTTTAAACTTGTAATCACTAGAACATAGTTTAGTTAATTCTAAACTTGTTCTCAAACAAAAGTTAATACTTCTAACTTGACTTTTAAAATCAACTAAACACATGTTCTATATCTATATGATATGCTAACTTAATGATTTAAAACCTGGAAACACGAAAAACACCGTAAAACTGGATTTACGCCGTCGTAGTAACACCGCGGGCTGTTTTGGGTTAGTTAATTAAAAACTATGATAAACTTTGATTTAAAAGTTGTTATTCTGAGAAAATGATTTTTATTATGAACATGAAACTATATCCAAAAATTATGGTTAAACTCAAAGTGGAAGTATGTTTTCTAAAATGGTCATCTAGACGTCGTTCTTTCGACTGAAATAACTAACCTTTACAAAAACGACTTGTAACTTATTTTTCTGACTATAAACCTATATTTTTAATGTTTAGATTCATAAAATAGAGTTCAAGATGAAACCATAGCAATTTGATTCACTCAAAACAGATTTAAAATGAAGAAGTTATGGGTAAAACAAGATTGGATAATTTTTCTCATTTTAGCTACGTGAAAATTGGTAACAAATATATTCCATCCATAACTTAATCAACTTGTATTGTATATTATGTAATCTTGAGATACCATAGACACGTATACAATGTTTCGACCTATCATGTCGACACATCTATATATATTTCGGAACAACCATAGACACTCTATATGTGAATGTTGGAGTTAGCTATACAGGGTTGAGGTTGATTCCAAAATATATATAGTTTGAGTTGTGATCAATACTGAGATACGTATACACTGGGTCGTGGATTGATTCAAGATAATATTTATCGATTTATTTCTGTACATCTAACTGTGGACAACTAGTTGTAGGTTACTAACGAGGACAGCTGACTTAATAAACTTAAAACATCAAAATATATTAAAAGTGTTGTAAATATATTTTGAACATACTTTGATATATATGTATATATTGTTATAGGTTCGTGAATCAACAGTGGCCAAGTCTTACTTCCCGAAGAAGTAAAAATCTGTGAAAGTGAGTTATAGTCCCACTTTTAAAATCTAATATTTATGGGATGAGAATACATGCAGATTTTATAAATGATTTACAAAATAGACACAAGTACGTGAAACTACATTCTATGGTTGAATTATCGAAATCGAATATGCCCCTTTTATAAAGTCTGGTAATCTAAGAATTAGGGAACAGACACCCTAATTGACGCGAATCCTAAAGATAGATCTATTGGGCCTAACAAACCCCATCCAAAGTACCGGATGCTTTAGTACTTCGAAATTTATATCATATCCGAAGGGTGTCCCGGAATGATGGGGATATTCTTATATATGCATCTTGTTAATGTCGGTTACCAGGTGTTCACCATATGAATGATTTTTATCTCTATGTATGGGATGTGTATTGAAATATGAAATCTTGTGGTCTATTGTTACGATTTGATATATATAGGTTAAACCTATAACTCACCAACATTTTTCTTGACGTTTAAAGCATGTTTATTCTCAGGTGAATACTAAGAGCTTCCGCTATCGCATACTTAAATAAGTACGAGATTTGGAGTCCATGCTTGTATGATATTGTGTAAAAACTGCATTCAAGAAACTTATTTTGTTGTAACATATTTGTATTGTAAACCATTATGTAATGGTCGTGTGTATACAGGATATTTTAGATTATCATTATTTGATAATCTACGTAAAGCTTTTTAAACCTTTATTGATGAAATAAAGGTTATGGTTTGTTTTAAAATGAATGCAATCTTTGAAAAACGTCTCATATAGAGGTCAAAACCTCGCAACGAAATCAATTAATATGGAACGTTTTTAATCAATAAGAACGGGACATTTCAGACCCGACCCGGACGTGTTGACTTTTTCATTGACTTTGACTTTGACCAAGTTTGACTTTTAGTCAAACTTAACCAAATGTTTATACAATCGTTCTAACATGCTTTTGTACTTGTATCTTGAATGAAACTTGACAATTTGACTCACATGCTATTTAGTCGAGTCGTCACGAGCCATAGGACTAATTGAACAACTTTGACCAACCGTGTTTACCGTTATTGATACAACCTACTTGTTTAGGTCAAGATTAGCAATTGTCCTTGCATACGTTACTTGTGAAGTACTTTATTACTCGTGCACTCAAGGTGAGATCATAGTCCCACCTTCTCAACAACTTTTATTCTTTTAAAACATGGGATGAGAAACATATACATTTATGCTACTTACATTTATACTTTGAACACAAGTACGAAACAAACATTCTACGTGAGAGTTTGAACGAAAATCCTCAATTCAATTATCATTAGTTACACTTGCGGGTGTGAGCGTGAACTTATGTTGTATGGATCCATGCGGGCTAGACGTGCCCTCATTCGGACGGTTCGCTACCGTCGGCAGATGAAATGTATTTTCGATTTAGTGTATGTTCTAACACTACGTAACAGGGTACCAAACAGTAAAGTCTTGATAATTGGGTGCTCCACAAACATTTTAGAATGCAAACGATTTGGAAAATCAACTATATTAAATCTTGTGGTTCAAAAGCAACGTTTATTACTACACCTATGATTTCACCAACATTTTCGTTGACAGTTTTCTATATGTTTTCTCAGGTCCTTGAACGCTATGTGATACATGCTTCCGCTCACTGTTTTTGATACTTGCTTGGATGTTGAGTATACATGCATACATGGAGCATCTTTTGACTTACTTTAAAATGTGTCGCATAGGTTTCATTTGTACGTTAAACATTGTAATGTAACTAGTCGTTGAACTACTTTTGTAAACTTGAAACATCTTTACATTTGAAATGAATGCGATATATTTTTAGTCAAATGTCATTTTAAAGACTTATGACCACGTAACGGGACCTAAGTAGACGGCGCCGTCAATGACGATTTTGTCGGGTCGCTACACAAAGATTTAACAGTAATCACAAATCAAATTAGTAATTGGAATAGGATAGCAGCCAGTCCTTTGTTTCGACATCAAAAATTGGGAGTATTATTCCGTCTTCCGTTGTTAATCAGTGACGGATAAAAGTCCATCGAAAAATCCCAAATTTTTACAGTAATTATCTTTATTTATTTCAGTCATTATGGTATAAAATTTGCTCATTAATTATGAAATAAAAATTACATTAATTATTCACTCTCAACCCCAAGTAAAATATAAAAAGTTCTAAAATTTAACAAATAGCTCCTAAATACATTTTTACTAAGTCTATAATTTATAAAACCCATTTTCGGATCACCGTTTATTTTAAAATCACATAAGTTCATTTCTAACTTGATTAATAACTATCAAAATGACAAACGAGCGCTACGAGCATTTATTAAATAAATTCTAAATCATATATATATATATATATATATATATATATATATATATATATATATATATATAATATCATATATTATTTAATTTACACAAATGAATTAAATCATATAAGTTTCTATTTCAAATTTATATATATATTTAAATATATATATTTATTTATTTACAGATAGTGGTTCGTGAATCGTCGGAAATAGTCGAAGGTCAAATGAATTCATAACATAGTTCAAAATTTTTGAGACTCAACCTTACAGACTTTGCTTATCGTTTCGAAATCATATAAAGATTAAGTTTAAATTTGGTCGGAAATTTCCGGGTCGTCACACGTATGATGTCACCGACTTGTGAATCATCATAAGGTGTCACCGACTTGTGAACCACCCACTAATGTGTATGGGTCACCGACTCGTGAACGCCATGTGGCATCACCGACTTTTGAAGCACCACTAAGTGCCACCGACCTGTGAAGCACTATAGAGTGTCACCGACTTGTGAAACTCGCCTCTACAAAAGGGGTCACCAACTTGTGAGCCACCATGAGGTGTCACAGGCTCGTGAATTACCATAAGGTGTCACCGACTTGTGCAACACCTGTCGAGATACTACCGACCCGTAGTTCTCCTCACCTATACTAACAATAAGTCACCGGCCCGTGACTTAACACCAATACTCACGATGTGGCACCGAAGACCCACATCGCGTACGAGTAAATAAACTACATACATACATGTATAAATACTCCACTCACCTCGATTACAAGAAAGGCAACTCCCGCTTGAGCTCCTAATCATCCAAATGTGAATCACCTAGATAATTCACAAACAAGTAAGCTAAACACTCTAGTTTATGCCCAAAAACACTATAAGTACAAATTTCGACCCATTTGCACATACCTCCATTTGACTAAGTCAAATCTTGCCCAAACCATAATCACAATCAACTAGTGATTATGTTATAACACCATATTTTACACAATATTTCATCATCAAAACACTTACTTGCATAATTATGACACAAAACCCATTTTGACCTAATCTCAAGTCAAAACCCCCATTTGCAAGTTTACACCTCTAATCACTTATAACCTAAATTAACTAGTGATTTTAACACCCGAACATGATGATCAACTAATCAATTTCACTAACCAACCCAAAATCCACCAACAACAACATAAACCCGATTACTAGTATTAACAAACTCACTTCAAGAGTTTAAATGGGTTTCTCTACAAATCAAGTTCAAACCCTAACTTTGAATATCAAATCAAATAATGAAATTCGGAGTTAGAACTTACCAATACTACCACAACATAGCCGTGAATGAGATGACAACTTTAACACTTATGACTTCGATCGATTCAAGCTTCTTCTTCTCAAAATGAAGCTTTCTCTCTCTAAACTCTTTTCTCACTCTAGCGTTGAGGTTGAAGATGAAAGAATGAAGATAAGATTGAGGACTTGATTGAGTCCACCAATCTGCCTTTTGTGGCCTAAAACCGTCCATACGTGAAAAGACCAAAATACCCTTCATTTAACTCAAAAAATAGAAAACTATAACTCTATCGCAGGGACAGTGCGCGGCGCGCACCATCACCCCTGCGCGGCGCGCACGAAGGGCTGAACAGTATGCCAGCTTTTAAATCATGCCACGCTTCACCCACTTTACGTACACTATAAATACATTATGGACAATAAATATTTGGGTCTTACAACTCTCCCCCACTTAGATTAGATCGCGTCCTCGCGATCTAAACCTCATTGCGAACAAAGAAGGTACACCTTCCTCAACTTTTTGAGTTCTCACACAACCTTGGCCCCTTTGGTACCTCCATTGCATCCCATAAGTCCCACTTCTTTGGAATGTAACGTTCTATCCACACAACGATCCTCCGGGATCTCTTGGCACACTCTAACTTACAACTCAGAGTATCCTCGCCAACCGTTAACTAGTTTGCGTCATCCGCACCACGTACACGGTGATGGAATTTCCCACAACATTTCAGTAACTCCAACGGACACGCAACCCCACAATTCCCAAAACTCGTCCACCATTACAAGGTGAACATCAATTCGATCGCCCATCAAAGATGATCTTCACACCTTTCGCACGTACAAGTCCTCAATACTCTAAGGAACTCACTCTCGAACATGCTCTATACTAACATATCTCTACACGAGATAGTTGAAATCAACACTCTACGTCCCTAGTTCGCTCACCAAAAGGGACGACTTCCGAAAAATTGCTTAAACACGGCTACCAAAACGAGGCACTATCATACCCTCCAGGTACTTACTCCCCCATTTAGGGTTTTAACCCCACACTATCACCGTCAAGATGATAATACCTTCCGGAATTTTAACATTCCGCAACACACATGACCTATATCAACGTTGGTCATACTCAAAAGTCTTTCGCGGACTTACTACAAGGTACTCGAACCTCGCCCTTCTGAATCGGTTAAGCGTCAACGCCCGTTAATCATCACAATAAACCATTATCGTACCTTCGGGTTTTCTCATCGGTACCCAAGTACAAAGTAATCACACCACCGGAGTGAATCATTCCACTAGCAGGTATACGGAGGCACCTGACGCAGTGTTATGCAACTCCCAATAGTACCACCGAGTCTCAATAGCTCGACCCTCACGGGGTCCATCCTCGGTGTCATACGTCACTTGACTACTCGAGGTCACCCAAATCCAACGAACCTTATGGCTCACACCCACAACTTTCTAGTGATACCCGCTAGTCACTATCCACCTAGGCCGTACAACTAGCCTATTTACCTTTTAACCCATCCCTAAGGAGACGCTTGGAACACCAAGTCTTACACCCTAATTCGCACCGTCTCAACCGTTAACACGGTTACTTACACAATCACAGATAGCCAACAACCGTTACTCTACTCGCACACATACATGGTCAACGTAAACACCTATCGAACGGTATACCATTACTACACTAACCCTTATGGAGAGCAATACAAGTAACCCTCCAATCAAATTACGGTTACACCCGACTTGGTTAAGCCTCCAACACCAAAACGATTAACCCGACCTGGTTAGTCAAATACGCCCGATCAACCTACCTCGGCCAACCCTAACATCAAATTGATTAACCCGACTCGGTTAGTCAAACGCAGTCGGTCAACCCAACTTGGTCAAACCCCTAGCGACAATTGATTAACCCAACTTGGTTAGTCAAATGCCCTTGGTCAACCCGACTAGGTAAAACCCCCAACAACAATGGATTAACCCAACTTGGTTAGTCAAACTCTCTTGGTCAACCCGCCCTGGTCAACACCTAACGTCTAACTGATTAACCCATCCCGGTTAGTCAAATGACCCTAATAATAAATGATTAATCTGACTTGGTTAAGTCACTCACTTGGTTAACCCGACTCAATCAACACCTATCATTTAATTGATTAACCCGACCCGGTTAGTCAAATTCACTCTGTCAACCCGCCTCGATCAACACCTAACATCTAATTGATTAACCCGACCCGGTTAGTCAAATTCACCCGGTTAACCCGCCTCGGTCAACACCTAACATCTAATTGATTAACCCGGCCCGGTTAGTCAAATTCACCCAGTTAACCCGCCTCGGTCAACACCTAACATCTAATTGATTAACCTGACCCGATTATTCAAACTGCAATGGACTAACTCGACCTAGCTAGCCACTACATCACATGGATAAACCTACTTATTACCTAAGAGTAACCTAAATAAAGATAGTACTAAAATCGAATAGTACCTGAATCAAGCGTCGTTAGACCTTCGCGCTCCGTCACTATTCCACTCGGGACACTCCGACTTCCGGTGTCCCTCTTTCCGGCACTTAAAACATGTGACCTTACCCGACGGACATTCACGATACTTATGTCTCGTTTTCCCACAATTATAACACGCGAATTTAGAACCACCCGAGCCGCTCATCTTCACGCTTCCGACACCTTCGGTAGCACTCTTACTTTTCTTGTTCGAAAGTATCGTCGCTTCAAACTTCCACTTACTAACATCGGAAACACTTGTCTTCGGGGCCTCCGGTTCGAAACCCCGAGCCAACTCAAATAATTCTTCAAAAGACTTAGCCAACCCCGACTAATCATACCCTTCAACTCATCGCTTAAAGTATGATAGAAATTTTGCACCAACATTCGGTCATCACCGACATACTCCAGACAAAAACGAGTTTTTGACAAGAAAGTGGACTTGAGAGTGACCAAGTCCATCGAACCTTGTCGCAAATTGCGCAACTCATTCCGGATTCTATTAAGGTCGGATTGAGTTTGGTATTCATCAAAGAACTCCTTTTTAAACTCCTCCCACTACAAGTTCATACATTATTCTTCACCATACAATTGAATCTTGTCATCCCACCACATCTTGGCTTTTTCACGTAACATACTAGAACTGTATCTCGTTTTCTTCTCGGGAGGACATTCACTAGTACGGAGAGCCCCCTCAATGTCGAAAACCCAACATGTACTCTTCAACGGATCCCTCACCCCATTAAACATAGGAGGCTGAGCATCCTTAAAATTCTTGTAATGGAAGTCCCGCCTTCCATGTCCCCCATTACCATCACCCCATTCACCACGAGGATGGATGTTTCTAGCCTCGAGTGCCTCTTCGATCGCGGCATTCATTCATTCATTGATTAACTCGGTTACTTGCCCATCGATCGAGTCTTGGAAGACCTTTCTAACATCCTCAAGAAACTCCTCTTTTGACGTTTAAAGTGTAGTGACCCGAACTTTTCCATGTTTATATATATTAATTGAGATTGATACTTACATGATTAAATGTTTCCAACATGTTAAGCAATCAAACTTGTTAAGACTTGATTAATTGAAATATGTTTCATATAGACAATTGACCACCCAAGTTGACCGGCGATTCACGAACGTTAAAACTTGTAAAAATGACATGACGATATATATATATGGATATACATATGGTTAACATGAGATTATGATAAGTAAGTATCTCCATAAGTATATTAACAATGAGTTATATACATATAAACAAGACTACTAACTTAAGGATTTCGAAACGAGACATATATGTAACTATTATCGTTGTAACGACATTTAAATGTATATATATCATATTAAGATATATTAATATATCATAATATCATGATAATATAATAATTTAACATCTCATTAGATATAATAAACAATGGGTTAACAACATTAATTGAGATCGTTAACTTAAAGGTTTCAAAACAACACTTACATGTAACGACTAACGATGACTTAATGACTCAGTTAAAATGTATATACATGTAGTGTATTTAGATGTATTAAAATACTTTTGGAAGACTTCAAGACATATATCAAAACACTCATACTTAACGAAAATGGTTACAGTTACTTTCCCATTCTTTTCTTTCATAAAGAATTCTAGTCGTATTCTTACCCGTATTATACACAGCTTCAAAACGTACTTACTATGGGTATATACCAATAGGAACTAGCATGGGATTCCACTATTGATTATGTCATGTATGACTAATCAATTTTAACTTCTACCATGAGCTAGTCAACTAACTATAACTCCTTTTAACCCCACTCACCACTCACCAATTACCACTCATCATTCACTCCATTTCACTTCCAATTCTCTTTCTAATTCTCTCTCAACACACACACACTATTATGAACGTATTTTTCCAGTAGTTAATCATCATCTTCATCAAAAATCACTTCAAGAATCAAGCTATAATCATCATAGGAAGAACACTTCAAGAACACTTCAAAAATCCCTTCAAGTTTATTAATTTACTTCCAAGCTTTCTAATCCATTCCAAGTAATCATCTAACATCAAGAAACCTTTGTTATATACAGTAGGTTATCTTTCTTATTCAAGGTAATATTCATATTGTAACATCCCGCGTTTTTCCGTTAAATTTATTTTTAACACCGTCTTTTTCTTTTAAATAATACCTTTCGTTATTTAAATTCGTAGTTTCCGTTGACTAACGTTCATAATAATTCCGTCATTTAATTATAACATCTCTCGTTAACTTGCGTTTTAAAAATATTCGATCGGTTAAATCCCGCACCCGCTTTGAAACTCGAGGGACCGGAGTTGCCAAATGGGCAAACTAGTTGACTAGGTCAACTAGTCAACCCATTTCATCCATTCCATCATCTCCCTCATCCCTTTTCTCTCCATCTCAAGAACACACACACAAACCCATTCCATTCATTCATCATCTAAATTCAATCTTGGAAGCTCACAACAAATCCGATTACATATTTGGAATCCTCTCTTCATCCTCTACAATTTGATACCAACTTCATCTCGTTTGGGTAACATTTCTAAAACTCTAGATTTCTCTAAATTCGTGTTTTGATTTGAAATGGTGTTAGTTAGTGTCTATGGCTCGTGTCTAGCATGAATATATGATTTACTTGCTCGATTTGTTGTTTTTGGAGTAACTAGCATGAACTTGAAATGGGTGTGCTTAATCCTTGATTTTGGATGAGTTAATGTTGTTAGATTGTTAAAGTGCATGTTTTAATTGTGTTACTAGTATCACTAGCTTCGTTTTGATGCGTAGGTTGATTAAGAAAACTTCAAAAACATGAATATTGATTTTGTGATGTTTGACTAGGGTTTGATAGTTCTTGACATGAACTTTTGATGCTTGAATGCCATGGAATGTTAATTGTTAGTGATTAGTTGTAATGTATGCTTAATTACCTTCGAAACGGCATATCGTATGTGTAAATTGGATTCCCGAATCATAAAATACGTTTTACGAACTTGAAACTTTGAAAATAAACCTTTCTTGATCAATTGACGAGTTTTCGGTTATTGTAAATGATGTTTTTGATTGATGATACATGTTTAGTTGTGTTCCTTGTCAAAAGAGCTTTCCAACGGTATAAGATACGCCTTCTAGTTGTTTACGGTTTGCGTTTTATGGTTGTTTGAAGTTTTGACCAAGACTTGAACATTTGAAACTGACCAGGTACCAGGCCACGCCTAATGTCGCGGCGCGACACCTCTGGCCGCGGCGCGGCATATGCCGTGGTCAGATTCTGACCTACTTTGTCAAATTTCGAAAAATGTTTGCTATGCTACGCACCTCCGATTAACATGTAACTTGGCCAACATGCTCATATATGACTTCTAAGCTTAGAAAAATAGTTCGGGACCCGACCCGAACGTGTTGACTTTTCGTTGACTTTGACCAAGTTTGACTTTTAGTCAAACTTAACCAAACTTTTATACAATCGTTCTAACATGCTTTTGTACGTGATTCTTGCATGAAACTTGACAACGTGATTCACATGCTATACTATTCAAGTCGTATTGAGCCATAGGACCAATTGAACACATTTCACCCGACCTTGTGTCGTAACCGGTTAATTGATACAACTTATTTGTTTAGGTCAAGGCTAAGCAATATTCATGCACACGTTTACTTTGTGAAGTACATTTATACTCGTGCAATCAAAGGTGAGATCATAGTCCCACTTTTACTCTTTTTGAACTTATATTTGGGATGAGAAAACATAAACGATTCTTTTGAACTAAGTGAACACAAGAACGGGAAAACAAACATTCTACATACGAGTTTAGAACAAAATCCTCAATTCGATTATCATTAGTTACACTTGCCGGGTGTAAGCGAGAACTTATGTTATATGGCCATATGGGTTGACAACCCTCATCCTTGACGGTTTGCTACCGTCTACGGATGAAATATATTTTCGAGAATCAGTGTTTGTTCTAGCACTAAGTGATGGGGTATACAATGGAAGGAATGTTAAGCTTTGATAATTGGGTGCTCGTGAAACAAACTTTTGGAATGTATTACTATTATTTCATTGAAGCAAATCTTGTGGTTCACTTGTACTTACTTACTTAAACCTATGATTTCACCAACGTTTTCGTTGACAGATTTCTATGTTTTTCTCAGGTCTTGCACGATATGTGAAACATGCTTCCGCTTACTATTTGATACTTGCATCCGATGTCGAGTATACATGCATTTCATGGAGCGTCTTTTGACTTTACTTTAAACCGTGTCGCCTAGATTTCAATCGTATCTATAACGTTGTAACTTAACTTTTGGTTGAACAATTCTTGTAAACTTTGAAACAATCTTTATTTTGAAATGAAGGCGACATATTTTGGTCAAACGTTATCTTAAAGACTTATAATTAGGTAATGGGACCCACGTAGCCGACGCCGTCACTTGACGATTTGTCGGGGTCGCTACAGGTGGTATCAGAGCCTTGGTTGTAGGGATTTAGAGTTCATTTGTGTTCACCCCGAGTCATAGGGTACATAGGTGAATCTAGACTACAACCGGCATATAGACTGAAGTAGGAATTATTTGACTAATTGTGCATTTATACTCGAACTCTTCTATCATATCTAACTCGTATTCGATCTTGATCTTACGTTGATAAATTTTGTTGGTGCGCCACCTTGACTTTATGAAGTAATGTTAAATGCACATGAGAATCAGGGTAATATAATTTCCGGGATTATATTACGGTGATTCACATGGACGTTCCGACATTATGACATAGAGAATTTAAGGCGAGTCAAGGAAAATTTTCTCTCTATCCTTATTCCATGCCACGGTTAGTATTGTTGAAAATACTAACCAACGATATTCTTGTCTCATGAAGGAACAATGGCTCACCAAGGTCAACACAATACTCCTCTCGAAACTCTAGAACAAGCTCTTCAACGAATGATAACCACCGCCGTGGGTACGGCCGTGGCCGATCACTTTTCTAACAACAACAATCATGGAGCCGGTAATTCAATCGAAGGTTGCTCCTACAAGAACTTCATGAAGTACAATCCTCCCACTTTCGATGGAACCGGGGGACCGGTTACTCTCACCCGATGGTTTGAACAAATGGAGACCGTTTTTAACACAAGCGGTTGTCGAGACCAAGATAAGGTCAAGTTTTCCACCCTCACTTTCACCGGTATTGCTCTCTCATGGTGGAACACGTATGTACAATTAGTGGGAAGCGATGAAGCCCACACACTCTCTTGGACCGAATTAAGAGAAAGAATGATCACCGAATACTTCCCGCGCGACGAGACTCGAAGGCTCGAACAGGGTCTAAGGAATTTAAAAACGGCCGGAAATGACCTAAAGGCTTATAATCAACGGTTTACCGAACTAGTCTCGATGTGTCCAATTCTCATGACTCCCGAATCCCTAAGAGTCGAACTTTACATGGATGGCCTCCCTAAGAGCATTCAACACAAGGTAATGACATCTCAACCCACTAACCTACAAGAGGCTTTAACAATGGCCCGCCAAGCCTTAGAAACGGTGAATGAAATGGAAGCACCGGCACCAATGGTCGAGAACCACCCGAGTAACAACAAAAGAACATGGGAAGCCTCTCAATCAAGCAACCACAACAATAACAACAACCCCGCCAAGAAGCCTTTTACCTCCAACGACAAGAAAGGCTATGCCGGAAAACTGCCTTTTTGTGACGAATGCCACAAGCATCACTTTGAAGGATGTGGCAGGTTTCGCCACCGGCGCCAAGGACCCGTCGCTCGAAAGATGCCCAACGCACACAGAACGGGTGCTTGCTTCGAATGTGGTCAACTGGGTCATTTTAGGAATGTGTGCCCAAATAAGAAAATCAACCCCAACGCACGCCGTTGAACCTTCGACATCGACACCAAGGATGCCCGGAACGACGATGGACTAGTAACGGGTACGTTTCTTCACAACAAACCGTATATTTCATACTTGTTCGATTCGATTACCGCTAGACGTTTTATAACCAAGGATTTGACTCATGCTCTTTATATTCCACCTCTTTCCCCCAGATACTACTTAGACGATTTAAGTGACCGACGGAAAAATATTGTGTGCCTATAAATTTTATTGGAGGAAATACGTTAAGACTTTTGACTTGACACCTATAGAACTAGGGAGCTCGGAACCTATTCGTTAAAAAAAAAAAAAAAAAAAAAAAAAAAAAAAAAAAATGTTTCCCCATCATCTTGTATAGATTATTGTGAACTGAGTAATTTTTGGTTGGAAACCGATACCCTCTCCCTCGCATCCATGACCTCATGATTATTTGCACGAATCCCGTATGTTCCAAATCGACCTCCGTTCCGGTTATCATCAATTGGGGGTTAAGTGAGACGATGTCTCCTAAGCCACTTTCCGAACTCGCAACGTTAGTTGTAAATCTCTCTTAGTACCGCTTGATTTATTTAGGGCTCGCCCGTATCCATAAACCTCTTGAACCGCGTATGCAAATTCATATAGACTAATCTGTTATCGTATTTATAGATGACATCTTAACTTATTTAAGTAAAGAAGGAAAACGAACAACATCACCATCTTACGCTCGAACTTTTGAGAAAAGAGCAACTTTATACCAAATTCTCCGAGTGAGAATTTCTGTTGAACGAAGTCCAATTTTCTAGACCATGAAGTTAATGGTCAAGGCATTACAATCAATCTCGAAATCAAGCCACATGTAATCAGGAAACTCTCCCAACTCAGACTTGTATTCGTAAAAATCTTAGATCTCACCGGTTGTTACCGAAGATTCATTTCTGACTTTTCTCGTATTACACGACTTTAATCTCTCCGCGATCGAACCTTGAGCGTGATTCTTCACACCAACATTTCTAGCTAAATTCGTACAACACCAGATGGGACTCAAATATGGAAATATTTCTACTTGGACGCCGAAAGGCATACTCCCTCGACTCGAAATCAACGGGACGGAAATTCGTTATTTTGCACGAAAAATTCGAATACTAAATTGTGGATCCGATCAATATTCTTGTCATCACGTACCACACTACATACCTCTGTTATTTCACCGTTACCGTCTGATATTACTGGAAATTAAGATAACACACAAATCCAACGATACTTCACTCTTCTTTGACTTAACGCCCTTGTGTTTCTGATAATCGGTCAACTATTATTCAACCCCGAACTATACAACTACGTGTACTACCTCGTTTCTCTTTCAGACTTCAACTTTTGACAACTAGAGGCACGTTATAACAACCTCGAGATGTAAACTCATCCTATTCTAAGTCCTCATTTCACTACTATCTTTACCGTTCGCATTTCCGTTTAAAGAAACTCCTTGTAACATTTCTCCATGGATAGAGAAACTCCTCATATTACATAAGTATTCGCCACGAGGGTGAATAGTCCTAACGAACATTTTTCGAACCCTAACTAACTTGTTCAAACGTATCTTAAGAGATTCTTTTCCAACACGGTGTATCTTTGTCAATTATTCTGTATCGAAATACTCGTTTCACTTCTAGTTTTACAAGAAACCTTGGGGAACCTGCTTAGACATGAGTACCGCGTACCACCCACAAACTGACGAACCGAGCAAACGAATGATTTACGTCTTGGAAAGACATCTCACAAACTCGTATTGTCACCTTTAGTAGATCACTCTTACAACAGTAGTTACCACTCGTGTGTTCACGCGCACTTTTCGAAACCTTATATGACCGCTAATGTCATACCCCTGTTCATTTAACCAAAGCATCAACCACCGAAATCTGAACTCCATCAAGAAACAACAATTGAGATCGTTCAAGTCCGAGAAGGGCTCGAGACAACCCATTGTCGCCAGAAGAGTTATACCAAACTTAGAGGAGAACCTCACAAATCCCAGTGTGTAACCGCGTAATATTGAGAACCCGCACCTTGGAAGGGTGTAATCCGTTTCGGGAATCAGGGAAAGTTGAAACCGCGACATGTTAACCCTTTTGAAACCTTGGGGCGTATTGGAACCGCTCCCTACCGTTTAGAACTTCCGACTCAATTAAGTTTCCGTTTACCCTACATTTCGTGTAACAAACTTAGAAACGTGTCCTGCGGAACAGGAACGTGCAATCCTGCTGGATACATCAACTATCGATGACAAACTTCTCTTCATAGGAAAACCAGTTGAAACTGGGGATCGTAAAAACCGAACCTTAATGCAACGTAAAACCCTGACTATCCAAATTCATGAGAACCCTCAAGAACGTACTTTCACTTATTCATAGCATTGACAACGTAAAGTCTCGAGTAAGAGATATCGACTACTACTTCCAACTAAATTTCGGGACGAAATTTCTTTTGAGTTGTGGATAATGTAACATCCCGCGTTTTTCCGTTAAATTTATTTTTAACACCGTCTTTTTCTTTTAAATAATACCTTTCGTTATTTAAATTCGTAGTTTCCGTTGACTAACGTTCATAATAATTCCGTCATTTAATTATAACATCTCTCGTTAACTTGCGTTTTAAAAATATTCGATCGGTTAAATTCCGCACCCGCTTTGAAACTCGAGGGACCGGAGTTGCCAAATGGGCAAACTAGTTGACTAGGTCAACTAGTCAACCCATTTCATCCATTCCATCATCTCCCTCATCCCTTTTCTCTCCATCTCAAGAACACACACACAAACCCATTCCATTCATTCATCATCTAAATTCAATCTTGGAAGCTCACAACAAATCCGATTACATATTTGGAATCCTCTCTTCATCCTCTACAATTTGATACCAACTTCATCTCGTTTGGGTAACATTTCTAAAACTCTAGATTTCTCTAAATTCGTGTTTTGATTTGAAATGGTGTTAGTTAGTGTCTATGGCTCGTGTCTAGCATGAATATATGATTTACTTGCTCGATTTGTTGTTTTTGGAGTAACTAGCATGAACTTGAAATGGGTGTGCTTAATCCTTGATTTTGGATGAGTTAATGTTGTTAGATTGTTAAAGTGCATGTTTTAATTGTGTTACTAGTATCACTAGCTTCGTTTTGATGCGTAGGTTGATTAAGAAAACTTCAAAAACATGAATATTGATTTTGTGATGTTTGACTAGGGTTTGATAGTTCTTGACATGAACTTTTGATGCTTGAATGCCATGGAATGTTAATTGTTAGTGATTAGTTGTAATGTATGCTTAATTACCTTCGAAACGGCATATCGTATGTGTAAATTGGATTCCCGAATCATAAAATACGTTTTACGAACTTGAAACTTTGAAAATAAACCTTTCTTGATCAATTGACGAGTTTTCGGTTATTGTAAATGATGTTTTTGATTGATGATACATGTTTAGTTGTGTTCCTTGTCAAAAGAGCTTTCCAACGGTATAAGATACGCCTTCTAGTTGTTTACGGTTTGCGTTTTATGGTTGTTTGAAGTTTTGACCAAGACTTGAACATTTGAAACTGACCAGGTACCAGGCCACGCCTAATGTCGCGGCGCGACACCTCTGGCCGCGGCGCGGCATATGCCGTGGTCAGATTCTGACCTACTTTGTCAAATTTCGAAAAATGTTTGCTATGCTACGCACCTCCGATTAACATGTAACTTGGCCAACATGCTCATATATGACTTCTAAGCTTAGAAAAATAGTTCGGGACCCGACCCGAACGTGTTGACTTTTCGTTGACTTTGACCAAGTTTGACTTTTAGTCAAACTTAACCAAACTTTTATACAATCGTTCTAACATGCTTTTGTACGTGATTCTTGCATGAAACTTGACAACGTGATTCACATGCTATACTATTCAAGTCGTATTGAGCCATAGGACCAATTGAACACATTTCACCCGACCTTGTGTCGTAACCGGTTAATTGATACAACTTATTTGTTTAGGTCAAGGCTAAGCAATATTCATGCACACGTTTACTTTGTGAAGTACATTTATACTCGTGCAATCAAAGGTGAGATCATAGTCCCACTTTTACTCTTTTTGAACTTATATTTGGGATGAGAAAACATAAACGATTCTTTTGAACTAAGTGAACACAAGAACGGGAAAACAAACATTCTACATACGAGTTTAGAACAAAATCCTCAATTCGATTATCATTAGTTACACTTGCCGGGTGTAAGCGAGAACTTATGTTATATGGCCATATGGGTTGACAACCCTCATCCTTGACGGTTCGCTACCGTCTACGGATGAAATATATTTTCGAGAATCAGTGTTTGTTCTAGCATTAAGTGATGGGGTATACAATGGAAGGAATGTTAAGCTTTGATAATTGGGTGCTCGTGAAACAAACTTTTGGAATGTATTACTATTATTTCATTGATGCAAATCTTGTGGTTCACTTGTACTTACTTACTTAAACCTATGATTTCACCAACGTTTTCGTTGACAGATTTCTATGTTTTTCTCAGGTCTTGCACGATATGTGAAACATGCTTCCGCTTACTATTTGATACTTGCATCCGATGTCGAGTATACATGCATTTCATGGAGCGTCTTTTGACTTTACTTTAAACCGTGTCGCCTAGATTTCAATCGTATCTATAACGTTGTAACTTAACTTTTGGTTGAACAATTCTTGTAAACTTTGAAACAATCTTTATTTTGAAATGAAGGCGACATATTTTGGTCAAACGTTATCTTAAAGACTTATAATTAGGTAATGGGACCCACGTAGCCGACGCCGTCACTTGACGATTTGTCGGGGTCGCTACACATATTTAAACTTTGATTCAATTTCTATAACTATAAACTATCTTAATTCGAGTAAAAATCTTACTTGAACTTGTTTTTGTGTCATGATCCTACTTCAAGAACTTTCAAGCCATCCAAGATCCTTTGAAGCTAGATCATTTCTTGTCACTTCCAGTAGGTTTACCTACTAAACTTGAGTTAGTAATGATGTTCATAACATCATTCGATTCATATATATAAAACTATCTTATTCGAAGGTTTAAACTCGTAATCACTAGAACATAGTTTAGTTAATTCTAAACTTGTTCGCAAACAAAAGTTAATCCTTCTAACTTGACTTTTAAAATTAACTAAACACATGTTCTATATCTATATGATATGCTAACATAATGATTTAAAACCTGGAAACACGAAAAACACCGTAAAACCGGATTTACGCCGTCGTAGTAACACCGCGGGCTGTTTTGGGTTAATTAATTAAAAACTATGATAAATATTGATTTAAAAGTTGTTATTCTGAGAAAAATGATTTTTATTATGAACATGAAACTATATCCAAAAACTATGGTTAAACTCAAAGTGGAAGTATGTTTTCTAAAATGGTCATCTAGACGTCGTTCTTTCGACTGAAATGGCTACCTTTACAAAAACAACTTGTAACTTATTTTTCCGACTATAAACCTATACTTTTTCTGTTTAGATTCATAAAATAGAGTTCAATATGAAACCATAGCAATTTGATTCACTCAAAACGGATTTAAAATGAAGAAGTTATGGGTAAAACAAGATTGGATAATTTTTCTCATTTTAGCTACGTGAAAATTGGTAACAAATCTATTCCAACCATAACTTAATCAACTTGTATTGTATATTATGTAATCTTGAGATACCATAGACACGTATACAATGTTTCGACCTATCATGTCGACACATCTATATATATTTCGGAACAACCATAGACACTCTATATGTAAATGTTGGAGTTAGCTATACAGGGTTGAGGTTGATTCCAAAATATATATAGTTTGTGTTGTGATCAATACTGAGATACGTATACACTGGGTCGTGGATTGATTCAAGATAATATTTATCGATTTATTTCTGTACATCTAACTGTGGACAACTAGTTGTAGGTTACTAACGAGGACAGCTGACTTAATAAACTTAAAACATCAAAATATATTAAAAGTGTTGTAAATATATTTTGAACATACTTTAATATACATGTATATATTGTTATAGGTTCGTGAATCAACAGTGGCCAAGTCTTACTTCTCGACGAAGTAAAAATCTGTGAAAGTGAGTCATAGTCCCACTTTTAAAATCTAATATTTTTGGGATGAGAATACATGCAGGTTTTATAAATGATTTACAAAATAGACACAAGTACGTGAAACTACATTCTACGGTTGAATTATTGAAATCGAATATGCCCCTTTTTATTAAGTCTGGTAATCTAAGAATTAGGGAACAGACACCCTAATTGACGCGAATCCTAAAGATAGATCTATTGGGCCTAACAAACCCCATCCAAAGTACCGGATGCTTTAGTACTTCGAAATTTATATCATATCCGAAGGGTGTCCCGGAATAATGGGGATATTCTTATATATGCATCTTGTTAATGTCGGTTACCAGGTGTTCACCATATGAATGATTTTTATCTCTATGTATGGGATGTGTATTGAAATATGAAATCTTGTGGTCTATTATTATGATTTGATATATATAGGTTAAACCTATAACTCACCAACATTTTTGTTGACGTTTTAAGCATGTTTATTCTTAGGTGATTATTAAGAGCTTCTGCTGTCGCATACTTAAATAAGGACGAGATTTGGAGTCCATGCTTGTATGATATTGTGTAAAAACTACATTCAAGAAACTTATTTTGTTGTAACATATTTGTATTGTAAACCATTATGTAATGGTCGTGTGTAAACAGGATATTTTAGATTATCATTATTTGATAATCTACGTAAAGCTTTTTAAACCTTTATTGATGAAATAAAGGTTATGATTTGTTTTAAAATGAATGCAGTCTTTGAAAAACGTCTCATATAGAGGTCAAAACCTCGCAACGAAATCAATTAATATGGAACGTTTTTAATCAATAAGAACGGGACATTTCAGTTGGTATCCGAGCGTTGGTCTTAGAGAACCAGAATTTTGCATTAGTGTGTCTTATCGAGTTTGTTAGGATGCATTAGTGAGTCTGGACTTCGACCGTGTTTACTTGAAAAATGATTGCTTAACAAATTTTGTTGGAAACTATATATTTTTAACATGTGAATATTATGTGATATATTAATCTCTTAACGCGTTTGATATTATGTGATAGATGTCTACCTCTAAAACAAGTCCCATTGACTCACCTAATAATAATGAAGAGTCAAATGTAAATTGGAATGATTCGTGGACTGATTCACAAGTTCCCAAAGAGGAACCGGAAGAAGAGTCGGAACCAGAAGAAGAATCGGAACCGGAAGAAGAATCGGAACCGGATGAAGAAATAGAACCGGTGGGGGAAATAATAAAACGGTTGAGTAAAAGAAAATCCTCAACCAACCGACCAAGGTTAATTATGGTCAATGGTGTTTTCGCTAAGGAAGCAAAATATTGGGAGGATTACCAATTCTCCGATGAATCGGATTCTGACGAGAATTCCGATGATGTTATAGAAATTACCCCAACTGAATTTAAAAAGGCAAAAGAAAATAATAAGGGAAAGGGCATAAAAATAGAGAAATCTAATTCCAACCCCGATGAACTTTATATGTATCGTCAACCCCCGAAGTCCTTAAGTTGTAACAATGACCCGGGAACCTCTAAACCACCAGGTTTTTCTAAACCAATGTGGAAAATGACGGCTCGTATTAGGGGAACATCATATATCCCTAGAAACTTGGCAAAACGAACCAAAACCAAAGAAGAAGAAACAAGCGAGTCGGAATAAGATAGTTGTATTCGTGTGGTGTAATATATGTAATATAGTGTGCTTATGCTTTATGATATATGTAAAAATTGCTTGTATTAATAAGTATTTTTTTTTTATGAATCTAACTCTTGTCTATTTTACAGTATAAAAACACAAAATGGATAGACAACCCAATATTTTAAGAGACCTACCCGGAGACATGATTGATGAAATCTTGTCTAGAGTCGGTCAGAATTCTTCGGCACAACTATTTAAGGCGAGATCAGTTTGTAAGACATTCGAAGAACGTTCCAAGAATGCCTTGGTTTATAAAAGGCTTTCGTTCGAAAGATGGAGGATATCACATTGGGAAATCCATAAGTTACGATGTGTTTACTTTGACGCATATATTGCGGGGAACCCAAATGCTATTTTACGCAATGGGTTAAGAAATTATTTTGACTCAATATATCCGAATATTGGACTTCGTGATTTAGAAAAAGCGGCTAACATGCAACATAAAGAAGCATGTTATGCTTACGGACTAGTAATGTTCGCTTCTCACCAAAGTGAGAACAAGAACATCGGCCTACAACTATTAAACAAAACGTTCCCACAAGTGACGGAGTCGGTAATTGGGGTAAGAAATGAGGTTTTTAGATTGTTACGGGACTGTTGGACATTACGTAACCCTCGTCCCTTTGACGACGTTACAACACGCTGTCTTATCAACGGCCATAACGGTTATGTTCCACAAGACCAAGGATGGGAAGTAGTCCTAGTAAAACCAGAATGCATGACTTGTTTCTGGACGTATGAATTACGTGTCTTTATTGCCTTTGCTGAACGACTTGTGTACTAGCTAGAATTATCTTCACAACTATCTTGTATCAAAGTTATTGTGTGCTATATTTCATGCTTTATGTAAAATAAGCGGTATTGTAAGTTTGTAAAATATTGTATAAAAGTTTGAACGCGAAATATTATTATAATCAGTTTTTCATATAGAATTGTAGTAGTTGAATTGTATATTAGCTACTAAGTATGAACTTAACGGGTAGGTACTACCCGAATTTAAACTTATAAAACGCTAATATGAAGAAAAAGCTTTTATAAATGAGTTCATATTATGCTACGAAATACTATTAACTACTCTTAATATTCTGTATGATTAACTTGTTCCATTTGACTATTTTGAAGGAAATGGCACCGACTACTCGACACACTGTGAATATGAATGAAGAGGAATTCCGTACTTTTCTAGCTTCAAACATAGCCGCAGTACAGGCTGCGCTACATACCAACAATAACCTTGGATCTAGCAATACAGGAAATCGTGTAGGATGCACCTACAAAGAATTCACTGCCTGCAAACCTTTGGAATTTGATGGAACCGAAGGACCGATCGGATTGAAACGGTGGACCGAGAAGGTCGAATCGGTGTTTGCCATAAGTAAGTGTACTGAAGAGGACAAAGTAAAGTACGCTACGCATACCTTCACAGGTTCTGCGTTAACATGGTGGAATACCTATCTAGAGCAAGTGGGACAAGACGATGCGTACGCACTACCGTGGTCAGCATTCAAGCACTTGATGAACGAGAAGTACCGTCCCAGAACCGAGGTCAATAAGCTCAAGACAGAACTTAGAGGGTTACGAACCCAAGGATTTGATATTACCACGTACGAAAGACGATTCACAGAATTGTGCCTATTGTGTCCGGGAGCATTCGAAGATGAGGAAGAGAAGATCGACGCGTTTGTGAAAGGATTACCGGAAAGAATCCAAGAAGATATAAGTTCACACGAGCCCGTCTCCATACAACAGGCATGTAGAATGGCTCACAAACTAGTGAACCAGATTGAAGAAAGAATTAAAGAACAGACTGCTGAAGAGGCCAATGTGAAGCAAGTCAAAAGAAAGTGGGAGGAAAACGGTGATAAGAATCACCAATACAACAACAGCAATTACAACAATAATCGCAACAATTATCCCAACAATCGCAACATCAATCGCAACTACAACAAACGGCCCAACAACAACAACAACAACAACAACAACAACAACAACATCAACTACAACAATCATCCCAACAACAATAATAACCGCAACAACAACAACAACAACAACAATCAGAAGCAGCTATGCCAAAGGTGTGAAAAGTATCACTCGGGGTTCTGCACCAAATTTTGCAACAAGTGTAAAAGAAATGGTCATAGCGTGGTGAAGTGTGAGGTCTACGGACCAGGGGTTAATAGAACGAAAGGAACAAATGGTGTCGGAACGAGTAATGGCGGAGCAAGTAGTGTCGGAGCAAGTTATGCCAATGTAGTTTGTTATAAATGTGGAAAACCGGGCCACATTATTAGAAATTGCCCGAACTAGGAGAACACGAATGGACAAGGCCGTGGAAGAGTTTTCAATATTAATGCGGCAGAGGCACAGGAAGACCCGGAGCTTGTTACGGGTACATTTCTTATTGACAATAAATCTGCTTACGTTTTATTTGATTCGGGTGCGGATAGAAGCTATATGAGTAGAGATTTTTGTGCTAAATTAAGTTGTCCATTGACGCCTTTGGATAGTAAATTTTTACTCGAATTAGCAAATGGTAAATTAATTTCAGCAGATAATATATGTCGGAATCGAGAAATTAAACTGGTTAGCGAAACATTTAAGATTGATTTGATACCAGTGGAGTTAGGGAGTTTTGATGTGATAATCGGTATGGACTGGTTGAAAGAAGTGAAAGCAGAGATCGTTTGTTACAAAAATGCAATTTGCATTATACGAGAAAAAGGAAAACCCTTAATGGTGTACGGAGAAAAGGGCAACACGAAGCTACATCTTATTAGTAATTTGAAGGCACAAAAACTAATAAGAAAAGGTTGCTATGCTGTTCTAGCACACGTCGAGAAAGTACAAACTGAAGAAAAGAGCATCAATGATGTTCCCATTGCAAAAGAATTTCCCGATGTATTTCCGAAAGA
This sequence comes from Rutidosis leptorrhynchoides, assembly GCF_046630445.1. Classification (NCBI taxonomy): domain Eukaryota; kingdom Viridiplantae; phylum Streptophyta; class Magnoliopsida; order Asterales; family Asteraceae; genus Rutidosis; species Rutidosis leptorrhynchoides. The sequence continues at coordinate 102,886,163 of NC_092343.1, forward strand.
ATTACCGGGATTACCCCCACATCGATCCGTTGAATTTCAAATAGATCTTGTACCAGGAGCTGCACCAATAGCTCGTGCTCCTTACAGACTCGCACCCAGCGAGATGAAAGAACTACAAAGCCAATTACAAGAACTTTTAGAGCGTGGTTTCATTCGACCAAGCACATCACCGTGGGGAGCTCCTGTTTTGTTTGTCAAGAAGAAAGATGGTACATTCAGGTTGTGTATCGACTACCGAGAGTTGAACAAACTTACCATCAAGAACCGCTACCCACTACCGAAAATCGATGACTTATTTGATCAACTACAAGGCTCGTCTGTTTATTCAAAGATTGACTTACGTTCCGGGTATCATCAAATGCGGGTGAACGAAGATGATATTCCAAAGACTGCTTTCAGAACACGTTATGGTCATTACGAGTTTATGGTCATGCCATTTGGTTTAACTAATGCACCAGCTGTGTTCATGGACCTTATGAACCGAGTGTGTGGACCATACCTTGACAAGTTTGTCATTGTTTTCATTGATGACATACTTATTTACTCAAAGAATGACCAAGAACACGGTGAAAATTTGAGAAAGGTGTTAGAAGTATTGAGGAAGGAAGAATTGTACGCTAAGTTTTCAAAGTGTGCATTTTGGTTGGAAGAAGTTCAATTCCTCGGTCACATAGTGAACAAAGAAGGTATTAAGGTGGATCCGGCAAAGATAGAAACTGTTGAAAAGTGGGAAACCCCGAAAACTCCAAAACACATACGCCAGTTTTTAGGACTAGCTGGTTACTACAGAAGGTTCATCCAAGACTTTTCCAGAATAGCAAAACCCTTGACTGCATTAACGCATAAAGGGAAGAAATTTGAATGGAATGATGAACAAGAGAAAGCGTTTCATTTATTGAAGAAAAAGCTAACTACGGCACCTATATTGTCATTGCCTGAAGGGAATGATGATTTTGTGATTTATTGTGACGCATCAAAGCAAGGTCTCGGTTGTGTATTAATGCAATGAACGAAGGTGATTGCTTATGCGTCTAGACAATTGAAGATTCACGAACAAAATTATACGACGCATGATTTGGAATTAGGCGCGGTTGTTTTTGCATTAAAGACTTGGAGGCACTACTTATATGGGGTCAAAAGTATTATATATACCGACCACAAAAGTCTTCAATACATATTAAATCAGAAACAACTGAATATGAGGCAGCGTAGGTGGATTGAATTGTTGAATGATTACGACTTTGAGATTCGTTACCACCCGGGAAAGGCAAATGTGGTAGCCGATGCCTTAAGCAGGATGGACAGAGAACCCATTCAAGTAAAATCTATGAATATAATGATTCATAATAACCTTACTACTCAAATAAAGGAGGCGCAACAAGGAGTTTTAAAAGAGGGAAATTTAAAGGATGAAATACCCAAGGGATCGGAGAAGCATTTTAATATTCGGGAAGACGGAACCCGGTATAGGGCAGAAAGGATTTGGGTACCAAAATTTGGAGATATGAGAGAAATGGTACTTAGAGAAGCTCATAAAACCAGATACTCAATACATCCTGGAACGGGGAAGATGTACAAGGATCTCAAGAAACATTTTTGGTGGCCGGGTATGAAAGTCGATGTTGCTAAATATGTAGGAGAATGTTTGACATGTTCTAAGGTCAAAGCTGAGCATCAGAAACCATCAGGTCTACTTCAACAACCCGAAATCCCGGAATGGAAATGGGAAAACATTACCATGGATTTCATCATTAAATTGCTAAGGACTGCAAGTGGTTTTGATAATATTTGGGTAATAGTTGATCGTCTCACCAAATCAGCACACTTCCTGCCAATAAGAGAAGATGACAAGATGGAGAAGTTAGCACGACTGTATTTGAAGGAAGTCGTCTCCAGACATGGAATACCAATCTCTATTATCTCTGATAGGGATGGTAGATTTATTTCAAGATTCTGGCAGACATTACAGCAAGCATTAGGAACTCGTCTAGACATGAGTACTGCCTATCATCCACAAACTGATGGGCAGAGCGAAAGGACGATACAAACGCTTGAAGACATGCTACGAGCATGTGTTATTGATTTCGGAAACAGTTGGGATCGACATCTACCGTTAGCAGAATTTTCCTACAACAACAGCTACCATTCAAGCATTGAGATAGCGCCGTTTGAAGCACTTTATGGTAGAAAGTGCAGGTCTCCGATTTGTTGGAGTGAAGTGGGGGATAGACAAATTACGGGTCCGGAGATTATACAAGAAACTACCGAGAAGATCATCCAAATTCAACAACGGTTGAAAACCGCCCAAAGTCGACAAAAGAGCTACGCTGACATTAAAAGAAAAGATATAGAATTTGAAATTGGAGAGATGGTCATGCTTAAAGTTGCACCTTGGAAAGGCGTTGTTCGATTTGGTAAACGAGGGAAATTAAATCCAAGGTATATTGGACCATTCAAGATTATTGATCGTGTCGGACCAGTAGCTTACGACTTGAGTTACCTCAACAACTCGCGACTGTACATAACACTTTCCAAGTCTCGAATTTGAAGAAATGTTTTGCTAAAGAAGATCTCACTATTCCGTTAGATGAAATCCAAATCAACGAAAAACCTCAATTCATCGAAGAACCCGTCGAAATAATGGATCGTGAGGTTAAAAGACTTAAGCAAAACAAGATACCAATTGTTAAGGTTCGATGGAATGCTCGTAGAGGACCCGAGTTCACCTGGGAGCGTGAAGATCAGATGAAGAAGAAATACCCGCATCTATTTCCAGAAGATTCGTCAACACCTTCAACAGCTTAAAATTTCGGGACGAAATTTATTTAACGGGTAGGTACTGTAGTGACCCGAACTTTTCCATGTTTATATATATTAATTGAGATTGATACTTACATGATTAAATGTTTCTAACATGTTAAGCAATCAAACTTGTTAAGACTTGATTAATTGAAATATGTTTCATATAGACAATTGACCACCCAAGTTGACCGGCGATTCACGAACGTTAAAACTTGTAAAAATGACATGACGATATATATATATATGGATATACATATGGTTAACATGAGATTATGATAAGTAAGTATCTCCATAAGTATATTAACAATGAGTTATATACATATAAACAAGACTACTAACTTAAGGATTTCGAAACGAGACATATATGTAACGATTATCGTTGTAACGACATTTAAATGTATATATATCATATTAAGATATATTAATATATCATAATATCATGATAATATAATAATTTAACATCTCATTAGATATAATAAACAATGGGTTAACAACATTAATTGAGATCGTTAACTTAAAGGTTTCAAAACAACACTTACATGTAACGACTAACGATGACTTAACGACTCAGTTAAAATGTATATACATGTAGTGTATTTAGATGTATTAAAATACTTTTGGAAGACTTCAAGACATATATCAAAACACTCATACTTAACGAAAATGGTTACAGTTACTTTCCCATTCTTTTCTTTCATCAAGAATTCTAGTCGTATTCTTACCCGTATTATACACAGCTTCAAAACGTACTTACTATGGGTATATACCAATAGGAACAAGCATGGGATTCCACTCTTGATTATGTCATGTATGACTAATCAATTTTAACTTCTACCATGAGCTAGTCAACTAACTATAACTCCTTTTAACCCCACTCACCACTCACCAATTACCACTCATCATTCACTCCATTTCACTTCCAATTCTCTTTCTAATTCTCTCTCAACACACACACACTATTATGAACGTATTTTTCCAGTAGTTAATCATCATCTTCATCAAAAATCACTTCAAGAATCAAGCTATAATCATCATAGGAAGAACACTTCAAGAACACTTCAAAAATCCCTTCAAGTTTACTAATTTACTTCCAAGCTTTCTAATCCATTCCAAGTAATCATCTAAGATCAAGAAACCTTTGTTATATACAGTAGGTTATCTTTCTTATTCAAGGTAATATTCATATTCAAACTTTGATTCAATTTCTATAACTATAAACTATCTTAATTCGAGTAAAAATCTTACTTGAACTTGTTTTTGTGTCATGATCCTACTTCAAGAACTTTCAAGCCATCCAAGATCCTTTGAAGCTAGATCATTTCTTGTCACTTCCAGTAGGTTTACCTACTAAACTTGAGGTAGTAATGATGTTCATAACATCATTCGATTCATATATATAAAACTATCTTATTCGAAGGTTTAAACTAGTAATCACTAGAACATAGTTTAGTTAATTCTAAACTTGTTCGCAAACAAAAGTTAATCCTTCTAACTTGACTTTTAAAATTAACTAAACACATGTTCTATATCTATATGATATGCTAACATAATGATTTAAAACCTGGAAACACGAAAAACACCGTAAAACCGGATTTACGCCGTCGTAGTAACACCGCGGGCTGTTTTGGGTTAGTTAATTAAAAACTATGATAAACTTTGATTTAAAAGTTGTTATTCTGAGAAAAATGATTTTTATTATGAACATGAAACTATATCCAAAAATTATGGTTAAACTCAAAGTGGAAGTATGTTTTCTAAAATGGTCATCTAGACGTCGTTCTTTCGACTGAAATGACTACCTTTACAAAAATGACTTGTAACTTATTTTTCCGACTATAAACCTATACTTTTTCTGTTTAGATTCATAAAATAGAGTTCAATATGAAACCATAGCAATTTGATTCACTCAAAACGGATTTAAAATGAAGAAGTTATGGGTAAAACAAGATTGGATAATTTTTCTCATTTTAGCTTCGTGAAAATTGGTAACAAATCTATTCTAACCATAACTTAATCAACTTGTATTGTATATTATGTAATCTTGAGATACCATAGACACGTATACAATGTTTCGACCTATCATGTCGACACATCTATATAAATTTCGGAACAACTATAGACAGTCTATATGTGAATGTTGGAGTTAGCTATACAGGGTTGAGGTTGATTCCAAAATATATATAGTTTGTGTTGTGATCAATACTGAGATACGTATACACTGGGTCGTGGATTGATTCAAGATAATATTTATCGATTTATTTCTGTACATCTAACTGTGGACAACTAGTTGTAGGTTACTAACGAGGACAGCTGACTTAATAAACTTAAAACATCAAAATATATTAAAAGTGTTGTAAATATATTTTGAACATACTTTAATATACATGTATATATTGTTATAGGTTCGTGAATCAACAGTGGCCAAGTCTTACTTCTTGACGAAGTAAAAATCTGTGAAAGTGAGTTATAGTCCCACTTTTAAAATCTAATATTTTTGAGATGAGAATACATGCAGGTTTTATAAATGATTTATAAAATAGACATAAGTACGTGAAACTACATTCTATGGTTGAATTATTGAAATCGAATATGCCCCTTTTTATTAAGTCTGGTAATCTAAGAATTAGGGAACAGACACCCTAATTGACGCGAATCCTAAAGATAGATCTATTGGGCCTAACAAACCCCATCCAAAGTACCGGATGCTTTAGTACTTCGAAATTTATATCATATCCGAAGGGTGTCCCGGAATGATGGGGATATTCTTATATATGCATCTTGTTAATGTCGGTTACCAGGTGTTCACCATATGAATGATTTTTATCTCTATGTATGGGATGTGTATTGAAATATGAAATCTTGTGGTCTATTATTATGATTTGATATATATATAGGTTAAACCTATAACTCACCAACATTTTTGTTGACGTTTTAAGCATGTTTATTCTCAGGTGATTATTAAGAGCTTCCGCTGTCGCATACTTAAATAAGGACGAGATTTGGAGTCCATGCTTGTATGATATTGTGTAAAAACTGCATTCAAGAAACTTATTTTGTTGTAACATATTTGTATTGTAAACCATTATGTAATGGTCGTGTGTAAACAGGATATTTTAGATTATCATTATTTGATAATCTACGTAAAGCTTTTTAAACCTTTATTGATGAAATAAAGGTTATGATTTGTTTTAAAATGAATGCAGTCTTTGAAAAACGTCTCATATAGAGGTCAAAACCTCGCAACGAAATCAATTAATATGGAACGTTTTTAATCAATAAGAACGGGACATTTCATAAAGATGGCCTCAATCTTGGCCGTGAACTCGGAGTCTTCGACTTGTTCATCGTTATCATGTCCGTTCCTCATCTTCATTCTATGAAATGAACTCGGTTAGGAATGCAACACGAATAATTTACATACACCGCCAAGATCTATATTCACAATCACATAAATATTTCACTGTTCGTACACCCCATCTAGTTCAATACTTGTTGTACATCACTTGCTTGACTTGGCTTGCAACTGTAATAATGGTCGCGAAGCATTATTGCGCTCACATGCCATGCCGAACTCATAAATACAACAACCATCTCGCTAGATGTTTAACACAAACAACATGATTAGTAACAACATAATCAACACGTAGCTAAAGCACCTATTCTCTAAGGCACTAACTAAAACCCGAACTGACCCGTAATCCTACAAGTCCCGGATATTAGCACACACAAAAGTCTAAGTCTAGGTGCCTATCTCAAGCACCTAAATCCCTTAGACCATGCTCTGATACCACTTGTAACGACCCAACCCGTTATCCAACCGAATACGCAGCAATTTTATTTATTTATTTATAATTAGGGTGTGCGGCGCGCAACCCTTGATGTGCGGGGCGCACACAAGGCCTGTCAGTCCGCTGTCCAAATTTTCCAATTTTAGTTTAAAGATTACCCACTTCCCAACACTTTTAGACGAAACGCTTTTCACAACACATTAAAATAAGTAAAACTAACATGATTCAATAATAAAACAAGTTTTACGACATCGGGCCCACGTTGGCCATTTTACGAAATACATACAAAATACGAGTTTCGACCATACGAGTTTAGTTTCCAAACAAAACTATGAGCATGATGTTTGGGGATAAACTACCCAATCCTAGGTCGAATCCAAAAGTAATCCATGCAAGCATTAAAAGGGGAAATCGTCTAAATCCCGAGCATACCCTTGCCTAATCCGCTTCCGTACCTAAAAATGTAAACAACGAGAGGGTACGCTAATGCTTAGTGAATGCAATACTTATACATATACATATATAGTTTACCTACGCGCATCTACTTACAAATACCAAGCAAACAAACGTATAAATGAGCTAGCATCACCAAACATACAACTAGCAACAACATTAGTATATAAACCGCCACAAAAATATACTAAATCATAACAATGCGTAAACAAACCAAACCATTCCCCGCTATGGCACTACCGACTAGTAGACGACCAATAACGTCGAGTCTCACTCGTATGATGTCACCGACTTGTGAATCATCATAAGGTGTCACCGACTCGTGAATCACCAAAGGGTGTCACAGACTTGCGAACCACCCACTAATGTGTATGGGTCACCGACTCGTGAACGACATGTGGCATCACCGACTTGTGAAGCACCACTAAGTGCCACCGACCTATGAAGCACTATAGAGTGTAACCGTCTTGTGAAACTAGCCTCTACAAAAGGGGTCACCCACTTGTGAGCCACCATGAGGTGTCACCGGCTCGTGAATCACCGAAAGGTGTCACTAACTTGTGCAACACCTACCGAGATACTACCGACCCGTTGTTCTCCTCACCTATACTAACAATAAGTCACCAGCCCGTGACTTAACACCAATACTCACGATGTGGCACCGAAGACCCATATTGCGTACGAGTAAATAAACTACATACATACATGTATAATACTCCACTCACCTCGATTACAAGAAAGGCAACTCCCACTTGAGCTCCTAAACGTCCAAATGTGAATCACCTAGATAATTCACAAACAAGTAAGCTAAACACTCTAGCTTATGCACAAAACACTATAAGTGCAAATTTCGACCCGTTTGCACATACCTCCAATTGACTAAGTCAAATCTTGCCCAAAACACCCATAATCACAATCAACTAGTGATTATATTCTAACACCATATTTTACACAATGTTTCATCATCAAAACACTTACTTGCATCATTATGACACAAAACTCATTTTGACCTAATCTCAAGTCAAAACACTCATTTGCAAGTTTACACCTCTAATCACTTATAACCTAAGTTAACTAGTGATTTTAACATCCGAACATGATGATCAACTAATCAATTTCACTAACCAACCCAAAATCCACCAACAATAACATAAAACCCGATTACTAGTATTAAAAAACTCACTCCAAGAGTTTAAATGGGTTTCTCTACATATCAAGTTCAACCCCTAACTTTGAATATCAAATCAAACAATGAAATTCGGAGTTAGAACTTACCAATACTACCACAACGTAACCGTGAACGAGATGAACAACTTTAACACTTGTGACTTCGATCGATTCAAGCTTCTTTTTCTCCAAATGAAGCTTTCTCTCTCTAAACTCTTTTCTCACTCTAGGGTTGAGGTTGAAGATGAAAGAATGAAGATAAGATTGAGGACTTGATTGAGTCCACCAATCTGCCTTTTGTGGCCTAAAACCGTCCATACGCGAAAAGACAAAACTACCCTTCATTTAACTCAAAAATAGAAAACTGGAACTCTGTCGCAGGGACAGTGCGCGGCGCGCACGAAGGGCTGAACAGTCTGCTGATGTGTGCGAGGTGTACTAGTAAATAGTATTATTTTTACAACGAAATACTATTAAATACGATACAATTTTACACAAGTTATTTATTTATTTATAGAGTGGATATACCTAAACCTTGCTACAACACTTATAGGCAGTGTACCTAATCGTACAGTAGTGTAGTTTTTAGTAAGTCTGGTTCGTCCACAGGGAACTAGCCAAGTTTAACGCTATATTTTTAAAAACTATATTTCTATAAATATATATATATATATATATATATATATATATATATATATATATATATATATATATATATATATATATATATATATATATATATATATATATAAGTAGTATTATTATTATTATAAAAGGGGGGTTTTTACCGTTTAAAGACCGGTTTGTCGATTTTAAAACTTTAGTCACAGTTAAAATCTAATGTAAAATATTAAATAAATAAAAGACTTAATTTAAAGCGTAAAGTAAATAACGATAATAAAATTGCGATAAATAAAAGTGCTATAATTAAAAAGTACGATAATTAAAAGTGCAATTAAATATAATGAAAATAAATAAAAGAGCGATAATTAGAAGTGCAATTAAATATGAAAATAAAGGAATTATGCTTATTTAAACTTCCGTAATCATGATGTTTGACGTGTTGATTTTAGTTTATTCCCATGGGTTAATTGTTCTTTGTCCTGGATTATTTAATATGTCCGTCTGGTTTTTGTCCATAACAGTCCATCAGTCATAAATATAAAGTGCGAATGTCCTCGTCAAATTATTCTTATATCCGAAGTCAAATATTCCAACTAATTGGGGACTTAAACTGTAACAAGGTTTTAATACTTTGTTAACAATTACACCAAGTGTCCTTGTATATAATTTCACCCATGTTTTAATAATTCTAGTGACTATTAATCCATTCCCGTGTCCGGTTAAATGAACAATTATTCGTACATATAAATACCCCGCCCATCGTGTCCGATTGAGTGTATATGGTTATTTATAGGTATGTCCAATTGTAAATCTTTATATTAAAATTAACAAACTATCATTTAGTTAAACAAATATAAAGCCCATTAATAGCCCATAGTCTAATTTCCACAAGTGTCGTTCTTTTGTCCAAACCCCAATTATGGTACAAAGCCCAATTACCCAATTTTAATATTTTTAGCCCAAAATCATGATTACTTCGGCTTAAATAAGCATAATAATAATTTAGCTACGAGACATTAATGAAAATAACATAAACATAACTTACAGTGGTTAAAAATAGCGTAGCGTTACACGGACATAGTTCCGACTTTCAAGACCTTAAAACATTCGACTAACACAACCTTATTATTATCACTAACTTAAAATTAAAATTACAAATTGAGATTACTAATTGGAGTGATACTTGGTACATGGGGTTTTTAAGAAAAAGAAAATAAAATAAATATATGTGTATATAAAACGTCCGAAAATGCTGAATTTATATATCCTGACTTCACTGTAGACCTTCGCGAGTGCTGAGGTTTCCTTCACAAAAGTACCGCAAGTGCGGAGGTATGGAATACAGCTCATCTCTTGATTTAAACGTGGGCTGCTGTATTTTTTTAATATATATTTATATATATATATATATATATATATATATATATATATATATATATATATATATATATATATATATATATATATATATATATATATATATATATATATATATATAAAATATATATATAATTTATATAATTATATATATATTATATTCTTGTGCATAGTTGACTTGTAATTTTTGGTCCGTTGCGTCGCGCACTGAAAGTTGACTTTGGTCCCAGTTCCGGATTTTCGAACGTCCTTGCGTACAATTTAATATCTTGTACTTTGCGTTTCGCGTCTTGTACTCTTGTAATTTTGAGACGTTTCTCATCAATAATTGGAATCACTTTTGTACTTTTGAGCTTTTTGGTCATTTGCGTCTTCAATTCGTCGAATCTGTCTTTTGTATTCACCTTTTATTATTTAAACGAATATCACTTGTAAATAGAACAATTGCAACTAAAAGCTTGTCTTCCTTGAGGGATAATGCTATGAAATATATGTTCATTTTTAGCATTATCAAATATTCCCACACTTGAGCGTTGCTTGTCCTCAAGCAATATAGTCTTGAAATAAAAATACTAGAATCACTTCTTTATTCTTCACACTTTGTACATCAGTGATTTCTATACGGCGGTATAAACAATGGTAGTAACGATGTGGTTTACAGTCCCACATGACTATGAAAATTTAGATCCTTTATGAAATTGGATCTTTATGAAAACATTTGATATTTTGAAAATTAAATCTAGCTTTTACCCTAGATAAGTTTTCCAGGATAACCCTTCACCGGTGTTTGCAAAATCTTTTTGTGGGTTTGGTGGGTTTCATATTTGAAAATTTTAGCTCAAAACTTGCGGTTTTGTGTCACCCACTTGCTAACCGTGTATTAGGAAAGCAACACGTCCAGTATACTTACTCCGTATATTACCTTTCGGTAAACTACCGTCCGGTTGTAAAGGAAAGCATTGAACAAGCAACTGTTAAGGCAATGTCCCCTGACATGCTTTTAATTATGGTCTATAACGTGTCGGATGCAATTACTATCCTTGGTAGGAGCAATAGTAAAGCTCACCCTTATAATTTTTTGGTCTGGCACAAGGTCCTGTCTTCGACCATACTATGCAACCACCGTTCTTACGGTTGACACCCGATTTGGTTCAGGTGACCTAATGAATTCCAAGTGAATTCCTAGGATTTTACGTTCAATGGTAATGAACGCATTAAAAATAGGGTTTTCAGAAAACAAATCGGTTTGTAATTTTGATCAAAATATTTTCTTGTTCAAGCTCGAGTTTAGATATCATCGAATTCCATGAGTTTGTAATTCTCAATCTTTAAGGTCAATCTCTAGGATTGAGTAATATCAGGCTTAAAAGCTAATTTTTGATCTTTTAAGGAGATTATCCTTTTCTGGGGATCTGATTCATTAGTCTTATCCAGATAATTTGCACGGCGTCCTCCCCATTTTACAAAACAGATCCTCTCATGGATAGGATAAGTCTGACCACTTGGCGACCCTATTTGATGCTGAGGTCTGTGGATTTTCTGCTGATTTTAGAGATGACTGTTCTAGATTTTTCGTCAACCTACAGCTGGTCTGGACGACAACTTCATGACCTAAATCAAGAAGCGCGTGTCTTTTTCAGAAGACTTTACTTCCTTTTAATGATGGAATTGATTCATCGTGTAAATCCATCTTTCTTACAGTAAATCGGGTAAAACTTTTTAGTTTAGTCTAAAGCAAAAGCATCTTCAGTTATTTGTAAAAAAATATGTGATATATGTTTTAAATAACTTGGTAAATTTTTCCCACACTTGGCTTTTATTTTCTTTTATTTGCCTTTTTATTGTCCTCTATTCCATTTTAAATGAATTCTAACATTTTGGTTTGATTCTCAATTTATGTCCTTTCTGAGGTAACAATAATTTCGGTGTTAACACCTAGTTTTATCGTTCATAAATATGTATAAACATGATTTTGAGTACATTTAATTGAAAATTTTGAAAAATTTTACTAGAATTGGGTAGTCAGTATATAAGACTAGGGCTGTTCTTTACTATCAGAGAGCACTAGATTCTAATACAACTACTGCGTTACTAGTATTTTTAATGGTAACCAAGTGTTTAAGTTAAAAATTTTAAAAATCCGAAAGAATTTAACCCATTCCCACACTTAAGATCTTGCAATGCCCTCATTTGCAAGAAATCAGTAACAATTTAAATTATTGAGGATGATTAGCGTAGAAAAATGATTAAATTTTACCAAAGTTTCCAAACATATTGGCGTTTGTTTGCTGAATGATAAATGGTGCACATCATTTGTTCATTCCGTCTTGTTGTTACATCACATTTGTTTTTCATTTTGTCGTCAAAAGTACTAGCGTTTGCTGAACTTAATGCCAGTCTTTGAAAATGCGCTGTTTTACCCTGTTTTGTACATGAGAAAAACTACAAACATATATATACATATTTTTGAAGTTGGGTATATCACCCCACATTCAAAAATTATTAAAAATCTAATAATAAAAGTTAGAAAATAAAAACTATTAAAATATCAAAAGAAATATTAAAAGTATAAAATTACAAGTTATCAAATAAATAATAATAAAAATAAAAGAAATCAGGGTTGATAAGGCTGGTGCCAGTATGGATCCCATTCATAGCCGTATGTACTGTAGAATGCTTGAGCTGGGTCATATGTAGGGTACGGTGGTCGGGTCTGTATAGTCCAAGGAGGAAATACGGGCATTGGAGTCACAATGTAAGTTGCATTTATGTGTGCACGATGACTCATGATTTGGTTTTGATGATACTGCCAATCTTGAAATGCTCATTGTCTAGCCATTTCATACTCATGATGAGCCATAAAAAGTTGCATTTCTGTCATCTCATTCCCCCCTCCCGCGTTACCTTGCTGCTGATCTCTTTCGACCTGTGGGTGCGAGCCCTCATATGGTGCTGCAGCGTTATGTTTTTTCTTTAAAACCTTAGCACCATGATATACTCTTAAACCAATTGTATCACGGGGTTCCGGTGCTGCAATTATTAATCCCCCCCGATTTCTATCGACACCGAGATACTCAGCAATTAGGGTAACAAAGATACCACCTCCTATTTTCCCATTAGGCCGTATACTCTTAACTATAGCTGATAAATAATAACCCACACAATAAGGTATACTCACAGCACTTTGTGGGTCTCGAATACACATGAGATAAAATAAATCATTCTCATTTACTTTCTCTTTGTTCTTACCTCGCTGTGTAATCGAATTTGCTAAGAACCTATGGATTACTCTTAACTCAGCTCTATCAATATCAGTATAAGAGTTATTCCCCCCAAGAAATCGTGTATGCCTAGTCATTATACTCCATACACCATTCATATCAAAATTCTCATCAATTCTCCTACCATTAAGTATCAACCCTTGACAATCAGTAGATGCCAACTCCTCAGGTGTATATATACACAAAGCCTGAGCCATGTCTAGTAGAGACATATGGCGCATCACTCCTCCTAATAAAAATCTAATAAAACTACGATCGGTTAAGGTCGATACCCGATCATTTATTTCAATACTACACAATAACTCCACACACCATTCTCTATACACACGTCTACGTATATTAAACAAACATTCCCAATCAGTAAAAGTAGAATTACCATACCTTTGTGTAAGTAATTTTCTGATTGGACCGGCTAATCCAACTGTTTATAATGGTTCCCAATCTATGACTCTAGGTACTTCAACAACATTAGACTGAAGGGTGTGCAAGTTCCTCTGGTATTTTGGATAATCTATCCAATGTTGATCAAACCTTAAATTAGGATGTAAATCTGCCAATTCTATATTTGAATATGGAATGTATTGATGTGGTAGTTCTTGTCTATATAGGTCATTAATCTCCTGTTCTGCTGCATTCTCAGGAGGAGCATTGTGAGCCTGAGATGCGGATGAAGATTCACCCCTTTCAGTCTGCAAAACATATCAAACACAATTTTTGTGCATCCAAATATGCATTAGTGTTAGCAAAATTATAAATCAAAATAATTACAATGACATGTTTAATCTATATTAAACTTTATACACATTTTCATAATATTAACAATTCTACACTTTTACAAATGAACATATATGAGAATGTATACAATGATCTTTAGCTTTTATCTCAAATAACATGTCAAAATAATCATTACTAGCAATTAAACAAGTTCCAATTGGCATTCATATCAATTAAATTGAGTTCATGCATTTTTGACTCAAAAAGTCCACTTTAATTTTTGAAAATCATGTTTAGGATCAAAGTTTTGATTATTTAGTAACCTAAACATGTTACACTACTCAATTTAGTATAAACTAACAACAAAATTCGGCCATAACCCGTTTATATCAAAAAACCCCAATTTTGCTCAAGAACACAAACCCTAGATTACTCAAAAATTGAAGTTTAAGGCTTCTAATCATGTTAAATAGCATCAATCTAGGTTATACAAGCATAATATACGATCAATTTAAACACAATTACACTAGAAATCATCAAAATCAAATTAGGTATATTTTTGTTCAAGAACACTAATAACCCGAATTAAATGGTGTTTAGATGTAGAAATTACCGATTTTCTTGAGTAACTTCTTGGTAGCATCCTTAACAACATGATTTTAGCAAAAATTTGATGTTTATCGGTGAATAATCGCGAATTTTGGAGTGGTTTTGTGGGTTTTTTCGCAGAAAAATAAAAAAAATTGGGTGTGGTGTGTTGAAACTGGTCTGGTCGACCAGTTATCTAGTCTGGGTTTTGCACCCTCCGCGAGTGCGGATGTGGGTACCCACAAAGTACCGCGAGTGCGGTTGTTTTTTTTGTTTTTTTTATAAAACCTTTAATAATAAAACAATTTATGGAGTAATTTAAAATTTTGTTTTCCTTTTTTATTTAAGATGAGGTTGTTTCGGTACGTAGACCTAGTCCATCCCTCGACAAAATTTTAAAATTTCATCATTTTAAAACGTTGTTTTAAAAGCAAAGATTTTTGGATTTTTTAATGTTTTTGGCGTACTTTAAGTCAATAAGATTAAAAATAATGATAATAAAAGTTCTCGTCCCTCCATTGGGTAGAGCAATTTCGGTTCAACGACCTAGTCTTCAACTCACGACGAATTTTAAAAATCATATTTTTAACTTAACAAAATAAAGTACATTTTTGTTTTTAAATTCACACCAAACTTAAATTTAAAAATGCATAACTTTAAAAATTCATATTAATAAAATTTAAAAATTCACACTAAACTTATATTATATTTTTGGTTTTATACATACAAACTTATATTAAAAATATTAATTTTCCAAATATTTACAAACTTAAATATATTGATTTTAAAAAAATTTAAAATATCAATTTAATATTTATATATTAATTTTAAAAACAAAGTAAAAATAAAATTAAAAATCTTTTTCGCTTTTATCCCACTTTAATCAATCAAATATTATCAAAAATATACGCCCCTCTTTTCGGTAAAGTAATTTCAGTTTCATAACCTAGTTTAACTTATGACGAATTTTTGAAATATTTTGGGTTGATTGATTAAAGATATTTATACCTTAAGAATAAACGGTAAATTTCGCAGTGATGTAATAAATTTTTGTATGATATCAATAATTTCGGTCGCAAGACCTAATTTTATCGAATACCAATTTAATACTTTATAGCGAACAAATTAACGTTTATTATCAAAAGGTTAAAAATAAAAATAAAAATAAAAACTGTACATACTTACCCGTGAGATAGATTTCTTAGTGATATGCTCTAGCCCACTCATAAGATAGTCGGACTAATTGGTTTTCCATAGCTACATAGGCGTAACCTCGAGCATTCAACGTTTTTTCTTCTAAACATATGAACGGTCCATCTCTGCATAAAGTAACAAATTCGGTGTTTGAATAGGTTTGATTATTTGAACATTTACCTTCGTGTGACCATTTTCCGCATTTGTGACATCTTTCAAGGTGTCGTGCTCTTCTTTTCGCTGCGGATTTTGATTTTCCTTTACCAAATTGTAACTTATTATTT
Source organism: Rutidosis leptorrhynchoides (assembly GCF_046630445.1). Lineage (NCBI taxonomy): Eukaryota > Viridiplantae > Streptophyta > Magnoliopsida > Asterales > Asteraceae > Rutidosis > Rutidosis leptorrhynchoides. The sequence continues at coordinate 102,902,435 of NC_092343.1, forward strand.
TCGTTTCTCGATTCTTTTCTTACTCCGTCCAATTTACCTCTGATTAATGATACCAATTCACTTGGAAGGGTGTCATTATTACGTTTAGTGATCAAAGCGTGTAGCACTAGACCATGGTTTAGTTCACAGGAAGTCTACCTAAAAAAAATAAAAATTCAGAATGGGGGGAGAAGGCTAGTTCTTTAGGGTCTGCTAGGGAAAGACCATTCGGGTTCCATTTTCGAGAACTACATGAAAACAGAACATCTAACTTTAACAGAAATACATATTATCCTTTAAAGATTTGATTCTCCCCACATTTAGTTAGCTGTGGTGTCGAAATTGTGATTAACTTCGTTGTCAACTTCCATCGGACTATCTATATAATGTTTAATTCTGTGACCATTAACCTTAAATTCAATCCCATTTGAATTTATTAATTCTATTGTTCCGTATGGGAAAACTCTTTTGACTATAAATGGTCCAGACCATCTTGATTTCAATTTTCCAGGAAATAGCTTGAATCGTGAATTGAAAAGAAGAACTCTGTCTCCTTCTTTAAATTCTTTTGAACTTCTGATTCTTTTATCATGCCATTTCTTCGTTCTTTCCTTATAGATTAACGAATTTTCATATACTTCATGTCTTAATTCTTCTAATTCATTTAATTGACTTAACCGTAGATGTCCAGCTTCATGTAAATCAAGATTACATGTCTTCAAAGCCCAAAATGCTTTGTGTTCAATTTCTACTGGAAGATGACATACTTTTCCGTAAACGAGTTTAAAAGGTGTGGTTCCAATTGGAGTTTTGTAGGCTGTTCTAAAAGCCCAGAGTGCATCCTCCAATTTCATGGACCATTCCTTCGGATTTGATCCTACGGTTTTTTCTAGAATACGTTTTAAAGCTCGGTTGGTATTTTCAACTTGTCCACTTGTTTGTGGATGATATGCGGTGGAGATTTTATGAGTTACTCCATATCTTTTGAGAACTTTCTCAAGTTAATTATTACAAAAATGAGTACCTCGGTCACTTATTAAAGCTTTTGGTGTTCCAAACCTTGCAAAAAGACGTTTTAAAAAGTTGACTACAACTCGTGCATCGTTAGTTGGGAGAGCTTGTGCTTCCGCCCATTTAGATACATAATCAATGGCGACGAGAATGTATAGATTATTATGAGATTTTGGAAATGGACCCATAAAGTCAATACCCCAAATGTCAAATACTTCACATACTTGAATGACATTTTGTGGCATTTCATCACGTTGACTTATTTTTTCGGCCCTTTGACAAGCATCACAGGATTTGCAAAGAAGGTGTGCGTCTTTGAAAATTGTAGGCCAATAGAATCCAGCATCGTAAACTTTTCTTGCTGTAAGTTGAGGCCCATAATGCCCTCCTGTTGGTCATGTGTGACAATGGTTTAAGATTTGACTAGCTTCATCTCCGAATACACATCGACATATTATTCCATCGTGACAACTAGTAAACAAATGTGGATCTTCCCAGAAATAGTGTTTTATATCACTAAAGAATTTCTTTCGTTTTTGGTATGATAATCCTTTTTCAAGGAATCCACATACTAAGTAGTTTGCATAGTCTGCAAACTATGAAATTTTATTATAATCTATCTTCAATAGATATTCATCAGGAAAGTTGTCTTGTATGGCTGATTCATTTAGAACTTCTAATTCGGGATTTTCAAGACGAGAAAGATGATCAGCGGCAAGATTTTCTGCTCCCTTTTTATCTCGGATTTCAATATCAAACTCTTGTAAGAGTAAGATCCAAAGGATTAATTGTGGTTTGGCATCTTGTTTCGAAAATAGGTATCTAAGAGCAGAATGGTCGGTATAGACCACCGTTTTAGCTAGGACGAGATATGAACGAAATTTGTCAAAAGCAAAGACATTAGCAAGGAGTTCTTTTTCAGTAGTTGTGTAATTCGTTTGTGCTCCTTGTAACGTCTTACTAGCATAATAAATAGGTTGAAATCATTTTTCAATCCTTTGTCCTAAAAAGGCTCCCATTGCAAAATCACTTGCATCGCACATAAGTTCAAACGGTAGATTCCAATTTGGAGTTATCATGATCGGCGCATTAGTGAGTTTCTCTTTAAGAATATTAAAAGATTTGATGCATTCATCCGAAAAGATGAATGGAGCATCCTTTTCTAGGAGTTTATTCATAGGAGTGGCAATTTTAGAAAAATCTTTTATGAAACGTCGGTAAAAACCGGCATGCCCTAGAAAACTCCTAACTCCTCTAACATTGGTGAGATGTGGAAGTTTAGCAATTACATCTACTTTAGCTCAATCCACTTCAATTCCTTCCTTTGAGATTTTATGTCCAAGAACGATGCCTTCTTTAACCATGAAATGGCATTTCTCCCAATTAAGTACTAGATTTGATTGTTCGCATCTAATAAGCATTCGTTCAAGATTAACTAGACATGTTTCAAAAGTATCACTGAAGACTGAAAAGTCATCCATGAAAACTTCCATGCATTCTTCTATCATGTCATGAAAAATCGCCATCATGCACCTTTGAAAGGTTGCAGGGGCGTTGCAAAGTCCAAATGGCATGCGTTTGTAAGCAAAAGTACCATAAGGGCACGTGAACGTGATTTTCTCTTGGTCCTCGGGTGCTATTGGAATTTGAAAATATCCGGAAAAACCATCAAGAAAACAATAGTAACTATTTCCGGCTAATCTTTCCAACATTTGATCAATGAAAGGTAAGGGAAAGTGATCTTTTCTGGTGGCGTCATTTAATTTTCTATAATCAAGACAAACACGCCATCCTGTTACAGTCCTAGTAGGAATAAGCTCATTTTTTTCATTTGCGATGACAGTCATGCCACCCTTCTTAGGCACACATTGAACTAGCATGTTCTCCATTATCCCTCTAGGATATTTTACTGATCTATCGGCTAGTTGTATGCTTATTCGTGTTGGTTTCAATTCTCCAAGGTCTAGTTTAGCGTATAGTGAATACGGCATTAAATTTATACTAGCACCTAAATCTGCCAATGCTTCTATTGAACTAAGACTACCCAGAAAACATGGAATTGTGAAACTTCCTGGATCTAATAATTTTTCTGGTATCTTATTCAACAGCACTGCAGAACAATTAGCATTCATAGTAACAGCCGAGAGTTCTTCCATTTTCTTTTTATTTGTGATCAAATCTTTCAAGAATTTAGCATATCTAGGTATTCCTGATATCACATCAATGAAAGTAAGATTTACATTTATTTGTTTAAACATATCCAAGAATTTGGATTGCTCGGCTTCAAGTCTCTCTTTTCTCATTTTACTCGGGTAAGGAAGTGGTGGTTGTTATGGTTTAACATAAGGTTTAGCCTTACCTGTGTTATCTTCATTAACCTTTTCAACTACCGGTTCTTTTTCCTTATCTTGCTCAGGTTGTGGTTCTTGTGGAGTAGGAATAGCATCATCGGAAATTACAGTTATTTCAGGTGGTTTAAGTGTAATACCACTTCTTGTGGTAATGGCTTTAGCTGTTTCATTCCGGGGATTAGTATTTGTATCACTAGGTAGACTTCTCGGTTTTCTTTCACCTATCAACCTTGCTAGGTTGCTCACTTCTTGTTCCAGATTTTGAATAGAAGCTTGTTGATTTCTAAATGCTTGAGCATTTTGTTCATTCGTTTGTTTCTAAGATGTGAAAAACTGTGTTTGAGATTCAACTAACTTCGACATCATATCTTCTAAATTTGGCTTTTTATCATCGGTTTATGGTGGGTTGTTTTGAAAATTAGGTCTTTGCTGGTTGTAAGTATTATTGGATACTTGTTGATTACTTGGACCTTGTTGGTTGTTGTATGGAACATTTCGGTTATAATTCTGATTTTGATTGTAGATTGGTCTTGGCGGTTGATAATTATTCTGATAATTATTTCCAGGCCTTTGGTTTATGTATGAAACATTCTCTCTTTGTTCCATTGTTAGTTCAATACTGAGATAATCTTTTGTTAAATGTGCTCCTCCACACTGCTCACAACTAATTCGTATTGAGTGAATATCTTTAGTCATCTTTTCCATTCGTCTCTCAACAACATCTACCTTTGCGGAAATGGAATCTAAGTCATGGCTAGAATCGGCTCTAGCTGCTTTAGATGATCTAACGATATCTTTTTTCTTGGTGCCACTCATGTGAGTGGGAAGCAGTGTTATCAATAATTTTGTAAGCGTCAGTTTCTATTTTCTTCATAATGGAACCACCAGCTGCTATATCGATGTCTTTTCTTGTTGTGATGTCGCATCTTTGGTAGAATATTTGTACTATTTGACAAGTGTCTAAACCATGTTGTGGACATCCTCTCAATAACTTTCCAAATCTTGTCCACGCCTCATATAGAGTTTCGTTTGGCTTTTGTGTGAACGTAACAATTTCTCCTTGAAGTCTCACGGCTTTAGATGCCGGAAAGAATTGTTTAAGAAATTTTTCAACTAAAACGTCCCATGTATCAATCGCCCCTTCAGGTAACGATTCTAACCAATCTTTGGCTTCTCCCTTTAAAGTCCAGGGAAATAACATGAGATATATCTGTTCATCCTCCACTTCTCTTATTTTAAATAGTGTGCAGATCCTATTAAAGGTACGAAGATGTTCATTTGGATCTTCCTTCGGTGCACCACTAAATTGGCATTGATTAGTTACCATATGTAGAATTTGTCCCTTGATTTCATAATCTGGCGCATTTATGCCAGGTTGAGCAATTGCGTGACTTTGGCCAGTACGTTTAGCTCTCATTCGGTCTTCCATACTTAGAGGTTCCAGATTCTCCATGATTGAATTTGTTGAATCTGAATCACTAGAGGATTCTGATTTAATGGTTCATTCCTCAATAATCTCTGTTTGAATGATTGGTGGTTCCGGAGGAAAGATTAATGGTTCAGGATCTCAGAATCGTCCCTGAATATTCTCTGGATTCTCAATTGTGAGGTCGGGTTCAAAAAATGGATTATCGGAAATTTGAATTGGAGTACTTGGTCGACTAGATGACGATTCTAAAGAAAAATCAACGGCGACAATATTTGCTAGATGTCTTGATCGAGTTACAGGTGGTGAACGTACAAAAGGTGGTGAACGTTTTGCTCGGTGCATTCACTGAATATCCTATTAGTTTTTAAAAAGGAAGAAAAATTATATAAGTTATCAAATTAATAGACTTTTCTGATTTTGCCCACATTTCGAATAGCCAAAAGATGCAGCAGAGGGGCAGGATTCGTTTGGTCTCAATATAATTGAGTACTGTTTGGCTCCAATAACCCGGTCCGCGTACAAATCCAACTATTACTACGAACCAGAAAATTTTGATGTCTATCAATTTAACCACTTAAAATAATTTTTCGTTTAAATTTAAAGAAATTTTAGATAAGAAATAGAAAAAAATCTAAGTCCTAAAAACTAGAGCGTCGAGAAATAAGAAAGAAAAAGAGCGCGTCGAAAAACGTCGAAAAATAAAAGGTCGAAAAATAATAGGCGTCGAAAAATAAAAATAAGAAAGTAGCGCGTCGAAACTTAAAAGGAACTAAAAACTAAGAATTAAAAGTTACGTCTAAAGGTATTAAAGCTTAAAGGAATTCTATATCCAAAACGGCAATAACTTAAAAAGGTACTAAAATATAAAAACTGCGTCGCAAAATTCTAAAGCACCTAAATCTTAGTCTAAAGAAAAAGCACTTAAGGGATTTTACGGCAAAGCCTAAAACTCTAGAAATAAAAATAACTATGGCAAAAACTATGACTTAAAACTAAATACGAGCGAAAATTACAAATATTACAAATAAACAATTAAAAAGATACGAAATTTTAAAAATAAAACTTATAGTTGTAAAAAGTACAATTTTTATAAAAATATTATTTTTATATTAATATTTTTATAAAAGTATTAATTTTATAAATCATAAAACTAATTTAAACTAAATATTACAAATTAAATAAAATTAAAACTAATTAATAAAATAACTAACCCTAATTAGGGTTTAATAATAATAATATTTATTAAATTAAACCCTAAGTCGTAATTAATGCTGTTTGAGGTTTGACCTGTCAGTATCCTCCGCGAGTGCGGATCCTAGTTGGCAAAAGGTACCGCGAGTGCGGATACCTCAGATACAGATCAGATGAGGTGCTCGTGCAGGTTCAGTGTTTTTATTTATTTTTTTCATTTTTTATTTTTCTATTTTTAATATATATAAAATATAACTATAAATTATTACTTTTTTTATAACTTTTTCACAATAAAAAAAAACTTTTTAATTTAACTAAACTTAAAAATATATAGATATATTTTTCTTTTTCTTGTATTTTTAATATTTAAAACGTATATTTTTACAGAAATAGATTACGACTTAATAAATTTTTTTTTTTATATAGCGTTTCACTTCGGCGTTGAACTTTCCCCGGCAGCGGCGCCAAAAATACTTGATGTATGCGAGGTGTACTAGGAAATAGTATTATTTTTACAACGAAATACTATTAAATACGATACAATTTTACACAAGTTATTTATTTATTTATAGAGTGGATATACCTAAACCTTGCTACAACACTTATAGGCAGTGTACCTAATCGTACAGTAGTTTAGTTTTTAGTAAGTCCGGTTCGTCCACAGGGAACTAGCCAAGTTTAACGCTATATTTTTAAAAACTATATTTGTATAAATATATATATAAGTAGTATTATTATTATTATAAAAGGGGGGTTTTTACCGTTTAAAGACCGGTTTGTCGATTTTAAAACTTTAGTCGCAGTTAAAACCTAATGTAAAATATTAAATAAATAAAAGATTTAATTTAAAGCGTAAAGTAAATAACGATAATAAAATTACGATAAATAAAAGTGCGATAATTAAAAAGTACGATAATTAAAAGTGCAATTAAATATAATGACAATAAATAAAAGGGCGATAATTAGAAGTGCAATTAAATATGAAAATAAAGGAATTATGCTTATTTAACCTTTCGTAATCATGATGTTTGACGTGTTGATTTTAGTTTATTCCCATGGGTTAATTGTTGTTTGTCCTGGATTATTTAATATGTCCGTCTAGTTTTTGTCCATAACAGTCCATCAGTCATAAATATAAAGTGCGAGTGTCCTCGTCAAATTATTCTTATATCCGAAGTCAAATATTCCAACTAATTGGGGACTTAAACTGTAACAAGGTTTTAATACTTTGTTAACAATTACACCAAGTGTCATTGTATATAATTTCACCCCTGTTTTAATAATTCTAGTGACTATTAATCCATTCCCGTGTCCGGTTAAATGAACGATTATTCGTACATATAAATACCCCGCCCATCGTGTCCGATTGAGTGTATATGGTTATTTATAGGTATGTCCAATTGTAAATCTTTATATTAAAATTAACAAACTATCATTTAGTTTAACAAATATAAAGCCCATTAATAGCCCATAGTCTAATTTCCACAAGTGTCGTTCTTTTGTCCAAACCCCAATTATGGTACAAAGCCCAATTACCCAATTTTAATATTTTTAGCCCAACATCATGATTACATCTGCTTAAATAAGCATAATAATAATTTAGCTACGAGACATTAATGAAAATAACATAAACATAACTTACAGTGGTTAAAAATAGCGTAGCGTTACACGGACAGAGTTCCGACTTACAAGACCTTAAAACATTCGACTAACCCAACCTTATTATTATCACTAACTTAAAATTAAAATTACAAATTGAGATTACTAATTGGAGTGATACTTGGTACATGGGGTTTTTAAGAAAAAGAAAATAAAATAAAAATATGTGTATATAAAACGTCCGAAAATGCTGAATTTATAGATCCTGACTTCACTCTAGACCTCCGCGAGTGCTGAGGTTTCCTTCACAAAAGTACCGCGAGTGCGGAGGTATGGAATATAGCTCATCTCTTGATTTAAACGTGGGCTGCTGTATTTTTTAATATATATACATATAATATATATATATATATATATATATATATATATATATATATATATATATATATATATATATATATATATATATATATATATAATTTATATAATTATATATATTATATTATATTCTTGTGCATAGTTTACTTGTAATTTTTGGTCCGTTGCGTCGCGCACTGAAAGTTGACTTTGGTCCCGGTTCCGGATTTTCGAACGTCCTTGCGTACAATTTAATATCTTGTACTTTGCGTTTCGCGTCTTGTACTCTTGTAATTTTGAGACGTTTCTCATCAATAATTGGAATCACTTTTGTACTTTTGAGCTTTTTGGTCGTTTGCATCTTCAATTCATCGAATCTGTCTTTTGTCTTCACCTTTTATTATTTAAACGAATATCACTTTTAAATAGAATAATTACTACTAAAAGCTTGTCTTCCTTGAGGGATAATGCTATGAAATATATGTTCATTTTTAGCATTATCATCTGCCAGCTTTTAAATCATGCCACGCTTCACCCACTTTACGTACACTATAAATACATTATGCACAATAAATATTTGGGTCTTACATGAGTGAATTATAGGTTTAAATAATGTATAAGCTTTAGACTAAAAGATTTCAAATGTTAGAAAACCTAAAAACATTATTCCATTAACCCGTGAGCCACGTGGTAACCACTTAACCATTCCTTACCCTTAACATACAACAATATACACTGAACATGTGTATCTTCAAAAAAATACGAGGTACTAATACATTCCGATTATAAATTACTAGCGCGATTAGCACGAAATGGGGCTGTCAAGCCCGATAGATCTATCAATATGATTCGTGTTCACCAGTAGAAACTAGTGATTACAATTACCAGATTATGAAATATTTTTGTTCAACTCGCAATGAATAATTTAAATTAATTTCCACCTGTGTCTAAATTGTAAAACAAAAACTGCATGTAATCTCATCCCAAAAATACTTTAAAATAGTATAAAAAACGGGACTATAACTCATCTTAAGCAAACGAAGCAAAAAGGAAACAAGAGTGCGAACGTCAAAGGCAACTGATCAAGAATGATCACAACTCCAATCTAAAAATAAAGCAGGTTGATATAAATAACTAACTTAGGTCAAGTCTTAACATGTTAACCATAGTGCTTGTTGTAGTAAAGCAAAGAACAGCAATCAGTATGATTTGGTATGATCAGGACACCGTAAAGCACGTACTTTCTATTTTTAGAAAGTTTCTATTTTTGGAAAGTTTCTATTTTTGGAAAGTTTCCTTATTTAGAAAAGTTAACTGAAATTCAAAGTCAACTCAAAAGTCAACTCAAGTCAACCTTGGTCAACCTTAGTCAACCTTAAAGTTTAAAGTGTAAATCATATTAATAATATAAGTTATAATATTATTTAAAATAATATTGCATAAACTAGTCATATCATAAGTTAATTTAAATTAAATTAAATTATAAAGTTAATATAATTTTAAATGATATAATAGATATAACATAAGTATTTAATTAATTAATTAAATATTAGTCATATCATAAGTATTATTAATTAATAATGAATTATTAATCATAATATAAGTATCTTAAATAAATTATGAAATGTTACACATATCATAAGTATTTCATTATAATTATTAAACCATGACTATTTAATAATTAAAGTGTATCATAATTAATTAATAACTAAGTCTTATAATAAATAAATAGTGACTTTTAGGTTTAAGGTTAAATGTTTGCAAGTTTGAAAAAATACTCCCCTCCCTAGGGAGTTTTGGCCAAAAATGGGTGGGAGTGGGCTCCCGTTTAGCCCAACTTTGATTATTGTTCAATAGCTTGTGGCGCAAAAACCCGAACGAAGCCCGATTCGCGAAAACACCATTACGCGATTAAATCTTCGGAAGAAACACGCACACGTGAAAAATAGAAATATCTTATAAACCTACATGATATAAAAATATCATAAATAAAATAATTTGGATTAGAAAATCACAAAAGTCTGATTATTGGTTTGAAAAACCGAAATGATTTACCGGATAGAAATCCACGATACGTAGAAACGTACAATTCTAAATACGAACATATATATTCATATAACATATATTTGGGAATATATTATTATTAAAATAATAATATAAGTCATAGAAATGACGTGCCACGAATATCAATTAACATACGTTAAATATACACGAAAAAGATAACGGAAAAAGTAGGGTTATGACAGTACATTCCTGTTACGAAAATTTCGTCCCGAAATTTAAGAAGGTACAGGGGTTGACTCGCCATTTGAGAACAAATGCGGGTATTTCTGCTTCATCTGATCTTCACGTTCCTAAGTGTACTCGGGCACGCGTCTAACATTCCATCTAACTCGGACGATTGGAATCTTACTTTGCTTGAGTTTTTTAACCTCTCGATCCATAATCTCGACAGGTTCCTCAATAAAATGGAGTTGTTCATCAACATGAAGTTCATCAAGAGGAATGGTTTCATCAGCCTCAGCCAAACACTTCTTCAAATTAGATACATGAAAAACATCATGAACAACGCTAATTTCTTGTGGCAATTTCAAACGATAAGCCACGGTTCCAGTTCTTTCTGCAATCTCAAACGGACCAACATAGCGAGGATTCAACTTTCCTTTCTTACCAAAATGTACCACCCCTTTCCAAGGTGATACCTTTAACATGACACGATCACCAACTTGAAACTCTAAAGGTTTCCTTCAAACATCGGCATAACTCTTTTGCCGACTCCTGACGGTTTTCAACCTTTCTTTAATTTGCAAAATCTTCTCGGTAGTCTCATGAATAATTTCTGGGCCTGGGAGTTGAGCATCCCTGAGACGACCCGTCCTAATCCATAAGGACGAATACAATTACATATGGTTACATCGTGAGGTAATTGACCTCTATATGTTACAATTTATAAACATTGCATTCGCGTTTGAAAGACAAACTTTCATTATATCGAAAGTTGATAGCATGCATACCATTTCATAATATATCCAACTATAAATGACTTAATAATATTCTTGATGAACTCAACGACTCGAATGCAACGTCTATTGAAATATGCCATGAATGACTCCAAGTAATATCTTTAAAATGAGCAAATGCACAGCGGAAGATTTCTTTCATACCTGAGAATAAACATGCTTTCAAGTGTCAACCAAAAAGTTAGTGAGTTCATTAGTTTATCATAAACAATCATTTCCAACATTTTAATAGACCACAAGATTTAATTTTTATAGTTAACTGCAGGAACACTCATCTACAAAAATCATAATACAGGAACACTCATCTGTATAAAAAATCATTCATATGGTGAACACCTGGTAATCGACATTAACTAATGCATATAGAATATCCCTAAATATACAGGTACACTCATCTGTATATAAAATTAAAGTACTAAAGCATCCATAACCTGGATGAGGTTTGTTAGGCCCATAGATCTATCTTCAGGATTCGCATCAATTAGGGGGTCTGTTCCCTAATTCTTAGGCTACCAAGCTAAAAGGGTGATATTCAATTTCGATAATCCAACCATAGAATGTAGTTTTGATTACTTATGTCTATTTCATAAAACATTTATAAAAGCAGTGCATGTATTCTCAGTCCCAAAAATATATATTGCAAAATCATTTAAAAAGGGAGCAAATGAAACTCACTATCCAATATTTTGTCGTAAAAATATTCATACGACGAAACTGAACAATGCAGGGTTTTCCTCGGATTCACGAACCTCATAGCAGTAGTCCTTAAAAAAAATGCCCAAGTCCGGGTTTGAACCCGTGACATCCCGCTAACCCGATATCAACCTAAACCATTATCATTATCAATATCGTGAACATCACCATCTTTACATCATTATGGTTCATCATCATCATAACCATTATCATCATCATTGCCATCACCATGACATCATCATTATCATAACAATCATCAACGAGTATCATTACTATAATATAAACACCATGATCATCATTATAGTCCGAAATTCGTGACCTTCATACCTCATCATGACATAATCACTCCTCACCATCGTTGCCCATAATCATTGAAACATCACCATTTTATATAGCCTCATCGCTATAATTTATCATGTATCTGTCTGGCCTTAGTTTCATTCGGCACACATGCAAGTATCCCAAGCCCAATATACACCAGCCCCAAAACAAGTCTAAATGGCCCAAGTTTAGCTCGATCACATTCACTCAGGACATGTCATTTTAATTACCCAGCTTTTTGCGAATTTAAATAGGCCGACAGGAAATTAATGGGTGGGGTCTTTGGTGATTTAAATAATTCATCATCTTTATTAAATCATCATTATCGTCCTTGTTGCTCCCGTAATATTAAACAAAAAAATAATAACGAACACAGCTACAGCAGTCGTTAGTAGATATGTTTGATCATTTTATGGTTTCTAGAATCAGAAAACAGAAATAGAAGTAACAACAGTAGGTGCTTTTGGTGAGTTTGTTTGTGTTTGTGGAGATTCAATCGAGCCGTAGCAGTAACGAGTAATATATGATTAGAAAGTAATGGTGGTTATATTCGACCAATCCTATAAACAGAAGAGTATAACAAAAACAGCTGAAGTTATGAGGTGTTTCACCATCTTGAATTTACAGAGAAAATTAAGAGAGAGAGTGAGAGAACGGTTGTGGGGTGTCGATGGTGGTTGTAGAGAGTGGTGGGTTAGGTAGCAGGATTGACGGTGATGATTGTTCGTGGGCTGTGATGACAACTTGAATCAAACTGAAAAAATATAAGGGAATTTCATGACCCGTCCTAATCCATCTGAACGAAGTCTATATCGATTATAAACGATTCGCAACAGTTGATTACATCGCGTGATACTTGACCTCTATATGATACATTTTACAAACATTGCATTCGTTTTTAAAAGACAAACTTTCATTACATCGAAAGTTGATAGGCATGCATCCCATTTCATAATATATCAAACTATCAATGACTTAATAATAATCTTGATGAACTCAAGGCCTCGAATGCAATGTCTTTTGAAATACATCAGGAATGACTCCAAGTAATATCTCTAAAATGAGCAAATGCACAGCGGAAGATTTCTTTCGTACCTGAGAATAAACATGCTTTCAAGTGTCAACCAAAAGGTTGGTGAGTTCATTAGTTTATCATAAATAATCAATCATTTTCCTAATTTAATAGACCACAAGATTTTCATTTCCAATTCTCATAAATATACGTTCCATGCATAGAGACAAAAATCATTCATATGGATTGAACACCTGGTAACCGACATTAACAAGATGCATATAAGAATATCCCCTATCATTTCGGGAAATCCTTCGGACATGATAAAAACAACATCGAAGTACTAAAGCATCCAGTACTTTGGATGGGGTTCGTTAGGCCCAATAGATCTATTTTTAGGATTCGTGTTAATTAGTAGATCGGTTTACTAATTCTTAGGTTACCAAGAAAAAAGGGGCATATTCGGCTTCGATCATTCAACCATATAATGTAGTTTCGATTACTTGTGTCTATTTCGTAAAGCATTTATAAAAATTGCGCATCTATTCTCAGCCCAAAAATATAAAGGGTAAAAAGGCAAATGAAACTCACCTAATGTATTTTGTAGTAAAAATACATATGACTATATTGAACAATGCAGGGATGGCCTCGGATTCACGAACCTATATCATTTGTATATATTAATACACATATTTGCAATCAAACAATTATATATATATGAATTCATTAGTTATGTCATATTTATATTAATAATATGTATATATCTTCATATTTTCATTTTGTATGTAAAAATATAAATTTTATTATGTTATATGTATTATATATATATATATATATATATATATATATATATATATATATATTATTTGTTTGAAAAATAGTAATTATAATAATACTAATAATAATAATGATATTGCTAAGAATGATATTTATGTTAATACTGATTCTTATAATAATAATAATAATAATAGAAATCTTATTAATAATGATAATATTTGTAGTCATATTACTTAGTAATAATACTTTTATTGATACTAATACTAGTAATAACCTTAATAATAATCATATTCGTAATTGTAGTTAGGGTTATGATAATAATAATAATAAATAGTAACTAATACTTAATAATAATTAAAATGATAATAATAAAAATCATGTTATTAATATTAACATAACAATAATAATAATTACTACTGGTCATAATCATAATAATGATATTTATATTTGTTCTTAGTAACCATATGAAAAAAATTATATTTAAAATGATAATAACAAGATTAGTAATCATAGTATTAACAATAATAATTTACCTATTATAATTCTAATAACAATATTAAGTGTTAATTAATAATACTAAAAATTATAATACTAACGATAATAATAATAATCTAGAATCATAATAACAATTATGATAATAATTATAATTCTAATAATAATAACAATAATAATAATAATAATAATAATAATAATAATAATAATAATAATAATAGAATTAATAATAAAACTACCTTAGAGACCTCTTTTAAAAAGAATGCCACATGTTAGGCTCGAACCCGAGACCTCCTGAATCCCCACAACACTCTAAACCATTGGTCTGTTGCCCAGTTTCTGTTATTATCTCTAACTTATACTTATATAATCTGTTATCTATTCTCCATCATCATCTTCTTCATATAATACAATCGGCCCATACAAGATCTCAATCTCAACATCAAAAACTCGATATTTTAATTGATTATAACAGGTAACATCAATTATTTGTTTTATTAGGTTTTAAAAAAACAAAAAAAAAACAGGCTGCTTCTTGCTCGACGCTGTGGTAAAAAAAAAAAAGAAATTGATTTTGTAATTTATAAGGTTATAGATAAAGGTTATAAAACAAATTATGTTTCAATTCCTTCCTAAAAACTTTCTCCATCATCAATTAAACTCAAAACGTAACATTGAACTCGAATTTAATCAAGAACACAGAGTTGACTTTTAAGTTTTAAAATTTTGACTCAAGAATTGGGGCTCGATAGAACGAATTGGAACCTGAGGTTTTGGAGATAGTTTGAATGAAAGATTCATAACAACTTTGTATTCATAGATTTTTAAATGAACCTCAAATTCGAATTTTGACTCAAACTATCAAGAACAGAGATATAGCGGTATATAAAAAAAAATAATATAAGTACCTGATTCTGTGAATTGCTGTCTCCATGATACAATGGAATTGGAGTGGTTTAATAATGGATCCCAATTTTTTGTATTGATAGTAATAATCGTCCCTTTAATTGAGCAGACAACCGAGAAAAAATATAAAATAAAAAGTTGTTGTTGAGCTCTAACAAACTTTGTTGTATCTATGATCTCACAATATTTGTAGTACAAATTAAGGGACAAAAACAAATGTTAACTACAGTACGATAATTATGTGAAATAGCTTAGGATCCAAGTTGGTTTTTATATAATTCTAGGTAAATAATATTGATATTTATTAATTATAATTATATTAATGATAATTAAAATACTAATAATAATAATATTAAGAGTAATAATAATAATAATAATATTATGATGATATTAATAATTTCAATAATTACAATAATTACAATAATAATGATCTTAATAAGTTTAGTAATGATATTAATGATGAAATAAAATGATGTAATATTGATAAATATAATATGATAACATTGTTAATAACAGATAATAATAATAATAATGATTATGATAATACTAATAATAATATAACAAATTACATGTAAAAGTTTTATGATACATATAATACTAATAACAACAATAGTTATGTAAATAACAATAATAATCTTAACACGATGATAATAATAATTATAATACCAATTTTAAAAATTATAATACTAATGATAATAATAATAAATTGTGTTATTCTTATAGTAATCTTTATATTATAAATAATGATTTTTATAGTAATGGTAATTATCAAAATAACAATAATAACTAAAATCATAAATTTCACTACTATATATAATAATACAGATAATATTAATGATAATCTTAATATTATTAATTAACTGAATCAAATTTTATATGTGTATATATTAATATTAATAATACTTATAAGATATATATATATATATATATATATATATATATATATATATATATATATATATATATATATATATATATATATATATTTACATATATATTTATTTACATATTTATTTACACACAAATGTTCGTGAATCGTCGGGAATAGTCAAAGGTTAAATACTTTCATGAAATAATTCAAGAATTCTTAAATTCAATCTAATTAACTTTGCTTATCGTGTCGAATTCATATAAAGATTCAAGTTTAAATTTGGTCGGAAATTCTCGGGTCATCACAGTACCTACCCGTTAAAGAAATTTGGTCCCGAAATTTGAGTGAGGTCGTCATAGCTAACATTAAAAATATTTTAATGACAAATTTGAGCTGATAAATAGAATTTTATTACAGCTGAGTAATATGGATAAGATAATTCGATTACTCGAAGAGTACGAGTGAAGCTATCACCAAATAATGAAATGAGAAAGACATGTTTCATCATAACTTTTGACTAGTCATGGTTGAATTCCAGAATTCAAGGAATTTAAAGAAAATCTTCGAAATTTAAAAAATTTGATTCTTCGGCAAAAAAGGAAATGAAGATCTCTATAAATAAATACGGTGATCTGCATCGATTACTCTGTTTGATATTTTCATTATAAATTAAGCTCTTCCGTTCCATTATTCTCACCATTCCTATACTTTCTTTCTTAGTTCATACATCCAAAAGATTTTAAAAATGCTTAATCCAGTTCTAATCCTTGATATTTTTCTAATTATCATTTCTATCATCCTTCTTTTCAATCTTCCACTAGAAGAATCTGTTTACTTCTACTATTACCTTGGGGTGATACTATTCTTAATTATACCGTGTCTTTATATTGCTATTCGTATTAATATCCATGGTTTGTAATTTCTGAGTCGTTGGGTTTTATATTTTCCTTTATACCTTGAAGTCCCCGCTTCTGTCTTCTATAATCATCGTCATTCACAGTTAATGCTCTCTCTTTTTGCTGCGATTTATACCCCCTTTCTATTTCGGAGCTTCATGCTTCTGTTTTCTTTTCGCAAGTAATGATCCAGAATTCATAAATATGGAGTTTCGAATGAACTCCATGTTCTAAACAAGTAAGAACGTGATCGCAGGATTTGATTTGTCAAATTACCAGAATCACTGAGAATAGAAATATCAAGAACATATTTTCTTGATATGTTTAGAAGTTAAACAGAATGAAGGAGTTATGTAACATGACACATGATGATGTTATAATCTGTGAATCATCATGTTCCATTTAGAAACTCAGCATGACTTACTGTAATATAATCACGTTGATCAAAAGTCATTATATTATAGTAACTCATGCATCAGTTCCCAACATTACTTCAATAACATTCATATTTTAAGCTCGAAAGTTTACAGAATATAGAAAGTATAAGTTTCTATATGATGTAACACTGATAGCACGAAGAGATTAATGATTTCAGATATGAATAGTTATGAAAACATCTTCAGAAATATGGAGAATATTTATAATGAAAGATACGATGATATCTTGGAATTTTTAATATCGAAGGATGGTGAAGAAAATTTGTCCACAAGAGTTTGGAGTTAGAAGCAAGATATTCGTTAAAGATTTCATCAGAAACAGAATCATCAGGATTCTTAATGAACAAGTTTAGTCCTTGTGATTTGTTCAGAGACTCCTTCGTAGTTTGCTCAATCAGTTTTTTAGTTCCAACTTTTCTGAGCTTTTCCAACATACTATTCTTTATCATCAAACTTTCGACGATTAAGGTCGTTTACAGTTGCCCACAGTTTCTGCTGCTTCACTCAGCTTTTTCATAGTTTAATGTATTGATTCGTAGGCTGGGTGCTTTTCAAAATTTTAGAATTGAAGGTCGTAATTCTAGGAGATAATTGTTATATGTATACATATAGCTATTGATGTAGAAATACTACGAGATTCGAAATACTAATTGTTGATTCTCAGTAATTGGTATAGTAATTATTGTTATAGGGTATATATGTATACATGATGGAGTTTCAATGAATATAATGATTTTTCGGAAAGTCCAAATTCATTGAAGTTGATGGTAAGTTTACTGCTAATGTGGTGGAATATAAACGGTTCCCCGGTAACGATGACGACATGCAAACTTATATATCGAGGTTATAATAAGGCTAATTCGAATGAAAGTCGAAGTTGATTTGCTGAAGCTATGACAAAATTGGCTAATTGGAAAAAGAGTTGAAATGTTATTTTCAGTAATAACAATGCCAAAGGAGCTAGCACAGATACGTGTTAAACGTTTACTCAGGTTCCGAGTGTTTTCAGGTGCATAACTATATGCATCAATCTTTTCTTCCATAGATGAAGTGCGGTTGGGTCATCCTCTCGATTGAGGTGTTTTCAAGAATCGTGAAAGGTTTGAACGCAGATTGTAATCGTCAAGATACAAATGAGGTTTAAGATGAAATCAAGTGGCAAACTTGAAGAAATGTTTAGTTTCATATATTATAATCAATATTTTAATTCATTTTAATTGTCCAATGTTTTTAGTCCACAGTCGAGAGTCCATAGTTAACATTCCAATAATTCATATATAGTTTAATATATAATATTCGAATTAATTAATACGTATCGTGACCCGTGTACCTGTCTCAGACTCGATCACAACTCAAAGTATATATATTATTATAGAATCAACCTCAACCCTGTATAGAGAACTCGATCATTACTGCATATAGAGTGTCTATGGTTATTCCAAATAATATATATATATGCGTCGATATGATATGTCAAAACCTTGTATACGTGTCCCAATATTTAAAGTGCGTAAAAATAAAAAACAGAAATTAAATGACGATAAATAAAGTGCGTAAAGTAAATAACATAAATTAAATGACGATAAATAAAATTATGAGAATGTAAATTGCGATAAATAAAATGTAATCAGTTAGCTAGGAACAATTAGCTAGGAACAGTTAGCGTGGATTCTTAAGAAAATTTTCTCATGGTTAATTTGTTTGTTTCTAACAAATTTTTATTTTTGTCCAATGTTTTCTTCATTATGCCACTTGTTGGATTCTGATAGATCAAAATCCAAATATGAAATTGAATGAAAAAGGGTTATTCTGCGGTGAATGGATACGTATATCGGTGGTTGTAAATAAGATAGTAAATGACTGTTGAATTAGATTTGAAGAATGTACAGTGTAACTTATTAATGCGAAATTTAAATATTCCTCGGGTATTACCTACCCGTTAAAATATTTTCACCATTAACAGTTTGTACAATAAAAATTTTAATTACAATCTTTATGAAAACATATATACATATATATTTTCTTCAGACGTAATCATGGATTTAATGAGTCAATGTGATATTAAACTCATTAGATTTACGGCTAGAACTAGAGTACATAATCTCTAAAATATTAGAGATTACATAATCGCTATGAAGGACGAAGATAGTTTATGTAGAACGATTCGTAGAACGATGATTATGCTTGAGGTATAGATTGTGAGGTTGAGACATGGATTGTTGATGGTACTGGTACTGTTATTGATGATACTGTTGGTGCCGGTGATGTTGCTGAAGCTGATAAATTTTTCACCATATTCTCCAAATTGATTACTCGAGCGCGAAGTTCGTTGACTTATTCTATTATTCCGGGATGATTGTCGGTCGAAACGAGCGGATGAATAAGGTTTAGAATTTGGGATATCATATAATCGTTGTGGAATATCCTGGCAATGAGGGTGAATATGGTGTTTCGGACAGGTTCACCGGTAAGTGCTTCAGGTTCATTGTCAAGAGGTGAATTCGGTTGACGAAAAGGATCACCTTCTTCTTGTCTCCAATGATTAATTAGACTACGAACTCATCAGGTGAATTGGGGATGGCCGATTGGTTGATTCGTTCTGGCGACGCTGCTTCTGGAGCTTAGGTGAACATCCATGTCGGAATAGCTGTCGGAATAACTATCGGAATAGCTATCGGAATCTGAGGGACTCAAACTGGTTGAGGGATTCATCTCGTACGATCAGATGAAGGATTTTCGATAAGAAATAGATTATAGGATGTAGATTAGCACCCTGCAATACATAATTTACATATGCATATATAATACTAAAATCCCATAAGTTACGGAGGAATCTACGGAAGCTGTCAGGCAAAGGTAACAATAACAGATACGCTAAGATATGAATTTTTATCTATACACTACACATGCAATTAATGTAGCAAGACGTGTCTAGACTAATAATGATAAGTAGGTAATTTTCTAAGGATGATAAGCAGATGATTTCCGACTAGAAATGATAAGCAAAACTTCTGACATGCAGACATGGTCGAAGTTCAGACTCACTAATGCATCCTATCGACTTATCAGTTAGACACACTAATGAAGACCTGGTTCACTAAGACCACCGCTCTGATACCAACTTTCATGACCCGTCCTAATCCATCTGAACGAAGTCCATATCGATTATAAACGATTCACAACAGTTGATTACATCGCGAGGTATTTGAACTCTATATGATACACTTTACAAACATTGCATTCGTTTTTAAAAGATAAACTTTCATTACATCGAAAGTTGACAGGCATGCATCCCATTTCATAATATATCAAACTATCAACGACTTAATAATAATCTTGATGAACTCAACGACTCGAATGCAACATCTTTTAAAATACATCATGAATGACTCCAAGTAATATCTCTAAAATGAGCAAATGCACAGCGGAAGATTTCTTTCGTACCTGAGAATAAACATGCTTTCAAGTGTCAACCAAAAGGTTGGTGAGTTCATTAGTTTATCATAAATAATCAATCATTTTCCTAATTTAATAGACCACAAGATTTTCATTTCCAATTCTCATAAATATACGTCCCATGCATAGAGACAAAAATCATTCATATGGATTGAACACCTAGTAACCGACATTAACAAGATGCATATAAGAATATCCCCTATCATTACGGGAAATCCTTCGAACATGATAGAAACAACATCGAAGTACTAAAGCATCCGGTACTTTGGATGGGGTTCGTTAGGCCCAATAGATCTATCTTTAGGATTCACATCAATTAGTAGATCGGTTTACTAATTCTTAGGTTACCAAGCAAAAAGGGGCATATTCGGCTTCGATCATTCAACCATATAATGTAGTTTCGATTACTTGTGTCTATTTCGTAAAACATTTATAAAAATTGCGCATGTATTCTCAGCCCAAAAATATAAAGGGTAAAAAGGCAAATGAAACTCACCAAATGTATTTTGTAGTAAAAATACATATGACTATATTGAACAATGTAGGGTTGGCATCAGATTCACGAACCTATATCATTTGTATATATTAATACATATGTTTGCAATCAAACAATTGTATATATATGAATTCATTAGTTATGTCATATTTATATTAATATTAATAATATGTATATATCTTCATATTTTCATTTTGTATGTAAAAATATAAATTTTATTATGTTATATGTATTAAATATATATATTTATATATATCATTTGTTTGAATAATAGTAATTATAATAATACTAATAATAATAATGATATTGCTAAGAATGATATTTATGTTAATACTGATTCTTATAATAATAATAATAATAATAATAATAGAAATCTTATTAATAATGATAATATTTGTAGTCATATTACTTAGTAATAATACTTTTATTGATACTAATACTAGTAATAACCTTAATAATAATCATATTCGTAATTGTAGTTAGGGTTATGATAATAATAATAATAAATAGTAACTAATACTTAATAATAATTAAAATGATAATAATAAAAATCATGTTATTAATATTAACATAACAATAATAATAATTACTACTGGTCATAATCATAATAATGATATTTATATTTGTTCTTAGTAACCATATGAAAAAAATTATTTTTAAAATGATAATAACAAGATTAGTAATCATAGTATTAGTAATAATTTACCTATTATAATTCCAATAACAATATTAAGTGTTAATTAATAGTACTAACAATTATAATACTAACGGTAATAATAATAATCTAAAATTGTAATAACAATTATGATAATAATTATAATTCTAATAATAATAATAATAATAATAATAATAATAATAATAATAATAATAATAATAATAATAATAGAATTAATAATAAAACTACCTTAGAGACCTCTTTTAAAAAGAATGCCACATGTTAGACTCGAACCCGAGACCTCCTGAATCCCCACAACACTCTAAACCATTAGGTTGTTGCCCAGTTTCTGTTATTATCTCTAACTTATAACTATATAATCTATTATCTATTCTCCATCATCATCTTCTTCATATTATACAATCGGCCCATACAAGATCTCAATCTCAACATCAAAAACTCGATATTTTAATTGATTATAACAGCTAACATCAATTATTTGTTTTATTAGGTTTAAAATAAAAATAAAACAGGCTGCTTCTTGCTCGACGCTGTGGTAAAAAAAAGAAATTGATTTTATAATTTATAAGTTTATAGATAAAGGTTATAAAACAAATTATTTTTCAATTCCTTCCTAAAAACTTTCTCCATCATCAATTAAACTCAAAACGTAACATTGAACTCGAATTTAATCAAGAACACAGAGTTGACTTTTAAGTTTTAAAACTTTGACTCAAGAATTGGGGCTCGATAGAATGAATTGGAACCTGAGGTTTTGGAGATAGTTTGAATGAAAGATTCATAACAACTATGTATTCATAGATTTTTAAATGAATCTCAAATTCGAATTTTGACTCAAACTATCAAGAACAGAGATATAGCGGTATATAAAAAAAAAATATAAGTATCTGATTCTGTGAATTGCTGTCTCCATGATACAATGGAATTGGAGTGGTTTAATAATGGAACCCAATTGTTTGTATTGATAGTAATAATCGTCCCTTTAATTGAGCAGACAACCGGAAAAAAAATATAAAATAAAAAGTTGATGTTGAGCTCTAACAAACTTTGTTGTATCTGTGAACTCACAATCTTTGTAGTACAAATGAAGGGACAAAAACAAATGTTAACTACAGTACGATAGTTATGTGAAACAGGTTTGGATCTAAGTTGGTTTTTATATAATTCTAGGTAAATAATATTGATATTTATTAATTATAATTATATTAATGATCATTAAAATACTAATAATAATAATATTAAGAGTAATAATAATAATAATATTATGATGATATTAATAATTTCAATAATTACAATAATAATGATCTTAATAAGTTTAGTAATGATATTAATGATGAAATAAAATGATGTAATATTGATAAATATAATATGATAACATTGTTAATAACAGATAATAATAATAATGATTATGATAATACTAATAATAATATAACAAATTACATGTAAAAGTTTTATGATACATATAATACTAATAACAATAATAGTTATGTAAATAACAATAATAATCTTAACACGATGATAATAATAATTATAATACCAATTTTAAAAATTATAATACTAATGATAATAATAATAAATTGTGTTATTCTTATAGTAATCTTTATATTATAAATAATGATTTTTATAGTAATGGTAATTATCAAAATAACAATAATAACTAAAATCATAAATTTCACTACTATATATAATAATACAGATAATATTAATGATAATCTTAATATTATTAATTAACTGAATCAAATTTTATATGTGTATATATTAATATTAATAATACTTATAAGAGATATATATATATATATATATATATATATATATATATATATATATATATATATATATATATATATATATATATATATATATATATATATATATATATATATATATATATATATATATATATATTACATATTTATTTACACACAAATGTTCGTTAATCGTCGGGAATAGTCAAAGGTTAAATGCTTTCATGAAATAATTATATATATATATATAGATATATATATATATATATATATATATATATATATATATATATATATATATATATATATATATATATATATATATTTACATATTTATTTACACACAAATGTTCGTGAATCGTAGGGAATAGTCAAAGGTTAAATGCTTTCATGAAATAATTCAAGAATTCTTAAATTCAATCTAATAGACTTTGCTTATCGTGTCGAATTCATATAAAGATTCAAGTTTAAATTTGGTCGGAAATTCCCGGTTCATCACAGGGAAGACGATTAGTGTTTGTAGTTCGTGGTGTTTTAATGTAGGTGAAGTGGGTTTGATTATAACCAAGAAGGGAAGCACGATTATAGCGGTAAAAGAATAATCATGATGGATGAAGGTTGTGGTGGTGTGGTGGAAGACGGAGGATAGCCGAGGTTGGTGGTGGCTTATGGTCATGAAGAAAGGAAGAAGAAGGAAAAAAATATATAACATTATCAGGTAGCAACGAGCGACAGTTGTTGATGGTTTATAGTGATGTTCATGGGTGTGAGAGATGGCAGGTTGACGATGGTCCTCGACTAACAACAACCCAAGTAGCAGTAGTAAGTTAGAGATGTTTTAGTTTTTGTGGTTTAATGAAGATGGTGATTGAGTAGGGTGGCTATTGTATGCCTGTATATCTCTCTGACTCATGTTTGTACATATATTAGTTAAACACAACAAGTATAGTAAACCCACTTTCATGATACTGTGTTTCAATCATCAATCACGGATGTAAATTAGATCAACATATTTAATATAATAATATTATTATTAATACAATAATAAATAATAAACGTGCAAGAATGAAATATTTTTCAAACTTTATTGACAGTTTTCACGGACTATTATTTCGTACTCCGTTGTTACTCAGTGGCGAATAAAAGTGTTCAGAAAAATCTCATATTTTTAAATTAACTATAATTATCTATTTTGGTCATTATGGTATAAAATTCGATCCTTAATTTATTAAATAAAAATTACATCAACTGTCCCTCTCGATTCTGGGTAAAATATAAAAAGTGTTAAAACTTTAACAAATAGTTCCTAAATACATTTTTAATAGGCCTATAATTCATATAACTCATTTTTGGATCACTGTTTATTTTAAAATCACATAAGTTCTAATTAAACTTCTCTAAATAATAATCGGAACGTCGAACGAGTATTACAATTAATTAATAAATGTATTCAATAACTTTTATATCTATATATAGATTACTAATAAATTTTATTATATCTTATATTATTTTATTTTACAAAATTAATTCTAATAACTAAATAATATAATATTTCAGATTATATTTTAAATTATTATATATATATATATATATATATATATATATATATATATATATATATATATATATATATATATATATATATATATATATATATATATATATATATATATATTTAAATACATACATCTCTATTTACAATTAATTGTTCGTGAATCATCGAGAGCAGTTGAAAGGTAATTGGATATATGAAACAGCTCAAAATTTTTAAGACTCAGCCAAACAGACTTTTCTTATCGTGTCGAAAACATATAAAGATTAAGTTTAAATTTGGTCAGAAATTTCCGGGTCATCACAGTACTTACCCGTTAAAGAAATTTCGTCCCGAAATTTGATTGAGATGGTTATGGCTGACAATAAGTATGTTTTCATGACGCATACAAGCTGAAAATTAGAGTTTTTTCATCATTGAGTAATATAGATAAAATAATTCGATTTTGTGAAGAGTAGGAGTGAAGTTATCACAAAAGAGTGAAATGAATAAATGTAGATTCGTCATATCTTTTGACGTAGATAGGATTGATTTCCGGAGTTCAAGGGATTTAGAGAAAATCTTCGTAATAAGATTTTATTCTTCGGTATTTAAGGAAATTAGGATCTTCTTTGATTAAATGCGATAACCTGTCATGATTGCTCTGTCAGATTTTTCGCTATAAATCCACTCCCTTCGTTTCTTTATTTCCACAGTTCACCTTCTATTCTTCCTCCCATCAACTCATACTTTAAAGTATTCGTCAATATGCTTCATCAAGTTCTGTTTCTTGATATACTCCTAACTTTCATATCTATCATTCTTCTTTTTCTTCTGCCGCCGGAGGAATCTATTCACTTTTACTATACTCTTGGCTTTATAGTGTTTTTAGTTCTCCCGTATCTTTACGTTGCAATACTTATTGATATACATGGTTTGTAATTTATGTGTTGTCGTCGGGCTTTATATCTTTCTTTATTTTTCAGAGTCCCTGCTTCTGTCTTTCTATAATCATCGACATCCACAGTTAATGCTCTCTACTATTTGCTGCGATTTATACTCCCATTTCTATTTCAGAGCTTCATGCTCTGTTTTCTCTTCTATCCATTAAGCACCGCATGTAATGGTCCAGAATTCGCGGATATGAATTTCGGAATGAACATAGTTAATGTTCTAAGAAGAAAATTGTAATGGCATGATCTTGATTTGTCAAATTACCAAAATTCAAGGGAAAGATAGGATTATCAAGAAAACATGTTCTTGATATGTTTATAGATTAGACAGAATGTAATAGTCGTGTAACATGGCACATGATGACGTTATAGTCTGTGAATCATCATGTTTCATTAGAAACTCAGCATTAGAAACTCAGCATGACTTACTGTAATATAATCACGTTGATCAAGTGTCATTATATTATACTAACTCATGCTTCAGTTCCCAACACTACTTCAATAACATTTATATTTTAAGTTCGAATTTTTCAGAATTTAGAAACTAAAGCAGTTTCCTTTCTGATGTAACATTGATATCGTGAAGAGATAAATGATTTCAGATAAGAATAGTTATGAAAATATATTCAGAAATATTTAGGATATTTATAATGAAAGATACGATGATATCTTAGAATATTTAAGATCAGAGGATGATGATAAATATTTGTCCGTAAGGGTTTAGAATCAGGAGCAAAGCATTTGTTAATGACTTCAGTAGATACTGAATCATTTGGATTCTTTGAAGGCGGGTTTAGTCTTTGTGATTTGTCCACAGCCTCCTTCATAGTTTGCTCAATCCGTTTTCCAGTTCCAAACCTTCTCTTTTTCTGAGCTTTTCCAACACCTTATTCTTTATCATCAAACTCTTGACTGTTAAGGTCATTTACAGTTTTTGCTGCTTCATCAGCATTTTTCCAAAATTTCGAGAACTAGTTCGCAGTTTTATGGAGATAGACGTTATATGTGTATATATATAACTGTTGACGTAGAAATGCTGTGGGATTCAAAATACTGATTGCTGATTCCTGGTAATTGGTATAGCAATTCTCGTTACAAGATGCGGATGAGTATATACTAGGGTTTTAATGAATAAATATAGATATTTTTCGGAGAGACTTCAGTCAAAGAGTAATGAAGTTGCAGGTACATCTGGTGATAATGTGGTGAAATATAAAAGGTTCTCCGGTAACAAAAAGGTAATCGTATATATCAAGGTTATAATATGGCTACTCCGGATGAAAAATTGAAATTGACTTGCTGGAGCTGTGACAGAATTTGCTACTTTGAAAAAGGAATCGTAAGGTTATTTTTGCTAATAAATGCCAAAGGATCTGATGTGGGTACGTGTTAAACTATGACTTTAGTTTTGAGAGTTTTTCAGGTGCATGACTGTGGGTAACATGTGGTTGGATCATCATCTCGATGATTCATTATTTGGAAGTGTCTTCAGGAATTTCGAGGGATATGAACATAGATTGTAATCGTTAATATTCATATGATGTTCCAGGATAGTTTTGAAGTCAAAGTATAGGTTTGAAAGATGTAGGGATCTAAGAGTGATATCTTCTGCTAAATCTTGCCTTGGATTTCTGATCTGTTCAAAATTAGGATATGTAATTTATTAAAATGGTTGTCCTGATTTTATGAAAGAATGTGTATCGCTGTAAAAGTAGTGAATATAGTTGATGACTTTTGATTTAGAATTGAGGAATGTACAGTGTATCATATTAATTGTGAATTTATATATTTCTCGGGCATTACCTACCCGTTAAAAGTTTCACAAGTAATATTTTGTACAAGAGAATTTCTATTACAATCTTTATGAAAATATATGTATATTTTCTTCAGATGTAATATAGATTAATGAATAATATTAAATTAAACTCGATTGATTTACGGTTGGAACTAGAATTGAATAATTCTTAAAACTTTAGAAATTACGTAATCTTCGTGAATTATTTCTTCAACGTAAATGAAATCATGAATCAATACTTCATTATTCATTTTTATTGATATTTCTTCGGTGAATGATGTTGGTGCTCATGGAATTCTTGCGAACTTCGCAAAATACGAATGATGTTGTCTAGAAAGCTTCGAGTATATCGAAGGTGTGAAATCAAATATGTAATTGAGTAATACACTTAGTTTATTATGAAATGGAATTCATTGGGTTGAAACAGAGATCATAATTAACGATGATTAGATTGTTAACGAAGGATGTATATTTTAGCATATTAGTAATATGATTATGAATTTACAGAGTAGTATCTACCCTTTTTTCAATTCATACATAATATCTTAGTATGAAAAGATATATTACGTTTCCAAAATTTATATAATATATAAATTCTTTGGAAATAATGAGTTAATACTTCATAACTCATTATTTCAATATATCCATAGGTGATTGTGGTGTTGATATCGTTGGTGGTTATTTAACTGGTGGAGCTTGTAGGGTTACAGGTGTTGCTAGTGCTGGTGATGCTGACGATGTCGATGGCACTGAAGGTACTGGTGATACTGACGGTACTGTTGTTGCTGTTGGTAAAATAGGTCTAGCTTGTAATTCGTGCACCATACTTGTCAGGGTTTCTATTCTTCCCTGTATCATCTCTATCCATCCATTCATCTTGGTTTATGGTTATGATTGGAATAAATAATCTCTAAAACTTTAGAGATTAAATAATCACCGTAGAATATTTCTCCGATGAAATTATGAATCAATATTTCATCGTTTGTTGTTGCTGGTACTCCTTGGTATCTATGGTGTGTGTGACGTTGATGCTCGAGGTACCGTTTGTGATGTTGAGGTGTGGGATGCGGATGTTGCTGTTGGTGGTGGTGATGGTATGGTTGGTGTTGCTGATGGTGGTATTGTTGATGCCGGTGATGCTGATGGTGCTTGTAATCTTTGCACCATATTCTCCAAAGCCACTACTCGAGCGCGAAGCTGGTTAACTTCTTCTATTACACCGGGGTGATTATCGGTTCGGACGAGCGGATGAGTAAGGTTTAGGATTGTGGTTAGAATATAATCGTGATGAGCTACCCTGGAAATGAGGCTGAAAATGATGTTTCGGATAGGTTCGCCGGTAAGTGCTTCAGGTTCTTCGCCAAGAGGTGAATTTGGTTGGTGAAAAGGATCGCCTTCTTCTCATCTCTATTGATTAAGTTGACTACGAACCCATCCCCAATTCATCCAGAATTGGTGATGACTGATTTGTTGATCCATTCCGGTCATACTGCTTTCGGAGCTCGAGTGAAATTCCATATCGGAATCAGAGGGACTTGAACTAGTGGCGAGTTCCATTTCGTACGATTGAATAAAGGATTTTTCGATATGAAATAATTTTCGGATGGTATTCTAATTATATAGAATATCTATATATATAGAACAAAAGATTTCATAGATTACGGAGAAATTTACGGAATATGTCATGCAAAGTTTACAATAACAGATACGCTAAGATATGAATTAGCGGATATGCTAAGATATGAATTTTGTCTATACACTATTCATGCAATCAATGCAATAAGATGTGTCTAGACTAAGAATGATAAGCATGTAATTTTCGACAAAAATGATAAGCAAAACTTTTGATATGCAGACACGGTCGAAGTCCAGACTCACTAATGCATCTTAATAACTATCAGTTAGACACACTAATGCAAGACCTGGTTCGCTAAGACCACCGCTCTGATACCACATGAGACGACCCGTAATAATCCATAAGGACGAATACAATAACATATGGTTACATCGCGAGGTACTTGACCTCTATATGTTACATTTTACAAACATTGCATTCGTTTTTGAAAGAAAAACTTTCATTATATCGAAAGTTGACAGCATGCATACCATTTCATAATATATCCAACTATAAATGACTTAATAATATTCTTGATGAACTCAATGACTCGAATGCAACATCTTTTGAAATATGCCATGAATGACTCCAAGTAATATCTTTAAAATGAGCAAATGCACAGCGGAAGATTTCTTTCATACCTGAGAATAAACATGCTTTCAAGTGTCAACCAAAAGGTTGGTGAGTTCATTAGTTTATCATAAACAATCATTTTCAACATTTTAATAGACCACAAGATTTAATTTTTATAGTTAACTGCAGGAACACTCATCTGCAAAAATCATAATACAGGAACACTCATCTGTATAAAAATCATTCATATGATGAACACCTGGTAACCGACATTAACAAATGCATATAGAATATCCCCAAATATACAGGTACACTCATCTGTATATAAAATCGAAGTACTAAAGCATCTATAACCTGGATGGGGTTTGTTAGGCCCATAGATCTATCTTCAGGATTCGCGTCAATTAGGGGGTCTGTTCCCTAATTCTTAGGTTACCAAGCTAAAAGGGAGATATTCAATTTCGATAATCCAACCATAGAATGTAGTTTCGATTACTTGTGTCTATTTCGTAAAACATTTATAAAAGCAGCGCATGTATTCTCAGTCCCAAAAATATATATTGCAAAAGCATTTAAAAAGGGAGCAAATGAAACTCACTATCCAATATTTTGTCGTAAAAATATTCATACGACGAAACTGAACAATGCAGGGTTGGCCTCGGATTCACGAACCTCATAGAAGTAGTCCTTAAAAAAATGCCCAAGTCCGGGTTTGAACGCGTGACATCCCGCTAACCCGATATCAACCTAAACCATTATCATTATCAATATCGTGAACATCACCATCTTTACATCAGTATGGCTCATCATCATCGGAACCATTATCATCATCATTGCCATCACCATGACATCGTCATTATCATAACAATCATCAACGAGTATCATCACTATAATATAAACACCATGATCATCATTATACTCCGAAATTCGTGACCTTCATACATCATCGTGACAGAATCACTCCTCACCATCGTTGCCCATAATCATTGAAACATCACCATTTTATATAGCCTCATCGCTATAATTTATCATATATCTGTCTGGCCTTAGTTTCATTCGGCCCAAATGCAAGTATCCCAAGCCTAATATACACCAGCCCCAAAACAAGTCTAAATGGCCCAAGTTTAGCTCGATCACATTCACTCAGGACATGTCGATTTAATTACCCAGCTTTTTGTGAATTTAAATAGGCTGACAGGAAATTAATGGGTGGGGTCTTTGGTGATTTAAATAAATCATCATCTTTATTAAATCATTATTATCGTCCTTGTTGCTCCATAATATATTAAACAAAAAAATAATAACGAACACAGCTGCAGTAGTGGTTAGTAGATATGTTTGATCATTTTATGGTTTCTAGAATCAGAAAATAGAAATAGAAGTAACAACAGTTGGTGCTTTTGGTGAGTTTGTTTGTGTTTGTGGCGAGTTCAATCGAGTCGTAGCAGTAACGAGTAATATGTGATTAGAAAGTAATGGTGGTTATATTTGACCAATCCCATAAACAGAAGAGTATAACAGAAACAGCTGAAGTTATGAGGTGTTTGACCATCTTGAATTTACAGAGAAAATTAAGAGAGAGAGAGAGAGAGGGAGAGAGAGAGAGAAAGAGAGAGAGAGAGAGAGAGAGAGAGAGAGAGAGAGAGAGAACGGTTGTGGGGTGTCGATGGTGACTGTAGAGAGTGGTGGGTTAGGTTGCAGGATTGACGGTGATGATTGTTCGTGGGGTGTGGTGACAACTTGAATCAAATCGAAAAAATATAAGGGAAGACGATTAGTGTTTGTGGTTCATGGTGTTTTAATGTAGGTAAAGTGGGTTTTATTATAACCAAGAAGGGAAGCACGATTATAGCGGCAAAACAAGAATCATGGTGGACGAAGGTTGTGGTGGTGTGGTGGAAGATGGAGGATAGCCGAGGTTGGTGGTGGCTTATGGTCATGAAGAAAGGAAGAAGAAGGAAAAAAAATATATAGCATTATCAGGTAGCAATGAGCGACAGTTGTTGATGGTTTATAGTGATGTTCATGGGTGTGAGAGATGGCGGGTTGACGATGGTCCTCGACTAACAACAACCCAAGTAGCAGTAGTAAGTTAGAGATGTTTTAGTTTTTGTGGTTTAATGAAGATGGTGATTGAGTAGGGTGGCTATTGTATGCCTATATATCTCTCTGACTCATGTATGTACATATATTAGTTAAACACAACAAGTATAGTAAACCCACTTCCATGATACTGTGTTTCAATCATCAATCACGGATGTAAATTAGATCAATATATTTAATATAATAATATTATTAGTAATATAATAATAAATAATAAACGTGCAAGAACGAAATATTTGTCAAACTTTACCGACAGTTTTCACGGACTATTATTTCGTACTCCGTTGTTACTCAGTGGCGAATAAAAGTGTTCAGAAAAATCTCATATTTTTAAATTAACTATAATTATTTATTTTGGTCATTATGGTATAAAATTCGATCCTTAATTTATTAAATAAAAATTACATCAACTGTCCCTCTCGATTCCGGGTAAAATGTAAAAAGTGTTAAAACTTTAACAAATAGTTCCTAAATACATTTTTAATAGGCCTATGATTCATATAACTCATTTTTGGATCACTGTTTATTTTAAAATCACATAAGATCTAATTAAACTTCTCTAAATAATAATCGAAACGTCGAATGAGTATTACAATTAATTAATAAATATATTCAATAACTTTTATATCTATATATAGATTAATAATAAATTTTATTATATCTTATATTATTTTATTTTACAAAATTAATTCTAATAACTAAATAATATAATATTTCAGATTATATTTTGAATTATTATTATTATTATTATTATTATTATATATATATATATATATATATATATATATATATATATATATATATATATATATATATATATATATATATATATATATATATATATATATATATATATATATATATATATAGGGGTAGGATCAAGAGGGAAGTAACCAATCGGGGGGAAGCAAAAACTTTTTTTTTCATTTTTTGAAAAAACTTTGTTCACTAACATTATAGATGAGATGAAAATATGAACATTTAGTAGAGACACTTTGTGATAAATATTTTTATTTTGGCGGGAAAATGCTCGAAGAAGTAATATATAATAATTATCGTATTTTTCGAGCGTATATTGAGGTTTTAGCTATTGGGGTTTAGATATTAGGATTTAGATATTAGGGTTTATAGGATTTAGATATTAGGGTTTAGAAATTTAGGGTTTAGGATTTAGATTTAGGATTTATATTGAGTTTTTAACACGAACGGTTTAGAGTTTAGGGTTTAGGGTTTAGGGTTTAGGGTTTAGGGTTTGGTGTTTTGGGTTTATTTCATAAACCCAAAACACCAAACCCTAAACCCTAAACCCTAAATTGGGCTAAATTTTACTTCACAAAACATGAAAAAAAAACGTTCATATTCTTCAAGAACAATATTATCTTGAATGTTATTTTTGTCGATCGTTTTCCCGGCTAAATAATAACATTCATCACGAAGTGTCTTTTCTAAATGTTCATATTTTCGTGTGATCTTGATGCTGGAAAAAAAATTCCAAAAAAAAAAAAATGAAAAAAAAAAATTTGCTTCCCCCCGCTTCCCCCTGATTGGTTACTTCCCCATTGATCCTGCCCCTATATATATATATATATACATATATATATACATACATACATATATATATATATATATATATATATATATATATATATATATATATATATATATATATATATATATATATATATATATATATATATATATATATTAAAATACATACATCTCTATTTACAATTAATTGTTCATGAATCGTCGAGAGCAGTCGAAAGGTAATTGCATATATGA
Organism: Rutidosis leptorrhynchoides; assembly: GCF_046630445.1. Taxonomy (NCBI): domain Eukaryota; kingdom Viridiplantae; phylum Streptophyta; class Magnoliopsida; order Asterales; family Asteraceae; genus Rutidosis; species Rutidosis leptorrhynchoides. Next base: position 102,936,502 of record NC_092343.1, read on the forward strand.
AACAGTTCAAAATTTTTGAGACTCAACCTAACAGACTTTTCTTATCGTGTCGGAAACATATAAAGATTAAGTTTAAATTTGGTCAGAAATTTTCGGGTCGTCACAATCTCCAACCTCATTTCAACGGATAGGAGACCTACACTTTCTAACATATAGTGCCTCAAACGGCGCGACTTTAATACTTGCATGATAGCTATTATTATAAGAAAATTCAGCCAGCGGCAAATATCTATCCCAACCATTACCAAAATCAATAACACACGCACGCAACATGTCTTCCAATGTTTGAATGGTCCTTTCACTCTGACCACCAGTCTGTAGGTGATAAGCAGTGCTCATATCCAATTTGGATCCCTAAGCTTCCTGTAAGGGTTGCCAAAACTTCGATGTAAATCAACTATCTCGGTCTGAATGATGGATACATGAATACCATGTCTTGAAACGATTTCTTTCAAATATAAACGAGTAAGCTTCTCCATCGAATCAGTTTCTTTTATCGGAAAGAAATGAGCTGACTTTGTGAGTTGATCAACAATAACCCAAATAGTATCATAACCACCCACAACTCTTGGTAACTTCGTAATAAAATCTATTGCAATACCTTCCTATTTCCACTCGGGAATTTGAGGTTGCACTAAAATTTTGGACGGTTTCTGATGTTCAGCTTTAACTTTAGCATAAGTCAAACACTTAGCCACATAAGTAGCCATATCAACCTTCAAAAATTAGGCCACCAATATATTTCCTTGAGATCATGATACATCTTTCCCGAACCAGGGTGAATAAAATATCTAGCCTTATAAGCTTCATCTAAAACAAGTTGTCTTAAGTTAGCAAATTTTGAAACCCAAAGACGTCCCGCAAAATACCGAGTACCATCTGTTCATACCTCCAATTGTTTACTTAAGCCTTTGATCTTTTCATTCACAAAGTTCTCCTCCTTCAAGACTTCTTATTGTGCTTCAAGAATCTGCCTTACGAGGTTTGTTCGAATAGTCATATTCAAGGCTCGAAACCTACGAGGTTCAACTCTCTCTTTTCGACTTAAAGCATCAGCCACAACATTGGATTTTCCAGGATGATAAAGGAGTTCAAAATCATAATCGTTCAACAACTCAACCCATCTTCGTTGTCTCATATTCAACTGCTTTTGATCAAAGATATGTTGAAGACTCTTGTGATCAATGTACACTGTACATTTGACCCCATATAAATAATGTCTCCAAATCTTGAGTGCGAACACAACAGATCCCAACTCTAAATCATGGGTCGTATAATTCTATTCATGAATCTTCAACTGGCGTGAAGGGTAAGCAATGACTTTCTTTCGCTGCATCAAAACATAACCAAAGCCCTGACGTGAAGCGTCATAATAGATAACAAAATCATCATTACCTTCAGGTAGTGATAATATCGGTGAAGAAGTTAACTTTTATTTCAACGTTCGGAAAGCAAACTCTTGTTCACATTTCCACTCGTACTTCTTCCCCTTATGGGTTAAAGCAATCATAGGCTTCGCTACTCGTGAAAATTCTTGAATAAACCTTCTATAATAGCCTGCAAAACCTAGGAATTGACAAACCTGGGTAGGAGTGTTCGGAGATTCCCACTTTTTAATTGCCTCAATCTTAGCAGGATCAACTTGAATTCTCTGTTTACTTACAACGTGCCCAAGGAATCTTTCAACCAGAACGTACACTTAGAAAATTTAGCATACAGCTCTTCTTTTCTTAACAAATCAAGCACTAACTTCAAATGCTCTTCGTGTTCTTGATCACTCTTGGAATATGTAACGACCCGGATTTTTCCGCTAATATATTGAAGATTAATATTTACATAATTAATGTTTCCAACATGTTAAGCAATCAAACTCATTAAGAATTGGTTATTTGCAATGAATTTTATACAAACGTTTGGCTACCCAGTTTGTCTGCCGATTCACGAACATCATAAATTGAAATAATTATATAATGATGTATATATGGATATATATATATATATATATATATATATATATATATATATATATATATATATATATATATATATATATATATATATATACTTATGATTTGTTAAAATGATATTTAAGTATCTCATTATATATAATAACAATTGGTTATATACATAAAATGAGATTACTAACTTAAAGACTTCAAGACTATATATATATATATATATATATATATATATATATATATATATATATATATATATATATATATATATATATATGTATATATATATATATATATATATATATATATATATATATATATATATAACGATTAACGTTGTAATAACTTCTAAATTAAAATGTATGTATATGTATTGTATTAATATGTATTAATACACTTTTGAAATACTTAATAATATATATCAATATATTTATACTCAATAAAGATAGCTATACTCATTTTCTCATTCAATTTTATCAAGAATCCTATTCGTATTCATACGGTATTTATACCCGTATCATACCCAGCTTCTATACGTATTTACTATGGGTATATACATATCAAATCATTGATCTTAGCAACCCTCAATCAGTTGTGAGACATGTATAAACATGATGTAGACTTGTGGGAACCATGGCTTGGAAACTAGTATGACTAAATGCATAAAATTACAAACCATGGAGTCATGTTGTTGCCCCCATTTTGATGCCAACATGTAGGATAAATAACCATCCATTTCATTCCAATTAACTACATCATTTTACTCTCTAAACACATACTCAAACACTCTCTCAAAACTCCATTCAATTCAGCAAGTATTGGTCTCATAATCCAAGTTATAATCATCATAACAAAGCTTGATCAAGAACACTTCAAGAATTCCAAGCCATCAAGGGTATCTTTGAACTCCAGATATTCTCCTTATTTCTCCAGAAACTTTACTCATTTGATTTGAGGTAGTAACCTTATTCATAATCTTATTTGATTCGTATTCATATAGCTATCTTATTTTGAGTTATAACTAATAACAACAAGAACATAGTTTAGATTATTTCTAAACTTGTTTGCAAATAAACTTAATCCTTCTAACTTGACTTTTAAAACACTTCAACACATGTATTATGACAGTATGTCAAGCTAACATAAGGATATAAAACTTGTAAACACGAAGAACACCTTAAAATCGAATATACGTCGTCTTAGTCGAACGGGGGCTGTTTTGGGTTTGATTTTAAAAACCTATCTTAAACTTTGAATTAAAAGATTTCCTTTGGTGAAAAATCTTATTTTATATGGATATGAAATATATCCAAAATCTATGGTTAAACTCTAATTGGAAGTATGTTTTTCAAAAGAGTCATCAAGATGTCGTTCTTACGACGGATATGACTATCTTCTTGTATTTGACACCTAAGCTGTATTTTCGACTATAAACATATAATTTTTCTGTTTAGATTGATAAATAATGGTTCGATACAAAACCATGGCAAGTCGAATCACTCAAAACGGATTTGTAACGAAGAAATTGTGGGTAAAACAAATTTGGATATTTTTGTTTGTTTTTAGCTATGGTTTTGATTAATAAAAATGGATGCTAACCTTATCCTAGCTAACTTACCTTGTATCCAACATATATTTATACATGTCTTATTCCCGAACTTATGGAAATACAATTCATAATAGTCGTGATTAAGTTCTACGACAATATATTATAGTCTTAATAAAGATCGTAAGGCACCATATATATATATGACTTGATCATCGTGGATTCGTATACAAAGTTTTGACATATCATTTTGACTTCTTCTATATATATTATTGGAACGAACTATTAGACAGCATTGGCAGTAATCTCGAGTTAGCTGTGGGTTGAAGTGGATTCCAAAATATTATATACTTTGAGTTGTGATCGAGCCTGAGACATGTATACAATGGGTCGCGGATTGCTTCAGACAATATACATATTATGTGTCTTATTATATTAAGACAATATATTATAGTGTTAGTGAATTCTAACACAATATACACATTTATATTTATATATATATTTATACTATTGGACTATTGGACTATTGGACTATTGGACTACGAACGTTAGACTACTAACAATGGACAATTAAAATTATCACGAGTATCATAAGTATGGAATATTAATTATATATATATCTTGACACAAGAATATTATTATTAGGTTCGTGAATTTGTCAAAAGGCCAAGTCTTATCACCATCTATTCGGAAATCATCACAAGTGAGTTATAGTCCCATTTTTACTATCTAAATTATTTTGGGATGAGAATACATGCAAAATTTATAAATGTTTTACAAAATAAGCACAAGTTCATGGAACTACATTCTACGATTGTTTTGTTATACCGGATATCTGTACTTATTATTATTATGCTTGGTGCCCTAAGAATTAGTGAAAAACACTAATTGACGCGAATCCTAAAGGTAGATCTACGGGCACCAACCACCCCCATTTTCAAATAGTGGAAATGCTTTAGTACTTCGAAGGGTTCTTGTCATACTTTTGAATAGTGGAATGTATGATGTCAGATATCTTAAGCGCTCTATGTTAAGGTCGGTTACCAGGCGACTCATCGTATGAATGATTTTTGCAGTTGTAATGATCCTGCGCATTTAATTAAATGAAATCTTGTGGCTTATTAAATGTTATGATTATTATATAGAAATTAAACCTATGACTCACCAACATTTTGTTGACGTTTTAAGCATGTTTATTCTCAGGTGAATATTAAAAACGCTTCCGCTGTCGTATGCCAACCCAAGGTCAAGATTTGGAGTCGGCATAATTGTTTATATTGTTTAAACTTGCATTCGGAGTATTTGTTGTAATATATTTGATCATATTGTAATGGGTTATGTAAAAACATATTTATTTGAGGAGATTGTCTTTGATAGACAATCTAAATTATGTCATTAAGACCTTTATTCAATAATAAAGGTTATGGTTGTTTTTTTAAAACGAATGCAAGATTTGAAAAACGTCTCATATAGAGGTCAAAACCTCGCAAAGAAACCAATTAATATGAAACGTTTATAATTAATATGAACGGGGCATTTCAGTTGGTATCCGAGCGTTGGTCTTAGAGAATCAGAAAATTTTTCATTAGTGAGTCTAACTAATTTTTGATGCATTAGTGAGTCTGGACTTCGACCGTAATTGTTTTAAAAATGATTGCTTAATATAATTGTTGGAAACATAAGATTATTAACATATAAATATTATAAGATATATCATTCTCTTAACGTGCCTGCTATTATGTGATAGATGACTTCATCCAATCATATAAGCATCTCTAGTGATTCAGATTTTATTTACTTATCAAGTGATTCGGAGGCTGAGTCAAAGCATACGACTTATGAACCAACAGAAAAGTTAACTTTTGGTGCTACCATTAAAGTGGAAAATTGTTGGGAAAATTGGGAAGATTCACAATTGCTAGAAGAGGTTCCGAAAGAGGATCCGGAAGAAGATCCAGAGGAGGAACCCGAAGAAAAGGATCCTGAAGAATTTGTGGAAATTACCGAACCACAACGTGATTTGGGAAAATCTTTGGCTGTTATACCCGATCCCAAAGCCGATGAACCTATTATGAATCAAAATGTTTGTGATCATCCACCTGAACCACCTAAGAGACCAATTTATAAAATGACCGCTCGTATAACGACTGTTGGTTTTGCTCCCAAACAATTAGCCGAAAGAACCAATTGGGAGGAATTGGAAAAGAACTATCCAAACGAAAATCCAAACGTTTAGCAGAGAAAGAAACAACGTCAACATCTAAGAAATCTCACCGTTTTTGAACCATCGACAGCTATCCTGTATTCCATGCATTGTATAATATGTATTATATTGTGTGTTTAAGTTTGCAAGAAAATCCGCAATGTAATTTTCCTTATGATTGTATAATAATAAGAATAAGCATGGAAGGTTTATTATTATTACAACTTATTATTACGTAGTAACGTAATAACTTACCATAGTTTTTTATATTAGAATTTTAGTAGTTAATTTG